>NC_090929.1:256338249-256949538 GCF_040938575.1 Ambystoma mexicanum | reverse complement strand
AGAGCCAAGAGAGGCCAGAGAGTGGAGCATGGATGAGGGAGGGGAGAAGAGGAGAGTGAGGACAGTATGCATTGAGTTTTGGTTAAGATTTGGGAGGTCAATGAAGTACAAAGGGTCGGGGATGGCAGGGGAGAATTGGAGACTGTGATAGGATTGGTGAGTTCCTTGCAGATTTTAAACAGTTTGCTTGTTTTGTTAGTGGCCCACGAGATGCGTGTCTGTTTATGGGCCCTTTTCTTTGAGTTAATGGAGAGGCTGTTTTGCCTTTGGAGCAGGAGGCAGGCCAGTTTGGCAGAGGATGTGCCTTGATGCCAGCTACCTCCGCTCAGCAACTCTGCACTTGTGTTTCAGCGAGGCTAGGTCAGATTCATACCAGGTGTTGTGCTTAGAGGCAGGCTACATTCAGATACTCAAGCCAGGGACAAGGATGTCCAGGGTGTTGGTGAAAGAGAGGTAAATATTAGCATGGGCAGAATCAGTGTGGGAGTCCGTGGCAGGGGTGGGAGGGGGAATTAAAGTTGCAGTAAAAGCAGCCACTGACACTCGCTTCATCGGTCGAATGACAGAGAAAGAGACTAGCAGTGCAGGCAGAGGCTTAGCTGGGGGACCTAAGAGGTGCAGGTGAGAGTGCAGGAGAGCATGGTCAGACCAGGAGAGAGGTGTAGTGATAGGGATGGAGATGAGGATATATGCTGAGATGAGAGCATCCAAGGTATGTCCAGCGGAGTGCGTCGGAACGGAGTGAGGAATGGCATGGGAAAGAAAATCAGAGAGGCTTTGGAAGAGTCCAATGGCCGAATCAGGAGAGTCAAGGTGAATACTGAAGGGGAAGGATTCAAATACCGTGTCTTGTGAAACTGAATTCATGTGAACAAGCTACAAGTCGTAGCGAAACGCGTCATCGTCGGGGTTTACCTCTGTGTTGCTGGGCGAGGGCAGGAGGTTTCCACATGGAATTTTAAAATTTTATATTCAATGAAGAAGATATTTTAAATTGAACAATGGCGCAGCTGGCTTCTTGAGAATGTTTGGACTAACTCTGAGATTTTTGCACGACACTCCAGGAGTGCGGCTCAAGACTGTGCCGTTTTATATATATATTCAGTAAAAAAAACTTTGTTAAAGGGACGTTATGGTTAAGTTGCGCTACTAAAAACCTATGAAATTCAGTGAAAAAACTTTGTTAAAGGGACGTTATGGTTCAAAGTAAAACTGAAAAACCCCTGAAATTCGGCAGTTATGGTAACATAAGCAACCATAACTCGTGCCACCGTGCACTGCTAACACTAACACCCAGGACATCAAAGATGACATCACAAATGTCATTGATGACATCACAAATGACATCACATGTGCATTTACTTTTCATGAAAACTCTGTAGGAGGGATTCTTATAATGTTGACCAAAAACTGTCAAGGATCATTGGGATAAATATCATGAGCTAATTAGTGCATTAAGCAATGCATTGATATAAATAGCATTCTATTATGAAGTTCTATCCAGTATACTAAGCTACTCATGCAGAAACATAGGCAGTGTGTGCAGCATACATGATGAAGGTGCCATATTCATAATCTTGCCATGTTGAATACTGAAATGATAACTGCTTTCTTATTAGAGTTTTGCGTACTGTGAAACATGTAATAATTAGATAACAAAACCCACTTAATACATAATTATTACAGACAAAACACAAAGAGACAACAACACATACAAATATGAGTATATACAGGGACAGTGAAGTAAACAAAAAAGCAGAAATAGTAGCAGAAAGAGTTCATAACCTAACTGATTGTCTTTATGTAGAGAAACTATTGCTCTGTTTCAAAGCTGCTACTTACCATATGTATGTGTATCACATGATGTGACTGCACCCAAAGGAAAGGAGAGTGGGTATAATGTATACAAATATGAGCATATACAGGGAAGGTAGAGTAATAAAAATAAAACTATGAGAAAGTGCCGATAACCCTAATGATTATCTTCATGCACAGAAAGGATTGCTCTCTTTCAAGCCTGTGTCTTCCGCTATGTATATGTTTCATATGATGTGACTTGACCCTAAGTCTACAAATATAGTACCTTTTCAATTTTTACTTCCTGACTGTTACTGAAGAAAACTATGTGGCTTTGATATGTCAGTAAAGGATAAAAAGGGAGAGCCAGCCATGTGATGTCATCAGTGATGTCATCAATGACATTTGTGATGTCATCTTTGATGTCCTGGGTGTTAGTGTTAGCAGTGCACGGTGGCGCGAGTTATGGTTGCTTATGTTACCATAACTGCCGAATTTCAGGGGTTTTCGGTTTTACTTTGAACCATAACGTCCCTTTAACAAAGTTTTTTCACTGAATTTCATAGGTTTTTAGTAGGACAACTTAACCATAATATCCCTTTAACAAAGTTGTTTTTACTGAATTTCATAGGTTTTTAGTAGCGCAACTTAACCATAACGTCCCTTTAACAAAGTTTTTTCACTGAATTTCATAGGTTTTTAGTAGCACAACTTAACCATAATATCCCTGACTTCATATACATGTAACATAGAACATACTAACACCCTCGTAGTGATTTTCATGTCCGCGGACTACTGCCTTGTCCGCGGACACATCGAAAATCTGAGCGTGGTGAATGTAAATTTAAATAGTGTGCCCCATTTCCCCTTTGAAGTTGGCGCTGAAAAGAGCCGTTTTTTTTGTTTTTTTTTTGTTTTACAGATGCTTGACGACACCTGTTATTTTGTATTTTTTTTCTTGTTTTTTTTCTTACTTTACTCCTACAATCTTCACATAACCTTCTCCAAAGCAACCCTTACATTCCAAAATAGAAAGGCATTTCCCGTAAAAGATAAAGAAATGCCATCTTCTTTAAAATTAACAGCATTACTGGCATCAATATTCTCATTGTTACAGAAGAACATGCCAGCTCTAAGCATGAAGGCACACATGCCTCGGTTGATGACACACCTAGCAATGTTTTGCTGAGGACAAAAAACTGAACTATTGTCCCATATTGCCCTAGGTAGTAATCCAGAAAAAATTACTTTCGCATTTGGAAGGATCTTCATTACGGCTTGAACCAAGCGTTCCAAATCAGCCAACAAAGTAGAGGCACTGACGTTGCCCAACTGGAAAGCACCATAGTGCAAAACTACCACATGCGGACTGTTCATCGTGGCCATATCCTCACAAACTTGTACAATTCCCTGTACATTGCAATCAGGCACAGTGCTCCACACCACCTCCACTCCTTTCACATCAAAGTTCTTTGCAACATGCCTGCATTCAGCGTACTGCTGTAAACCATGCACAAACATATCTCCGAGCACCAACACCCTGACTTTCTCTACTTCTGCCATCTTCACCACACACAGTCTCTTTCAACAGAAATCCACAATCTCAACATCTGATTAGCTGATCCGTACAGTCTTCTTGCCATGTTGGATTTCCTGGAAAAACCTGTATGTAGCACACCCTGTCCACGAACAGCCGCGGTGTCCGCGGACGGCATCAACTTTACTCTCTGTGCCATTCCCTCATTGCATACAGATAAGCAATCACACAATACGAATAACGTCCTCAGAACACCCCCATGTTGTGAATTTTCGAACATTTCAGGACAATTATCATTTCATTATTCAACATATTAACATTACAAATATTATACTTTTATCTTGTACTCTGCACACAATGCTATGTTTCTCCATTAGTAGCTCAGTATACTAGATAGAATCCCATAATACAATGCTATTTATATCAATGCATCGTTCAAAGCACTAATAACGGTATGATATTTATTGCAATATCCTTGACACTTTTTTCGCAACATTATAATAAAAATCCCTAGTACACAAATTCCATGAAAAGTACATACACATGTGATGTCATCAGTGATTTCATCAATGACATTTGCGATGTCATCTTTGATGTCCTGGGTGTTAGTCTTAGCAGTGCACGGTGGTGGCGCGAGTTATTTTTCATAGCTTACCATAACTTGGGATTTTAAGTGGTCTTTCGGCGGTACTTAGAACCATAACGTCCCTTAAACAAACTTTTTTTAATATCACGCAAACAATATACAAACATGGCGTGCAAAAAACAACTTCTACAGATGGCTTTACACAGAATGTTGCAAAGTAAGAATTTATGCTCGTTCACAGTGAAGGTCAGCTGCTTCCATTTTTTTCTCGGGGCCCGGAGAGGCTCACGAACCGGACTATAAGGTTGTATAGTGTTTTGACCTTGACAGACAGAGATTGTGATGAAAGACTTCTCTTGAAGGAGTGTTGCTAAAACGTAAGAGAAGATAAAGATGACATTTCTGAAACAAAACCACTTTTATATATTATATTACTATGCGAAAGATCGTTCGCACACGCAGAGTCATATTTTGGGACTGCACCACTCGTAGACAATGGAAATTGCAATTGTACTGTAAGTAACCCTTTAGATTATTTTATACCAAATATAATTACAATAGCGTAGCATTAAAGACTGCTCAAGTTGAACTTGTTCGTTGAAAGTGGCATAATGTTTTCTACCGCACACTATCACCGCCGAATTGATCCCCTGTCATTTAGAGGGCTCTGAAAAAGGCAGTCGACACAGTGTGGGTTAATAGAAATAATTTAACCGGTCTATAGGCGGTCAAGCGCTCTACTCGCTGTGCCACTTCACTGTAGCCTGTCAAGTGGCACAGCGAGTACAACGCTCGCTTTGACATCCGTGCACAGTTGCTAATGCAAGTTCAAATCCTGGCAAGGCCAAACTCAGCCTTTCATCCTTCCGTGGTTGATAAATGAGCACCACACACCGTGGTTAATAATAAGCACCGCTTAGATACCTCACGGTTCTTAGCGCTATATGAATGGGAAAATATTATTATTTTATTATTAACATACTCCGTTGCACTATCTTCGATAGCAAATAGTTTCACGCTCTAATAAATAAAATGATGATTTTTAATGAAGATCGGCTGGTGAGACTAATTTGTGTTTTTTAAAACAGGTATGTGGCCCCATTTTGCCTACGTCATGATTTACAGACTCCAGCGAATGGGGTCTTCAACTGCCAGGTGCAGGTCCAAATATGCAACTTCATGACCCTCACCATTTTATGGGACAATCGCCAAGGACCAATATGCCCTTACGCAGTACTAGCGGCTACAAACAACATACCAACCAATAGGGTGGTCTAATGGCTCGTTGTTGGAGCAACCTTCCGATTATCAGAGCGACCATTTACTGCTTTTATCATAAACCAACAGCCTATTTACCACAAAGGAACAACGCGTGGCTCAAAATAAACTTTTGCTGATCGACAGCAGAGACAATAGCAAATCGCTGAATATTCACTAAACATTTCATGTGAAAAAAATGTACTTTACCAAATGTACAATCCTGCTATTTACTTTTAAACCACAGTTTCATATTCCGAATTGTGGCGCACTGAGTTGTAAGCTGATCTAACACCCTCTGTACCGCAAAGGAACATTGCGTGCCTCAACATGAACTTTTGCGGATCGACAACAAAGTCAAATGCAAATTGCTGAATATTCTCTAAACATATGATGTCAAATAAATGTACTTTACAAAATTTACAATCTTGCTGTTTGCTTTTAAATCACTGTTTCATATTTCGAATTGTGGCGCACTGTGTTGTGACATAATATGTGCTGTCTTCCGGGTTCTGTGTAAAGTCACTTAGGACTGCAGAGAACTGGGCGCGTTTGATGACGCACCCTGTAACGTCATGGAGAGAGGCGGGGAATATGAATGCTTTGATAATATCAGGCTTAGGGGCGGGAGATATGATTTAGTGTCGCAAAAGCAAGTCAGCCAGGTCAATAGCGTCAGTCATAGGATTATCACATAATGTCGGCGCCCACCAGCCGGATTTATTGTTTCTTTAGTGGACAAAAACTCGGTTGACGCCCATAGGAAATTGTACTATTAGCGGACAAAAAGAGTGGTCTTAAAACACTTTCACCCTGACAACGAACAATACAAACAACGTTCTCAGAACACCCCCATTTTGTGTAATTGCAACCATTTCGGGACACCGCGAGTGTTCTTAGAACAAATTCAACTAGACAGATTACAATACGGACAGCGTCCTGAGGACACCCCCAGTTTGTGTATTTATGAACAATTAAGTACACCGCGAGTGTTCATAGCTCATTTTTACCTTCCTTGCAAACAAAAATGACACATACTCCGTCCTCTAAACACCCCACCACTTACTTTATTTACAAAATGTCAGAACAGCCGTGTTCTCCGCGGACAAATCGAATGCAACAAAAACGTCTACCACATAAAAAAACAAAATATTGAACCTATCTCATACTCCCCCACCCTCCCCAAACACTCTTACACACCAACACATGGCACTAAATACAATTTTTTTATCCACGTTTCACCGCGCTGTACGCGGTCGACGGGCGAATACAAGATGGCGGGTGCCACAGAAAATCTGATGCGCTCCACGCCCCTCGCCGTCCAATCAGCGAACACGTTGCATGTCCGCGGACATGACGCAAGGCCATGGGCCAATCGGGGTGCTGTCCATGGAGCGAACAGGGAAGTCCGTCCGCGAAGCGAACACAGATATCACTAATTTTTTTGCCTTACATTTTGGTCATTTTTTTAAAAACTACTGGACGGATTTACACCAAATTTGCAAAAGCATGCTTTCGGGACCAGGCCGCCGCTACTGCCGCAAATTTGGTGTAAATCCGTCCAGCGGTTCGGGCTTTAGCCATGCGCAAAGTTTTTTCCCATTCAGTCTAATGGAAAAAAAAAGTTTTGGGACCCCCGCTATAACTTTTCCCCCCCTGGACGAATCCTCACCAAACTTTGCAAATAAATTCAGAGTAGGCCATATACTTTTTTTTGCAAAGTTTCATGAGGATCCGTCCAGGGAGAGCGAAGTTATAAGCCGTCCAAAAAGTGCTCTTCCTATGGAAACAGCAACTTAACCATAACTACACAGCCACTACCGTGGCTGTGTAATATATCTTGATGCATTTCAGCAGCTGTTGTTTTTCAGAATGAAAGCTGAAATGTGTATTCACTGATGTGTGGCATTCTCACAAGTAAACATGCAAGAATGAAAAATTACATTTTTAAAATTGGTTATGATGAGGATGGTTATGTTCAGGGTGGATGCGCAAAGCTGAAACAGTACTTGGGAAATTTCAGAATTTGTGGTGGGATAGGTTCCTTTGGTGTGATCTTTTCGTGAGAATTCTGATCTTCTCGCATTAATCTTGTTTGCTTTTTGAAGTGTGTCACAGGAAGAAGACTGTGATTGAAATGTTGTTAGGATCGTGGCATGAAGAAGTTTGCCTTCAGGGTGAAACTTGGGAGAGTAAAAGAGTTGCATTTTTATCACATTACAGTTTATGAATGACCCGGGACAATATTTATGTTTAATGCAATGTCTGCTTCTCACAAGTATAAATTATGTATTCACAAGTTTCTTGTATGTAAGTGTTAGGAAATCATTTCTTTTGGCTGCTTTCCTCTTATGAACTTTTTGGAGGTAAGTAAAGCCTTGTTTTGCTTCACCTGCCTGTTTGCTAATTCATATGGGAAAAGTGCTAATACTTTAGTTCTATGATCCATACTGCATTTATTGTTTCTCTTTATGTATTAGTTGATTGCGTATTCACAAAAAAACTTCACTGCAAAGGTTCTTTTTCAATAGGCACCTTGTATGTGACATGGAGTTGTTTACTAAAAGGCTATTGATCACCTTTGATATCTTGTAAAGGAGACTGTAACCAGTACTCATTATACCGTTGTTCCATGTGCATTGTTATGCAGTAATAAAATCATATTTGACATCATCAGTGATGTCATAGATGATGTAATTTGTAGTGTCATCTTAGATGTCCTTGGTGTTAGTGTTATCAGCGCATGGCAGTGACATGAGTTATGGTTACATAGCTTACCATAACTGGCACATTTCTTGTTTTTTTTTACTTGTAACTATAAAGTCCCTTTAACACATGTCTTCCAGTGAATTTCATAGGTTTTTTTGAGTGAAAATGTTTCATGATGTTACAGCACCGACATACTGATGTGTGTCGTTATCAGCAGTGCATGCTGGGGATGCAAGTCATGGTTGAATTGCCTAGGACAGGAGACTCGACCATGACTCAAGCCCCACCAAACCACCCTTGTTATCTACTGCACCTACCATGCATCCTAGTTCAGTGTCCACTACATCTTCATAATGTGACCAATGACCAGTGCTCATGGCTCGCAGCCATGACCAGTCTCCAGAATCCATGGGCTATGGGGTTTGTCAATGCCTCGCTAATAAAGTTGCAAGTTCAACGTTGTTTAAAGCAACACACGTATCGGCTGCGAGAGCAGCACTGTAAAAGGAGAGGGAGATCTTTCTGATATCTGTGAAATAGAAACCATAATAAAACTAATCCATGAATACAGGGGAACAGGTAAGCACATTAAATTAAGTGTTAGAACAAGATGCAGTAAATAGGCCTAAAAATCTTGCTTTAATAGAAAATGTGTGTTAGCCATTTGTGCACAACTAAAGCCACTGTGACTGGTGATTTAGTGCAGTCTGTGAACCCAGGTCAGTGCTGAAACAAACATACAATGGTTGTTATTTTTAGAGGTCACAGATTAGAGCTTGTAGGTTCCGCCATAGAATAATGAATGCATGACCATTTTATAACTCAAAATTTATGAAATACGATTTTATTATGGAGCCGAATAGAACGACGGAGGTACACAATTTCACAGGAGTTAACTTAAAAAATGCATTTTCTCCATCGCACTACATACAGACACCAGGTATCTTACTCATTTTATATATCACAGGACCAGATTTGAACACTGCAGAATGCCACAAGGGTACTGTGAGGGACATAGATTTTTTTTTTTACAGAGTTATACAAATGGACTTGAGCAATTTACAAGTTGCAAGCACAGTAATACTGTATGTTGATGACTTACAGGTATGGAGAATGCAGAAAGGACTTAGTGACAATGCTGACTTTGCTCTCTGACAAAGGATACACAGTGGACAAAGAGAAATTACAATACTGTCAAAAAGAGATGATGAACATAGGCCAGAATGTGGTGGCAGACGGGAGAAAGCTAACACCAGAAAGAGTTGAGGCAATGCACAAAACTCCAAGACAAAGACAATGAAAGTGATGCAGCAGTTTTTGGGCTTGTGCAATTACTGCAGAACATGGGTTTTTGATTATTCCACATACACCAGGCCTTTGTTGCAAGCACTAAAAGAAGCACAGAAAAACAAAACACACATAAAAATGGACAGCTGAAATGGGCAAAAACTTTAATAAATTGTTAGCAGCACCCAATTACAAAGACAAGTTTCACCTGTTCTCACATTCAGATAAAAACGTAATGACAGCAGTATTGAAACAGAAAAAGGGACAGGGACACAAGCCACTTGCGTATTTCAGTGGGTCACTGGATGCAGTGATACAGGGACATTTCCCATGTTAGCAGGCACTCACTGCTGCTGCATTTGCTATTGAGAAGGCTTATATGATAACTATGGTGTACCCAGTAGTTTTGTACGTGGAACATGCATTATATGCAATACTGGAAAAAACAAAATCATTACTGACAACGCAGAGATCTTCAGGGCACAAGGTAATAGTAACAATCCCAGCAATGGAAGTGGTGAAGCAGGACCATACACCCAGCACAGTTTATTTCAGAGAAGATAGAGGAAGGGGACTATATACATTACTGCATAGCTTGCATAGACAGGGGTGAAGGTAACCCCCTGATTAAGGAATAGGTGATTGAAGGGGGGGACATGATTTTCATTGACAGAAGCTCAAGTATTGATCAAACAACGGGACAAAGACATTCACGTTGCACACTAGTAGGGCATAGACAAGGGGTACACAAAGGGGACGAGTTGATAGTGACCTCCAAATCATTACTCTGCACAAGCAGCAGAACTGGTGGCTGTCACATCTCACTATACCTGCTGGTCATGGTGGTGCCCTGACATCTTGTTATTCTGGTGCTCTGACTTCTTCCAAAATGGTTGCCGGGAAGCGTCTGTCTGGTATGGCTAGTCTGTCGGTTTCATGTGATGGCTTATAGGCAGCTGAAGCCGGTGCACCTGTGCATCGCTACTCTAGTGTCTGACGCTCCGTAAGTTTGCAAACTAGGAGAGTTATTGTCCGATCGCTTTTAATCCTTTCTGCTCACTTTACCTTGCTCTTGCAGAACTGCTCCCTGTGTGGTCACTCCCACTCCTGGATCTCGCATTCTCTCTCCACCCGTTACTGCCCATCGTGTTTCCCCTTCAGTTTATTCTCTCAGCTGTCACTACATCCTATACCCAGGGGGCACCAAATCACGGTAGTAATACACACTTATCATTTAACCGTCCCGATTCTAAAGAGGACGGTCAAGCTAACTTCCATGTCTCTGCAGTTCGATCTCAGGAAAGGACCCGCCCCCTTCGGAGATGTACAATTGCTTACTGCAGAAAACCTGTGGGTCGACCAACACACAAGAACAAATAGGTTCTAAGGGGAGGGGAAGCCACTACTTTGGAATCAGGGAACCCTGTACTTATCGTTTTCTTCCTGCCTGCATAGGAGACACTCCACATTCCAGGGAAAGACTCTGACACGCAAGTGCTTCATCTACTGCTGTGATAAGAACACAAGTGCTACCGTTACAGGTGCAGATCTCTGCATTCTTTTTGTCTTTGTCACCTCTATCCTCTGGCAGTTCTACTTACCCAGTATCTTGTCTTTGGTAGACAATCTCCATACAACCACTATAGAAAAGGGCCAGTTCCAGCTTCCAAACATCCAGGATCTGTTTTTATGATCGCTCCCAAGTCTGGCACAGGGTTTTCTTCCCCAGAGGGTTTCCCTGGAGATTTGCTTCTCTCTGTTTCCTGTTCCAGTCAGACAGAGAGTGATAAGGTTCACAGGGGGGTTTCCTGATGTCCAGGGATTGGGTCTGCTCTGGTTAGTGGCTATCTGCATACCCTTGTACCTTGTCTGTAATAGTGGCCATGATTGAAGAACTAAACATGCCAGAGGGCCAGGCAGTAAACAACTTTTCTTATTCAGCTCATGTTGCCTCTACAGTGCTCTCAGGGTAAGCAAGTTGGGAAAGCAGGGGGCTTAAAAGAAGCGATGGCACTCCGGTCCAGCATGCAGCATTACTGGGTGAACTCCTAGAAATGTTACCGCTCCCAGTAGAGTTAGCATTAATTAAGTACAAATCCCATGCAAGAGGGCAAGATTGTATCTCACTAAGAAATGAAAGAGCAGACAGAGCAGCAAAAGAAGAAGAAAATATGCCAAAGAGGTCATGTGCTGTTCCCTGGTGAATAAGAAATAATACCTCTCATAGCAATATTACAAGTGAGCAAAAAAAAAGATGCATTGTCAGAAAACTTTAATCCAACCCAATATTGCAGATAATTCAGTTGCAGGGAGAAGCATCAGATGCTGAAAAAGAATTGTGGAACAGGTGAGGATGTTCTTTGTCCCCAACTGACTTGGCTTGGCAACATGATAGCACAGGAAAGGTTGTCATGTCGAAATAATTGTTACAATTGGCATTGGAACTGCTTCACTACCCTATCCACTTATCGAAATAGCATGTGGCTGCCGGGATAAGTGAAGACTGGTTTGTGCCAAATATGTATGAATATGTCACAGAGTATGTAAATAACTGCATGACCTGCCAGAAATTTCTGCCAGGTCACACATTGAGAAATGTACAGGGAACACTGCCAGGACCGTAAAGGCCCCTTCCGGCACTTGCATGTTGACTACGTTGACTTTCAAGAGAGATGTTATTCTTACAACTACCTACTTGTAGTTGTGTGTCCATTTTCATGTTGTCATCCATCTGGTTTTTAAGGTCGAGTGGGCGGTCTCAGTCCCGTGTTTGGGGCGGAAGCCAGATTGTCTCAGACCTAGGAGTTTATTCTCTTCGAGGAAGTGTTGAACTTGCAGGTAGGTTGCTTTGTCCAGAATTTTAAGACGGAAGGGGACGGTGGTAAAGGGCCTGTAGTTGGTGGGTGAGGTGGGGTCAAGTGTGGGTTTCTTTATGAGAGGCCTGCCCCAAGCTTCCTTGAGGGACGAAGGTACTTTCCCTGTGGTGAAGGAGGCGTTGACAAAGGCCGTGAGAAATGGAGCAAGGGAGTCAGCACAGTCCTTGATAATGGCGGCAGGGCAGGGGTCTCCTTTGAAATTGGAGGGTTTGATACCTTTCATTAGGTTAATGATGTCTTTCTCATGGATGGTTTTGAAGGAGAAGGTGGGGTAGGCATCTGTGGTGGGAGAGGTAGCAGGAGTAAGGGGGTAGGGAGAGTAAGTCTAGTGTTCATAATTTTAGCTTGAAGCAGGTCAAGTTTGTTATGCATGGCTGTTTGAATGCCATCGCACCAGATTTTGTCTTTCGTGAAGTTTTGGGGTGTAGGGGTAGGGTTTTTGAGTTCCCGAAATATGGTGAACATTTCCTTCGTGTTGGATTTTGCTTCAGTGATTCTAGCTTCGAATGAGTTGACTTTGGCTTGGAGGATGTTTTTTTTGTAATCTTTGGAATGGGTTTTGAAGTCAAATGTGTCTTTGTCATCCTGGGAGGATTGCCAGCGTGCAAGGGAATCGCATTTGTCGTTACTGAGTTTGAGGAGGTCTGGGGTGAACCAGGTGTTGGTGTGGCTGGTGGGTTTGGATTTCCAAAGTTTAAGAGGGGCAATGGAGTTAATTGCTGCAGATATGGCGACGTTGTAGTTCTGCGCAAGGGTTTCTGGGTCGTTTGAGAAGGGTGGTCTTAAGGCAGGTCCCTGTAGGAATGGTAGAAGTCTTTCTTTAGTGAGTAGGTGGCCAATTCTAGTGAGGGCAAGTGGCAGGGGATGGGGGCGTGGGGTGGGGAAGTGGTAGTGTGGATATTGAAGTTTATGATATGGTGGTCAGACCATGGGGTGGGGGTATAGCCTGTGATTGTGAGAGGGCAGTTGCGCTGAGCGATCCAGTCAAGTGTCCTGCCTAAGGAGTGGGTGGGTCTGTGACAGTGTTTATAAAGCCTAAGGTTTGAAGGGATGTGTTGAACGATTTGGAAGCAAGTTCTTTGGGGTCATTTAGGCCAAGGTTGATATCACCAAAGAGGTTAGCTTTTTTTAATTTCTTTAGATTGTCTGCCAAAAGGTGGGTGATGGAGGACTGGAAGTCACCTAGAGGGCCTGGTGGGCGGTAGATAAGATGGATCGCAATGGTGCAGTGGTGAGAGGTGGTGAGTTTGAGTTGGAGGCAGTCACTGTTGTCTTTAGTAGATTTATAATGTTTTTCTGATGATGATGGAGTCTTTATCTATGATCGCCACTCCTCCACCTTTGGTAGGGCAGTCTTGTCTAGTGACAGCATAGCCAGGTGGGAGAGCAAGGGAGAATTCGGGGCCTGAGGCTTCATGCAGCCATGTTTCGGTGACCGGGAAGAGATCTAGATATTTGGTGATGATGAGGTCATGGATGTCTAGGGCATGACCGTTGACAGACCGGGCGTTGATCAGGGCACATTTGAGGTGGGAGTGCAGGAGGGGATAGGAGAGGTGGTTTGTGTTACGAGTGGAACATTTTCAGGGGTCACAGGCATAGATACAGTGGAATGTGCATCAATACAATGCATGGTCAAGGTAGAAGAATTGGCAATGGTGGGGGTCCCATTTTCAGGGGTTACAGGCATAGATACAGTGGCATGTGAATCAATGCATTGCATGGTTAAGGTAGTAGCATTGGCAGTAGTGGGGTTCCCATTTTCAGGGGTCACAGGAATAGATACAGTGGTATGTGCATCAATACATTGCATGGTTAAGGTGGAAGAATTGGCAATAGTGGGGGTCCCATTTTTAGGGGTCACAAGCATAGATACAGTGGTTTTGTAGTCAGTATGTTAATTTCTAGGGGGTCTCATGACCCCGGTGGTAGGCATAGTGTTAGGTGCCATTGTAACAGTGTTATGCTTCGCAAGGTGCCGGAGTCTTGAGAGGAGATAAGCTGGTGAGCAGTAGCGAGTGTTGTGTAGTGCCTTGACTTTGGACCTGGAGCAGTCGGGCAGGCGGATCGGGAAACAGCACACGATCTAGATAGTAAGCAGGCATTATGAGTGCATGTGGGCTGAATTAAGGATTTGGGTGAGGCAGTTAGAGTACGTGATCATAGACGTTCACGCCTAGATATGATCAACTGGAGCTGCACAGGTGAGGTGGTGGGGATCCTCTTACCTTTGAGGACTGGCAGCATTTCGTGGCAGGCATCAGACAATGTCATACGAAAAACACAAATGATTCAGAATGAGGAAATCCGGCATGAGGTAGTGGAGTATGTCAGTGAGGGTCGTAAACAAGGGGACCATAAAAAATGACAATGCACAACTAAAGAAGGGCAAAGCTTACTCTGGTGTCATACAAAACCACTGATGAGAATGGAAGGAGCAGCATGTTATGGGGACAAATTGGAGGGGGGAATAATGCAGTGTCTTGCTGAGGGATTGGAGGGTTTTGAACAAAATGTGGCAGCCAAGGTGAATGACAGCTGCCGAACAACTTGGGGAAAATATATGCATGCCTTAACGTGGCTACATGAAAAACATCAACCATTTGACATAAAGAAATTTACACAATTTGCTTTGTGTTTCAGGTCAAGTGGGTCAATTTTCCTTGGGACTAATTTGGGCTATGCCATGGTGATGAAGAATGCATAATGCAGCACTGCTGCGGGGAACAGCAGCGGTGATGGATTTCTGGTGGGCATGTGGATCCAAAGCATATGCCCAGCTTCTGGAGTGGAGTGTGTGCTCTCATCACCTTGCACAGCCCTGCACTAGCAGTGCCTCAAAATAGCACTGCCATGAAGATTGCACTGCAGGGAAAAATGGTGTATCAATATGAGCAGCACAAAATAATGAGGAGAAGAAAATTAGAAAGTAATTATTTTTCAATAAAGAGCGCAGAGAACTTGCCATCTATCCCAGATGAGTATTGCTTATTCTCCATGGCTGCTACATTCTTTACTTCATTGTTGCTTCCAGGAGTTCAGGCTGTAGCAAAGTTGAAATGGCTGAAGCTCACTTGGTATGAGTTATTGCAGCTGGCAAATTAAACAGCAAAAGGTTTGAATGCAATTAAAGAGGAGATAATGGCCTTGTGCTCGCTGGCCCTTCAGAATCCCTTTGTTTTAGACCTTCTTGCAGCCACTGAAGGAGGTGTTTGCACCATATTTGGGACAAGTTGCTGTATGACCACACCTGATGGTGAGGCCTCAAATGGAACTCTAAATGCAGCCATACAAGAGATACAGAGACTCCAGGCAAAGATGACAAGCAAGGTTAATGCAGTGCAAGCACAAGACTGGCTGGTCAGCATCTTCACATGGGTACCCAGCTGGCTTTATGGATTGTTTAGAATGACTGTCAGTGTGTTGGTTCTCATTCTCATCACTTTCTGCATTATTAAGAACATTCTTAAAGAATATGATAAAAAGCAAAAAAGGACAGTTAATGTTACCCTTGAGTGTTGAGAAACAGGATTTGAAATGAAACAATGCGGAGCGATGAGGTGGAGGATCCTGTAAGATGGATTTTTACACAGCCTGCAGACGTTGAAAATTATAAAGCATTTTTAATTCAATGTCTAAAGGATGGGACAGGGTGAGTATGGGTGGGGGACAAAGTTACAGTATAGCCAGCAAGAAATATACCTCGGACAGCTCATTTCTTTCCACGGAAAACTAACACCACCTGACCGTGCAGTTGCTGTGTGCAGCACCCCCAACCCCATCACAGTAAAAGGCCAGCAGAAACGTTTAGGGCTGTGTAACTATTGCCGGGCTTGGATCTTCTATTACACCATGTACATACAACCCCTGTTGCAAGTACTAAAAGATGCCCAGAAAACGAAAACCACAAATTACATGGACAGAGGAGATACTCACTAGCTTTAATGAACTCAAGGAACTGATTGCCACAGCCCCCGTGTTGACAGCCCCTAGATTACACTGCAGGTTTATACCTTTTCTTACACTCTTGACTGTCAAATGATGACATCAATATTGACGCAGAAGAGCCATAAGCCCCTGGCATATTACTGTGGTATGTTACACTCCGTCATGCAGGGCCAAAAGCTTGAGAATTAAGAATGAATGCTCTTAAAAGCAATTATGGATGACATAAGGCAAGATAAAGATGTTGGTATTTTGGAAATACAAGCACTTAGCGAAGATGGCATGGAGAAAGATAAAGAACTCCATTCTATGGAATAGGAGATATTTAAATTACTCGAAGATAATGACAAAAAGGCCAAAACACTTAATCAGTCTAAGCCACAAATCAATGAATTGCAAGCAATAATCAATAAAGTCAGGGAGGAAAATTCTGATCCCTGTCATGAGGCAGAACAGCTTCATGGACAGTGCAAGAATCTGAAACAGCAAATATTTCATCTCAGTACTTGGGAAAAGTGACAGGGTACTTACATTCAATAGATCAGAACTCAATCAAAGCTCTGGAAGAGGAAACAATGTACCAACAGCTGTCCCTTTGTCCAGACCTGGTTATAACCCAAAGGTATGCTTTGAATCACATGCACATATTCATATGCATTCTTGCCCACACAAGAACAGGAATGAGCGACACAATGACACACACAAGAATGCGCCATGTAGACCTACAAACATTATGAAATCCATCAAGACTTTAATTAAACCATTCAAAAAGTCAGGTGATTGTTGCATGGAACACCTTTTAGAAAATGTTCATTATATATTCAAAGCCCTCCAGATACCTAGAGACCAATAGAGACAGTATTCTCACCTCACCCTAGATGCAGCATCTGCTAGTATCATTTGTGTTTCTCAATGAACAGGTTAATTTGTCATGAGCAGACTTTGAGAAGCAGGTTAGACGTCAATTCTCACTTTACCAGTCTATACAGGACACCAAAAAATCAGCTTATACTTTGACGGTTGATACTTTCAAAATTGAAAAATAGCATTTTCACGCTTTGATGCGGCACCTAACCCTAACTTTATAGAATTTAAGACTGCATACATGTATGGGCTCAAAAAGAAATTATCTCCCAGTTAATTTGTGAATTTGACAGGGAAATATCTCTAGAATGCATAATAGAACAGGGGACCAAACTGTATGAAGTTATGCAAAACTAGAAAAAAAGATCCAGGACTTTGCGCCCAATTAGGTGAATGTGTGTTTATTACTAAATTGCCCCTTAGCTGATAACACGTGTTTCGTCCCTTCTGGGCTTTTTTCAAATCAGGGCTATCACGTTTCCTGTCTGTCCACATAAATCCTCACGCTGGTCATATGCGTTGGCTTGTTGCTCACGTAGCAACAAGCCAACGCGTATGACTGGCACACCACAAAATTGATTTTGAAGGGATTATACCCAGATATAAGTGCATTCTAACGAAGACACGAGTTATCTAATGACTAATAAACACACATTCACCTAATTGGGCGCAAAGTCCTGGATCTTTTTTCTAGTTTTGCATTACTGTTTATGACGGGTTATCTTGGCTTACCGTCAATCCAGTGACCTGCGACCATATTGGAATATGAACTTGTGGAATTAGGGATCACCTATCCCCATCCCCTGGTTTATTTACACTTTTTAAAGACTAACGAACACCATCACTCTAATAGCGGAATTACGAGTCGCCAACTAGACCAGCTGTACACACAAGCTTGCCTCTTCTGTATGAAGTTATATTTGGTCAGATAAAGGAGGGGCCAAAGAATAAAGAGACAAAACCAAAGTCTAAGGAATCCACACCAACAATTTTAAAGGTAAAATCTGTAAAGATGTTGCTAGAATCAGCCCAAACTCAGGCAAGGAATGACATGACATCTAGCCAAAGGGGTGATCCTCCATAGAGGACATCACCCCAAACTCCTATCTTAATCCATTAATCCCAGCAATAAGGATTCTTACATTAGCCCTAGATATCTTGGTAGTTCTCCCAGAGTGGGATTTCACCATGATATGCCAGGCCTAGATTACATACAAAAATGTACAATGGCCCATACCAGACACTAGGGACCAAGAGTATATTTGGCCCTAATAAAATGGTATATGGGCACCAAGAAAGACCAAAATATGTGAATAGATTAATTGAAAATGGAAACCAGCATAGGGAACAAGACTCACTAAACGAAAGACAAAATAGGAATGATGTCCCTCACCATTATAATCAATCCCCACCACTAGTCGACCATGGTCAACGAATGGTCACTCAGCGATCTCCACCTCCTGCGTCAAATGAATTCAGAGTTAACATAAATAGAAATCAATCTCCTGAGAGATATCAGAACAGGCCTAATCAAGGTGAGTTTAATCATTATCAGCCAAGCCACAGAGGGAGGAATTCAGGGACATTAACAGGTTTTAATGTTTAGAGACCCAAGTCAAAATACTGTCTGAACAGATAGGAAATGTATGTGCAGTTCAAATCAACAGACAGTGAAGGTGCAGAAGGCCATAGGAGTGATCTTGTGCGTAGCGACAAATAGTGACTAGCTAATAATCTCTGCAAGGATGAAAACGCAGTTGCCCATGAATTCCTTTTGAATAACGGTACTGTCATGATTCCTGCCCCTCATGTCCCCAGCCCTCCAAGATGTCAGGCTGGAGCCAGGCCATGATCACCTACATGGCCCTCAAGGGCCTCTCCATCCCTCCAAAGACCCACTTGGAGTCAGACTTGGCGCGTGTGGCACCAGACTCACTCACTCCCATAGGATAACATTGGGGATTGGACTTGTAGTGCACTGATGGGGACAAGATGGATGTCCCCACATATTTCGGTTCCCAGAACTGCATGTGCAGTCTAGTCCTTTGGGTGTGGTTCAGCCCAGAGACACCTGGGATTTCCAGAGACTATTTAAGCCACACCCAGACTGAGAAACATGCTTTGCGTTTTCTGCACCTGCAGCGTGACACTCACCGTGTTTGGATCGGTCTCCAGTAGGCCTGCATATTTCTTCTGCGCTTAGCTCCTGCAAGAACAAGAACACCATTAGGAACAGCCTTACCTTGCAGCGCTTCTGCCCATCATTCATCGCTCCTTCTATTCTGCGGGCATCTTCAGCGGTGTCATTCCCATCTGCTTCCTAAGGAAAAGGGAAAAGAACAGAAAAAAGGCATTAGTAAGCATTCTGCAAATCTTCGCTTATTTTTAAATACTGTACGAGCTTCAAACGCTTACCTGAATCCCAGCCGCTCTGAGGGAACTCTGTCTCCGAAACTTCTCTTCCATCTGCAAGAGGGAAAAGACACTCCAGGTTAGCGTAGAAACATCTAAAGGCGCTGCATACCGCGCTTACCCACCGCATTTGTTCTTCATAACCGGCATCCACGCTGAAAACGTTGCGACACCTAAAAGATACAAAAAAATAACTCAATTCAATGCAAATACGAAAGGGGTCCATCGCGCATTGCGCTCTCACTCACCTTCAGCGCTACTCATCTCAGCAGCACACCGCCATCCCCGGATGCCGGCCGTCATCTAAGGAAGGAAAGGAACGAAGTTAGAGAACTGTTCAAAAGACTCATTATTCTTGCCTGTCAGACTCTTGACAGTGAAGTAACTAGGCAGCAATGAGTCCGCATCAATCAATGCGCCCCTGCGCTGAAAGCAGGACGGAGAGCACACCATCCGAGAAAACAAGGTGAGCTGTGGATCAAAGGGAAGGGTTGGACCCCGGGGAAGAAGGGGTTCAAGCACACAGAGACAATAGGGAGTTAAACTCTACCAATCCTGTGTTTCAGGCCCAGTCTCCAGTCGAATAGCCTCCAGGGAAGGGTTCAAGGTCGTAAGAGGTCAGAACAGGCTGAGTGACGTCCCCGTGGATACCAGGTGAACGTCACAGGTACTGAATTGCTTGCTGATTTAAAAATGAGAAAACAAACAAATGAAAATGAGACAGGGAATTTCATCACACACAAAAGGGAGTGTGGTTCAAATTAGAGTTGAACCAGACTATTCAGGAGTGTGAAAATGAAAAACAAAAGGCAGAAAATGAACAAGAAAAATCCATACAACAGAGAAGCAGATTTCAAAAGAATATCCAATGTGAAAATAAAACACAAAACAAAGAATTAGGATGAACAGATATATTATCTTTACTTGATAGCCAGAATACTGTTGATACCCACACCGAGGAAACAATTGCCCAAAAGGTGAGTGCAGGTCAATTACCTGAGGAGTATTTTGAACCACGGATATTCCAAGGGAAAGAAATTACAGGCTCCATGAAAAATGCTATAAGTGTCACATGCCAGAAGTTGACAGGCTGTCATGTGACACTTGTGAAAATACCCAATCAAAAGGTTGCAGTGTACAAATGAATGGCAAGGACCCATACAATGAGAAAAGTACAATGATAAATTGGGGTGTGAATAGTAGTGGTCTCAAGTCAGAGGGGCAGTCAGTGGTTATACTCCAAATGGGTTCTGAGCCCAGGAGAATAGACACAGAATTTCAAAATGAAGTGGGCAAAAAGGAGGGTAACATGCCATTTCATATGCCCATTTGCCTAGCAAAGAGTAAAAAAGGGCTAGGAAAATGAAATCCCGAAATTAGCAGAAATTCACACTTTTAATTCATACTACAGTAGGCTGAAGATAGATATTATGCTCCAATCACTATTGAAGGCAAATGCAATGCATTTGCAATGATTGACACAGGTGCGCAAGGAACCATAATGTCAAAAGAACTGGTGAAAAGTATCAATGAAGGGAGATCACCACAAAATCATGTAAAGGTGAGACAAAATGAAGGCCCTGTACACAATTTGGATGGGGAAGAATTACTTATTGAAGCTGTCACTGAGGATGACATACAGATAGGGAAGCATTGAATGAGACAGGAAGTGTCGATCACATTCATTAATGGAATACCCTTTCAAATTGCCTGAAGAGGTTGTCACCCCTCGTTGATGGGATCAGTGGAGTAATGTGGTCCTTTTGAGCCATTGAGACCCAAGAAAATAATGACCCAAAGCAACAGTGTAAAAGAATGCCACACCGTTGCTAAATCAGAAAGTGCAGTGGAAGTATATCTTCAGAATGGCTGTGCGCCCGGCGTCAATGTCATTCTCATGTGTCAGGATGAATTGTGAGGAGAAAAATACACCAATAAAAACTGGAAAACAGAAATAGATGAAAACACATTGCGTTTTTGTCTAAATTACTTAAAACACAACCCGTGTTTCCTGATAACAGGAAGTTTCCTTCACTAATGCACAACTTTTCTGCTCCCGAGTCCAGCATAAAGATGAATTGCTTATTTCCTATCTCTGCCCCCACCGGTGGTTCCTCTTCTGGATGTAAGGGCCTTGACAGTACTGGACACGCAAGTGCTCTCTCTGTGTGGACTGACCTAGTCGGGGTAGGTGTCAGTCCCCGGAAATGAGAAGGGGTTCCCCCCACCACCAACGCTCCCTGTTATGGAGCTGCTGCTACATTGGGCAGAGTAGCAACGGGGTGCCTGCTTCCCATGGCCTGTTGGTTGGGGAAGGGTTGCAGTGGTTGCATGGTCTGTTGCTGGTGTGGAGGGTAGTAAGGGCTGGGGATTTGGGGAGGTAACTGTGTATATGCCTGATGTATTTCATGCAGGATTATGGATGGGCCCTTGGGAGCTACCTGGGTGGGGTTATCCATAGGGTTAGTTGATTGTAATTATAGTTCCCTCCCTGTCTATTGCAGGATTCTCTCTAGAAGTTCCCCACCTCGCTCAAGACCAACACTGCTAAGGTCTGTGACCCGTGGGTCCTTGTCCACCGAATTCCCCTTCTCTCTGCCCTCGGAACCCACCTTGTCCTCGTTGCGGCCCTCCTTGCCACTGGGGCCCTGAAAAGTGTTGGTTTCCCCCCACTGTCCTTGTCCATTGTCTGCCCATACCGCTGCCATTCTTGCTTGTGTTGTGATAGAGGCACACCCTTCCTCTCCCATCTGCTCTGGGGGCATTACTGCCCATACCACTGCTACTTTCACTGGTTTATTTTGAACTAGCTCTGCTTCCTCCACCTCTCTTCTCTGAATAGTTTACTTTTTGTGCTCTTTGATCCTTCTACAATGGTGTACTATGATACTTTGAATCTCAGGCCATCCCTTTGCTTCCACCCCAGCTATGTTATCTAGTGCCTTCTGCACCTCCTTAGGCAATCCCCTTTTCACAATAAACTAAAACAAAGACGTCGATTGATCCCAGGCGCTGCCCGTTTCTGCTCTCCACATCTCTTGAACCCTAAGAATGTACTGCACAGCATTTTCCTTATCCCCCATTGTGCATTGCATTATCGATTGTAAATCGGGGGTGGTTGGGAACGTCCGTCGCAGTGCATCCCACACTTGCGCTCTGATCTTATTAAATGATGTCCCCTCATGGCCATCAGTCCTTAGTGTTACTCCCTGGTACCCCGCTTTAATCCACACTGTCTCCGCCGGATCTCCCACTGCCGATACTAGGGGGACCCCTGTGGTGTGTTTCTCAAAAGCATAAATCCATTTCCTCACTCCTGAGGTCAGGTGCGGGAGGGCCTTGAGGGGGTTATTTTTGGTCATTTGCACCCAGGGGACATAATGGGGTCATCCTGCACATTTTTGCAATAAGGGCATTTGTATTTTCATCCTTCCTTTCCCACTTTTGACAACACTTCCCTTTTTCTTTGCCAATGCTATCCTACCAAACCTCTCCCTTAACATTCCGTCCCATATGCTTTCCACGCTCAATGTGCTTGTGGGTGCCTGCTTGGCCCCACCCTCTGTTACTTATTTTGTGTCATCAAAGTCACTCCAATACTCCTCATGCCCTCATCAGGATCCTGCATTCTCATAACCCAGGCTTTCCATTTCTCCCTCCTGTTCCACATGAACAGCTCTTATGGAGGCACTGGCAATCCTGAACAAGAAGTCACCTGACTTCCATTCATCCCCAGGCAGCTGTGGGGGCATTCTTGGGAGCAACATTGGAACCTCTGCCGCCCATGTTGTCTCACAAGCTGCCCTCAACCTGGGCAATTATGTATGTGTAGTGGCCAATGCCGCTTCAAGGTGTCTTGTGCTTACCCCTGTATAGGTGGACACCTCAGGGGGTGCAATATACGGTGGGGGAGGGGCCATGCTTGGACCATCCAGCATCATACACCTAGACACATAGGTTGGATTAGTGCATCATTCTGCTGGTCACGTGGCGAGCGGATAAATCTCCTTATTCTTCTCCCCCATCTTCCCAGTGTTTATTTAGTTGTGTTCTTCCAATTGTCCCTTGTCGCCCCATCCCTTTCAGGGGCCTTTGTTTCCTCAAACAATCTCTAGAGGTCCAATATCTCCCTTCTGTTCTGTAATGGTCTCCCCTTATATCTTGCAGTTAAGTATGTGGACATATGGTCAATGGTGCGCCTGTCAAAAGAGTGAGGCTCTCCTACCCCTTTCGTCTCGGTCAACCACTGATTGTGGTACTTCTTGTTTTTTTCACAGTAATGGGGTAGAGCTTTACATATATGATCTAGTGGCAAGTCCATCCCCATGGCTATACCCCCTCAGCATTGTGTCAGAAATGCACTTGTACAATTGTCCCCAACTAATGTCAAGAAAAAAACAATTTGTCCACTGTGACTTAAACACACATGGGTCTCATTACACGGGAGGCGGTAACTATGGGGCTATTAGCGCCATGGTTGCTGCCGGTAATTTACCGATCCCGCCATGGTGAATGGCGGAATTACCGCCCCATTCCAAGGTTGGCGGGGTCCGTAATTCCCCATTCACCATTGGCCTTTCCCCATTCCTATTTGAGCCCCCATGGTAAAAACAGCCGTTAAGGTAGGGACCAGCAAAGGGACCTCGTAGTAGGGAGGTAGGGGATTACCGGCACCGTTGCCCTTACTGGTGCCGGTAATCCCTTACCACCATCCGTGTCATGAGGCCCATATACTCTAATTGTGTCTTTACTGTCAGTCAATACTGTCAAAAATGTTCACAACAAAAACATCAATGTCACCTTTTCCCCACTACAGCATCCTCTTTCATTCTCTTCGTGCTCCCCTGATGCACCCACATACACACACCATACCAGCCCCTTCTGGGCCTCCTCCACTATACACTAACAAAATTAAGTAAAATAACAAACTAAAACAACAGCCACTACTTTTCCGGGGCCATTGAATTATATGGAGCTCCTACATTTCCTCTTGTATTTATCTCCTGCACTGGTTGAGGCAGTGCACTGTTGCGCCACCCTCTCCCTTCACTCGGGGAGGCTACCGTATTCCTTTTTTTGTTATCCTTAATGTCTCTTAAAAAAGGAAACATGAATAAAAAATGGCCACACAACTCCTGAAATTACCAAATCAGAATATGAATTTGCTTTCATTCACTGCATGTTCACCTGTTTCACACTGCTCTACTTCCCCAACCAACATCATTATTCCCTGCAGGCTATACTCACGTGTTTAAGCTCTTCTGAAAGCCTGCATTTACAGGGAATCCACAACAGGTCTGGGCATCTCCCTGGGGCCAGACCCCACTTCAATGAGCAGGCAGGAATTCTGGAAAGATGGCACCCGCAAGGGCCACTTCTGAATATGCGTTTTAGGGGACTGATCACCGTAGGTAGGCATGGCCCTTCCGGAGAGGCCGTCTGGATACCTCTGCAAGTACGGGAGTGATGGAATCACGTCATTGGAGTCAACAAATGAAGGTACACTCCAGAATAAAGACAACACACTAGGTAAATAGGCCACGAGATAGCATTGCAAGGATAACAAGGTTTAATTTTACAGAATACAAATATCAGCAAAGGACTCTGCTGCTTGCGAGCGCTCCACCTCTTAAACACACAAACATGCACTTAAGAACCCCAAACACACCATATATAAGGTACAAAAAATGGGTGCCACTGATTGGAGGCTCCCTACACATGATCCTGCTCCATAGGGGATGCCAGGCATTAATTGATCGGCTCCACGTGGGTCAGCTGGGCTCATCCTCATGGTGAAGGTCAGGTTTCACGTTAATACGTTGTTCCTATCTAAACTAAACATGCTAAGCCTGAATATTAACTCACTGTGGCAGGCACCTGGGCCGCACAGGAAATGGTGCCAAGGGGAATGGAGGATAAAATATAGTCATGGTGACCCACACATGCAGGGCTTCATTGATACCGCAGTTCCTGCACTCGAGGTTTCCACCCAGGGTTTAATCTTCAATTTATCCCTCCCGATACCTTGTGTTACAAGAGATATTTGTTCATGCTGGAAAGAAATACAGCTGTGCATGCTTGGATATTTGGTGGACACTACTTAATTTTTGTTGGGACCTGGGGGTCAGCTGCTTATCAGGGAATGCAAAAGGTGTGGGGGTCGAGTCAGTGGTGCAGGGCTGGCTCCGAGCTGGCTGGGTTGGGGTGAGAGGCCTAATGGCAGTTTACTGTAGATGAATGGATGCAGCGCGGAGCCTGGTGTTGTCTCACATTCTTGCAAAGCACATTCCTTTGGAAGATACTTTGGAAGATATTAAATATTTGCAACACTCAAGGGACGAGGGCAGAATGGACTTCTGTGAGAACAGGGCTCTAGCGAAGCCAGCTCGTTGTACAGAAATTAGGCCTTGTGAACCAGGAGCATGAAATGCACAAGCCTGCAGCTTATCCCTTCTGGGTCAAATAAACAATGGAGTTGAGGGCTATGTGCCTTCCAGTGTCATGCATCTACTTCTAAGTGCTACAGAGCCCCTTCATATTGCCTAATGGTGTGAATAACTCCCCCCATGGTGCTCGCCTTAGTTGGAAGTGCCTAGAGGGGTGGGATAAGTTCATTTCCATCCCACCACTAGCACAGCAGACATCGGCAGGCACAACTGGAGCTGTCCTTAGCCTCTGGTCATTTGCCTGAGGGGGCTGTCATGGCAGGGGGTACCTCGGGTAGCCAGTTAAAATGGCCCGCCAACAAATGGGAGTGTGGTGGGAGGGAGGGATGGGAAAAAGCCAACACCCAAGGAATCAACTGGGACAAAGGGAGGGTGGAGCGGGCACACACGCACTGTGGCATGAGAATAAAACTTTTACAAATACACAACTTACTGTCCCACAGAGCACCTGTCCTCACCCCAGCACTGGTGAAGTTGACATTGGTGTTTCCAGATGATGGTGGGGATGGTCTGTGGGGACAGATGGAGAAAACACATGTTGGTGCATCCTTACCTGCTTTGTGGGAAGGGGTTTGGGCCCTGGGTACTTCCGGTCCGAACAGGAATTGCCCTTTTATTCATCTGCCCCCTCGCTTCGGACGCCCATGCTAGAGACACCCTTGCTCTAAGAGTTAAGAGCAGAAAGGAAGAGGTAGGGCTAAAAAGGTGGGTGGGGCTTAGGCCAGTTAACCTAGATTCACTTACACCTGCTCACCAACTGCAAAGGAAAAGAGGCTAGAGGGCTTCTTAAGTAGGGAAAAAGAGTGGCAACCAGGAAGGCACCAACAGTTTAAAGTGATTGATAGGTGGGTGGGGCTTGGGCCAGGTGATCTAGATCAACTTGCACCTGCTCACCAACTGCAAAGGAAAAGAGGCTGGAGGGCTGCTTAAGTAGGGGAAAACAGTGGCAACCAGGAAGGCACCAACAGCTTAAAACGATTTACAGGTGGGCAGGGCTTTGGCCAGGTAACATAGATCCAGTTGCATCTGCTCACCATCTGAAAAGGAAAAGAGGCTGGAGGGCTGCTTAACTAGGGATAATGAGCGGCAAAAAGGAAGGCACCAGCTGTTTAAAGTGATTGACAGGTGGGTGGGGCTTAGGCCAGGTGACATAGATCCACTTGCGCCTGTTCACCAACTGCAAAGGAAAAGAGGCTGAAGGGCTGCTTAAGTAGGGAAAAAGAGCAGCAACCAGGAAGGCACCAACAGTTTAAAGGGATTGAGAGGTGGGCAGGGCGTAGGCCAGGGGACCTAGATCTACTTGCACCTGCTCACCAACTGCACCTCATTAAATAGAGCACCTCTGCTGGTTTTTTGGCGGCACTCTAATTATCTGAGCAACAAAACATGTGGTACACCCCCACCCTTGCAGGGACCCAGGAGGTGTGTCCCGGGAGAGGGGGTGCGAGCACCATATTTTGTTGACTTGCCCCAGGCACTGCCAAAGCTTCAGTCAGCTCTGCTCATGAAAAAGATGGTATTAGGATTACGAGTATGGTGGTGTAGAAGGTGCAGTAAAAAAAAGTGGTAGTAATGGATTTCCTTATACTGCACTGCCAGTTTGGAAATTAAGTCTTGGAATTACTCCCAACGATTTGTTGGAGTTTATTCTTCCAAACTCCAACAGTTTCTTAAGGCTTTCCCTAATGAGGCTATTGGCATTAATTCACCTCAGAGTCAGAAGCATTTACCTCCATTTCTGAGATGGTTCTGGTTCTTTTTTCGTAATGATGATTTTGACCTTGTGCTGAGCAATGCATACAGTTAGGTTCCATATGGGAATGAGATCAGCTTTGGCCAAGGTTCTGACAGGGATCCAGGGTGGTTTGAGTTCAGGGGTTGGGTCAGGCTAGTGAGAACATATATGTGTTGGGCTTCAGGTAAGTCTGGCATGCAGGCTTGGCTGGTATTGGCTCCATGCTGAACAGAGCTCTTCATTGGGATGTGGACTGGCCTGCAGCCTGGGCTGAGTTCTGGGCTTAGTTTTGAGCCATGCTCTGTGCTAAGTCAGGGTGTTGAATTGGTTTGGCTCTGGACATGGCTGAGTTTGTAACATAGTTGCTTTGCTATTCTTCTGCAGATTAGGATTTGCTGTGGACAAGTTTTGCTTCTGGTCAAGTTTGTTTTTTGGGTTGGAGCAAACCTCTAGGTCCGGGCTCTCTGCTGAGCTAGACTATGGCTATGCTATTGGTATGCTGGGTCTGAATTGTTCTTTGAAACAACAGTGTTTCTAAAAATTAATTTGACAGTTAGAATGTCCGAATTTGCCAGTTTTCAGTCAGGTATTTATTTGGGATGCTCCACCCATACTCTCCAGCTTTAATTCTTTTTTTAGAATTTGTTTTTTTAATATTGTTGTTTTGACTGAAGAAAAGACATTTCCCAGCCTTTCAACATTTTTACAAAACAATTTCTTATTCCTTATGTACAACAAAAATAAAAGATAATTACATGTCCATCGTTATCATCACAACAGACTTCAAACTGTTTGAAAAGAGGTTCATAAGTAATTCTATAATAAAATTGTACATCCATAATTATAAAACTTAATCAAATTTTGATTCCTAAAATAAAAAGCGTACATATTAAATTATGTCATGATTGTGGCATTTGTCGTACTCTCCTGATTAAAATTCTGCAGTTTCAGTGCATTCAAGTAATTGATTGTTGCATAATGGACAGATTTCTTGTTCGTGTGAAATACGGTGAGCCATAGCTGATCATGCGTGACATTTACATATCCTTCAAAGAAAGGGTTGAAATATTTACATCTCAGTGATAGCAACTTAACACAGTCAACTAGCAAATGTCTCAGTGCCTCAATTTCCATATGACAGGATCGACAGTGTATTTTATCTTGAGCCAGTAAATTATGCTTACATAATAAATCTGCAGTTAGACAGAGATGAAGTGTGAAGCGCAGAAATGCTGAACGATTCTGTGAGCTAGTTGATTTTAGTAAATATCGTGCTGGTTGTCCATATCTTTTTAGTTCGAAAGGATTTTCTCTAAATTTCTTATATTGTAAACACTGAGCATGAGTTAGATTCCAATTGTGCTCCCACAATTTCAGTTTCACCTTATTTGGATTATCAAGTAGTAGTTCTATCGTTATATCTGCATCATGAAGCACTTTAAGCGCTTTCAGCCTCCATGTTTTGATAAACTCATCATGCATTTCTTGTGACATGTATGCAGCTATTAATCGGGTGTAAGCCATTTTTATGGCCACCCATCAACAGTTTTCGGTACAGTGTGCACCATTTCCATTTATACATGCCATGTAATGAAACCAGGCCTAATTCATACCGAATTAGCAGAAGAGGCTAGTTGTAAGATTTTTTTCCAATATGCACCCTCAATCTTGGCCCAATAGGCATAAGAATGCCGTCTTTTGGTCCCTGTGCCATATAATAGAATTAGCGTCAACTTTTGTTTAGTATATTATATTTTGTTTAATAGACCATTAAAGGATGTATCGAGAACTTATAAAGTTTGGCTCTGATGATCCTTGCTTGGGATATAGCTGTGTCTAATTTGATATGTATACTTAGGGTATGTCAGACAGTAGGTTGCTTATTATAACTCCCAAATAGAGGTAACTTGTAACCACACTCAAGTTGTTATTCTGCAATATCCACGAGTATGTAAAACATCTCTGTTTTGGATTACCGAATTGTATGATCTGGGTCTTAGTCACATTGATGGATATACAGTTTCTTTGCACATAATCATCAAGTGCCCCCAGCATTGTTTTAAGGCCTTGCAGTGTTTTTGACAAAAGGACCATATCATCAGCATGTAGCAACCAATTAATAGGAGTTCCCATGAGTCTGCGTGCATCAGTAATCAACCCGTTGAAGTTACGACCTATATCTGAAATAAAGAAATTGAATACTGAAGATGGTAACAGGCACCCATGTTTCAAGCCACGCTCTCTTCTTATATCCTTAGATAGCAGGCCCTCGCTTTAAACAAATTTGGATGCTTGTATCAGTGTGAAACTGCACTAGCCACTTCAAAACTGTCCAGGGACAACCCTCGTTCAGCAGTTTTTTGTATAGTAGTTCACGCGGTACAGCATTGAATGCAGTCCGAAAGTCAATGAATGCTGCAAAGATCGGCTGTTTTGGTTGTTTGATTGATTCGATAACTGCATTGAGAGTGATCAAGTTAATTGTTGTTCCTAGTCCCGCTATAAAGCCAGTTTGGAATTCATCCCTTACATTTCTTTCTGTTAGCCAGGTGTTAAATGCAGCTAATAGAAGTTGTGCAAAGATCTTACCCAGGCAATCTAGTAATGCAATGGGTCGATATGACTTTGCATCATTTCTGACCCCTTTTTTATAAATTGGCACTATTATGGACTTCGTCGGGATCGTACCTGTTAGCAACACATGCGTGAACATTTTATATACAATAGAAGCCAATGCTGATGGGTTCTGCTTCAACATGAGGTTGTGCAGGCCATCCGGGCCATGTGCTCTGGGTCGACTCAGCTTAGATATGCAGAGATATATATCATCTTTATCAAAGTGAAAGTGATGATTCATTTTTAAAGCTGTCCAATCAAATTCAATAGGAGGGAAATGGGTCCGATAGACATCAGCATAATATTCAGTCCACTTTTCTTCTGATATTGGGTTTGTTTGTAATGCCAATTGCATTGCGTAGGTGGCCTCGTTGAGTAAAGACCAAATACCAACTGATTACTTTGATAAATCTGGGTCATCATTTTCTCGCCGTCAAGCTGGCATTGAGCAGGCTTCCGCGCTTGTTGCCAGTATTTATATATCAGCTTCAGATGTTTTATCTCTTCAATGTTCTTTTGAGTCAGTTCTTTGGATAAATATCGTATATCTTTTCTCAACTGAGTTACCCTTATTTTAAGATCAAATGCAAGGATGTGTCTGTTTTTATGCTGATGGCTGGGGGGGCCCCCTTTCAGTAAACATCTCTATGGATTCTATATAACAACCTCCCTCTTTGGGGTTCAGGCCTCCTAAATCACTCTTTAATGCACAATCGAACATAAGCAATTTACGATTTGTCCATTTTATACGGTTTCCTACTTGATTGACTTCAATATGTTTTCATTCATGCTGAATACTCAAAGCATTGGGGACAGACACACTCGGCCATTTCCATGATAAACATAGTTGACTGTGGTCACTCAATTTAGTTTCCTGCATGACCAATGATGTGACCATATTAAAAAATGTTTCATCAGAATAGTTGTAATCTAGGTGTGCAAAGGATGAATCCCTATGCCAGGTTGCCTTAGCCAGAATATCCCCCTTGATGGATCCATTTAGCATGATATAGTTTCTCTCCATCATCATCTCTATCCAATGAAATTCATCATACAAGTGTCCCTTGGACTTGTATGAGAGTAACTGAAGGTTAAGATCACCGATTATTATTGTATGACTTATAGTTTTATCCAAAATCACAGAATTGAGCACCTCATGCATATGTGGAAAAATCTTGTCAGATGCTAGTTGTTGTCTTCCCCAGTATAGATTAATTATGGCAATTGTAAGTGATGCCTTATGTATCTTTATCACTTGGATGTAAGGGGAAGGAGAGACTCATGAGGTTACTTTAAGGTTCGTGGATTTTTTAACAGCTATCAGGAGGCCTGCCATTGGTCGACCAAATACATTCTTAATACCTGGTGTCATGAAGATATAGTATGGTTCCTATATGGGTTCATTACTGAGCCATGTCTCCTGGAGCACAATGATGTCAAAAGCATTGAGTTCTTTGTTCTTCGTATTTATGAAATGTTTATGACCTTGCGTGTTCCAGGAGAGTAGTTTCACATTTTCATCTGTCTCGTATTGAGCTATCTGCATAAGATTTCCAATCACCATGCAAATCCTTATTCAATCGATTGCTCTGCATGTGTTCATCATGTTTGGATATATTCTGGGGGGCAGTTAAGTTGCGGCCAGGGGCACCCTTATTGCTATATCTTGTGCAATAATGAAACCCAAATTAAAGAATTCCGATCTTGCTTGCCAAAGAGCATTCAGCGTGATGCCAGATCTCATAAATAATCTCACTCTAGACAGATCATTGTGATCAGTGAACTCGACTAAGTCAATGTCTGCACTTGTTAGATCTTGCAGAGTTGAGATCTCGGCGCATATATTTAAAATGCTCATACGGTTTAGATCGTATTTTTGGAATGGGTGATCTCGGCATGTCATTAGAAATCAATGACAATGTTTATATTCGCCACGGTCATGAGCTTGCCTGTCAGGCCCCATTATGTCTTTACTCCTAGATGCATTGTAATACGCAACTTTGCCAACGGTGGTATGGAGCCTTTATGGTCACCAGCAGGTCTTTTTAACAGAAGGGACAATTTCGGTACCGGAATTGGAGAGTTTGATGATGTTACTACAGTTTCCAGTGCATCTTTAGATTGTGTGACTCTCTAATCTCCTCCCGTAATTCTTGTATGGAGGGGAACATTTGTCTGCCCGTCTCTTGTTGTTTGCCATCTATGTATTGTGGTCGAGCTTTTTTCTCTTATGTCGCAGTGGATATTTTTGCTTCTGCAGTGTATTGGACTATGGAGCCCCTAATTTCAATCCGAAGTTCCTCAATTGTAGGGTAAATTTGCTTGCTTACTTCTTGTTGGACTCGTTGTTGGATCTGGTTATCCTTTTCTATCACAACCTTTAGGTTTGTTGGATTAGAAATCATAGCTACCAGACTGTTTAAAGGTTCATGCTCTTGGGGTGGGGATATATTCTGTTTTTTCTCTTCACTAGATTGGTTGAGTTGTACTGAGTTTGAGGCTTTCATTTTCGCAATGTTTAGACTTAGGTTTTTTTAACAGCCGGCTTTTTTGTCTGTGAACGTTTTGGGGCTCTCTGCTCAATTGTCATCACCGGCTTGTGTCTTTGTGAGTGATGACATGTCGTTGTTTTCCCTAAAAAGGAAAAAGGATTGGTCAATTTTGGGCTGTTGCATTTCCCCATCACTTGTGAATTTTCACTATCAGAGCCAACATCCTTCTTCAACAAGTTTAAACCAGGGATTTCCCTAACTTCTTCCGTGTTGATAGGCGGTGACAATGTTTTAATTTGTGTTTTGTCATTAACAATCCTATCATCTTCCAAACTGGTTGGGTTTGACCATGCCTTTTCTTGTTTTTTGCTGTTAGCAACACAACTTTCACTCAATATAGCTCCATCTTTAGGAACCATTTGATGTTTTTTTTTCTGAATTTTTTCAACCTCTGAAGTTCTGTTGGATACATTCTAGGCAATCTTTGGTGGATTAGTTTGGGTTTAAGAGGAAGTTATGAGAGGTAACAAATGAGGTCCCACTGGAACCTTAGCAACCACTGAAGGTTGTACATCTAGAAATAATTTGGATATATCAGTAGCCTTGGCATTTTCTCTTACCAGTTGCTCTAGCATTTTCGTTTGGGTATTCATTTTGATTTCAAGAACTTCATACAGTCGCGCTGTGGACATCAGGGCAGTGTTCATAGCGCTTAAAGTGTTATTTATTGCTGGTGCCTCAGGAAAGGAAGGTCGGCCAGATCGTTGTCCATTAATGAAAAAATTATGCTCTACGGACACCTCATCAAATCGCGTGCCTCGTGGTGTTGGTGCTATAAATGAGACCAAGTTATTTAGTGAGTGGTCTGGTGATTTGTCAAACATAATCGGTGATTTAGATAACTCATGGCATGGAATTTTTATCTCATTTTCCCCTATAAGTTGCCTAGAAGGGTGGTCAGTCAAAATGTCGAAAATAAAATGTAGAATGACAATCATGTCGAAAAATAAATGTAGAAAAAAAAGTCAAATTCCCTCTTTTTTAATTATACATGTATTTTGGGGTCTGGGAATAAAAAAAAATGGGTAAAACAAAAAATGAAAAGAAAAAAAGGGGGATTAGGAGGGGAACCCCCATTTCGAATAAAAACATCATAAAATAAAATTCGACATTTTTTTTCTACATTTATTTTTTGACATTTTGTCTTTCTACATTTTGACTTTCTACATTATGACTATAAACCGCCTAGAAGGTGTTATTTGCCTAAGAGGTGTTTTTTTGTGTGTTTCTGATGATGAACTCCTACGACTCAATTGAGTTAGGTCACCTGTATTTGAACATATGTACAACACGTCACCAGTATCAATACAAGTGTTGTTAGATGTATTCATGAAGCTTATCATGTCTTCATCGATCTAGCCCGCAATTATCAGTGCCTCATGTGCTGCTCACAGCTTCTGTTGTGCTAAAACTGTGCAGGGTTGAGGGGGTAGGTCAAGCAACAGAGTCTCACGTAAAGGGCACAAAGTGTATGGCATTATGGTGGGTTGCGTGGCCATCAACTCACCGCTATTATATGCAGTGAGCATAGTAGAGTCAGATGTTTCTGAGGCCTGCAGTGATTCAGCACCATTCAGATCATTCATATCAGTGCTGGCTTGCTATACGGGATGAGTGGGTATGTTGGCAGCTGTATTAAGACGTGTCCTAAACTTGAAAACAACAGGGAAAGCTTGGAAAGCTAAAGTGCACGGTAAAACCGTGATCGTCCTTTTAACCGTTAACAAGGAAAATTTATGGTAACACAACAACAATGGTTATACTAGGAAGGCAGGTATTCTAGATGCATCATGAGTATGCTAACAAATTGATCAATTGGAGTGCTCACACTCAAACACAGAGGAAAAAGGGGCCACCCCACTCGGCGTACCTAGCCCTAAGGAAGAACACCCTAGCCCTGGCGGGGGTGTCTATCCCTGGGTAGCGCATGGTGTATCGCCTACTAAATAGATATAGAGGAGAGAGCTGTCCCTCAACCTTCTATACTGGTGGCTGTGTCCGGTGACAGACACATATCGTCCAAAAAGAACAGAGGATAAAAAATGGTATTCTCCAGACGGTTGAGCAATGTTCAACAAGGTGTGGATTAGATCTTGGGGCTGCTTGATCTGGAGTGTGGGTACAACCTGCAAAGCAGGTCAACTGTTTTTTTGCCTTCGAAAGTGTATAACTTTACTGGTGTCCATGGGTCACTGAGGTTGGGATAGAAAACAATTTGTCTGGAGAAACCACTGGTGGGTGGAGAGGTAAAACACAGCCGGAGGAAGGCTGGAGGGCTGAAAGGTGACTCTTGTAAAAATGTTAAGCTCACTCGGTGGTGATGAGCATGCTACAACAAATCATTCAGTAAAAAATCTCTCTGTCGGTATGCAAGAGATCAGAGGTGGGTCATGAGAGCCCTCATGACCGAAAGGGGTCGACCGGTTTCAATGGCGTTAGGGATTTATGCCATCTTCATCAGGACCATTAGTTTTAAATGCAAACTGGGTTGCCAGGGTTCAGAAAACAGCTGAACGTGATCGAGAATTTCTGGTGTCTCCTGTAAGGAGACAAAAGAAGGGAGGGGGGGAAAAAAGGAGGAACACGATCAGGGCAAATGGGGGACACTGGCAACATCAAAACAATGCAAGTGCAGGAGTGTAGCTCTTAATGTGTTTGGGTGAGCATTAGAAGCAGGAACTGTGAGGGTTACTAATTACAGGAGAGGTTGGGGGTGCCTGGGCACCTGTGGTGGGTCTCACCGCCGGGGGGAGGGGAGGAAATGCATAAGGGGGTCAAAAGGGAAGGACTGGTGTGCAAACAGAAGGGTGAGTGCACCATGCACACTCATGATGGAAGGAGTGCCATGTGGGCCAAAAGATGTGAGCCCCTATTAAGTAAACTCAGGCTGGTGCAGTTAATTTGTGCCATTGTACAGCGCTAGAAAAAACTTTTACCTCTAGGCCAAAGTCCAATGTAGGAGGCAGGAGGCCGTTGGAAATCAAGGGTGGTTCGAAGCACCACACTGAAGCTGCACAAAAAGCGGCAAACAGGGCTCACAGGTCAGGCGTACCTGTTGAAAACACAATTACTGGTAATGTGGACTCCAAAGAAACCTGGCAGAGGCTGTGTGGAGTCACAACTGTGGGGTCTGGGTGGGGGGCGTACCTGCAATAGGGCTGCTGCTCGTCTCTGGAGGGTCTGTGTGCTGTATCAGGCTGTACAGCTAACGGACTGACGATTCTGGGAAAAGTAAGGCCCATCGCCTTTAAAAAGAGCTTAGAAACACGGCTCACGTTGGCATCGTAATGACGCTCTTGGCTCCAAAGAAACGCCGGGGGCGTGTGGAGTCAGCTGAAAACAAGTGTGAGTGCCTATCAAGAGCACAGGAGAGCGCGCACTCCGGTTGCCAAAGGTGCGGCAAGGTGTAGAACTCAAAGGTGCTGTTACTCTGTGTCTGAGTGCATGGGGAAGGGCTGCGTGCAGACGCATGGCTCACGGAGGGGACTGCATAAAAACATTTATAAGTATGAATGATAAATTAACAAAAAATGAAAAATAAAACAAATAATAAATAGCTGATGGACAAAAAATGATGAATAATGAAAGCAATGCAGAAGAGAGGACATAGCTGTCTCAAAAAAGAGAGGGGGGGGCGGAGGGGGAGAGAAGAAGGCGGGGAGGAAAAAGAGGGGAACGTGGTGCAAAATCTGAACAGCTCATGAAATCATGGAAACAGACCAAGGCTCAAAAAGGACTCAAAAGAGGGTGGGGATGTGATGAACAAGGAGGGAACAGGGCACCTATGGTACTGTACAGGGTCGGAATTGAGGATAGTACTGCTAATTCGTGCCATTGGATTTGTTCATTCAATCCTTCAGAGTTAGTGTTGAGTCTATAAATCCACATTTGTTCTTTCTTAAACAGCATATTGTTGTAGTTGCCGCCTCTGCGGGGTGGTATGACTTTTTCAATAATTGTCCACGTAAACTGCTCCGCAATGTGTCCTTTGGCTGAAAAGTGGGACACCAAAGGTGCAGTAAGTTTGTTCGTTCTTATACATTATCTGTGTTCAGTCATTCGAGTTCGGACTGGCTTGGTGGTCATGCCAATGTACCTCAAATTGCAAGGACAGGTTATCATATAGATGACGCCCTTGGTGTTACAATTAGTGAATGTGTTCTGTGTCCATGGTGTTTTCCATCCAATCTCTATCTGTGTAGTTCTGGAGGTCTGAGCGCACATGGAGCAGTTGCCACAGGGCGCATGTCCCTTGATGGGTGGAATATTCCACAGGGTCCCTGGGTGGAATCTTCCTTGGATGTGCTGGGTATCAGGGTTTTGACAACCTTGTCTCTCACGTTGCTGCGTCTCTTAAGGGCAAAACGTGGGACTGGGATGTCAGAGGCACCTGTGTTGAGTATAGGCCATAGTCTTTTGACTTCCCTTTTGATCTTATTGAGGAGGGGTGAAAAACTAAACACAGCTGTAAAGGTATTGGACTCACTAGATTTGACATGCTGCTGTAGAGTGATGGAACGTGGAATGTTCCTGGCTCATTTGCAGGTATCTTTAATGATCCTCCTTGGGTAGCCTCTCTCAGCAAGTTGTGTTTGGAGTTGTTTGGACTGTCTAGTGTAGTTCCGACCCTGTACAGTACCATAGGTGCCCTGTTCCCTCCTTGTTCATCACATCCCCACCCTCTTTTGAGTCCTTTTTGAGCCTTGGTCTGTTTCCATGATCTCATGAGTTGTTCAGATTTTGCACCACGTTCCCCTCTTTTTCCTCCCCGCCTTCTTCTCTCCCCCTCCGACTCCCCCCCTCTCTCTTTTTTGAGACAGCTATGTCTCAGTCCTCTCTTCTGCATTGCTTTCATTATTCATCATTTTTTGTCCATCAGCTATTTATTATTTGTTTTATTTTTCATTTTTTGTTAATTTATCATTCATACTTATGAATGTTTTTATGCAGTCCCCTCCGTGAGCCATGCGTCTGCACGCAGCCCTTCCCCGTGCACTCAGACACAGAGTAACAGCACCTTTGAGTTCTACACCTTGCCGCACCTTTGGCAACCGGAGTGCGCGCTCTCCTGTGCTCTTGATAGGCACTCGGACTTGTTTTCAGCTGACTCCACACGCCCCCGGCGTTTCTTTGGAGCCAAGAGCATCATTACGATGCCAACGTGAGCCGCGTTTCTAAGCTCTTTTTAAAGGCGATGGGCCTTACTTTTCCCAGAATCGTCAGTCCGGAGCTGTACAGCCTGAGCACACGGACCCTCCAGAGACAAGCAGCAGCCCTATTGCAGGTACGCCCCCCACCCATTCCCCACAGTTGTGACTCCACACAACCTCTGCCAGGTTTCTTTGGAGTCCACCTTACCAGTAATTGTGTTCTCAACAGGTACGCCTAACCTGTGAGCCCTGTTTGCCGCTTTATGTGCAGCTACAGTGTGGTGCTTCGAACCACCCTTGATTTCCATCGGCCTCCTGCCTCCTACATTGGACTTTGGCCTAGAGGTAAAAGTTTTTTCTAGCGCTGTACAATGGCACAAATTAACTGCACCAGCCTGGGTTTACTTAATAGGGGCTCACATCTTTTGGCCCACATGGCACTCCTTCCATCATGAGTGTGCATGGTGCACTCACCCTTCTGTTTGCACACCAGTCCTTCCCTTTTGACCCCCTTATGCATTTGCCCCCCTCCCCCGGCGGTGAGACCCACCACAGGTGCCCAGGCACCCCCAACCTCTCCTGTAATTAGTAACCCTCGCAGTTCCTGGTTCTAATGCTCACCCAAACACATTAAGAGCTCCACTCCTGCACTTGCATTGTTTTGATGTTGCCAGTGTCCCCCAATTGCCCTGATCGTGTTCCTCCTCCCCCCCCTCCCTTCTTTTGTCTCCTTACAGGAGACACCAGAAATTCTCGATCACGTTCAGCTGTTTTCTGAACCCTGGCAACCCAGTTTGCATTTAAAACTAATGGTCCTGATGAAGATGGCATAAATCCCTAACGCCATTGAAACCGGTCCACCCCTTTCGGTCATGAGGGCTCTCATGACCCACCTCTGATCTCTTGCATACTGACAGAGAGATTTTTTCCTGAATGATTTGTTGTAGCACGCTCATCACCACCGAGTGAGCTTAACATTTTTACAAAAGCCACCTTTTAGCCCTCCAGCCTTCCTCTGGCTGTGTTTTACCTCTCCACCGACCAGTGGTTTCTCCAGACGAATTGTTTTCTATCCCAACCTCAGTGACCCACGGGCACCAGTAAAGTTATACACTTTGGAAGTCAAAAAAACAGTTGACCTGCTTTGCAGGTTGTACCCAAACTCCAGATCAAGCAGCCCCAAGATCTAATCCACACCTTGTTGAACATTGCTCAACCGTCTGGAGGATACCATTTTTTATCCTCTGTTCTTTTTGGACGATATGTGTCTGTCACCGGACACAGCTACCAGTATAGAAGGTTGAGGGACAGCTCTCTCCTCTATATCTATTTAGTAGGCGATACACCACGCGCTACCCAGGGATAGACACCCCCGCCAGGGCTAGGGTGTTCTTCCTTACGGCTAGGTACGCCAAGTCGGGTGGCCCCTTTTTCCTCTGTGTTTGAGTGTGAGCACTCCAATTGATCAATTTGTTAGCATACTCACGATGCATCTAGAATACCTGCCTTCCTAGTATAACCATTGTTGTTGTGTTACCTTAAGAAGTGTCCTACCCATCATTTCCGGTGCAGATTCACGTGTGGAGCTTATTATCGCAGATGTTACATTGCTGGTTTGTTCCGATTGATTTACAAATGTGTTTATGCTATTGACTGGGGCCAATGGGCCTGGTATCTCTTCTGGCGTTTACACAGCGAGATCTTGTTCCTGTGGGTCCGTCACTTTCGGATCTAATGGTTTTGAATCACTGATGCAAAATTGGCGTATGTCAGATGCCAGGGATACTGAGCACTGGATTCTTTTTATTAAACCTCCTGCTTTGGCATTTGTTGGAAGTTGCATTTTTTCCTAATAGCAATACCAGATGCCTGATTGCCATCAACTGTATCAAGTTCACATGGCATACCTGTTTTCAAAGTGTATACACCTGTGGCCATTTCTGAGTTTTACAGAGATTCCACTATTTTGCGGGTCACACCAATAGATTACTATCACACACCAATGTCTATTACAACTGTCACGGCCTACTGCCCAGTTGAACAGTCTGCTATATTAGCTGTCCCTCTCTCGCAAACACAAAAAATTAGGTGAGTTTGAGATCCCCCTCTATTAAACTCGTACCTTTTGTCTGCACACTTGAACAAATAGATCACAGTGAACAGTCAACAGTAATTCAGTGTACTTCACAGTGCGTGTGCAAGGTGCGCTGACTTGTAGGTATTCAATGGGATGTGATGTGATTTAGGGGGCGGAGTCACATTCCTGGAGGGATCATCAAACAGAAAGAAGGGACTTAGAATCTCTACTTGTGTTCACAACATTCCACAACAAACAATCCGTTCATCCACACAATTATTTACTTTTCTTAAACGGCCAGTTACACTCCAGTGTTGCAGTGAATGCAGTTCTCCCGGCGTAAAGCCAGCAACGTAGCTCTGTCAGTGTCTAACAGAAAAGCGCAATGTAATGCTCGCAGAGTCCTCTCCAACAGTCAACAGTACTTCAGTCTACTTCACAGTGTGCACGCAAGGTGCGCTGCCTTGTGGGTATTTGATGGGATGTGACAGGATTTAGGGGGCGGAGTCACCATCTTTTCTTAAACGGCCCGTTACACTCCAGTATTGCCGTGAATGCAGTCCTCCCGGCGTAAAGCCAGACACATAGCTCTGTCAGTGTCCAACAGAAAAGTGCAAGGTAACGCTCACAGAGTCCTCTCCAACAGTCAACAGTACTTCAGTGTACTTCACAGTGCACGCTTTAATTCAGTGCTGAGTGTTTATCCTTGAGCTGGACTCTAGTATATTATGGTATCAGCTTCATGAGTGAAGATAGGCTATTTGCATGGCTCAGGGGTGTAGGAGACACACAACATCTGGGGGGTCCAGGGGACACCTTGTGGACTTTTCTACAGACACAACTATCCCACCACAAACTACCATAGGCGAGAGACCCAATCATTAAAGCCCCTGTAAAGATGTGTCATTAGATTTATTTAAAAAACAAAATATTGGCAGTTTTCTTATCTATTGCGCAAAATGTAACGATTATCGTACTCACATTTTCACGAAAGCAGGGTTAGAAATAAAGCATGTGTGCACTGCCGGAACAAACTTTCAAACATTTCAAATGTTAAAGCAGTGATTTTACAGAAACCAAGTTCTCTTAATCCCTTTGAAAATCTCAATATAGTTGTAGTGAAGGGTCTTGGATAGTGTTCAATGGACAAATGTTGTAAAAGTGTCAAATCAATATTTGAATGAAGACTTCCACATGAAGAAATATAGTTCCTGTCACACAACATTCACAGGTAGCATTAAGAATGTGGAGTGGTCTGATCGGTCTATTGATTAAAAACCTCCCCTGTCCATACGGTATAACCTGGATCCGTCTGATCATCCCACTGATGCATATAGATCTTTGTTCAACAAGCTGAATAATACTCAATTGATAAGGACAAGAACGATGGAAGAAGAGGAATCAATGTGTGTGGCTCACTTAGGATGGGCTGATATCTTTGTAAAAGGAGGAGCACAGCAACCTTATCTTTCAACCTTTTCCAAGCCTCAAATACAATGCCTTTTGTGCTCTGGGCAGATATCTTGGCGAACAATCGGAAGAAATGCAACACTGCACTTAGTGCAAAGTGCAACTTATGCGAGGAGGAGGATGAACATTTGACCATTTTGTCTTTATATGCACTGCATATGAGCCTTTAAGGTCAAGAAGTATTTAACCTCATTTACTGAAAGAAGATTTTATTGAGAAAGGGAATGCAGCAATGCCCCTTCTTCCGGGGGACTTCAACTGTGATATCACTATAAAAAGGACTGGTCTTATTTACGGTGCTTGGCAGCAAAGACAAACTATGCTGAGCACATTCTTCTAGGTTGTTACAGAGGCTTGCGAGTGAGGATGATTCCCGATATTTCCTCAGACTCTCCACTGCAACGTGCCTATGCTCCTTAATGGGGCTGTTTAAATTAGGGGTGAAAAGAGTGATGTGTGCTTATTCTTTTCAAGCTGAACTCTCTCCTTTTAGGTGAGACATTATATTCTATATTTTATTCAAAGGCAATGTGTGAAATGATTTGTTTTTAGTGTCTGGAAAGGAAACTTTGTATATTATTATTATTATTATTTCATTGTGTTTTTATATTTCAGTTGTCCCAAAGTATTAAAGCTTCTCTCAGCCTCACAGGTAGAGGTGGGAAGAGTTAAGAGGCTCTGCAGCAGCTTCGCCAACTATGCTCTTTCTGTGGGAAGCATCTTTTACAAAATGTCTACCTATTTTGAGACTGAAGAATACTTGTGGACGCTTGATAAGGTTGTTCGACAGAGAGGAGGAAATGTTCAGTTTATGTGTATGGGTATTTAACAATCATTTAGGAGCTTCTCCCTGGTTGGTGTAAGAATAGAATGGAAGAGATTGGAAGGTGGCGTTGGAGGAGAGTAAAAGAAGGCAGTGGACAGGAGGACAGGGGGAGATTTGTTAACAGATTACAGTGAGAGTGGTGGGAAAAGATTATCAGAGTGGAGGAGCATCTGAAAGGAGGAGTGGGCAGGGCTAGTGCAATGATGTTCGCCACCCTAGGCCAAAGGCCATTTTGACACCCTCCGACTGCCAACTACATGTGTCCTGACTTTAGCACCCTCTTTCCCAAAATGTGTATTTTCCCCTTAACATGCCCAGACTGCCCACAACAATTACAAACTGTGATCGGTCTCGGTCAATTACAAACTAGCCCAACAGCAACATGCTCGCCTTCGAAGCAAGACGACACAAGCAACACAGGTTCAATCCCCAGGTCCACGCTTAGAAGCCTCTGGGTATTAAGCGCATTATAAATAACCCATCATATCATATATATCATATCATATCATATCATATCATAACAAGGTCAACTCACAATACTCTTACATGTAACCTAACACTTAGGATGATTCGGAAAAATCTATATCAGGCATAATTAAAAAATAATGAAATTCGGGCATCCAAACCCCACACGGCTCCCCATTTCCCACCCATCTTTATCAACACAGACACAGGTGTCTGCGTGAGCCATTTAACTAAGTTTCACTTAGTTTATGTAGGTCACTTTAATGACCTATAGTGGGCATGTTTAAAGGATGTTGGCTGGAGGCTTTCACTTACTATCACCAACCCTGCTTGCTCTCTGTCAGCATTGCTAGATTTGAGGTGGAGCAATCCCTGGCTTTGCTTTCAGTGGGCCTCATCACGACTTCGGTGGTAGGGCCGGCGCTATTAGTGCGGGGGCTATTAGTGCGAGCGCCATAGACCCCGGTGCTAATAGGGCGGGATCACGAGTTCGGCGGACTTGGAACTCCCCATTCCCCATTGAGCCCATTCGGGAATGCCCCATTCCCCAATGGGCTCAATGGGGAAATTTCACGCTCATACCGCCGGCGGATTTCCCGCCGGCGTTATGAGCGCAAATTTTCGGAGGATTTCACACCAGCTCAGAGCTGGGTTGAAATCCGCCGAAGCCCTGATTCGGCAGACCCTTAAATCTGGCGGTAATAGCGCTACCGCCGGATTTAAGGGTTACCGCCAAAGTCGTGATGAGGCCCAGTATCTTTGCTGTTCCTCCACTTTCACTAAAACAAGCAGCAAGTCAGTGAAAGGCAGATTGTGTTGTTGGCTGGCGGTAGCTTTTCTACTTTCATCGCTAGCTCGGAGTTGGTGGTATTCCCCTCAAACCCTTCTTTCACGCATCAGAGATGGAAAAGAAATCCCCAGACGAGTGGGTGGAATTCCTTAGGGATCTTAATGCCTAGGAGGAGGATAGAAGTGGAACTACCCGCTCTTGCCCATGGCAGTTGGTATCCTATCCAAAGCACTATCTTGCGGTGCAGGTAAATTCTTCAACCAGTCTGACTGCTGCCAATGCGAATAAGTTAGCAACAGTTAGCAATGACTGTGAAAATGAGACAGCAGTTCTGCCTCCCAACCTATCCACCAGAAGGTAGAGTGGTGAGCTCTGCTTTCGTTATGATTCCTAAATGGGGGCTTTAGAGCACTGGTAACTTGAAGTGTTAACCAAGTTTACTGGCTGCTTGATATTCTTTCAAATGTGCCATTTCGCACAATCCTTTACCCAAAAAATCTTCTATGGTGGTAATATGTTTCTGTGTGAAGTTATTTTTGTGAATGTAGCCCACTCTGACATGTCCTTAACTCACTAAACAGGTACAACACTGACAGAAACATTGCAAACTATATTCACACGCAGAAAACACAGCACATGCATCAAAAGTTCAAAGTTCCCTCACATACAGGAAATTTACAATATCTATAGCATCAGAGCAAGTGACTCCCACACAAAGATTAGGTATGGGTGGAAGCAACATTACAAGCTTCACTCACACCATAGACAGGTACATTATAGACAGCTACCATACATGCTACTATCACACAGTGACCAGGTAAAGCATAGGTGGCAGCAGTGATAGCTTCCCTCAAGGACCCCCATAATAGTCACTAGCTAGGCAACAGCACTGCAAAGTTCCCAAAGTATGAATTTTCTTCACAAATACAGAACATGGACAGAACCAGCACAGGCCTCCACCACAAAATAGAACAGGTATAGCCTAGGCAGGGCCTGTGCAAGCTTTCCTCAGACAGACAATATGGATGGGCCTGTGCAAGCTTTCCTCGGACAGACAGTATAGGATCAGGTATGGCATTGGCTGGGAAAATAGACATTCTCCCCACAAACTGGTCTAGCATGTTCAGGGTTACTGAAAGCTTCCTACACAAATAGGTATGCCATGTTCAGGGCCACTGCAAGCTTCCCTGTCAAAGAGGTACAACATGGACAGGTACAGTGCACGCCTCATCAGTATGGGGTCTGGACAGGTACAGTGCAAGTTTCCCTTACAAACATTCACAAGAACAGCTTTGGCAAGGCGACTGTCTACAAGGGCCTGGTCAAAATTCTCTCATAAAATGTGTGCAAGTATCACACAGATGCGATCAGTGCAAAATTCCCTCATACTGTGGCATAGACACATCATGTGCAGCACATGGTTATAGTTGCAGCATGGTAAGGATATTGCAAAGAAGCTTATAGAAGCAGGGCAAGATACGCTCACACACAACTGGCACAGCATGGACAGTTGGACATTTACAATGAACAGTTACAGCATGGGGCTGGCTCCATACAGCTGAAACCTTTCATTCACACAAAGCTCTCACACAAAGCTCTCTGCATTCAGATGCCCCTCTCTGTCAATCAGAGGCTCTTACCAGAAGCTGGCTGGGAAGAGGGGCATCTACAAGGAGCATACTGTGCAAACATGTTTGATATCTGCGCTCTCTCCAGGCAATATGACCTGATTTATCGACCACCAGGCCCCATAGGCTCCTTTGAGGAAGACCTCACGAACCTATTATCTGACAATTTAAAAAACTCCACTCAAAGCCTCATCCTAGGCGACTTCATCCTTGGATTCAATGACACACGTGGCCCCAATGCCATACAAATTAACAACACCCTGGAGGAACGAGGATTCTCCCAAAAGATCACAGATCCCACACATATCAAAGGAAGGACCCTCGACTGGATTGCCGAACATAACTGTCCAACTACTATCACCTCTATTTATTTTAAAATATTTTTATTGGAGTTTTGAAATTAGCATTACACCAGTGTCAATCTCCCCCTCTCACTGATTTCTTGCGTCATTCTACAATTCCAAAAACGTATTCGATTAGTTCCTGAAAAGTAACAACAGATTAAACAAAACAACAACATTTGACAAACTTGAACTGTCTTCACGCTGAACGGTTGTAGTGACTGCATTATCCAGAATCTGCTTGGTGGCCTGTCCATGTCTTGTCGCTGGGAGGCGAGTGGGGTTGACTTTCTTCCCCTTCTTGTCGCGTCTCCCTTTTTTTCCCCCTTCATTATGAGCCTCACGCTTCCTGTGGCTGTGCGCTACTTGTCACGCCAATTGGTTCACGGGGGCATGTCATCGGAGGGTAGGAACATGTCTCTCACCACGGCCTTCCATGCATTAAATTTAGCATTAGTATTGCCCTCATCCCCGGCGATCCCTATACCCCATGCTTCTGTTTCTGCGGCCGTCCATCGCTCCATTTCCCTCTTCCATCTCATGCATTGTGGGCCTTTTTTTGACTTCCATGACATCGCTATCTCCCTTTTTGCCAGTATGCATGCCATGTCCATCACCCGTACAATGTGTTTTATTTTGCTTAACCTGGGATACATGCCCAGCAGACATTCCTTCATTGTCAACTCATATCTGCTTACTCCGCCCTTCATGCATGCCTGTTTGATGTTGGCCCAAAGGGTGCCTACTTTTGCACACCCCCAAAACATGTGTATTAGTCCTGCTTCGTCGTTAGTGCACCATGGGCAGTGCACCTCTGCTTGCCGTTTGAAGCTTGCTACCCTTTTTGGGGTCATATATGTTCTATATAGGACGTTTATTTGGATTAGCCTGAACCTGGCATTTCTGGACACTGCCTTTGGGTATTGCAGTGCTCTCCCCCAATCGTTGTCTGAGATCTCCTCGCCGGTGTCCGTTTCCCATTTGGCCCTTAGTGTGGCACCGCGGGGGTTGGGCCTATCGTTTAGCTGCACATAGATTCTCGACACTGGCCTCCACCCGTTGCTCAGGTCTATAATGTCTCAGATATGGTCCGACCACTACATGATATCCTTTACCTTAGAAGCCACCACACCTATGAACAACAGTACCCTAGCCCCCACTGCACCTACTAGAAACAAAAAAAATATTACCCCTGAAAATCTTATCCCCCTCATTCTGTGCAACCTAAATTCCATTTAAGATCAGTCTGACCCAGCCTCCATGGTAGAAAAATACAATGAAGTGATGCTCGCCTCTCTGGACACTATCGCACCACTGAAAATTAGGAAGAGCAAACCCCGCCAACACCTAAATACCTGGTTCACACCCTTACTGAAAGACATCAGACAAAAGAAACGCCTAAGCGAAAAAACCTGGAGATTAGACCCCTCAGACACCAACAAAAACAACCTGAAGAAATTAGCCACCCTCTACAAAAAAGAAATCATCTCAGCGAAACAAACCTCCTACAACACCCGTATCATTCAAGCCAAATCCAACAAAAAAGAATTGTTCGCCATCCTGAACGAAGTAGAATCCCCCACCCAAGCGCCAGACAAGGACATGAACTGGTGCACAGGCATACAAAATGCCCTTGCCAACAAAATAACAATGCTTAAGGCGAAGATCAACAACAAAAAAGCGTCCATCACTGTTAACATAGGCCCCCCTCCAAGGCTACCACTAACCCATTACCGACTCTGAAACCTCTGGACACCCCCCCCCCTTCTACTTTCACAAAGTCTCCACCAAAGAAGTCGAGAAAGTCATCCTCACCCTCAAACCCTCTAATTGCCAGGGCGACCCATGTCCAGCCGAAATCATAAAAGACGCTGCCCGTGAACTCTCACCCTTCATTACTAAACTTATAAATGCCTCTTTCACATCAGGTACCATACCCAGCAACCTGAAACATTCCCGGGTCCTCCCCCTCCTCAAAAAGCAAACCTTGGACCCCTCCATCCCAACCAATTACCACCCCATAACCACTGTGCCGTTCCTACTGAAAATCCTAGACAAAGTAGCTCACCAACAAATTCAGCACCACCTGGAACTAAACCACCTCCTAGGAGTACGACAGTCCGGCTTCAGACCACAGCATGGCACCGAGACTGCACTCCTAGACCTTAAGGCACAAATAGACACACTAAGAGATAACAGCATGACTTCACTCATACTACTCCTTGACCTCTCTGCCGCCTTCGATCTGGTAGACCATGCAATACTATGCAATCATCTGGTCACGGCAGCCTGCTTCTCCCAGGAATCAGTCGCATGGATCCAGTCTTTCTTAGATAACAGGACAATGCAAGTCTTCTCTCCTCTAGCAGCTGCTGACCCCGCACCCATTACTTGCGGCGTACCCCAAGGATCCTGCGTATCTCCCACCTTCTACAATACCTTCACAAAGCCCCTTTTCGATGATCTAGACGGTCTTGGTATCACCTACACCAATTATGCAGACGATACACAGATCCTCATCCCGTTGACGGGAGATTATGACAAGGATTTGGCCTTTGTGAATAGAGTCTACCTCATCATCCAGGCATGGATGGCTGCCTACGGTCTATGCCTGAATGATGACAAAAGTGAACTCCTCATTCTAGGCACTTCTTCCAACATCAAAAAACTGGGCCCCAACTATGACTCCTTCATAATTGACAATAACATCATTACTGTAGCCAAAGTAGTTAAACCCCTCGGTTTTTACATAGACTCCACGCTTACCTTTGGTAAACAAGTGAATTCCATGGCTTCAGCCACCTCCTACACCTGCAAGCTAATTAGAGCAGCCAAGCCCTTCCTCTCTATTAATAATTGCGTCATTCTAGCAAGGGCATCAATCCTGTCGAAACTAGATCACTGCAACGCCCTCTACATAGGCAGTAACAAATAGATCACCTCCAAAATTCAGACACTTCAAAATAATGCCCTGAGAGCTGCCCTAAACTTCCCTAAAAATGCCCACATATCAGACCTTAGGAGATTTACCAACTGGCTCTGCACTAAAGTCAAAATCCTCCTCAAAACAGCCTCCCTTACACACAAATGCCTCAACCATGCAGCCCCGCAATACCTTATAGACAGATTCACCAGACAAACAGCCTCTCGCCCCTTACGAAAAGCTAACTCAAACCTTTTGTTAGTACCATGATTCAAACTTCCTAAATCTGGCGGGAGTAGCTTTGCTGTTAAAGCGGCAAAACTGTGGAACTCCCTTCCAAATGCTCTAAGGGAAGATCTCCCTTACCAGCAATTCAGATCCAATCTGATCCAATGGCTAAAAAGATCATGATGCCTAACTTAGCCCTACTGTCATTAGGGATCTCATGTATATTTAGTATATTTGCTCTGCTCTATTTATCTGTCACATCTGCATTCTTGTTAACTCACTGTACATACTTCTGTGATTTTTTGACACTACATGTCTACAGCATTGTAACCGTAGCTGTACCCCTGTTTATTTGTAACATGTAACCTAAGTTGAACAACCCTCTTTCTGCCTCTGTGCCCGAATACCCTTGGGTCTGGTGTGCAATATAAATAAATAAACAAACAAACAATATCTCACTGTCAGTCTTTTTGTGTGTGAGTGGAAGCGTGAGGTGAAGAAAAAAATGGGGCTGTTGATAGACACACACACACACGCCCACACACATTGTGCTTTTGAGGGGGGCACGTGCATTGAATGTAAAGTGCTATCACTGTCCCCTATATTGATTGTCTCTCCTACTTGTCTAATACAGCTGCCTTGCTTTTAAGTTACCTTAATTTAGAGGGTCAGAACTTTTTTTAAGCATCATATTTCCTATATTCAGTGATAACCTTCGAAAATGTACATTTAGTTGGATGCCTTTCACTGTAAGTTAAATATAACATTAGATGACCCAAATAAAACGTTGATAGGTAGAGAAATGTAAATGCACTCTCAATATGCACTTATTCTCAGACAGCATGCTTATCCTGGTTTTATAACCTGCACTAGATAAACATACATGGCATACAGGGGCAAGCCCTGTACTGGCCATAGCAGCTGAGCATTGTTTGGAAAGTTAGTACAGAAAATTGAAAATAAACTGTGCAGGTTTTGTTTGATAACTTTCCAAGAAATGCTACTTAATGTTTGCAGCTATGCATTTACGCACATGCATAGTATGACAACTTGTCATTATCGTGTGTGCACAAAGTAGTTCATGCAGTCATTTTAAAGTTGCATGACTAAAAATAATTCAGCTTGAGAGCAAACCCTAAAACAAACTAACCATGGGGTCTGTTTTCAGAGCCAGCTTTTCTTGCAAAGAGCTACACCTATCAGAATGTTCATCCTAATGATAATGTTTAAGGCACATTGTACTGAAAGCACAGCAAACATTGCCCTATTCTGAGGTTGTGAGGAAAAGTCAAATTATTTCCTTGTTGCAGTACTTGTATGAGACCCGTACTCACTTCTAATCTCCCGCCTGCTTCTGCCCGGGGTGTCTGGATCGGCAGGCCCATTTTCTGCCTGCAGACGTTCCAGGAGGGATCTACCATGATTATGACCTGCCTGGAGTGAGTGACCAGTGGGGTTCTGATGTTTTTTTTTATCAAGACTTCCTGTTAGGCCTCCATGTTTTTACTTTTGCACCAGCAATGCCGTGTGCTGTCTGAAAACTAGTGTAAGTAGGAAATAAGGCTACTACTACTGCCAAGTTAGTGACTCCTATACCAGTGACCAGTAGAGGCAGTGTGTGGAGAGCAGTGTTGGGTTGTGTGCATGCATTACAAGGATGGTGTGAATGCAGAGCAAGTTGTGGTTGTGTTCATGTCTGCAGTGCAGTGGGGTGGTTTGATTGCAGATCAGTGCGGGTGTGCAGTGGGAGGGGTGTATTTTCGTTGCTGAGCTATGTAGGTGTACAGTGCAGTCGGGTGGGTTGCTGCCAAACTCGTAATGAGGCCCAATTTCTCTTTATACTGTCCCATTAGCAAATAATATTTCAGTATGTCGCCTGGTTGGAGAAGACAACCTTTATCGTTGTATGTTTGCTAAACTGTGCAGAAAAGATAAACCATGTAATCTTGTGTTTCAGAGAAGATGACATTTTTGCACGATAAACCTTTATTACAAAGGCATTAATTTGATTCAGAAAATTATAAAATTACAGCAATTCTATTTGTATATCAATGCATTTTTACACTGAATCACACAGAGTATGATGTAACATTTTAAAACTAAACGTTCAAATTGTTTCACTATCATTGAGAAGATTCTCTACAGATTGTTTTTGAGTTTTCATGTTTACTCTCACAACCCTGACAGGAAGGTGGATGGGGGTGTGACAGCATCCACCTGTATACCCACTCCCCCCCCTACTCTGCCAGGGCAATGAGTAGGGGGGAGCCAGCATTTGAGGTAGTTCCAGACTTTAACTAGACAAGGGGAGAGAAAGGAGGAGGAGAGGGCAGCTGGATGAGAAAGAACAGGAGGCTATGAATTACTATGCCTGATGGCAATTGAGGTAGTGGCTGAAATTAACAGGATGAGGGAAGGGGTGAGGAAAGGGGAGGAGGGAAGAAAGTAGGAGAGGAGGAAAAAAATGTGAGGAGGAGAGGGGAAGACAAGCAACAATGAACTAGGGCACAAGACCTATCAAGTCGTGCTAGGGGGGAGAGGAGGGAGAAGGACAAATGGAGGGGGGTATTCCATACATTAGACACGTATGAAGTGGTAAAAGTGTGCTGGAGAAGTAGAGGGGGAGAAAGGAGGGGAAACATCACCACAAGGGAGAAAAGGGGTGCAAAGGGGGCAACAAACTCACAGGGCATGAGGGTTGGTGGGGGGCACAAACACAGTCAAGGGGGCATGGGGATCGATGGGGGCACATATACAGTCACGAGGGGCAATAGGGTGGGTGGGGTGACAGACACAGTCACGAAGGCAAGGGGATGGGTGGGGGACAGACACAGTCATGGGGGCACAAACACAGTCAAGGTTGGCATGGGGATGGGTGGGGGCCACAGACACAGTCATGGGGGTAGATGGGGGTGAGTTGGGGGCACTGACATAATCACAGGGGAGCATGGGGGTGGGTGGGGGTCACAGACACAATCACAGGGGCATGGGGTGGTTGGGGGGCACGGACACAATCACAGGGGGAATGGGGGTGGGTGGGGGCACTGACACAATCCTGGGGGCAAGGCATGGTGGGGGGCACAGACACAATAACTGGGGGTGTGGGGGTGGGTGGGGTGACTGACACAATCACGGGGAGAAAGGCATGGTGGGGGGCACGGACGCAATCACGGGAGGCAAGTGAGTGGGTGAACAAGGCAGTAAAGGTACACAATTTCTCCCCAGTAGGAACATCAGGAATTTAATTGATTATCCAAAAATGTTCAATTGCTTCAGCAATTGTCTGCCTGATGCAATCATGCGGTGCGATTTCCAGGTTCAAGTTTCACTTCAAAGTTGTTGTAGGCTTGGAGGCGATCTTGGGAGTCAACTGGACTGATAATCGATTAGACAAGACCATTGGGAGAATGGTGCAGTGTGTGGGATTTGGAGATCATTTAGTCTGAGCAAACCACATTTGTAGCCTTAAATATGAAGGGAAGGGCACAGAATAAAATACGAATTATTGCTTGTTTATGTCAACGTCTCTCCAGATAATTACTTAAGAAGTTTACACAAACTATCAGTGGTTACCCTTGATGCTGTAGAATGTCTCCAGTGGCCTTTGCGTTTACTCTCTGGATACACAACCACATCAAAGCCCTTTCCTATGAGGTCCAGATTAGTTAGGATGTGCAACATCTCATGAGACATATGAAGGAGGGATTTTCCTCCTGTGGGGCATACATATTGATTAACACATATTCTGAGAGTAGGTAGAGTGTGCTATAAAGGAAGCGATATTTCTTTTCTGTGCCTGTGAATAAAGGTTCTTTAATAACACTGACATGCTTTCAAGGACAATAGCATCCCCTCATATTTTGTGAGGAGTAATGGTCATGACAATTTTACCAATCCAGCTTTTTGGGCTTTTTACGGGATTGAAGTCTGATGCTACCTGGGGAAAAGTACACCTAGCCTTTAAGTGTATTAGGTGTCTCTTGAGTGTGACAACAATCCCCTTAACATTTTAGGATAGTAGCAACTGGATGGGTGAGGGGTTGAACTGGATCCCCCATTTCAAGTCCAGAAAGTGTGAGTTTGGCAGTTTGAGGAAAGCACATTATATATGGGCGCTAAAGGCAAAAATAAAATGATGTTAGTCGGCTTGTACATACTTTTTACAAAACAAACAGAAGCAAAGAGCAGAAACCTTCTGGTTATCACCCCGTAACTCAGGGATGGGGGCATAGCTAGGTGAGTAGGTGAAATAATCACTGGTTTGCGAAGCTCCTATAAGGAGCAATGAAATCCACTTTGTGTGATCTCTCAGGCGATGGAGTCAAGCATACAATTGTGATTTCTGTGTGATGTGTAAGTATGTTTCTGATGCTAGTAGCTGACGGCTTTGCCATTTCCCTGTACACTATTTTCAGCATGAGAGTAGTAAGTCCTCAACTCTTCTGTGAGGGGTGAGTCATACAAGGAACCACTGTCATCGCGGTCCTGCATCCTGTCTAAAGTTGCATTAGAAAGATGATAATGATGATTCGTAGACAAATCCTTCGCCTTTTTAGGTTAGCCTCCTCCAAGGTCTACCCGATTCCACAGAAACTGTCTGTGTTTTGGAGATTTTTGCCAAACAAGTGTCTGATTGCTAATATTTCTGACCTCTTTTCCTACATCTTTTCTGTGATTTTCTGGGGATTTATGGATTAGGGTGGTTTTGAAGGTTCAAAGTGTGGCAGGAGAAACTTAGTAAGAATGATCTGATGAGGTGTTCATGTTTCAGATTAACAGTTTGCCATCCCTGAAGTTTGTACAACTTCCCTTGGATTGTCAATACCGCCACTTCTTTCTGTACCGGAAATTACAAAAAATGCTGTACCTTGTATGTAGTGGCATAGCTTGAAGCCCTTCACTGCCACAGACACTTCGTTGAAATCCCTCCTCTGTTTGAGCACCATGGGTGTGTAGAGGAAGAGCCAAGTGCCTCTACTGGAAATCCTACCCCCATGATGCCTATATGTTGGAAGCCAGAAATTGTGACATGCACAATGCCATTCATGGTCCATATAACGCGTAGAGTTCTCGAAACAAGGTATCCATTAAGAAAGCCCTCTTTGATGTAACCGCAGAGAAATTATGGTCTTCTGAAGGAAGTACCGAAAGAAGTGTGAAGATGAATTAAAGAGAAGACTAGTGACGTCACAAGAGGCAGGAATGATGCACCCAGAAGAGATGTCAATAAAGAAATTATATGGACCTTATAGAATCTGATGGTGAAGTGAAGAATTGTGCAACACTTTGGGAGCAAAATGTAGATTGCACGTGCGGAGAAGCACTGAAGAAAATGCAAGCCGTTTTATAACTGTACACATGCTGATATGCAAGTAGAGTAAGTAAACATGAGGCTGGCTACACGTAGTGATAGACTGCAAGTGGTGTCTCCAGTCTATATGTATATATATATGTAAGTGTGTTTAGAATCTGAATGTTCCACAACATATTTTAGCAAACAAGGATCTTGTGAACTGAAGAGCTGAAATTGTGGCGCAGTTGAAGAAAACAGCTGATGCTGAGTGAAGATTCAAGAAGGGTTGTCTGAACCAGTAACAAGAGTTGGGGCAGCCAAAATTATGGTTATCTAATCGAAAAGATACAATTAATTTGAGAAGCGAGACGAGCTTCTGTTGAGGTGCAATGGAAACACACTAGAAGAGCTAGGTTTTATTCATTAAATAGTATGAAATGCAAGGACAGAGCTAAAAACACGGTCTCCTGTCACATGGTCAAGATGAGAATAGACTTTGGGCGAGCTGCACCGAGACCAGGAGATAAGACTATGCTCACACTCCCTTCTATTCTGAGACACAGTGTTACTTGCAAGGCCAAGTACACAAGAATAATTGAATGGCTGACAGTAGGAGTGATGATGGATGTTGCACTAATTGAGTGGGATGACCAAGTCCAACCCTCCAGCACGTGGGGTACCAGCTTGCGTGCTGCTAGTGAGTGGAATATTCCAGAAGAGTACAAGTATGCCAACCAATCATAGAGGGCCACATAGTGAGAATCCCTATAGTTTGAAAGCCAGTGAAACTTGTATTTCATGGCACAGAAGATGACTTGCACTAGGTGTCGGCATAGCTGTCCACCTAACCTTCGAGACCCAATCACAGTCCAGTCCTCCATGGTTAGCGCTGCATCGTCATAAAGGGCCTACGGGTACACTTGATAGCGGCAGGATGGTTCAGGTCTGTCGATTAGTAGGCCTTTAGCATTTTCGGATTGTCGGACACCCACCGCAATTTAGCCGGAGGATCGCAAGGTTTCCTGTGGAGAGTGGCCGATATAGAAGTCTTGCAAGAAAATCGACACAGGTGGAACGGGTGCCTATTTCACAAAATCTTTCCTGGTTTCCACAGGCACTGAGCGGACTGAAGGCGATGGTGGCCAATTGGAGAAGGGGTCAATACCAAGGATCTTGAGCCAAATAACGAATCATGAGTAGATTGAGGGTAAAGGCAAAATAAAGGGCATGGGATTGTAATAATGCGAAAAGTAACAGAGGGTTTGTTTAGTGTATAATGAGAAGTGTTTGAATGAGGAAGCGTTCTATAGAGCCCGGTTTCCTACCTCAAGGCAGGTCTAGAAGATGTCATTTCAAAATCCCAGGGGGATACACATGTGGCACATAAACAGGTTTATGATAGGCAATGACTCAAAATCCAATTGGGGTATTTTAGGGGGTAGGAGAAAAGGAGTACCCAGGTGTATATGGAAGAGTCAACTAGTTTGTTTGTGTATTTTGTAATGGAAAAGAGATGTCAAAGAGCGACACAAGTAAAACTGTAAGGTTAAGGAAGAGAATAGGTGTTATCTGTCTTTTAGTCATTGTTGGCACCAGCTGAACAAGTAGATTGAGATAAATTGAGAAGTAGAGGCATGAGCGGCGAGTGTTGGAGCATGCTCATATTTGTTGTTTTTCTGAAAAACTTATTTTGTGTTACACCTGGTAAGTATTGACAGTCCATTGAGACTTATCACAATGGGGGATGGTACTCCACTGATACATTTGTGCAAAATGCTGCCAAAGCATGTGCCTAAAGTTAAACAGTATAGTGCAGAGTGAGTAAAGGGCACTCTCGTGACCACTGTGAGGGGGCACAAGTTGTGCCACAAGCAGGCTCCCACCAGAACCCTGAGGACCTTAAAACCACTGCAAAAGGGTTCCTGGAGCCAGTCCTGGCGCCTTTGCCACCAGGCTCATATGTAGGAAGGAAGGGCTAGGTGCCATTTATTTACATCGGTCTTTAAATCCAACATGGATGCAACCGCATGGCTCAGTTCCTGTGAACCAAACCATGTAGTCTAGTGTTTTGGGTGTGGCTGGGGCCTGGAACTACTTTACCTGGTACTATGTTACAGGGGCTATATAAACCACACCCAGGCTGCACAACGCGCTTCCCGTTATTTTGCATCTAGCAGCGTGACAGTCACCGTTTCCAGCTCCTGGTCTTCAGCAACTTCCTGCAAGAACAAGAACAGGGTTATTCTGCCTTACCTAAGAATTCACCATCCAACACACAGCAGCTCAACCGGGGCTGCAATCTGTGGAAACTGAGAGAAGAAGAAAAATCACTCACCTGTGAGTACTAGCTTAAGGACTTCTGGCGAACTGCTACCATAGTTGCTGCTCGAACATCGTGACCTGCATTAACGAAAAAGGACAAAACACATTAGAATGCGCTCACTTCCAAAACAACGAATTCCATTAGTCTCACCTGAATTCCATCGCGCTATGCCGCGCTGCCATCCGTAGCACCACAGCAACATAATGCAAAGGAAAAGGAGACGTGTTCAGGTTCGCTTGCAATAAAGAACAGTCGCACAGTGCTTTACTTACATTAACGGTTTCCAGTACCAGTTTGTTCATCGCGCTTTCATCCACTCGGAGCATCACAGCAGCCTGTGAGGAGAATAAGAGGAAAACACAGGTTAGCTTTAAAAGACAATAAATGCGCTGCCCTCCATGCTTTCTCTTACCTAAAAAACGTGCCTCTCCATCCGTCACGCCAGCATCAAGACCTTCACACCTGAAAGAAGGAGAGAAAGACTTTAACGAATTCCCACCATAAACAGAACAAGAGACTTACAATGAACAAACCTACCCGCCTAATAGCAGAGTCGGGGTCACAGCAAGCCTGTGCCCAAGGAAGACGCACTGCACCAGTGAAGCAACTCGGGCAGCTCGCCAACAAACGTCAAGCACCCCTGCACAAGAAACGCAGGACAGATAGCTCAACATATAAATAACTAAGGTGAGAAAGACTCAGTAGGAAGGGGATCGGTCAGAGGGAGGTGGGAGATTTACCCACTAGGGACAATTTTTATAAATCCTCCCTTTTGTAATTGTAGATTCATTGTTCAGCACTGGGCAACCACGCATCCAGGGTTACAGATCTCAGAGCCTTCCAGACACCTCCGGGGATATCAGATAAGCGTAACAGAACGTGAAGCCTTAAAACCTTATCCACCTGGGCGTCATGGAGACATCTGAAACTGACCAATTAGCCCAGCTTTTGGGACAATTATGCACTGAGGTACACACAGCCCAGCAAGAAACCAATGCCATAAGGTGACAGCTAATAGTCACAAAAGACCGTACTGATGAACTAAGCAAACAGCTACTACAAACACAAGTGGGGCAAGCTCCATTGCTCGGTTTTGCTTCATCCATCACTACACCATCATCAGTCAACCCAGTACAGATAACGCTGTGGGGAACAGTACACCTGGCACCACCAGAACGATTTAATGGAGACCCCAGGAGGTACACAACATTTATGAACCAGTGCCATCTCCATTTTCTTTGTAGACCTGGGGCTTTCCCAAATAACCAGGTGAGGGTGGCCTTTGTGTTATCATATTTGAGTGGAAGTGCCGCAGACTGGTCAGTACCTTTAGTGAGCTGGGATGATCAATTATTGCAGGACTTCTGGGGTTTTCAACAGGAGATGGAAAAGCTATTTTGCTCGGCACTTGCATGGACAAGCTCTTGATAACGAACTCCTGTCCCTTTGCCAAGAAAAGCAAGATTTGCCGACTTAAATTGAAAACTTTAATAGACTGGTCACGGAAGCTGGATGGCCTGAGGATAAAAGAAACAGGTTGTTTCATCGGGGCCTACGAGGAGACCTGAAGGATGTCCTTGCTCAAGTGGTAGACCCACCTAAAGACTGTGCAGAGTTTATCAACCTGGTAGTACTGTTGGACCACATATTACAGGATTGAAGAACAGACTGAAGTAGACTTGAAAACCGTGCCATGTATGTACATTCAAGAGACAATGTTCAACGTCCATCAGAAAATATCACCAAACCCATGCAGATTGGAGAAGTACGACCCCCTTTAACCAAGGCTGAAAGAGATAAGAAGAGACAGCTACAATTATTCCTATATTGAATTAAATCAGGTTACTACCTCAAAGAATTCCCCGTGAAACCTCCAAGGAAGGTAGTAGGCTCCACAGAGAAAGAAGACGACAGAAAGGAATCGGAAAACTACCAGGCCCGGCAGGCGTAGAGGTCCGAGTGTCGAGCGAGGAGGGGGAGTCACAGACTTCACATTTCACCCTACCAGTAATCTTGATCAATCACCAACGACCGTCGCAAATGCATGCCATAGAGGCGTATATAGACAGCAGAGCAGTTGGTAACTACATAGCTCGAAATCTGGCATCAGAAATTGGACTTCCCTTATGCACAAAACCAACAACTGAAAAGGTAACTACTGTTGATGGTACGGAAATTGCTTCGGGTCCAGTAACTCAATGCAACACTAAATTAACCCTTCTGTGCAGGAATGGACATCAAGAAGCAATTACATTTGACCCCATCAAAGCCCCACAGTTCCGGTTAATCTAAGGGATGCCATGGTTAGTAACTTACAATCCCCACATAGACTGGCGCGCAAAGAGGCTGCCCTTTCCTAACGACTGCGCCCACACTTGTTACCCGAAAACTATACCACAGCCAACCCTGAAATCTGTTCAAGGAATAGCATCAGGGATCGCAGAACCAAAGGACACCTGACCAAGAGAATATCAAGATTATCAAGATGTTTTTCAGAAGGAAAAGGCTAACACATTACCACCACATAGACCCTATGATTGTCAGATCGACCTGATACCCAGCGCACAGGTTCATTGTGGTCGAATGTATGCACTTACAGAAACCAAAAATCTCCACTTGAAGTCCTATCAGGATCAGTTCCTGGCTAATGGGTTTATTCGCCCGTTAAAAAGTTACCGGCAGCCTCACCCTTATTCTTCATGCTGAAGAAGGAAGGAGATTTGAGGACTTGCATCGATTACCATGCACTTAACCAAATCACCGTAAACAAATTCTACCCTTGGCCCCTTACCCCGGATCCTTTGGACCAAGTCAAAAATGTCCAAATCTATACCAAACTAGACCTTAGAGGAGCATAACATCTTGTATATGTAAAGAAAGGGGATTAATGGAAAACCACGTTTCGCACCAAGTATGGCCTGTACGAATATCAGGTAATGCATTTCGGGCTGTGCAACGCCCCCGCCGCGTTCCAATATTTCATGAATGATCTATTATGGGCACTAATCGATGTCTGTGCCCTGGTCTATATTGACGACATCCTGGTGTATTCCGCCGCCATAAAAGATCATGTTGAACAGGTTCGCTCAGTCCTTGCAAAACTTCGCCAGCACAAATTGTACGCTAAACTTGAGAAATGCTCCTTCCATGTCACCGAAGTTGAGTTCCTTGGTTTTGTTCTCTCGCCAAAGGGAGTCAAGATGGATATACACAAGGTTGATGCCATCCTTAATTGGCTGTCACCTTCTTCACTTAAAGGACTCCAAAGCATGCTTGGTTTTGCGAATTTCTATCGCCAATTTATTCCATATTTCTCACAGATAGTACACCGAATCACATTGTTACTAAGAAAAAGCAATAAAAAATTCCAATGGACTGAAGAAGCGGAACAGGCCTTTCAAGAACTCAAGAAAAGATTTACCTCTGCACCAATTTTACGACATCCTCACCCAGACCTCCCCTATGAAGTGGAAACTGATGCTTCCAGCATAGCTATGGGAGCAGTTCTCTCTCAAAGAGACCCAGAAACGGGCCAATTACACTGCGTGGCCTTTTGTTAGCGTACATTTTCACCACCAGAACTTAACTATGTGATTACAGACAAAGAATTGTTAGCGATAAAATTGGCCTTCAAAGCCTGACGGCAATATCTATTAGGTGCCAGACATACCATTACAGTTATCACAGATTACCAAAACATTCAATACCTAAAGTCAGCGAAAACTCAATCATCACGACAATTGTGCTGGGCTTTATTCTTCGCAGAATATGATTACGTAATAACATACTGACTGGGAGTTCGGAATGGGAAGGCCGATGCCTTATCCCCTATGGGTGTTGAAGAGAAAACAAACAGTACCCTGGACCCAGTTGCCATCATCCCAAGTGATATATTACTGGGACTCACTACCACATTGACTCTAAGGGAGCTTAAAGATAAGATTCAAACCTTAATGAACCCCGAGATCTTGAAAAAATGGACTTCCAAAAATGAACATCACACAGTTCTGGATGGACTACCATACTTAAGGGAACAACTATATCCACCAAATAAAGATCTGCAGGATTTGGTCATATCTGGTTATCATGATTACGTGATCGAAGGCCATCCCGGAATTGATAAGACTCTAGCCAAGGTTAAGCGGAATTATTGGTGGCCAACCTGGCGTAAGGACATTGCTCGATTTGTTCTATTCTGTGGGATATGTGCACAGAATAAATCACAAAAGCAGAAACCAACTGGCCTTCTACAATCACTGGATATTCTACCGGCTCCCTGACATACTCTTTCTTATGATTTTATTACGGACTTACCTCCCTGTCAAGGTTTTAATACCATTCTGGTGGCTGTAGACCTGTTCTCTAAAATGGCACATTTCATTCCATTCAAAGGACTTCCTAACGCTACCGGTCTGGAAAAAGCATTTCTTGAACAGATTATAAAACTACATGGTTTTCCCTCAGTCCTAATCTCAGATCGTGGAAGCCAATTTGAATCCAACTTCTAGAGGAAATGTTGTACCATGGCACAAATCGATGTTTGATTATCCACTAGCCATCAGCCCCAAACGGATGGACAAACAGAAAGAACAAACCAGACATTAGAACAGTATCTATGTTGCATGCTGCATCAAGTGGAAGAGAATTGGAAAGGCTTGTTATGGATAGCGGAATACGCATACAATAACTCCATAGACACCAGTACAGGAAAAAGCCTGTTCTACACAACATACGGAAGACATCCACGTACCTCTGAACTAGACTCCCCCACTACCTTGGAAATGCCAGCGGTAAAGGCTCTACACACAAGGATAATCCAAGCCTTCAAAGAGCAAATGAACATTTACTGCAAGCAAAAGACAGGCAAAAAATAAATCTTGGACCGGCATTGAAAGAAAGCTCCTGATTACCAAGTTGGGGACGAAGTCTGGTTGGCATCAAAAAATGTGCCCATAAAAGGTACTCGGACCTTTCGTCCAAGATATCTAGGACCCTATACCATTGAATCAGTAATAAAATCTGTGGCCGTCATGTTAGCCTTACCACCGAGCATGCAAATTCATCCACTGTTCCATGTGTCACTTGTAAAACCTGTACAACCAGAAACCTGAGTCTTAAAACCACTAAAACCTGTGCTAGTTGATGGAGAGCCTGAATTTGAAATTAAAAACATCCTGGATTTGAAACATACCAGATCTAAGCTTTACTATTTAGTGGACTGGAAAGGGTACAGGACTCAAGACAGAACTTGGGAACCAAGTGAACATATTCATGCACCACGTCTGATTAAGAGGTTTCACCTGGATAGGCCACCAAACCCAGACTGGACAGGAAGGATACCATGAGAGGGGCCTTGGGGGGGGAGTGCTCTCATGACCACTGTGAGGGGGCACAAGTTGTACTTCAAGCAGGCTCCCACTAGAACCCTGAGGGCCTTAAAACCACTGCAACATGGCTCCTGGAGCCAGTCCTGGCACCTTTGGCACCAGGCTCATGTGTAGGAAGGAAGGGCTGTTCAAACTAGGTCCCATTTATTTACATGGGCCTTTAAATCCAACATGGATGTAACCGCATGGCTCAGTTCCTGTGAATCAAACCATACGATCCAGTGTTTTGGGTGTGGCTAGGGCCTGGAACTACTTTACCTGGTACTATTTTAAAGGGGCTATATGAACCACACCCAGGTTGCAGAACACACTTCGCGTTATTCTGCATCTAGCAGCGTGACGCTCACTGTGTCCAGCTCCTGGTCTTCAGCAACTTCCTGTAAGAATAAGAACAGGGTTATTCTGCCTTACCTGAGAATTCACGATCCAACACTCAGCATCTCAACCGGGGCTGCAATCTCTGGAAACTGAGAGAAGAAGAAACATCACTCACCTGTGAGTACTAGCTTAAGGACTTCCTGCGAACCTCTACCATAGCAGCTGCTCGAACACTGCAACCTATATTAACGAGAAAAGGACAAAACACATTAGAACATGCGCGCTTCCAAAAGAACGAATTCCGTTAGTCTCAACTGAATTCCATCACGCTATGCCGTGCTGCCATCCGGAGCACCACAGCAACATCCTGTAAAGGAAAAGGAGACGTGTTCAGGGTTGCTTGCAATAAAGAACAATCGCACAGCGCTTTACTTACCTTAACGGATTCCAGGGCCAGTTTGTTCTTTGCGCTTTCATCCACTCGCAGCATCACAGTAGCCTGTGAGGAGAATAAGAGGAAAACACAGGTTGGCTTGAAAACACAATAAAGGCGCTGAGCTCTGCGCTTTCTCTTACATAAAAATGTGTCTCTCACTCCGGCATGCCAGCATCAAGGCCTTCACACCTGAAAGAAGGAGATAAAGACTTTAACGAATTCCCACCATAAACAGAACAAGAGACTTACAATAAACAAACCTACCTGACTATTAGCAGAGTCGGGGTCACAGCATGCCTGGGCCCAAGGAAGGCGCACTGCAACAGTGAAGCAACTAGGGCAGCTCGCCAACAAACGTCAAGCGCCCCAGCACAGGAAACGCAGGACGGATAGCTCACCCTACAAATAACTAAGGTGAGAAAGACTCTTTGGGAAGGGGATCGGTCAGAAGCAGGTGGGATATTCACCCACTGGAGACAGTTTTTACAAATCCTCCCTTCTGTAAATGCAGATTCATTATTCAGCATCCAGGGTTCCAGATCTCAGAGCCTTCCAGACACTCCCGGGGATATCACGTGAGCATAACAGGCATAGAAGATAAGCTGTTTATGCCCTGGCTGCAAGGGGATCTCTGTCAAAGGCGGTTTTGAAACACATGACCACATACTTGCACACTACATACTCAGGGACGAAATTGGAAAAGAGGTTAGCTAGTTTAGAGTTTAGGAAAATTTACTAGAAGGAACGGGAGGATCCGCCTCCTGAGGATCGGATGCTTAATCAGTGTAGGGAGGAAGGTGCTGAGCCTTCTGCTCCCCTTACCTCGCCCAAAGTAAATGGCAATACTACAAAAGATGAAGGATTGTACCCATTAAGGGAACAAAAATCAGCAAAGGGATATAGTAATCGAATATATGAACTGCCTGCTTACAGCAGTGACGATAGTCCAGAAAAGACTAAGGGAAAGGTTGAAATCTTTAAGGTCTTAGAAGACAAGGAGGAGAAAAATGAATGACTGACTATATTATCAGATATAGAAAGGGAGATTAAGAGATGGAAAGGAGAAAAAGAGAAAGCTGATGAGCTAACACTCGTACAGGACACATGGATTGGTGGACGGATATTGGTCAAGCTCTATGGGAAAAGTATCAAGAAAGTTAGGCAAAGGGAAGATCAAGATGAACAGGATAGAAAAGACAGGGAACGAGAGAAACGATTGAAAGAAGATGATCATAAATGAAAGAGCAGACAGAAACAAGAACAGGTGTATCCAGAACAGCAGAGAAAGGAAGAAAGGGCAGAGGAGCAAAGGAAGTATGACAACAGACAGAGAGCAATCGAAGAACGAGACAGGCAGGAAAAGAAGAGAGAAGAAGAGGAAGCACAGAAATCACGGGATAAAAGAATGTAAAGGTGATGGAAGAATAGGTGCATAGAGCAAATGAGAGAATCAAAGAAAAAAGAAGGGAAGAGGTAAGAGTGAAATGTGAAAGAAAACAAAGTGAATTAGACGAACAAATGGAGCAAAAAATGAGACAAAGAGAATGCAATATTGGTTGCATACGGAAAAAGCTGATGGAACCGAGTCCAGTATTTCCATGGGACGACATAGAGGAATTTCTCCCGTCACAGGAAGCAACATCAGGACCATATAGGGTAAACCTAGATGAGAACGTTGGGATAGGAAGCATTGGAGATAGGAATGATAAAGCCAATCAGGACATGAGGGCAAGAGGTGAATCAGGAAGCTTCGAAAAAGAAGATCAATCTATAATTGCCCAGTCACATGGCAAAGAGGGAAGACCATTCAGTGTCGAGCATAGAGCCTTGTCTCTAGACAGGCTGACTTTAAATAAGGGTGATGAGGACGAAAACCATACTATCTGGGGACTAGATATGTCAGACGAAGACGGAGAAACCTTCCATGGGGAGGAGGGAGAAGGTGAATGCAGTCCTGAGGGATGTCTACAGACAGACAAGGTAGTGAGATGGTCTGATCTGGAGCAGCCTAAGGATAGGACGCCATATCCCATTGCGTATCCAGAGTGACCTAAAGGACAATCACATAGTGAGAAGGGAGAGTAGCCACCATAAGTAAACAGGTTGAGGTCATTGCCCTGTAGAAGGCAATCAGGAACCATTGTCCCCACTATGGATAGGCAGACAATGGGACCCGATTGTGGATTTGGTTTCAGACAGTTCCGTTTGTTGGAGAAAGTATGGGCCAGAGCACAGTATATCCCCTGGCCACAGAGTGATAAGGATAATGTAAGATGCAAACTTCCCAGCTTAATGGTGGGTGCAAGAGAATTGATTTATGATATAGAGAAGATGACAGGAGCAAATATTCTAGATATAGTGGATCTTAAGGGTCTCTTGGCAGCCATTCTCGGGGAAAGGGTTGATGACATTTGGATGAGAGCATGTCAGGGTACAGTATCCTGATACGTCAGATATGGGTGCAATTATGGCACGTACAATGAAAGATGACAAAGATCTACTTGCTTATATTCAAAGTATTCAGGAACGGTGGACTTTGGAAACAAGAGAGCCATGAGGGAAATCAGTGGCAGTATTTTACCATATGTTGTGTCAGGGATTACCGGTAAAGTGCAGAGATAGCTCAAGAAATTAGTGGGAATGGAAGCGAAGCCATGGGTAGAGATACAGTTGGCTTTAGTGCTTCACTGTCATCTGTTGGAAGAGTAAAACAAGAAGAAGGAAGATGCTAGAAAACTCGGGGGAAGCTAAGTTAGTTCAGACGAAATGATTGAAGTTCACCATAGAAGGGGCGGAACCGGCGAGCCAAGAAGGAATGGGAATGCAGCAAGCAGTGGGTGCATCACAGGTGAATAATCAACATCAGATGGATCAAGGAGGGAATGGGTTTATGCCGCGAGGCAGAGGAACAGGTTACAGAGGAAGAGGTGATTTTCAAAATAACCAAGGCGGGCTTCAGAACATGCAGAATGACAATCAGAATGTGAAAGGAGGATTTAATCAAGGGGGGCTAGTCAGAAGATTCCCTACTGTATGTTGGACATGTGAGATGACAGGACACATCGGGCGAACATGTGGGAGCCAGGAGTATATACAGATTGGGCAATTTTCAAGAGAGGGGACAGCTTATTCTCCAGCATATAGCTCACACACCAGAGATGGGTTTGGCCAATATCAGACAGTTTATCGAGCACAAGTGCAGCAAATGTAACAGGCATTGCAACCACACCAAGTGCCATTGAATCCACCACAAGGGCAGTCACAGCACACACCAATGCAGATACAGCAGAATGCAAACACGGGACAGCTACTGACACCTAGAGTAGGGGATGTCACCGTGATGGGAGGAAGTCCTTTCACAGGTACGTGGATAAGCATGTACCCAAAATAGGACAGCTCACAGGGCAACCTGATGTGTTCAGTACTATCAGTGAGACCAGACCCCCAAGATGAACCAAGGGTTTATGTGACCATAGGACGCAAATCTTTTTCTTTTTTAGTAGACACTGGGGCTACTCGTTCATGTATATGAGATGGCCAATATCCAATGTCTGGAAATGCCATGAATGTGCACGGTTTCTGTGGAGCTACAAGCAGAGTTCTTTTACTGAATTACCAGTCTCCATGGGAGAGTGTGACATGTCTGTTCCATTATTTTATTTACGGCAGACGCCAGTTAATATTCTTGGCCAAGATTTAATGACAAAGCTTAATATGACGATTTCTTTTAGCAATGATGGCATAGTGTGTTCTACCCCAGGGATACATTATATGAATGTGGGCACCTTTATATTGGAGTTTACAGGGCAAATGGGTCTGTGAGTAATGCCATTAGAGCCAGAAGTCTTTCTTTATGAGGTACGTATTTTATTGACATGGCTACTCGGCTTAGTTGGAAAGATTATGAGAATACCTGATGAGTTTTTCTTCAGGCCACATATACCTATGTACAAAGAGGGGGGAAAGACTATTCCCTTAGAGTTAGATGCAGCCATAGTGCGAGGGGAATTGGCCATGCTCGGAGGAACCGATGATGAGAGCAGGTCATGGAGAAGAGTGATCACCATTGGGGAAGGGTATAGATTGACTGATGTCACAGACAAAGACATGTTCAGAGATGATCCATCAGATGATGAAGTAGTATTCAAGATGAGTATTGCATAATGGATCCGAATAGAGAGAAGAGCAATCCCACAGCGAATGATGATAGTGCAGCAATGACCAGCATTTTTTAATGAAGATTTGGGAAAAGTACCAAATTCTTTATGGACTACTGGCCCCTATGGCATAGGCCTATTGAACGGGATATTAGAGGTTAAGATTAAGCTGAAGCCAGGAGGAATTTTACTTTGAGCAAGGCAGTACCCAATGTCTCGAGAGGCGGATGAGGGTATTTCTAAGACTATATCCCTCAGGGCTATTATAATTACTTTTTAAGGCTTGCCCACTTAATAGGGGAAGTAAAATGTGGCCCACGCCTTCCACTGTTGTCATCCGCATTATCCTAAAACCTTGTTTCCCAGATTGATGTTTCATACTGTTTATGCACTCGTACTGATTTAAATGGTTAATGGCTACTGGCTGGTTGTGATTGTGCCCTATCGTGTTCCAATGCTCTCGGCTGTTGTTACCCGCATTATCCTAAATTTCACATTTTTAAATGATTGTTTATACTGCTAACCCATTATTATCTGTCTGGTAGAAAAGCAGTTTATGGCTTCCTCTCTGCAGCACAGCATAATGCTGAACTTTCCGCACAACTCATTGTATAATGACCTAACACCTGGCCTACTTAACGCACTACAGTTCGGCCGTGGTACCTGTACCTTATTGTGTGTCATTAATGTTTGCACCATCTGTAATGTCTTATTTATTATGACTCTAAGTGACGTTAGCCCATTATAGAACTACTGCACCACAAAGATCTCCATGCGCACTGGCACTAAAACTGCATATGTGGCCCTGCTATTAGCCTTGATAACTGCGATCATTCCGCCCATTGGCTTACGTGATGAACATATGTGCCCCTGATTTTCTTAATTTGCTTAGGCACATGTTGTATATTACCTTGCACTGCTAATTGCCTGTAAGTTCTGCATAGTTGTCCCCTCCTCCTATGTTGAAGTGGCCTACGCTGTGCGCAGTATGCACTATAACGGAACGTATGCAGTCCTAGCACCTCACAACTACTAGTCTTAGGTGAAAATCAACTTCACCCCACCCACGGTCATAAATGACTAAAGCCCCATGATGGCTCGACTCATGAGATAAAACAGACGGCTGACCACTATTTTGTGCTTAGAAGCTCAGGCCCTTGTTATTATACGTTACCTTCTACGGACATTAGCAAGCTGTTCAGCATGGTCATGCCAAGACCTAACCCAAAACTAGCTTTATTTGCACATTTTAGCATCACCTTAGCAATGGCTATAGCTCTTGCCACCTCTAAAACCACACAACCTACTGCACCTCTACCCCATATAAAGCCTTTAACTATGTGCAAGTCGCACCTACCTGACAGCAACACAGCAATGACGCCCCGCATCCTTGACCCTTGGAATGATAGACTTAGTGTTTAGGACTAAAAATCTCTCTCTGGAACAAAACCCTAGCCTAGCATCTCACCCTGTAAACAACGTAAACCCGACCAGCATCACTGTCACCAACCTATTTGGTGCAACCACAAACACGTTCAGCACCCAGACTAAAATAATCAATACACTCAGTAACAGACCCAAACATGCCTTTAGCACAACTAAAGCCAAACCTACTAAAAACAAAAAAAAAAGTAATTTACCTTCACATATTAAAGGTGCCTTAATTAATGCCACATCCATCCCAGCACGCGCCTTGGACATATCTGACATTATCACTATCAATGACCTTGACTTTATTGTTATAACATAAACTTATGCTACACCCTGCAGCATGACCTTCCTTAGCCCTTGCCCTGCCAGATGGCTAAATATAATCTGAATATTAGAGAAATCCCTAACATTCCTTGCAGATCAAGTGAACTCTTGTCCACAAAAATCACGATCTCTGCCACAGCATCACTAAATATGCACCTTATCTACAGGCCTCCAGGACCCATCTCCTCTTTCTTCGAGGAAATTGCCGCCCTACTCGCCATGGATACAAAACCCAGCTCGAAAATCATCATCCTTGGTGATTTCAACCTAGGCCTCCATGACAGTTCTGACACCTTAGCCTCCACCCTGGCTAACACAATTGAAACCCAAGGCTTCACCTTATGATCCGCTGGCCCAACCCACACCAAAGGTTGCACATGGGACTGGATCGCCGACCATCACTGTACCACTCACATTTCCAACAATGACCTCTGCCCATGGTCTGACCACATTATACTATTTACAATCAACACCAACACACTCACTAGTACACCAACCCCAATAGCACCTGCCACTCAAGCACGCAACAGGCAACATGTGCAATATCACATCTGACAACATTCTGCCTTGGATTTCTCAGCTCACGTCACACAACTTAAACCTAGCTGATCCCTCCCACCTGGTATCTACCTATAATCAAGTCATGGAATCAGCTCTTGATGAAGTGGCCCCCCTGGGTAACTGCAAAGCTACACCCAAAGCCCACCGTAACCAGTGGTTCACCACTGAAATCAAAGAATTACGTAGCAAAAAAAGAAATGCTGAAAATAATTGGAGGAAAAATCCATCAATCCTCAATAAACAACAATTCACCTCTCTAGCTTCTGACTATAGAAAAGCCACCTATCAAGCCAAAAGCAACACAAACAACCTGTGCATATAAAATGCCAAATCCAGCTCTAAAGAGCTCTTCTCAGTCCTTAGAGAACTAGAAGCCTGTCTCAGGCCCCTGACCTATGCATCAAAGACCAAGACTGGTGCAAAAAGATACAAAAAGCCCTCATGGAAAAAATCAAGACACTTTAGACTAAAATCAATAATAAAAAGCTAAAACTTAATACATCCCAGCAGCGTACCATCGAACCCAACGTAGCCAAACCATTTCCTAAATTTGAGTTCTCCACTATCACGATAGAGGAGACTACCAAAATCATAAAGGGCCTCAAACCTACACGTTGCCAAGGTGACATTTGCCCGGCAACTCTAATCAAAGTCTGCAAAGAAAACCAGGCACCCTTCATCACCTCACTCATAAAGAACTAATTTGCCTCTAACAAAGTACTGGATAATCTTAAGAAGCCTGGGTAATGTCTGTATTGAAAAAAAACAACCTTAGACACAAGCGTACCAACTAACCACTGGCCATTCACTACAGCACCATTTTTGTTAAAAATTCTTGATAGGGTAGCATATGTCCAATTTCAAAAATACCTAGAAACTCATCATCTGTTAGGCCTCTGCCAATCCGCCTCCCTTCCTGGCTGTGGTACGAAAACAGCTTTAGTAGACCTCAAAGCTCAAATGGTTCAGATCAGAGATAGAGGTGACCTAGCGATCCTCCTCCTCCTGCATCTCTCGCCGGCATTTAATCTTGTAAATTACATCATTTTATGCCGTAACCTAGCCAGCGATGCCCACTTCTCTGACAATACTATAGCATGGGTCAAATCATTCTTGTCAAGCCGTACAATGAGAGTCTTCTCCTCCTCTGCTGCAGCCAGCCCGACCCGAGTCATATGCAGAGTGCCACAGGGATCATGTGTATCCCCCAGCATGTACAACACATTCACCAAACCCCTATTTTATAAACTGGACAATTTGGGTGTCACATACACAAACTATGCTGACGACACCCAAATATTAATCCGCATAACAGGGGACTATAAAACTGACACAAACTCCTTAAATGCACTCTATCACACAATCCAAGTCTGTATGGCCAAGAATGAGTTATTTCTTAATGATGATAAGACAGAGGTCCTGATCCTGGGAAGCCAAGCTAAACTCAAAAATATCTCCCTGCTGTAACCAAACCTTTTACATAGATGGAAACCTTATCACCACAGCCAAAGAAGTGAAGACCCTAGGAATCTATCTCGACCCCTCACTCATCCTATCACAACAAGTTAACGCTATCACATCGGCATTCGCCTACATAGCCAAACTCATCACAGCTTGCAGACCATATCTAACAAAAGAGAACTGTTTCACCTTAGCTAGAGCAATAATCCACTCCAGATTATATTATTGCAACAGCATCGTTGCAGGTTCAACAGCCAAAAACATCAAGAAGTTCCAAATTGTGCAGAACAATGCCATAAGAGCTGCCTTAATCAGACAACATTTCTTCCAGTAGAAGAAACATTCACTGGCTCCCAGTGAGTGACCGTATCAAATTCAAAGTACTCATGCTCACTCACAAATGCATATCTAACTCTGCCCCACGCTATCTCAATAGCTTGATAACTAAAAACTTGTCGACTAGACCTAGACGTTCTGCTTAGATTGAACTTATGAATAAGCCTAGATTCAATAGACATAGAGCAGGCGGTTCTAGTTTCACCATCATGGCAGCCAACTACTTGAACGACCAGCCGTTGACCCTAAGGATGGATCCTGCCCTACTATCATTCCTCAAAAAACTAAAAACATGGCTCTTTACACTGGGTACCATGTTGGTCCCTTCCTACCTGTAAGTGTACATAATTTATGGCTCAACCTGTAACCTAAACTGCAAACATGTATTTTTGTGATCTACATATCCTGTAACCTAGTTTTTGAAATATGAACTGTGGGTGACCTGCATAACATGTAACCAAATTTGTAAGTGCACATCATCAGTGATCTCCATAACCTGTAACAAATTAATATTATTTTTTTTTAAATATGGACTATCTGTTATCTGCATAACCTGAAACCAAAAGTCTAATTCACTTTGTAACCAACTTCTTAAGCTTGACCAAACTTGTAAACAACTTTGTAAGCTTGCTGAACCTCTGAACCTGTAACCATACTCTTAAGTCATGCCCCCAGATGCTTGAGGGTTATGCGCGCAATACAAATGTAATAATAAATACATAAATAAATAAATAAATAAATATTAGCCCTGATAGAACAAGTCATTTTAGTGATGTCAGAGTCACTGTGCAATACCGCTGTGTACCCTGTGAAAAATTGAAGGGGGGGTTGAGGAGATTTATCCAGGACATGAGGCCAATTAACCAGATTGTAGAGGCAGAGTTTCCTTTAGTTCCGAATCCGGCACAATATTATGTAGTATCCAAGCAGAGGCATTGAAAAGACTTGAAAAATGTGTTTTTCTCAATACCGTAGCATAAGGACTCCCAAGACCTTACGTGATTTACGTTTGGCAGACTAAGCTGAAGAGCACTTGTTTGCCCCAAGGGTACTGTGAGACTCCATCGATCTTTAATAGGGCCCTGCAGACGGACCTGAGCAACATTGATTTGCAAACTTTTCTGCTGCAGTACATGGATGATATTGTCAAAACCTGGTACTTCAGTACAGGGAGTAATAGTAAGAACTTACCATGAACGCGGTTGGCTCCTGATGGTAGCAAGCTTCCCCTTCACCACTCAAATTCTTTAGATGAAATAAAGACCTTCTAAATGATGTACCGCACTAGCTGATAGTAACAAAAGCTAGAGGTGTGAATCACTGGAAAGGGCGAAGCATAACCAAGGTCTGGGATATGACCAGGCGAAGAACAATGGATCAGACTTCTGGGCCAACTCATGTTCAATTCTTGTCTTCTCCTAGGAAGGCAAAATCACCAGACTCAGTATGGAACAGTAACGTACCATCAACATCCTCTTTTCCTAATGCCCCTCAGAAGCTAATAGCTGCTGTGTCCCCTTACCGTAGAAAGAAGAAGGGAAGTCCCAAAAGATCCAGGTGGAATCCAATAAGACACGAAATGGCATAGGAAAGGTTAGTTGGGTACTGAACCCGTACGGCAAGAGGGTTGCACTAGTGTCGGGTTGGTGCACTATTGGTATCCTCTGGAAAGCATCCAAATGTCCAGTGCATGTTAGGAGCTATAAATAAGAGGTATAAAAGTTCACAATGATGGATCTCGTTGCAAGAAAACAGCACACTAGGTAGATGCCTTGCAAAGAATGAGCCCTTGTAGCGTGTAGCCACCGTGGGAGGCTATGAGCTAGGACAGATTTGCTAGTTCCTTATTCCGAATCCAAATGTATGCCGTGGAACCGGAAACAAGAGGAAACAGACCGTAGGTAAGCAAATGCAGTAATGCCGTAGAGAATGGAAATCAAAGTTTCTTTAAACAAGCCATAGTTGTGTTGCTGGGTAAGCAAGAGCAGTTGTAATGCCGTGGGAAATGGAAACTGGAGTTCCTTTACACAAGTCATAGTCAGTTTGCTGGGTATGCAGAGAGCAGTTGTAATGCCGTGGGAAATGGAAATTGGAGTTCCTTTAAACAAACTATAGTCATGTTTCCAGGTAAGCAAGGAGTAGCTATGGCGCCGCAGACCCAGGAAGGAACACTGGTATAAACCCGGGAAAATGAAAGACATCCAGGTAGAAGAGCATTTGTAAAATGCCAGAGTTTCAGGAAACAAATGAAATGCTAATCAGAAGCACCAGATGCCCGCCGTTACCTAGTTCAAATGGTGAGAAATCTAGAACACAGCAGCAGGACGGGGAGAGCAGTGTCCCAAACACACAGCCCATCTCCATGGAAACTTCCCTGTGAGTCTCCAGCAGGAATACAATGGTCTAACTGCCGTTCTATGAGCAAGCTGCCACCTGTTGTAACGCGAGTCTGCAGGCAATCTCAAACTGGGTTTCACGGAAGGGGAACCAGAGGCAGGAGCAGGGGCAAACATAACAGATATTTTGGATTACAGCATGACAGAAGATCAGTGTAGGCAAGACCTGATTCAGTTAATGACTATTCTAGCAGACAAGGGATATAAAGTGGACAAGAAGAAGTTGCAATATTGTCAAGAAGTGGTGTTGTACATATGTCAGTTAATCTCACATGAGGGAAAGAAAGTCGCACCTGAAAGAGCTGAGGCGATTATGAAAACAGCAAAACTGCACACGATCAAACAAATGCAGTAGTTTCTGGGATTGTGCCACTATGTTAGAGCATGGGCATTTGATTATAGTTCATGCACAAGAACTCTTTTGCAGGCTCTGAAGAAAGCAGAAGTGAATAAGGAAAGAATAGAATGGACTGAGGAAATAGAGGGATGGTTTGAGGAATTGAAGAAAGCAATTTGTACAGCTCCAATTTTAGGAATTCCCAACTATGATGTGGATTTTGTTCTGTTCTCAAACACTCAAACACAAATGGGACAGTTATGACAGTGGTGCTTACACAAAGGACTATGTTGGGATCCAAACCACTGGCATATTACAGTGGGATTTTTTATCCTGTTATGAGAGGGCACTTTCCTTGTGAACAATGACTGGCAGCAGCCGCATTCACAATAAAGAAGTCAAGTAGTATTGTGATGAGGTGTTCTATGACGTGTTTGTTGAGCATGCTTTGTTTGCTGTTTTGCAGAAACCTAAGAGTACATTGACATCTCAGAGAGCTTCTGCATACAAAGTAGTTATATTGAATACAGCAATCAAAATAGTCAGGTGTAAAATAGTGAACCCTGCCACGTTTGTAGTCAAGCCTGTGGCAGAGGATGAGCATGTGCATGATTGCTCTAATTAAGAAGAGTTCTACAATGATATCCCACAAGTAAAAGAAAATGTGTTTGCAGGGGGGATGTTCTTTTCGTTGAAAGGTCTTCAAAAATGTATCAAACTGATGGGGAAAGGTATTCAGGTTCAGCTGTGGTAAGGCACAGAGCAATGGGGAATTGGAAGTGGTATCAAGTGAAAGACTACTGTCTCACTTTTTGGCACAAGCAGCAGAATCAGTGGCGCTTATTGTCACGCTCGAGAAGCATGCTGGGCATTAAGTGACAGTGTACAGTGACTCTGCCTATGTGATGTCAACCGTGCACACAGGGCTAGCATGTTGGAAAAGGAGGGGCTACCACTGAGTGGACAACACTCCAGTGCAACACGAAGCATTATTGGACAGGCTTATCAAGGCACTAAAACTCCCAGTGCAGCAAATACTGAGCAAACTGACTTTAATTCTTGCGGGAAAGAAGCCGCAGTTGAAGAGGCCAAAAGGTTTCCATATTTACCAGATATTTCAAATTTTGATATTCCAGATGTAAAGGTAAAAGTAGTCATGATTATGATTATAAATGAAGGGTTTAATCATCTGTCAAGAACACAGTTGATGGAAGTTCAAGGCCTTGCACCACAGCAAGAGCAGGAATTGTGGAAACAAAGTGGGTGTTCTTTCTCCCCCTCTGAAGCATTGTGGTGACAAGACAGCACTGGAAAGCCAGTGGTGCCTGTAGCCTTATTAAGGGTAGCGCTATGTAACTAGGGAAAGCCTCACAGCAGCTACTGCGGAGGATTGGTTTGTACTGAACACGTTGCATTTTATGTAGTAAATTGAATCATATCTCAAAAGTTTACTACTGGGCACACACAGTGAACAATAAGAGGAGTGGTTCCTTGACCGAACTGTCCTTTTCAGCATTTACATATTGACTATGTTGAAATGCTGCAAGTATGTAGTGGTTGCAGGTACATGATAGAGATGGTGCGCCTTTTCGAAATGGATTTAAGCAGGTCCATGTACACACCCTGATGCCACTTGTGCAGCAAGGTTTTTAGTCCAAGGAGTAGTGCCTAGATGTGGAGTATGTGAGGTGCTGAGATCCGACAATGGGCCCCATTTTGTTAATGAGGTATTTGAATAGATTAGCCTATTGCTCAGTATGAAACACACGTTTTCTTCTACTTGTCACCTGCAAACGGACGGGATATGTGAGAGACTCAACAACCTTCTCAAAGAGAGAATTTACAAGTTAAAATTGACATTGAAGAAGGGATGGTTGTACTGCCTGCCCCTTGCATTTTATGAATTATGGTATCAGTCTGGGTCGGACCATCACCTCACACCCCACGAGCTAGTGACAGGGAGATGAATGAGAATGGTTTTGTCTCCTCCATCGAGGAGCAGAAGTGATGATCAGATGACTGCAGAAATGTTAGAAAATCAGTTAAATGCTTATTTGACATGGATGACCGCTAGTATCTGTGTCATTTCAGATCAACTCAAGTGCAAAGGGTGTTGGTCTCAGGACACAGATGAAGACCATTCAGAAACCCTATTGCAAGAACTGCTACCTGTACCTAAAAAATGTATCGGAGATCAAATCCTAACAAGCACAAGGCCTGTTTTAGTGGACCCTTTGTAGTCGAGCAAGTCACTCCCTCAGCAGTAAAAGTCTGAGAAAGATGTGCGTGGACCTGTGCAACCTCAAACTGTATGCTGGTGAGACCTATGCACCTCCAACCGTTGATTCAGAAGAAAGACAAGAAGAAGTTCAGCATGTGCAGACTTGATCGATGACGAGGAAGAAGGAAGATAAGATTGCAGATTAAATAACTGCAAGTGTGCATTTGAACTCTGGAAAAGCAAAAGTTCTCGAGCTGCAGGAATCTTTGAATTGGACCTTAGAAAGTGTTGATGTGCTAAAAATGCCAAACCTAGAGTTTGAGTTTGACGACTGGAAAAAGGAGCAGTTTCTTGATTCATTCCTCACTGAACGTGTCTTTGGTTAAGCCCCATGGTTCTGTCAGATGTTGATTCCCATAGACTACTTCTCACTGTCTTTGTATACGTACTCTTATCCTGCTCCTGTTTGGTCTAGCACTAATATACGTGTGTTTCTACAAGATCCTAAACAAGGCTCTGCAGTTAGGAGGTTACTTATGGTGATAATTGAACAAATACAACAGCTACATGAGTATTTAACAAGGCTGTTGATTGAAAAGCTTTTGTCCTTCCTTAAAGTAGTACACAGGCACCACGTGGACTGACGAGAATGATGCAGTTCCAGAAATGATTAAACCCAACGTTGAGCAGAGAATCAAAAATGGTGGGGTCTCATGTATTGGTGCAATATATGCATGCTCATGATTTATTATTATTTTTCTGATTTTGCTGAGCTATAATGTCTACTTAATTGGCCCAAGTAAAGTAGAATTCCCTTTGATTGTTCCCACTCCAGTGACTCTCACAGAAACATCTGTTGCAGAAAGACCAAGGCCATATGTGATTATCCCTACACCAGTGACACATGTAGGGTCACCCATTTCTCTGACAAGTGTTCCTATGTTCATCATGTAGGATGGTCCATTTTTGATAAACTTCATGAGCTTTATGTACAAGCTCATTTGGGAAAAGGGAGACCCAAGAGAAGCACAAGAGAAGATCACTATGAGTTTAGATTTCATGCAGTGCTGCCAGTATAGATATAAGTGTGTATAGAATCTGGATGTTCCACCACATATTTCAGCAAACAAGGACCCTGTGAACAGAAGGCTGAAATTGTGGCGAAGTTGAAGAAAACAGCTGATGCTGAACAAAGATTCAAGAAGGGTTGTCTGGCCCAGTGTCAAGAGTTGGGGCTGCCAAGATCCTGGTTATCTATTTGAGAAGATAAAATGAACGTCAGAAGCGAGACAAGCTTCTGTTAAGGTGCAATTGAAAAACACTAGAAGTGCCAGGTTTTATTCATTTAATAGTATTAAATGTGAAGGAGCTCAAAACACGGTCTCCTATCACATGGTCAAGATGCAAATAGTCTTTGGGCAAGATTCACCAAGACCAGAAGATAAGGCCATGCTCACACTTCCTTATATTCTCAGGCACAGTGATACTTGCAAGGCCGAGGTCAAACGACTAATTGAATGGCTGATAGGAGGAGTGATGATGGATGTTGCTCTAATTGGGTGGGGAGGTATGACCAAGTACAACCCTACAGCACCTGGGGTACCGGCTTGCTTGCTGCTAGCGAGTGGAATATTCCAGAAGGGTACAAGTTTGCCAAGCAATCATATAGGGTCACATAGTGAGAAGCCCTATAGTTTGAAAGCCCATGAAATGTCATGTATTTTATGACAAGAAAGATTACTTGCACTAGTGTGGGCATGGCTGTCTGCCTGACCTTAGAGACCCAATCACAGTCCAGTCCCCCATAAAAAGTATAGATAGATGTTCCCCGTAAACCAGACCCAACCATTGATAGGTTTTCTTATTTTGCCACGTAGTATGATGTCACTTATGACAAGTCCTTGTTATATAATAACTTTTTTTTAATGAAATGTGTTGAGAATGCTTCAGTTGCGTACGTTGATGCCCATTGTGCTCCCTGTTTTAGATAATTGTTAATAAAACAGCTTAAAGTTTTGCCAACTTCCTGATTCCGTCTGATTATTGGAGTCAGAGCAAGGTCTGCATCCCCATACATCCAAGATAGCGCTACCTCGTCTTAATGGGCCCATCGGTTCCAGTGAGGACTTGTTGGTCAATTTCAGTGAGTCCCCTAAACACTTGCCTCCAGGAGAACTCGGAAATGTGTCTAGATGGTAAGACTGTTCTGACAGTTTAAGATTTGATGATGATGGCCTTGGCAGAGAACTCACTGATATCTTTCAATGATGATATATTACACAAGTGCTTTTTGAAACCCATCCGTGAAGAGTACCATCAGAATGTGCCATCTCACTCAGGCAGCCCTAAGAAGTGGAAGTTATTCATCCTTGATAGATTTTACTCTGATTCTCCAATTTGGCTGAAAGCCTTCAGAATGTTCTGACTGTGGTGTCCAGTTAATGTTTGAGCATTTCATGGTTGTCTACTCTAATCCTATGGTTATTATTTGCATCACCACGTTTAAGGATCTTGACATTAATACTCGATTTCCCTAGGTGTCGTCACTTCTCCCCAGGTGGGCAACCATTCCCATGAAGCTAGGGCAGTGAGGCCGCTGCCCAATATTTCGACCCAGCAGTGGTTTAATTTGGGAGGGCATTGTGGGGAGGGACTCCCCTCCTTGGGATAAGGACTTCCACCTGGGTAAAAGTCAGCACAAAACCCTGAAGCTAACCCTCTCAGGCCTGTTACCACATGTCCATCAACCCCTCCCTTAATAGCACTTCTATTTGTTATTGTAACATTATACCAGTTACGGCCCATTTTGTTTTTCTTAAGCAGGGTCTACTATATAGACTATGTGGAGTGCCGCCATCCTGGAGGAAACCACATTTGAAAGGAGTAGCTGAAAGGCACAACAAGTTGCACATAGGAACTTGGAGACTTATCTCAACTGAAAAGACCTCTCACTTAAGACACAGCCGATTAGTAATGTGCTGTGATAAATTGTATGCAACTGTATGAAAATCTGCCTGCAACCGGTAGCACTAAATATGTATATAGTATGAACTACCTAAATGTATAGACACATATGGTAAGAATTGTATTGAATTATATGAATAGCACTACACCTGCTGGAATCTGATACATATACTGTCAACAGGAGCAGTTGAATACTTTCCGTTAAGAGGCCCTAACAGGCAATATCTAAAAAGAATTAGAGCTGACTCTTTAAACAAACCTGTACCCAAGGAATGTCCTGTATACAGAAGCAATACAATGTCAATGTGCCATGATAAACCCCAAGTAAGGGTGAAACAGTAGCACATGCCTCCTAGAAGGAGTAATGTTGGCACAATGTATATTTGTTGTGAAGTACTTGTTTGTGAGTGTGTTAGGTAAGGAGGGAGATGTGTTGTGAATTACTTGTTTGAGCCTGATGTGGTTTGTCATCTGATTGATGATGTCATGTGAGTGCCTGTGGAATGTTGATGTATGAGTGGGAGAATGCTGTGGTGAGTGTTCTAAGTTAAATCAGTTGGTCCCTCCCTTTCTGGGTGATGTGTGCCAGTGTTATATGTCTTATACCTGATGTCTGAGTCTTGTAACATGTAACCTAAGAACCTGAACTAAACTTATCAAGAATCAACCTAAAGAAGCCTGGACAGTGCCTTATTACAATATTCTATATCAATAATCAAATAAAACTCAGATTTATATATTTTGTTAACTGACTGGAAATCCTTTACCATCATAGAGGCCAAGGCACTTCAGAGCTTATTTATCTCTATCTCTACTACATAGGGGAGACACTAACACAAAAGGGATCCCTAGAACCAAGATTGTGGTTCCAAAGAGCCATATAAGGGTAGTTCTAGAAATTGTACACACCCCTCTCACAGCAGGACATCGGGACATGGCAAAATCCCAAGGACAGGTGTTTAGCAGGTTATATTGGCCTGGGGTTTACGCTGATGTCAAGAACTCTGACAAAAGAAAGCCTCACACTCCTCTCCACCTGCACCCTTAAAACCCCTGCCTATCATAGATGTCCCATTTTCCAGAATTTGAATGGATATTGTGGGTCCTTTTAAGCTATGAAAACTCAGAAACAAGCACATCCTAGTGATTCTCTATTATGCCACACACTATCCGGAGGCATTCCCGATGAGAAAAAACCCAACACAACATATTCTGATATATCTGATTCCTTTTCTGTCATGGGTGGGCTTTTGAGATTGATATTAATATTTTATTTCTATCACGCTCGTACACAAGTGTTTCAGAGCGTGACAAGGCAAGGGAGTGGAACAGGGGAGAACAAAACAACAATCTTACTAGGCCCAGTGACATTGAGAACGTGCAAGTGCATGGGAGAGGGGGAGGGGAAAATTGCATGGAAGGGCGGAGAAGTGGAAAGTGCAAAGCAAAGGAGAACAGATAAATAATAATAATAATTAAATACAGAAATAATAAAGGCAACAAACAGTGGTAGTGTAGCCAGCAATTGGCAAGTGCTCGGTTTAAGGCAGCAGACAGGGTAGGTCTGATAAGTGCAGGAAGAAAAATGGGGTGGGGCTGTACAGAGCTTCCTACTAATGTAAAGAAATGTAATGCTCTATGCCATCGTTGTCTTGAGACAGCACGACTCCTATCCCCACCTTAGAGGAGTCCTTCTGAAGTATGAATTCTTTGTTTAAACTGGGAATGTTTAGCATTGATTTACGGCATAGGATCGACTTTAGAGTGTCTAAACTAGCCTGATCTTCTTTTAACCAATGTCGTTTTGGACAGACCTCAGTGCAAGGGGTGGCCCAGAGGCAGCGCAGGAGGGTGGCAGGGTGAGCAGGTACCTGGGCCAGGTGGACAGAGGGTGGCCAGGTTTACGGTGCCAGGAGAGAACAGATAAGCAGAAGAGAGGGGGAGCAAAGGCAGAAAAAAAGAGGAAGGTCTTGAGGTGCTTATGGAGCCAAAGATGGCTCTCCTCAAGTTTTAGAGTGGCAGTGAGGCTGTTCCAGAGGGAGGCCCCAGTCAAAGACCGAGATCTACCCCCAGCTCATTCTTTGAAAAACAACTGACCCTAAGGGAGTTAGAGTTAGAGGAGTTAAGAGTTCGAGAGGGAGGTATTTGCAGAGGGATAACTGAAGGTATTTTGGACCAAGGTACCAGAAAGCCTTGTAGACAATGCAGAGGGTTTTGAGTTTAATCCTTGCATCCACTGGGAGCCAATGGGGGGATTTCAGAGCTGGAGAGATATGATCCGAGGGCTTGAGGCCAAGGGCAAGTCTTGGAGTCCTGTTCTGGATTAATTGCAGAGGGCAGAGAGACGAGGCATGTAGAGATAGAAAGTGGCTGATGCAATAGTCCAACCTAGAGAGAACCAGAGCTTGGGAGACCATGAGCTTCTGGGGGAAGGAGAGGAAAGGCAGAGTACCTCTGAGGAGGTGCAGTAGGAAGTTTGACTTTTAAGAGACATCCGAGATGTGGGCAGAGAAGGAAAGTGTGGAGTCAAAGATGACCCCAAGGTTCTTAGCCTCGGAGGTGGGAGTAGGAGGAGGGCGAACGGAGGCTGGTCAGAGTGTGAGGGGAAAGGATGGTGAAGGTGTGCCGATGAGGAGGATCTCCATCTTGCTGGCATTCACACAAAGAAACCCTTTCCAAGAGAAATACTAACGGATCAAGAGGCAACATTATATAAGCAAATTAATGGCCATGGTAAAACACATTGGTAGACATTAAGACCTTGCTTATCTCTGTGTACTACCTCCAGACGGATGGCTTGGTCAAACGCTTCCACAAGACACTAAAAAGTGTTCTAATTGGGACATCCAAAAAGCACACCAAACCTTCCTAGTTTTTCCCCTTTTTGAACTTCTCTAAGGATGTGATCCATGAGACTTTGTGGACATGTAAAGAGATACTTGGGAGGAAAGGCAAGAGGCTGTATTACCACTATGGCAGACCGCACAGCAGATTAAAGAACACATGGCAGTAGAAAGAGACTTGGCTCATAGACATTTAGAAAAAGCCCAAGAAAACCAACAAGCTCAGTATGATAAAAAGCAGTACCCCGGTCCTTCTCTATTGGCCAGAAAGTACTTGTACTTTTACCCACATCTGAATATAAAATGCTATCTCGCTGACATGCACCCTATGAGGTCTTCGAAATAACTGCACCATATAAGTACCGACAATCCCAACCAGATAGGAGAATCAATTCTTAAATTTACCATGTCAACCTCCTGAAGGAGTGGAGGGAAGGCCCAATAGAATCCTCAACCGTGTTGATGGATAGGTTGCTGTCAGAAGGTGAGACTGAAAACAACATAGTCCCTGCAGATCTATCAAAAGAAAAACAACAAGATATACAGGATTTATTAGGCCAGTTTCAAGATGTTTCCAGTAGAGAGCCTGGATAGGTGAAAGGAATCCAACACTGTATTTGCATGCCCCCAGGCAAGGTGGTCAATCTTTAACCTTACTGACTTTCAGAAGCCAGCAAGGAAATAGTCCTCCAAAAGGTGGATAAAATGAATGCTACAGACATCATCGAACGCTCTTAAAGTCTGTGATCCTCGTAAATAGTTCTGATTACAAAACCTGATCAATCGTGGAGGTGTTGTATAGATTTTAAGAAACTGAATGCAATATCACAGTTAGACAATTACCCAATGCCCAGATTTACTGGGATTGGCGGTCTATATCTCCATGATTGATCTCACCAAGGGCTATTGACAGGCACCATTAAATCCCACTGATAAAGAAAAGACTGCCTGCTCTACCCCCCAGAGGACTATTTTACTTCAAAGTCCTTTATTACGGACTCCATGCCGCTCCAGCCACCTTCCAAAGATTAATCGATCAGATATGTTGACCCTTTTCCGCCTTTTGTGGCACATATCTAGATGATATATAGTCCATAGTAAGACCTCAGAGGACCACATGTTCCACGTTTATGAGATAACAAGAGCACTCAGACAAGATGGCTCAACTGCTAATCCCACAAAGTGTCACCCAGTCCAGTCGTCAGTGAAGTACTTGGCATTCTTTATTCGGGATGGTCTACTCCAACCAGAAGTAGGAAAACCTCAAGCCATTCAGGCAACACAGCACCAAAGACCAAAAGGGACCTGAGAGCATTCCTTGAACTTACCGGGTACTATAGGAGGTTCATCCCAAATTATTCTGCAATCACCTCCTGTTTTACCGATACGTTAAAGGATGTTTAACCACAAAAACGACATTGGTTAAAGAAGATCAGGCTAGTTTAGACACTCTAAAGTCCATCCTATGCCACAAGTCAATGCTAAACATTCCCAGTTTCAACAAAGAATTCATACTTCAAACTGACTCCTCCAAGGTGGGGATAGGAGTCGTGCTGTCTCAAGACAACGATGGAATGGAGAATTACATTTCTTTACATTAGTAGGAAGCTCTTTACATGCTAAGGAACCATGCTAACATCAAACTAGAGGCATTGGTCATCAAGTCGATGGTGGTTGGGCACTTAAAGTATTATCTGACAGGCAGTACATTTAAGTTCATAACAGACCATTTAACACTCACTTGGCTCAGCTTAAGAAAAGACACCAACCCAAGAATAATGCACTACCTTTTAGATCTGCAGCCCTTCTGCTTTACTGTGGAGTAGAGAAAAAGGAAAAGAAGGGGACAATGTTAATTTCTTTTCAATATTTCCCTTAGAAGAGATGGGGAAGCCAGCAGCATTAGTGGTGGGTATTTGATGATTCACTAGGTGTTGTCACTTCTCCACAGAGGGGAGACCTTTCCCATGAGGCGAGGAAGGTGAGGCCACTACCACCTATTCCCCCTAGCAGTGGTTTCATGAGGGAGGAACTCGTGTGGAGGGACTCCCCTACTGCAGAGAAGGAAGACCACCTGGGTAAACGTCAGCACAACACCTCAAAACTAACCCTCTATATCCTGTTACCACATGTCCATCACCCCCTCCCCCCTATTGATTGCAGTTCTATTTGTATTGTAACATTATAACGGTTACTTCTACTGAGATGATGAAGATTGCTAACAATCCCAATCGCGTGACTAACTCCAGATGTGGCATGAAAATGTTCACCTCAAGCATGAAGAGTGCCAGCTAGGCCAGTAATGAGACAAGGTGGACACTAGGAGCCATGAACAATGGCACAGAAAAGTTACAGGAATAGTATAGACTTCTGTAGTGAAGTCATCCTGAGAAATACATACAAACCAACAAAGGACTTTGAGAAAGAGTGCTGCTTTCTAGCACAAATACAGTCCAGCCCAGGAAATTTGAAGGAGACACAGAGGACACGGTGAGGAAGAAGAGAGCAGTCCTCTCCCAAAGGCAGGAGGCAGATGAAGGTAATCCTTTGGCTGGTGTTGTGGAGCTGGTTAAGGACGTGACTGGGGACTGGAAGATGGTGGCATTACCTCTGGGAGGTGGACCGAGCTTGTCCAGTAAAACTTCCTGCACCATCAGTGAAGAGAAAGGGATGAAGGTATGGGGAGCGAGAGCAGCAGAGGTCAGAGACGCTTGCGCAGCCAGCGAGAAGATGCAAGCAGCCAGGAAGAACCAGCCAAGAGTCACAGAGCCAACAAAGGTAACAGGCACGTCACGAGACAGGAAGGGACTCGGAAATGCCGGAGAAAGAGAAATCGCAAGGGAATAACAGTATGAAACATATTCCTTGTGGCAGTACAGGGAAAAAAGAGTCAGTCCAGTGGGCCTAGTGAGAAAGGAAGAGAACCAAGGGTCTAGGACCTGAACCAAGGTGAAATCTAAATTGACACCAAGCATCTTCCTCCTGGCAGCACTCGGGAAGAGTGTCAACCAAATGGGCCTAGTGAGAAGGAAAGAGAACCAAGGGTCTCGGACCGAACCAAGGTGAAGCCTATATGAATGCATGTCATCTTCCTTGTGGCAGTACTTGGCAGGGAAGTGAACCAAGTGGGCCTAATAAAAGAAGAGTAGAAAGCAGGACCTGGAATGCAAACTAAAGTAAGCATACAAGTCATCCTCCTCATGGCAGCAGTTGGCAGGAGAATGAAAAAACTGGGCCTGGCAAGAAAGTGGGTGTGACCAGGGTCTGGGAACCAAATAAGTAAAAGGTGAATATTGGAGGGATGAACCCACAAAACAATGGTAGATAAAAGATCACTGGTGAGCTAAGGAGAGCTTGGGACTGTTGTAAAAGTTATCTTGGAAGAAAAAGCAAGAGAGCCATTCCCCCTGACCTCAAATGGATCTTTGTGAAACTAATACGCAGCGGAAGGCAGTCATTTTCCCTGTGCACTTTAGGAACTTTGTTGATATTAACATTCAGGAGAAGGGAGTCATTCCCCTGGATACAGTTGGAACTTTGATGAAACTATTAGTTAGGGGAAGGTAGGCATTCCCCCAGAAACTGCTTGAACATTGTCAGAGAAGCCAGAGGAAGGGAGCCATTCCTCCTGGCCACTCCTGGAACTGTGCACAAACCAAGACGAGGGGAAGGGAGTAATTTCTGCTGATAGCGATTGGAGTACTGAAGAGACCTTGTCATAAAACACCAGGAGAAGGGAGGCATTCCTCCTGGCCCCTCCTGGAACTGTGCACAAACTAAGACGAGGGGAAGGGAGTCATTCTCCTGGTGAGAGAACTTTACTTATGATTAGGACTCTTCAGTTGTAGTGCAAGGGACAGGTGTAGGGTTTTGAATCAGGACAGTTGAGTTTTTAGTTTACGGACAGTCTTCCAGAACCTCAAGGTTTTAGGCTGAAGCAGAGAAAACTCTCTTAGAGTTAGGGATAGCCAGGTTTTTGAATTCAATAAAAGTTGTTGCCAACCACTATGACACTTTTTGGCCAGTTGCCTTCGTATGCACCCTTAGTGCTCAATGGTGGTCTTTCATTCTGTGCATTTCCTTGAAGATATCTCTCATCTAGTTCTTCTATTTGACAACAACATCCAGAGATTTTGCTTTCTTTGAGTTTGATTTCCTCTTGTCTGGGAATGTAAGCCTGGACATTATATGGGGTTAGCATCTGCAACCCCTGGTGACTCCTCTGTGACCTCTAACACTGCCTCTGCAACCCCTGTTCAAGCATTACAGAGGCAGCATACACAATTGAGTACAGCAGGTTCTTCATTAAAACCTCTTAAATGTAACAAAAAACCCAGTACAATTTCGGCTTTCTATTATGTGCTATATTTGCAAATGTGGAACTGTAGAGTCGTGTTTATACATATAGGCCAGGGAGAGTGGATGCCCCAGACCCAGATGTTGTCATTTTACAGCCAACGTGATTGTTTTCTGTTTCGAAGGCCTATCATTGTATGCAAAAATATTGCATTTTTTGTTTTTGCCTATATCCAGGTAAAATAGTTAGTATTGTACACTATCTTTATGAACACCACATATTGTTTGACTCCCCCACTTCTCTGCACTGCACAAATAGATGTTAGTACTATGAGATGTAATAGCAGTTAATCTATCAATCTCAGAAGGATGAAGGGTTATTTCAGTCCTGCTAGAGTATGAACTTGAAAAGTGCAGAATGATGCACGTCAGAGTTGTGCTTTTAACTCTCTGAGCTATCCAATTCTGACACAGTATTATATTTAATCATGTATGTTGTTACAAAATAAGCATTTGATTAAGAAATCCACCCACCATACTCTTCTTCCGCCTCAAGACCTTTTTAGAACAAAATATAATACTACAATTGATACGTTTACTAGTGGGCCATGACATTTTCCTTCTGCATCTAAGCACATACCAGAGGTGAGCTTTTAACTCTCTGAGCTATGCAATTCTGACATTCTGCTGTTTAATCATCTATGCAGTTACAAATAAGCATTTCATTAAGACATCTACCCACCATTCCCTTCTGTCCCCTTGAATCCTTTTTAGAACAAATATAACGCTACTTTTATTACGTTTGCTAGTGAGCCATGGCATTTCCCTCCTGCATCTGAACTCTGTAATAAGAAGTGTTCTGTTAATAATAAATGGAACCGCCAGAGCCAGTGATTACCAAATCCTATGGTGTAAACACTGAAGGAGAAATAGCTGGTAAGATAGCTCAGTCGGTTGAGTTTTCACTGTTGGGTTCTATGCGTGATCTGCAGGTCACTGGCTTGAATCGGAGCAAGGTCTACTCAACCTTCCATTCTTCTGGTGTTGGTGATTGAGTATTAATTTCAGTTGCCGGATAATAATATTTTTATGTGAGTGTTTTATGTAAATTGCTTTGGTGAACATGCTATATAAGTAATACATTTCATGAATGCCTAAATGTTAGCATTAATAAATCCAAGCCTAGGTTCTGAAATAAGATTTAATGAATGTTCCTTCAAAACGTATTTCTTTGCTTCTTTGAAATATGAATGAATCTTATTTTATACTGGCTGAGTGAGACTGGGTTATGAATGCATTGGAACAAACATCAGGATGGCATGAATTGTTTTATATTTTGCAAACTTTGTTAATGTTATCAGCAACTATAAGGGCCCCAACTATAACCCCTGGATACGCCACTTCTCACATTTGCCCCTGGAACATATGTGTGTCAAGTACCACATACAATATACTTACGCAATTAATTGTTCTGGGCACCATGCTTCATCCTGAAAACTAGATAGGTTAGTTGGGGTGGGGGCGGGGAGATTGGGTCACTTACAAGAATAAGGCCAGATACACGCAGGAAGCATGATGTCTAGGTCATTCAAGCAAGCTGCAGAGAATTCAGGTGGAGGGAAGCAGTGTCTGTGAAAAGTGCAGACAAGAAAGGGGTACTGTGAGAGCTGCAGCCATGCTCCTTTTGTAGCCAGCCTGCACCCTGCCATGTCAATGCTGGGTGATGAAAACAGATGTTAATGGCCAAGAGGTGGACACCAGCCTGATGGAGACAGTAAGGCCCGCTGCACCATGCACTTTGAATCATGCATACATTAAGAGGCAGGTGTTCATCTAAGCACCCTGCTAGTGTTGTACACAATCTTGCTTACCTGTGATGAATTGCATGGCCTGGTCTATTTTAGCATACAACACAAGCAAGGGTATGACAAGAGGGCCCCCTGTCAGGACCCTGCAAGCATGGGGCCTGGATATTGTTGTCCCTCCTGCTCTCCAGCGATGGTTCTGTGTGTGAGACTGAATGAATGTGTGTACAACTGCAACGTCTGTGACAAATGATGTACATTATTGGCGAGAGTGGCAATAAGTAGCAAGCAGGTTAGTTTGCTGTACAGTAAATAGCTGGCTGTAGCATATGATTACACAGCATACTTCAATCTTTACCATGATTGTACATTGCGTGATGATGGGCTGTGGTAAACATACAGAGAGACATGGTGCAATAGGTGTTCAATAAATATACCTGTAGATGATTAGTAAAGGTCAAAGGTGATTGTGGAGCGGGGGCTTCCTATGCATTTCAATGCTTTTGGTAACCAAAGATGCACTTTTAAAAAGAGCAACAAAAGAATGAGAAAATATTTTCACAAGTTTCAGCATTTCAAAAAGGTCTGCTGCCTCAGTTTATTTTGAATATTTGACAGCGGCAGTATAACGATTCATTCATCGACATTTCAGAACAAGAGTTGGGAAAAATGACTGGGAACACAATCTCTCTCCCAAGTCATTATTTGGTCCAATCCTTTCCTCACATCAAGTGTGGACTGACACACAAAGCAGGCATATCCTGCATTGTTTTGAGGGCATGTTATGCTTTATCCAAACTACAAGTCGCAGAAGGAAATTGGTGGAACAGTTACAGGTAACCAGTTGGAGTATTTTCACTGTAGGAATAACGGTCTGACAAATGTTTTGATGGGACGGAAAGTCAGCAATTTGGAGAGTATGGAATGGGAAATGTGTATGTTGCTAAGAGACATGGGGCCTCATGACAAGTTTGGCGATCTGGAAACAAGGGTACCGGTAAGATAACCGGCATCCTTATTTCCAGACCGGCAAACTACATGTTTGCCTGCCGGAGCATCTGTGCCCGACAAGTCTGACCCTGCCGGGCACAGTTGTCATGGTAAGCAAAGCCATCATGGAATCACAGGCACCGTTAGCAACGTTGCCAGTGCTTGCGTGTCCCCACTCTGTGGGAGTGGGGATTAACAAATTAACTGGCGCCTGACTTCCTGGTACATGTTTACGGGTCTGGCAGCAACCTGCGGGTAGCACCGGCAGGGTTACCGCTGGACCAGTAATGAGGCCCATGGACATGCTGTAATTATGCTATTGTGACAAAGTGTGTTTGAAATGCTCAATAACATCCAACTTGGTTACACAATGAGTCAAAGACTTAAGTACAATGAAAATGGTACAAAACTCATTTTATTTTCAGCCTAAGTGTTATCCCACCTATTGGGTTCCCAAGTGTGAATCTGCTCCTTTTGATTTACCAGTGTGATCACTATAATATGTGACCACAGTGTGATTTTGATCCCTGTGTATTACCAGTAAGTTTTGCCTAAGTGATTTACCCGCTGGGTCGTTGTCCATATGTGATTGTAATCTAAAGTGTGGTCGAACATGATCTTGCCACTAGATTTTTCTCTTGGTTCTGTTCACTATACTCTATAGCACTGCCTGGCTTTTTTAGTTGAGGCAGCTTCTTTATTGGTCACGGAACCATTACTCCGATGTTTGTGTGGTCGGGTCTCATCGTTCGGTTCCTCCTGCCAGTGACTGACAGGACATCAGCGTCGGGGCATTGGAACACTAATATGCCACTGCTGGGTGACTCACTTTTACCTCGGTTAGGCGGCTCCATGATCTGCAGCCACTCTACCTTCCTTCATTTGGCAGCTTTTTGCAGGCTCCGGATTTCCTCTGCCCACCATGTTCTCAGTGGGGTCATGCATTCAGGTTCTACCTGTGAGGGAGACATCCCTTCCTCTGCATTGCAGAGCAGGCTTCTGTGTTTCACCCTTAGGCTGACACTCTCCAGATGTTCACAGGTCTTTGGCTTTTTAAGTTCCTTCCTGGAACCAGAGAGGCGACAACCTTGATCCCTTTCTTTAGGGATGAGTGTTAACAGAACTGGGCCAGAAGCCAAGCCAGTCACCTTTAAAGGGCCCTTCATTATGGTACTGCTCAACCCACATACATTCAGCAAAGATTTGGGATTCTGACTTAAAGGCATGTATTGTGACAGCTTTACCTTGGGGATTCAATATCCCCTATGGGGGTCACCCTAGTTAGATCCAGCGTGCCCTGTCCCCTAATGGGTGTTAAGCAGAGTGGGCTCGCCTTCCTAGTCCCAAAGCAGGTGTCTCCCCATTATGGAAAAGGGAGAAATTCCCTGAAGTTGTAACAGAAGTCTCTATTCAATATTACTAACAGATAAATATTACTAACAGAAGATAGGTGAAAAACAGTTGATACCTAGCCACATTGGTGGGTATATTCATGGAGTAGAGGGATACCAAAGAAAAGATTATTGAAATAAAATGTGGATTATGCATACATCCAAACTTTTTTTATACCCTACAATGGACAAGTTTCAAAACATTTTGGACTCCAGAGAACATGTTTTATAATGGGCTAGCTGACAATAGTCCATACTTGAGATGTGGTAGAGCAGATGTGGGCCTCACACACATCTTTTGGGGCTGTGGGAATGTAAGATGTTTCTGGAGTAGGGTCACTGGGAAATTAGATGCTATTATAGTTAGGGATTTACAGTTTTGGCAGGTCTACTAATGTTACGTTGTGATGGCTTGGACTGTCGTCTGGCATGGGGACAGAGGGAGCTAATAGTAAGATCCATGATCTGCTCAAATAACATCATTTTAAAACTGTGGAAAGGGAAAAATCTCTCAGCAATGGGAGAATAGATTTTTGAAATTGGCTGTCTACAGCATCATGAACAAATGATGTTTGAGAGAAGGAAAGATAGTAAATACACTATAGGATTTTGGGGGAAATGACTGGCTTGTAAGCACAAAGTATGTAGTGCAATCCAATGCACCATAAGGAGATGGTAGCTACGGTGTGTACTTTCCAGTTCAGTTTTAACAGCAACATGTCATTAGCATAACATTGTCATGAGCTTAACCTGGTCTGTCACACACATTTCTTCCAATTTCACCCAAATCAGAATTACTCGAGTACAGTCATGATTCATGGGGTGGATGAAATTATTTAGCCAGGTTTAACTGTCACTGGCATTCCAGAAAATTCATTTTTTTTTCTGGACTAGTTTCTTACATTTTCTAATGGCTAGTGTTTGTGTGTTTGTTTTTTTTGTTTATTGAATTTATATAGCGCAGCCTAACCTTGAGGTAACTGGGCGTTCACTGTACAGCAGTGGTTCATACTTCTAGTGCAAAGTAAAAAGGAAAATAGTGTTTCCAGTGGGATAGGTGTACACCACTCAGAAAGAGCAATTCACGAAAAGGCCAGTAAATGACCTCCTAAAATAATGTACAACTTTGCCCAAAGTTCACTCTAAAACGACAACGATACATACAAAATAAATGTGTTTAATATTTAATGTTTTTTCTAAACATTTCTAAAAACTCCCATAAATATACCAAAAACATGTTTTTATACGTTCTCAAAAGACATACATTTATTTTACAACCTAATTGCTAAACCAAAATCAAAACTAGCTAAATCAAAGAAAATCCACATAGAAACATATCACAAAAGAATTAAAAGAGTACAACCAGCACGATAAAGAAATAACAAAGACACATACGAATGTTAAATCTTTGAGATCTAAAAGTCTAACAAAGTCCAAATAAAGATATACAGATCTAAAAAAGTCAACTAGCAAGGATTGAACACTCTCTTGAGGAGCTGCTATTGTCAAGTCTGCTCCCTTGCTGTAAAAGTATGTTTTGAAGGTGTCCTATCATTAAGGGACTGCTATTCTTCTTCAGGACGATATATAAGGTCTGATCATTGTAAGTGAATATTATGAATGAACCCTAGTTGGCCCTCCATAGATCCATTTTGGTAAATCATTTACCGTGGATGTGTGTTCTCCACTACAATTACAGAATTCAGGCATTTCGCAACCATCTTCTTCAAGAGGATACTAACATTTAAGTGATTCTGAATGTACCTTATTGTTTATGAAGGGTCTAAATTCAGCCTGTCATCATACATATGCCCCACTCCAGCTGTGACTAGCATTGTACGCACTCGATTTTCTAAACGCGTACAGTACTGCGGTGTATTTTGTTTTAATGAACGGGTCAGTTCTGACCCTTTGTTGCATTGCATGGCAAAAGTAGTGAGAGTGTGCACCCCCTCTCAATATTTGCGTTAAAAAAGCTGTTTCCCATTGACAGCAGAGTTTACATTTGGACTCTATATATGCATGGTTTCAGCAAGCCCTATAGAGAAGAATAAATAACATATGCATCAAATGTCCAATATGTACCTTTGCCTGTCGCAAGTGGTTATTACTGTTTTAAAAGATTCTGTCCAATTACCGCTCTTGACAATATATGTCTATGTATATCTCCAATCAAAGCGAAGAAAGGAAGAGTGTGTGAGCGGGTCCTGAACAGGAAAACAACTTGAAACCACTTCTATGGACTGATTAGAATGTTTTCCTCCACCACAGCACTATTTCAATGTGAAATACCATCTTATAATATGGTGGTATTTATCAATGTAGGTCTACTCTTGACAAACCGCAGCAGGTATAGCCCTCATGTAATAAATGTGGTGGGTGCTCAAACATGAGATAATGTGTACACGCTGCATGCTTAATGTTACCTCGGAGCCTGTATTATAAATGTAAATGTTATAGATGCTAACAACTTTAGGGGCAATGTATTGCTGTCACAAATCTATTCAAATGTATGTGTTTTGTTATTGGTAAAGGTTTTTACAAATATTATGTCAGAACAAAGTGAATGTCCAGTACTATTGCTAATCAGGAGATTATTGAAGATTGCAAGTATGTGTTGGTACATTGAGCTATTTAAGCCACAAATGGACCATTGAGGTTCTCGGATGAAACATAATGGGCCTCATCATGAGTTGGGCTGTATCCCCTCTGTATTACAGCCCGACTGTAATAGCCCAAGCACCGACTGGTCCGGCGGTATTATCAGCGGATCACGGGTTGAGTGTTAACAGTATATCCCCATTCCCCATTGGGTCCATTGGATTCAATGGGGCATTTTCAGCGCTAATTATGCGGGTCAATACAGCTGGCGGTAATACAGCCGAAAACAGGGGATTTTCACCTCAGAGAAAGGCTGGAGGTAAAATAGCTCTTTTAGCGCCCAACTCGTGATAGGGCCAGCCCTTAAATGCGGCACCAATAGCGTTACCACCACTTTTAATGGCTACAGCCAAACTCTTGATGAGGCCCAATGTGTGGGAGCCAGGAGTCGTTGGAAGGCAACTGCAATCTGACTTTTCAGATTCTTCCTCAATGAGAATATGATGGAAGCTGCTTAGCTTAGAGTTATGCATGTGCTGTCAAGACAGAAAATTGGGACAGTGTATGTAACACAAACAATGACTTTCTATGGGCAGAAATAATTATTGTACAATCCAAACTTTCATTGTTCCCTATAAGAACTTGCAGAAAAGATAGAAAGAAGAGCAACATAGACGTTCTTGGGTCAGTGAGTGGGGCCTGTACTGTATGCATTCTGCAGATCTTCTGTCTTGCTTCCTTTCATGAAGTGCATTTCAAATCCAATTTTAACAGCTGGGTTTCATACTGTTAAGGCGACATAGCCTGTTAAATGGCTAAAGTAATGATAATTGTGTGAGATTAATTAAATGCATTGCAGAAGCTGAATCACAGCTGAAGACGAATAGAATGCCAGTTTCTATTAATTAGTGACCATTTGTATGCCAATTGTTGGGTGTAATGATGTGATTAAGATTTGTAGAGTTCATAATACGCTTCATATTATCGTATCTTGGTCCAGCTTATAAGGATGTGCATGCATAAGTGTATTCATTGTATACATGGATGGATAGAAATTGTGACCTGTACATGAAATGGCTTGTGACTTTTCTATTCAGTATTGCATCATGAAATATAAGCATACGGTAGACTTCTTCTGACCTTTCCATGCCCATATGAACATCCACTGCAAAAATGTTCGTGCTTTCACTATCATCATCTGAAATACCCATGGTTGGATTGGCTATTAAGTAAAATTTTTATTTATTTATTTTGACATTTTTAAAGCGCTCACACAGCCCGCGGTAATCGAGGCGCTGTTACATGAATTGTTTTTGTTTATTTAGTTGCGTAATTGTTTTTGTCTTAGTTGCGTATTTATAACGTGCTCTAACACCCAGAGGTTTCTAAGCACGGACCCGGGGATCGTCTTGCTCCCAAGGCGCGCACGTTGCCGCTGAGCTATCCTCCCGGGAACATTTGATAATTTTAAATGTTGACTGAATGCTTCTAAACCACAGTGGGTATTTTGGACAGCAGAACACTGTTCTCTGGGTTATTCGTGTCTATTCAGAAGGGGACAACACTTAATTTGCTCTATGCTGGACATGAAAGAAGCCTTGTGGCTTGAAATGGTAGGTGTCTCCTCCGCTGAATGACATCACTTCCAAATAGCAGTGTATCAAATAGCAGATTTAGTATTCAGCCGAATAGTACCACCAAATATTCCGCCGAGGCCAGATATGAAGCCGAATAGTAGTTTAATTTAAGTAATCATGTTCTAAACTTTAACAAAAAAACTTTTCTAAAAAAAACGAAAGCACTATTTGAAATGTGTTCCTATGTTTCGTTTGTTTTTTCTTTATTTAAATCGAGATCACATCCTTATTTAAAACACAAAAGCCACAAAATAACAGATTTACAAAAAAACTGGGACCATATGTTTGGAAGGATGTTGCATACGCAAAACCAGTGCCACTATCAAAGTGGCAGGTTTCACGAATGCAAAGAGATAGGTTGCAGTGAACAAAACGAATACTGACATGTGCAACTCCCATTGAAAATCACACAGATTGCAATCTCATTTAAGTTGACAACTAGCTTATGTGGGAAGTGAATTTCAAACCTTCCTTCCAGCTAAATAGTTTCTGTCTGCTCATTCAAGATAACAAGTCGAGGGTACATGTGAGGTGAATGAATTCTATCTCCCTTCTACTGTTAGAGAGGGAATCCCTTCCCCATATACCAAACATGGGAGACGAATGTTCCAATAGGGTTGGAGCTGGGGTAATCAATCACATGTAGTAAAGTTTGATACGTGGATGAATCCGCCCAAACCCTGCAAGCTCTAGGAAAGCACTTGTCTCTTGGGCAGTCACTCAATCCAACCAAATCTCAATCTATGCCCACTTTCTATACTTCCATCCTATCATAAAAGGTGATGCAAGGCGCTCCGATTTTTTTCTTTTACTCTTCAACCCACCATCCAACAACACCACTAGATTCATGCTCTTTATCTCTCTGCCCATACAGAAAACTTCTCTCATGCATTTCCTGGTTGGATGAACTGGACTATAAAATATGCAAATTTGTAATAATAAAGTTTGCCAATGAGGCCAATATGGGTTGGGAAATGTAGGCCATATCTTGCACTGCCTGTAATGCAACTTATTTGTCTCCAGCCCTATTGATATACAGTAGGTAGCCTGCCGGTTGCAAAGTTTTCCGATTTCAAAACATCCCCCTCCTGCCAATTTCACGAACAGAGCATGCAGAGTCCTCACACCTAGAAAATGGAGTGATTTCCCACCATAAAGTTCCTCAGAGGCCTTTTAGTTTGAGGAAAACCACTCTGCATGACTCAACTGACTACACTAGAACTACGTGTCTAAACCACTTATTATAAAAAAAAAAGTTTCTCCATAAGCATTCTTCATCACTCAGCTTCAATGCACAAACATATGCACCTTAGTCTTATTTGTAATCAAGAATGCTTCCTTTTACATTTTAATTACATTCCTTTTGCAATCTGCACTCCATATCAGACTCTCTGACTTGTTACATTGCTTTAAAATGAGGAGGCAAAGTATTTGGCTTGAAACCGAATATCAGGAAATTATTCGAGCATAGTCAAATAGCTATTTTTCAGCCGGAATTCTGATAAATACTTACTGGAAGCTGAAGTTTGGTACACCCCTACTTTCAATCCCAGCATGGTTTTATTCTCATTGGACCTCTCGAGGAAGAAGTAGCCTGAGACCGTGGCCAGGATGAGCAAGGAATCAGCGTCTAGTCATTCTGTGTAGCTAGTTTCTACTGTTGGGTGTCCTGACCCACGTTTAAGCTATCATGCACAACATTTGGTGCTGTGGGCTTAGAACATTCAAGATGGCGGAAAACCCACATGTGCGCCGAAATCCAGGAAAGCTGCGCGGTTTGTGCGCACACCAAAATGGTTGCCTCACTTGCCACCCACCAGTGCGAGAATGAAAGGCCGGGTTGCCATGAGGGAAATGGGTTGCCAAAGGAAAAACAGTAGCGCCGGTTAGCTTCAAAGCGCTTTAAAACCACCATTGGACTACCCGCACAGTAGTCTGAAACCATTGGGAATGGCAATGCTGATTGCCAAATGCAACCTAGAATTGTTGGGAATTCATTTTCTTAAATCCCAAAAATGGGTGCAGTACCAGTACTCACCACTATCCAAAAGCCGGCAGTTTAAAACCACCCTGTGTTTCTCTGAAGGCAGGCTCAAACTGTCTATTTTAAACATTGCAACACATCTAAAAACTCACTGGACACCAGCAGACATTTGGTAGAATGGAGTGTTGTGTGCCTACAAAATCTGGCAAATGAAGAGCCCAGAACAATGCTTATAACAAAACTGGCTGAGCTATGGAGTCAGCAGTTTAAGTTGCACTGGATTTAAAGACACTAAAATCGAAAATGTTTAGATCAAATGAGTGACCTATGTTTGGTGTCACATGCCTTTGTAACTGTTGAAATGCCATAGTTTTGCACTTAGAATCAGCCTTCTAGCTGCATATGTGAAAATGTTTAGTTTTATTTGAAGGCAGAAACTGGGGAACAAAAAGTGACATTTTATCTGAAACCTGGCTTAAGGAACTGAATTCTGCCTGGCAACTACCCCCATCAGGAGTGAAACTTGAGTCACAGCTGTGTTCCCAGGCCTGGCTGCCCTTTTGCTGCTCACACTAAGGCTATGCCATCTATCTGATAATTGAATTACCTGTGCTCTGCAGGAAAGTGAACAAAGCCCTGTCCTGGCTCAGGCAAAGGTTTTATTGGCAGGAGTCGTAAATGGTCGTAAAAAGTGGCTTCCTCCTGAGGAAAGGGGAGGGGCACTGCCTGTGAGAGCAAGCTGGCTTGGCAGAACTGGAAAAACCAGAAATTCAACCTTGTGCTGAGGGTAAACCACACCCCTTTGGAGCCAGAACATAACTTTAAAAAGATGAATAACTCATAGAGCGGACATGTGAAAATTTTATAAATGATACCATAATTCTTGTGATTTTTCTGCCCACAGTTTAAGAGGTTTTTAGAACCGGTGGTATGTTCAGGGGGGTGTCAGCGGAAAAGTGGGGATAACTCTAAATGTATGCATGTTAAAAATCTGAAACTTCATCAGTTAATGTCCGTACTCCCTGCGCACATGTATGTAAAGTTGGGTCAATGTCAGAAATTGCAAAATCAGTTAAAAAGTGAAATATGTGCCATTTCTGAATGCAAGCTCCCAGGAAGAGCAGAGTTTGAACAGGGGATACCTCCTGTAATGCATGATGGGTGCATATGATTTTAAAACAATATGTACCTCTGCAAATATGTATTTGTTTCAAATCTAGATTTGTGTGTAAGTTGACAGGAGGAGTGGACTTTCTGCAGGCTGTAAAATGACATCACTCTGACTCACAGTTCATTCCCCAATCAAATGATAAATGGAAGTTTGACCAATTAGAAGCTGGGAGAGAGGTAGGGTCAGTGATGCTAGAACACACCCACATTCTAAACACATAAAAGCAGACAGACAGGACGAATAGGGACTTCTCAATTCCATCTGCAGCGGGACGCTCTGCCGGAAAAATCCATACTTACCTCCATCAAACCTCCAGAGAGCCAAACTAGAGACTTCAATCTATCCAGAACTAGAGACCCAGACCAGAGAACCAGAGAGAGCTGACCCAGATCACTGTGAAGTGCAGAGACCAGAGGCGAATTTAAAACCCTGACCAGATCCGTGATGAGGCCCATTTCACTCAAGAATATAGTGTGAGTACCTAGAAAACTGTGCAGAACCAATCTCCTAGTTAAAATAATATAACTCAATCCATTTTTAACCTAAGTAGAACTGCAGCTTAGCAATTGTGTTATCCTGCCATCATTTTTAAAGCTGAAAAAGTGTGCGTTTAAAATTTCAAATCTGAAAAACGACCTTTATTCAATCGCTCATATCTCCGCAACCGTTTGTGCTAGAGACTTGCAGTAACTTTTATTTGGAAGCTGAGATCCTAGGCTTTCCTAGGACCCTGAAACGATAGAGATAGTCCTTGTGGTTCCTCTGTAATAGCGCTCGGCGCATCCGCGAATTTTGCCGCGATTTGCAAATTTCTTCACGTGTAAAAAGCTGCTGCTGCTTGCCTTCCATTGCCAGAAATTCGTTTAACCTGCTAACTATCCCTGCATCATTGCTAGTGTGAGCCTGGACTAATATTAACTAGATACCAATCACCCTGGACCTCTGAAAGGGAATTAAAAGTATTTTAGCATACTTTTCAATTCATTGCCAGCACATATCAAAGCAATTTGGGCCTGTGTTTTCAAACTTCTGTAGTCTAAGCTTGCTGGGGTGAACTGAATCACATTTGATTGCATTTCTGAGAACTGTGTGTTTTCCTTCCATTTCCTTGCATTGCATAAAAGGGGGGAGGGGATTGCCAGAGAAAAGTGATTACATTGTTTTGCTGAAATCATATCAAGTTGTTTTCTATACTGCATTTCATTCATTCAACCTTGCATTTCCTTGAACCTTATAAAGCATTCTCTACCACATTATACTTCTGTACCTATTTACCAGTGTGCTACCTTATCCATTTCATGTCAACTCCTTATTGACTATAGAGAAGCGTGTTAGTGCCAGATTCTCCGTTGTTAATCTTTATCATATCAGATTAAGTGTGCTAGTCAATTATTAATTTATTATAAAGTGTGATATATATATATATATTTTAATTTATCAAATAAACCTTTTAACTTGCAAAACAGAACTACTTCTTGGCTCAGTGGGGTCAGGGGGATTCCAAGAGAGGGGTGTTATATAGGGGTAGTCATCCAGAACGCATGAACTGGACATAAAGATATATCAATAAGGGTTTTCATTCAGTATTCTAGACTAGGCGTTAATTTAGCTGTAGTGCTGAATTGAATCCCCTTACAAATTGGGGGCTCGGGCCGGACGTTTGGGTTAGAATACCACTTGTGCAGCTTAATACAGTGTGCTAACTGACGGGATACATACATCCAGTCGGATCACCACGCTGCATTACGCTGTGAAGCATTCCTCAAAAGGGACACTCCAAGAAAAGTTCTGTTCTGCAAAAATAAAATACAAACTTCTGTAAGTCAGGACAGAGACCAATCTCTAGAATGACGACCTTAGTAGACATGAAAATAGCCAGAGAGCACCTCTTGCATAAGCTATTTGTGAGAGGTGAATGGACCGAACAGGGCCAGGATGTGTGGTTGCAGGCCATCACACAACAGGTCACTGAAACAGGGTCAGATATATATAGAGATCAGGGTCCCTTACATGTGGCCCTGAGTGAACTATATATGGCTCCTAAAGCCAAAGAGGAACACAATAAGATTGCCAGGATAGCAGCATACCTGTACCTATATATGGGAGACATGCAGGATAGATGTGCTGAAAGCCAAAATCTGGCAAATAGGCAACAGATGGCATTACAGAAGGCCCAATCTGATCTGGACTCTTCTGAGCAGAGGCTGCAGAGGAGCCAGGAGGCAGAAAATGATAGTAGGCAATATATCATTAAAATAAAAGAGGATATGGGCATCCTACAACAGGAAAAGACAGACCAGGATACCCGATTTCTGGCCCTGCAGAAGGAGCACCAAGACAGTTTGGACTCCTTACTGCAGAACCAGAAAAAGCTGGAGCAACAGATCAATTTCAACAGGGCATGCACAGAGCAGGTAGCCACCCTGCAAATCCAACTAGACAGAGAGAAAGAGGAGAGCAATAAACTGATTCTGAAAGACCTGGATACCCAGGCAGAGTTTGATGAGGAGCGCCAAAAAGCTGGTGCCCTTCAACGGCAAAGGGACGACCTGGCGGCACAAATGCAGGCTCTTAGTCAGGAAAGAGACGCCATAGGCCAGGAAGTCTGCCACTTAAAAAAGGAAATTGAAGAAAATCACCTGGCCCTCCAGGGGCTGGGTGATCTCCAAAAAGAAAACCAGAACTTGGTAGAGCACACCAGAAGGGTGGAAGATGCTCTAGCAAGAAAGGAGCAGGCCAATAGGGACATTGCCCAGGAGGTAAACCTCCTGCAGCAAAGACTGGCCCAGTTCTCCAGGACCAACCAGGAAGCACAGAGGGAGAATGAGGCCCTCTGTCAACACAATGATAGGCTCCAGCAACAGGTAGCGATGCAGGAGAAACTGATAGAGTCGAGTAAGGCCTTAACAGAGGAACTGAAAGCACAAATGCAGGCTCTTGCATTGCAACAGGGAGCAGGGGCGGATAGAGATGAGGTCCGCTGGGAAAGAGAGATTCCTGACCATAACCGCAGGAGCCCTACCACCAGGGGCCTTCATCTCCCCCAGTCCCTGGACTCTACCACCCCCATGTCCCCTGGCGCACATGAGCACAGGGCCACAGGGATGGCAGATTACTATCCAGCTAAGAGTATGGGGCTCATAGGCCAGTACCACTCAGGAATGGAGGGGTGGGCATCCGGGTATGGGCACCCAAGTACAGTACAGTTCAGTGGGGAACCCCAGGAGAGTAGGCCCATTAAGGGCATCCTGAAAACCTCTGCCCAGTTAGGTCAGTGGAGGGGGTACCCATCAAATCCTGGCAGCAAGGAGGAATCTGAAGACTCCTCTGAACTGCGCAGGACACAGGAGACCAGGTCCCCACATTCTGCCAGCCATTCCCAGGCTCGCAGAATCCGGGAAAACCTGGAAGATCAGACGGGAACCTCTGGGAGCAGTGCCTCTGAGTCCGAGGATGAATGGACAAGGGTTACCCGAACCAAAAAGGCCAATAAGGCAAAAAGGGCCTTGCTTAAGGACCCCTTAAAGCAGATTAAGGCGATCAGGAGCGTCATCACGCCTTACCATAAGAACGCTAAGTATTCTGTTTGGGAGCACTTAGAGTTGTTTGAACAAATGATGGAGACTTTCCATTTGAAGGACAGCCAAAGCTGTATTCAATATGTAAAGTGGACATTCTCCCCGGAATACTCCAGTTTCTTTGCGGGGCTGGAGGACCAAAATCATTTAAGATGGTCCACATATAAGGCGGCCATCCTGAAACATTTTTCTGTTCACAGAAATCCTCAAGAGGCTCGCAAGGCAGCCTACAATTTGCAATGTGGGGAGGATCAGGCCCCACAAGAATTTGTGCAGGAGTTAAAGCGTGCTTTTGCACAGACCACAAGAAGGGTGCGCACAGATAGTAGAGAGTTCATAAATACGTTTTTCCATGCCTTGCCCAAATACATCATGACCCAGCTCGTGAGGGATTTTCACGAGAAAAGATCCTTAGATTGCGTCATTGAACAGGCTACCCGGATCTATGAGGTGCAGAAACCGGTAGATAGCAAAAGTAATGCCCAGAAAAACCCCAAAGCCAACACCACCCCTGCTGCTGCCAAGGTGGCAGAGGTAAAGGTCACCCCCGTTTTAGATTTGGAGATGGGGGGGCCTAAAAACCTACCTGCACCTAATAATGCTAGGCCCAGAAGGTCCTCGGGCCAGTCACAGACAGGGAGCCAGGGAGGCAGCCCCACAAATGGGGTCCCTCGCTCTCCTGATTATGTAAGTCCCCGTTACAAGGGAAACAGACCCATCCTGGGTTATGTGTGGACTCCTCCAGCCCAAGGGGGGGGATCCAGCCAAGCACCTAACCCAGGGAACTTCCCTCCTAACTTCCCACCGGAGGGCAGAAACTCTCCAAATCCTGGGCAGAACTTTTTCCCCAGGTATCCACCCAACTTTCAGCCCCAAAACCATCCATCCTTCTTTCCCCAATTCCCTGAGCCCAGACCACTGAATCCGGGAGAGGGGAGGCCAAGGGTGGAGGGGTACCCAAATCTTCCCAACCCGGGGTATTACCAGAGGAGGGATAGCTCCCCTTCCCGGGATCAGCCCAGGGGAGAAAACAGGGCCCCGTATCAGCCTGAGCGGGTTTCCCAGTTAGAGCGCCAGGTTCAAAACATGGCGCGGGATATGGGTCATATACTGAGGGCGCAGCAGAACCCTCAGATCAGCATGCCGGCGCAGAACGCACCCAACTCTGGACCTGGTGCTCCAGAACAATGACGGGGGCAGCACCCCGATAACTCACCGGTTCCCAGGGAGGAGGCACAAAGGGGAGGGGGGTGTAAAGCCTTGGAGGAAGCTTCCTTCCTCACTTGTAAACAGCCCCTGGAAACCCAGGAACCGGAAACAAAATCTCTTGCCCCTGAAAGTCTGCCTCCTAAGGAGCAGAGGGGGGGTAGGAGAAACAAAAGACCCAAACAGACTCAGTTTGAGGAGGAGGTACAGATCTTCCAATTTGAGGGAGAGGGATCCTCAGAGGATCCTGAGAAAAGGATCTTCTCCTTCAGAGAGGGGGGAACTCCTCCCAAAGAAAAATGGATCCCTAGGAATGCAAATCCAGACTGGGGAGATGTGGAGACTGAGCTACCGCCGCCCACCATCTCATCCCAGAACCAACAGCAAGAAAATCCCCGGGTTCAAACCCATACTGGGGACTGCCTCCAAAAAGGGGGGGGCGGCCCAGAACCGGAGCCAGGGGAATCCACAATGGCTCTGATCTCAAGTTGCCAACTTTTTCTTTCAGATTCCCAAGGCTCTCCACAGAATTCTGCCCAAATCTCTTCGCTAGCGATGTCCAAAACCAGAAAATTAGCCCACCAGTTGTCCAAAAATGTACATTACCTGTGCCCCCTTGAGGAGAAGGAGGGAAGATATTATGCCCCGGTACAAGTACAGGGGCAGGGTACAATCTCGGCACTGGTGGACACTGGATCTCAAGCTACCCTTCTGTCCAGAAGGGCCTTTGACGAACTGAATGCAGGAAGGGGAGAGAATTACCAAATTCCTCTCACCTCTCTTCCTGGGTCCTCTCTATTTCTGAAAATCAACCTTCCTTCCAGTCTAAAGTGGTATTCCACGCTGGAAGGAAACACTTTGAAATTCTATACCAATCCACAATCTGAAACTCCCACTCCTGTAGTCCAGAAAGATGTGAAATCAGCTCAAAGCCTGGCTGATATTCAGCAATTTGGAGAGCAGTTGTTCATCCCTGTTCAGTTAAATGATGGGAAGGACTCTGTTCTCGCTCGAGTGTGTGTGAACAACGGTAAGAGCTTCATCAGCGAAGCCATGTTCCGCCAACTCCCAAAAGATCCAGCCATTCCCACCTTCAAACTGATAGACAAATGGGAAATGGACCTGGAAGCACCTAATTCCAAACATCTCCTGCCAAGCAGGTGTATGCTCAAAATCTCCATTGGCAACAAGAGCATTGTCCATAATTGTTTGGTCGTGCGAGACGTCCCTGCCGCCTTTTACTTAGGCAGTGACATTCTCAATCGCTTTGCCATTAGTTTGGACCTAATAAACTTCAAAGCTTGGTCCCGATTAGCGGATAATCCCATGGGCTTTGATGATCCAGAAAAAGCATTTAGGTCAGCTCAATTGCTACCTTATGCAGTTGAAATTCAGATTAAAGAGGAAGTCACCATCCCAGAAAGGACCCGACAATTCTCCCTGGAAGTGAAAGTTAAAAGAGGACAACATTTGAAAAACCCTGATGCTTACATACATCTAAATGCTTCTCTCCAACAGCAAGGGTTGGGGGTAAACCCAACACCATTAGTCAACATAGAACATGACACCATTCCAATAGAGGTGGATAACAGCGACTTAAAGAGTATTACTCTAGCCGCAGGCACCATTATTGGAATGGCGGTTGATGACCGACATTTTTCCATCGACTTAGTAAATGAACTGTTAGGACCAATCCCCAAGGACTGTTTTGACAGTGACAGTGATGACAATACAACACCAGACAGGATCTTTACCCAGCATGGGGGGAACTTCCTGGTGTACACTTCCTGCCCCTATGGTAAGGAAGATGTGACTTGTGACTTCAGGAGGGATGAGGTGATTTTCCAGGTCCATGGGGGCTGCCTTTCCCACCTGAAGCCTCCAGTCCAAATCAGCACTCTGACCAGGGACTTCTCCACCCAGCTGGAGGAGGCCGCTGAAATAGCCAAACCAGAAGTCTTTCCAGGCTTCAGGCAGATGGTGGAAGAGAGAGTCAACCTAGCTGATGCCTGTGTGACTCTGGAACAAAAGCAAAAGTTGAAACAAGTTTTCTTGGATTTCCAAGATCTCTTTGCGGTAGACTCCTATGACTGTGGTCGCACTGACATCCACACAACAACAATCCCCACGGACCCTGGCATGACTCCTGTGTTTGTGAAGCAATATCGCTTGCCTCTCGCATCAATGGAGTCCCTTACTGAAATAATTAAGAACCTTGAGTCCCGGGGAATAATCCGTCCAGTCCACAGCACCTTCAATAATCCGGTGCTGGGAATATTGAAGCCAAACGGCCAGTGGAGACTCTGCGCTGACCTCAGGGAGCTCAACAAACGGGTCCATACTTCCCGATGGCCTCTGCCCTACATTGACCAAGGGCTGGCCCAGATTCAGGGGTCACAGGTATTCACTGCAATAGACCTGACCAATGGATACTGGACCGTGCCTGTCAGCAGGGAGGACCAATAAAAACTGGCTTTTACCTTTGGGGGCCAGCAGTACACATGGACCCGGACTCCCTTCGGATACCTCAACTCCGGCAATGAATTCAACATTTTTCTACACAAGGCCATGCCTGACTTGGGTGCAAGGGGTAACCTGGCTTATGTAGATGATGTCCTCATCAAAAGCTCAACTGTTGAGGAACACATAGCGGAGATCCGTTATGTTCTGACACAGTTGAGGGCCGCCGGAGCAAAACTTTCCTTTCAGAAAGCACAGTGGTGTAGAACCCGTGTTAATTTCTTGGGGCATGAGATTACTCCTCAGGGTCTCTGTCCCCAGGAAAAGAAAGTGGAAGCACTTCAGAAACTGAAAGACCCCACAACTCTGCGGGAACTAAGGAGCCTCCTTGGACTGACTAATTACAGCAGAAAGTTCATTGAGGGCTACGCAGAGATCACCAGACCCCTGATTCATCTCCTGAAGGGGGGGGTCAAGTGGGAATGGGGTCCAGAACAAGCCGAGGCAGTAAAACAACTTAAGAGAAGCCTCTCACAAGCGCCTTGCCTAGTTTACCCTGTCAGAAACAAGGAGTTCTTCCTGGAGACAGGGTTCTTTAATACGTGCTTGACGGCAGTATTATACCAAAAGCATGACAAGGTCAATAAAGTAATCTCATATGCGAGCAAAACTTTATCCTCTGTGGAGGAAAAATTCAACGATTGTGAGAAGGCACTCCTGGCAACGGTGTGGGCATTGAAGAATTACCGCCCGTTTATCCAGGGGGAACACATCATAGTGGAGACTCCACACCAGCCTCTGCAATATCTCCAAAGTGACAGAATCCGGGCCGGAAATGTGAGTAATTCCCGAATGACTTCCTGGATTCTGTCAATGCAAGGCTTTCCTGTGGAGGTCAGATATGGCCAAAACAAGAAGAGTCCCCTTGCGCAAGGTCTGGCTGACTTGCATGATTGTGCCAGAGAAAACTGTCTCGAGGACGAAAGTCTAAAAATCAAGGACAACATGGAGGCATACCTTAATTCCCCACACAAAGTCTTTGAAGAGGACAAGTGTGAGGGAATGCCCACTGTCTATGTGGATGGATGCTCTTACCATGTTGACAACAACGGGGAGAAAGAACTGGTGGCTGGCGTAGGGAATGCATGGGTGAATGAGTCCCCAGAACCCTCCGCTGGATACAAAATTGGTCCCCGAAGTAGTCAGGTGGCAGAACTGATGGCTGTGCATCAGGCCATCCTCACTGCTGTCCAGCATCAACTCCGCGAACTGGTCATAATCACAGATTCGGATTATGTACGGAACGGGTTCGTGGAGCACCTGGTTAATTGGAAAACCAGAGGCATGTTATGTGCTAACAACAAACCCTTGAAACATGGGAAGTTGATCCAAAACATTGATGATCTGGTCACATCGAATGGGATGACCATCTATTGGAAGAAGATCAAGGGTCATTCCAAAGTAGAGGGACCAGACAAAACTGGAAATGACTTAGCTGATCAGCTGGCCAAAACCGGGGCCATCCAAGGGGATCTAATTGAGATTGAGTCCCTGTTGGGGGAAATCCAGGTCACTGCTATCACTAGGTCCCAGACAAATGCTCACAACGACCTTTCAATTGCACAATGGAGCAAGGAGACCCCTGATGCTGATTTGATTACCGCTCAGAAGGGGGATCCAATAATTGGTAAATTTTACCGGCACCTTGAGGACCCTGAGAACTTTCCCCTGACGGATACCGATTACATTGGGAAAGAGGACCTAATGTTGATGAAATGTCCAAAAATGTTCCGGATCCAAGACGGTTTGCTGGTAAGGAAATCCAAAGCTGGCCACGATCAGTGGGTGGTTCCTACCTCATTCCGAAGCCTGATGTTAAGTCACGCCCATGATGCGGCCACCGCCGGTCATAGGGGGTTTCACACAACATTGGAAATCTTAAGAGAGGTTGCATACTGGCCACACATGGGGCAGGACCTCGACCAATACTTGAAGGGGTGTCTTGTGTGTGCACAGTTTCAGCCATCATCCCTCACGCACCGTGCGCCTCTCCAAAAGAGGGGGATGACACTGCCATGGTCAGATTTACAAATCGACTTTGTAGGCCCTGTGATTCGCTCGGCTAGGGGGAATAAGTACATGTTGACTGTGACATGCTTGTTTACCAAGTGGGTGGAATGTCTCCCAGCCCCAAATTGCAAGGCAGAAACTGCAGCTGCCTTGATGATTAACCACATCTTTTCCCATTTTGGTCTACCTCAAAGGATTGAGTCAGACAGAGGTAGCCACTTCACCAGTGAAGTAATGACAAAGATGTGGGAGATACTGGGGGTCAAGAGAAAGCTGCATATTGCTTATAGACCAGCTTCTTCTGGGGCAGTAGAGAGATATAACCGAACCATTGTGAGCATATTAAAGAAGTTTGTGGCAGATTCTGGGCCAAGTTGGGATATCCGATTACCCCTGGTCCTAATGGCCATCAGATCTACCCCTTCATCTGCAACCAAAATGTCACCATTTGAGTTGATGACTGGGCGCAAGATGGTGCTTCCTCAGCATTTGCTCTATAGGACCCAAGAGCAGACACTGATAAATGCCTCTACTACTCATGAGTATGTGGAGAATTTAAGGAAACACCTCCAACATGCTTTTGCTTACGCTCAGCGGAATCTAGAAAGATCAGCTGATAGCATGAAGACCCATTATGACCTGAAAACTTCCAGGAAGGAATATCAGGTGGGAGACCGGGTCTATCTATACAACTTCCAATGGAACCAGGCCAAGCAGCGCAAATTTTTGCCTACATGGAAGGGACCCTTTGAGATCATCGACAAGATCTCCCCTGTGGCCTACAAAATCCACATCCCCAAAGGTCCTTTGGCCGAGGGGGAAGACAAGTGGGTCCACATAAACCAGTTGAAATGTTGCCATCCCAGGCACACTCTGCAACAACTGGAGGAATCCTCTGGAATCCTAGCGGGTACTGTCTCAGACTAATTCAGTTCCAACCATAAAACATACCACATCTAGTCTCTAAAATATTGTGATTTGCATGAAACTGTCTCTTAGTTATACTGTTTTTTTTTCAAAATAAGAATGTAATGTTTCGTTATGATGAAATGCATATGCTGCCCCACTATCTCAACAGTGGTGGAAAAACGTCTATGAGTAGGTATTGCCGCTCTTCCTTTGTCGTCCTAGGAGAAAGAAAACCTGAAGACGGGCCAAGGAGGACGATCCGGAGACCGGGAACGAAGATCCGATGGGCCCAGTGGACCGCCCAATACTCCCATCAGGACTGGCGAGGAGAACCGATCGATCAGTACCGGATGGAGAAGAAGATGCTGAACTATGCCATCTACAGAAGAGGAAGAAGATTATGCGGACAGACCGGTGCGTGGGTCAAAACCCTTGGGCACGCGACTCCCCATCGACTCAAATTCAAAGTTCAGTCGCGTGGGGGGGGCTTGTTGGGTGTCCTGACCCACGTTTAAGCTATCATGCCACAACATTTGGTGCTGTGGGCTTAGAAAATTCAAGATGGCGGAAAACCCACATGTGCGCCGAAATCCAGGAAAGCTGCGCAGTTTGTGCGCACACCAAAATGGTTGCCTCACTTGCCACCCACCAGTGCGAGAATGAAAGGCCGGGTTGCCATGAGGGAAATGGGTTGCCAAAGGAAAAACAGTAGCGCCGGTTAGCTTCAAAGCGCTTTAAAACCACCATTGGACTACCCGCACAGTAGTCTGAAACCATTGGGAATGGCAATGCTTATTGCCAAATGCAACCTAGAATTGTTGGGAATTCATTTTCTTAAATCCCAAAAATGGGTGCAGTACCAGTACTCACCACTATCCAAAAGCCGGCAGTTTAAAACCACCCTGTGTTTCTCTGAAGGCAGGCTCAAACTGTCTATTTTAAACATTGCAACACATCTAAAAACTCACTGGACACCAGCAGACATTTGGTAGAATGGAGGGTTGTGTGCCTACAAAATCTGGGAAATGAAGAGCCCAGAACAATGCTTATAACAAAACTGGCTGAGCTATGGAGTCAGTAGTTTAAGTTGCACTGGATTTAAAGACACTAAAATCGAAAATGTTTAGATCAAATGAGTGACCTATGTTTGGTGTCACATGCCTTTGTAACTGTTGAAATGCCATAGTTTTGCACTTAGAATCAGCCTTCTAGCTGCATATGTGAAAATGTTTAGTTTTATTTGAAGGCAGAAACTGGGGAACAAAAAGTGACATTTTATCTGAAACCTGGCTTAAGGAACTGAATTCTGCCTGGCAACTACCCCCATCAGGAGTGAAACTTGAGTCACAGCTGTGTTCCCAGGCCTGGCTGCCCTTTTGCTGCTCACACTAAGGATATGCCATCTATCTGATAATTGAATTACCTGTGCTCTGCAGGAAAGTGAACAAAGCCCTGTCCTGGCTCAGGCAAAGGTTTTATTGGCAGGAGTCGTAAATGGTCGTAAAAAGTGGCTTCCTCCTGAGGAAAGGGGAGGGGCACTGCCTGTGAGAGCAAGCTGGATTGGCAGAACTGGAAAAACCAGAAATTCAACCTTGTGCTGAGGGTAAACCACACCCCTTTGGAGCCAGAACATAACTTTAAAAAGATGAATAACTCATAGAGCGGACATGTGAAAATTTTATAAATGATACCATAATTCTTGTGATTTTTCTGCCCACAGTTTAAGAGGTTTTTAGAACCGGTGGTATGTTCAGGGGGGTGTCAGCGGAAAAGTGGGGATAACTCTAAATGTATGCATGTTAAAAATCTGAAACTTCATCAGTTAATGTCCGTACTCCCTGCGCACATGTATGTAAAGTTGGGTCAATGTCAGAAATTGCAAAATCAGTTAAAAAGTGAAATATGTGCCATTTCTGAATGCAAGCTCCCAGGAAGAGCAGAGTTTGAACAGGGGATACCTCCTGTAATGCATGATGGGTGCATATGATTTTAAAACAATATGTACCTCTGCAAATATGTATTTGTTTCAAATCTAGATTTGTGTGTAAGTTGACAGGAGGAGTGGACTTTCTGCAGGCTGTAAAATGACATCACTCTGACTCACAGTTCATTCCCCAATCAAATGATAAATGGAAGTTTGACCAATTAGAAGCTGAGAGAGAGGTAGGGTCAGTGATGCTAGAACACACCCACATTCTAAACACATAAAAGCAGACAGACAGGACAGATAGGGACTTCTCAATTCCATCTGCAGCGGGACGCTCTGCTGGAAAAATCCATACTTACCTCCATCAAACCTCCAGAGAGCCAAACTAGAGACTTCAATCTATCCAGAACTAGAGACCCAGACCAGAGAACCAGAGAGAGCTGACCCAGATCACTGTGAAGTGCAGAGACCAGAGGCGAATTTAAAACCCTGACCAGATCCGTGATGAGGCCCATTTCACTCAAGAATATAGTGTGAGTACCTAGAAAACTGTGCAGAACCAATCTCCTAGTTAAAATAATATAATTCAATCCATTTTTAACCTAAGTAGAACTGCAGCTTAGCAATTGTGTTATCCTGCCATCATTTTTAAAGCTGAAAAAGTGTGCGTTTAAAATTTCAAATCTGAAAAACGACCTTTATTCAATCGCTCATATCTCCGCAACCGTTTGTGCTAGAGACTTGCAGTAACTTTTATTTGGAAGCTGAGATCCTAGGCTTTCCTAGGACCCCAAAACGATAGAGATAGTCCTTGTAGTTCCTCTGTAATAGCGCTCGGCGCATCCGCGAATTTTGCCGCGATTTGCAAATTTCTTCACGTGTAAAAAGCTGCTGCTGCTTGCCTTCCATTGCCAGAAATTCGTTTAACCTGCTAACTATCCCTGCATCATTGCTAGTGTGAGCCTGGACTAATATTAACTAGATACCAATCACCCTGAACCTCTGAAAGGGAATTAAAAGTATTTTAGCATACTTTTCAATTCATTGCCAGCACATATCAAAGCAATTTGGGCCTGTGTTTTCAAACTTCTGTAGTCTAAGCTTGCTGGGGTGAACTGAATCACATTTGGTTGCATTTCTGAGAACTGTGTGTTTTCCTTCCATTTCCTTGCATTGCATAAAAGGGGGGAGGGGATTGCCAGAGAAAAGTGATTACATTGTTTTGCTGAAATCATATCAAGTTGTTTTCTATACTGCATTTCATTCATTCAACCTTGCATTTCCTTGAACCTTATAAAGCATTCTCTACCACATTATACTTCTGTACCTATTTACCAGTGTGCTACCTTATCCATTTCATGTCAACTCCTTATTGACTATAGAGAAGCGTGTTAGTGCCAGATTCTCCGTTGTTAATCTTTATCATATCAGATTAAGTGTGCTAGTCAATTATTAATTTATTATAAAGTGTGATATATATATATATTTTAATTTATCAAATAAACCTTTTAACTTGCAAAACAGAACTACTTCTTGGCTCAGTGGGGTCAGGGGGATTCCAAGAGAGGGGTGTTATATAGGGGTAGTCATCCAGAACGCATGAACTGGACATAAAGATATATCAATAAGGGTTTTCATTCAGTATTCTAGACTAGGCGTTAACTTAGCTGTAGTGCTGAATTGAATCCCCTTACAATACAGAGAACACAACATAAGGTGGGATTGATATAGTTAAGGCTTCCTAGTCACTTGCATTGCATTTTCCATAATTTCTAAACTTGGTTTTCATGGAATGAGACTGACTTTATGCAATTCAGAATTGGATCCAGCCCCAAAGAAACAGGCTTAGCAAAACTGCTCGACCAAATCACCTCTGCATGTGACAAGAACAAAGACGTGCAGGGGCTAGATCAAGGTTGAGGGGGTTGGGAGACAGTAACAAATCAACTTTCAGGCTACCAGTTGTCCAGGGGTGAATATCGGGTTCTAAACAATCAATCAGCCCCGAACCTCTAACACACCAGAAGGGATTCGAACAGATTGGAAAATACCACAAACATTGTTCCATTCAAATTTAACACATTTTACACTTGGCGCCATCCACACATTTAAACCATCCAACTGCAAAGGGGATGCATGCCCAGCACATGTTGTTAAACACATTAATTCACTATCATCAACCATGGCCTATACTTCGCGTCTCAGTTCTTTGAGCAATTTCTGGCTCCTACTATCTGCCTCACTCTTGCACGTGCTCTCATGCTATAATAATTGGATTATTGCAACATGCTCCTCATGGGCACCTCTGCCCTCAACCTGGCCAAACTATAGCTACTGCAGACCAAAGGGCTACAAGCAGCACTTGGGCTTGAGCGCTCATACCAACTATCTGCCAATAGACGAGAGGTACACTGGCTGCCAGTAAAGCACGTATTGTGTTGAAAATTCTATCCCTTGTGCACAAATGCATTTACAAAGTATTACTCATTTACCCCAACAACACACTCACCCCGAAACCCCCACGTAAAGTCCTCAGATCCAATGCCAAGTATATCCATGGTCAAACCCTGCTTCTGGTGTAAAAAGGCATGAGGCTGTAGCTTCAGGGTTAACACACCTACACACCGAAACACTCTCCTGTTGAACATCAGAAATGAGCAATTGTACAATGTATTAAAACCCTTGTCAAAACATGGCAAGTATGAATGATGTCCACTCTAACCTAATGCTATGTGTAACCTAATATCATATGTGTAACAAACTCTGTGATACCTCAGGGTTTGTGAGTTATATAAATGTCATAAATAAATAAAATACATTTTTTAAAAAATGGAAAAATAAGGAAACTATAAACCTCATTGTCCAATTTTGGTAATGTGGATGGAATGGCAGGCTTATTTTCTAAAGGTCATGGTTCATTGGTTAGTTGCAATTTAGTGAAAATACAATGATCACCCAATGATAAAAGGGACTGTCCAGTCAAGGTTGTCTCATGGATATTGACTTTATTTATATCAGAACAGGCAGTCTAACAAAACTTCGAAATACAACTCACCCGGTAAGGGATTGCAGATGACTGACAGTTTCATAGAAGGATAAGCGATGCACTCTGTATACTGACAGGAAGGTAGTCAGTATGGTTAATAACCACAAAAGTTTAAGATTTCTTTGTTTCAGCATGAAGAGAGCAATGGTTCTTAAAATGTCTCTCAAGGCCTTCTGGGAAAGACCAAAGGGACAGAACCACAATGTACCTAATGCTGTAGCTGTTCTTGGTGCTTGAAAGGGTTCTGTTGGCTTCAGGGTGCTTTGCCGAATTCTGTGACAGAGTTCAAGATGGGAGTATCAGGCGGCAAGACTGTTCGGTGAGCAAAGCTGACCGATAGGCTGCAGGCTGGCTTATACGACAGCTCAGGGTCAGGAATCCTTGTCTCAGTGGTATTCGGCAGTTCTGATGCAGTGGTCAAGCTGTCTCGGCTGTCCTTAAGTGGCTGTAGCTTGATAACAATCAGCATTGCAGTTGATTAAAACTAAAGGAACTTGACTGGCTTGAAAATATCCTTTAAGGTGGATGTCGGTAGATGCTCAGTGAGGCACTTCTCCCAGCTTCTTCAATGGGCTTGTGTTGTCCTTTAAGGAGGACAGTCCACAGCTGTGCAGTGTGCTGCAGGCAGCTGCCTTGTCCTTGGATTTAGGTTCAGAGACCTTCTGGCTCTCCCTATCCAGGAATCTTGCTGCAGAGTCTAGCAGGGCATGCTCTGTGCCTGCTGGGTACCGGTTCTGGAGCCACTGGAGAGTCCTCTGAGCTCTGTATCTTTCTCTGTTCCCTGGGAGATGTTTAGGGACAGGATCTTGCTTCCTTCTTTGGATATCCTGGCCTTCCTTCACTGGCGGAAGATTTAAGGCAGACTGCAAGGTTGAGTTCTTCCTGCTACTTCTTGTGAAGTATTCAGATGATCTGCCAAAAGAGGTGCTCAGCCCACTTTTAAATCCAAATTGACCACAGTCATTGGTGTAGGCTAAGAATACCCTAATGATCCAATTCTGGGGTCCCTACCAACAATGTCCTGTATGTGTGAGGCCATAACCAGAGAGCTTTTGCAACATGAATGGTAAACAGTGAAAACAGTAACAAAGTGTGCCCCAGAATTAAAATGATGGATGGTTCCCTTCTCTCAACAGAAAGAGCTCTGTGTGAACTCCCATGTGATACTAAGCCCCACCCATCTCCCTGCCTGTTGTTTTCAAAGGGTCTCTCTGGTTCGTGGATCTCTCTGGGGTTCCTGATTAAAGCAGCAGGTCTTGCTTGAAGCTGCGGAGAGATCAGAATTTCTGGCTCCTGCAAACCACATTTTCATACCTTATGAAAGGGGTCCCTCTAGTAGGGTGGCCTACTGTAAACATCAGACCCAGACATGACAGTTTAGTGCCATCAATACTAAAAGGCAGGAGCTGGCTTCAGGTTGACACAGTTGTATATGGAAGGTTGTTGGGTTTCCTGCCTCCTTTGTTATCCTCTGCCGGCAGGCCCTGTGTGGGGCTTTTTTTTAAATACCCCCTGCTGGTATGATAATCATTGCCACTGGCTGCAAGGCCTAACAAACAGCAGAGCAGATCGATGGAGCCCTTGTCAGTTAATCAGGCTGACCATGGCAGGGGGAAGTTTGGTCCTCCCCCTTCCTGGAGATTACCTTGTGCACCCTTGGCTGTCTCATTACAACTAAATATGACAGGGGCGGACAGTGGCGTAGTCGTTATCCACCCAGAGTACCCAGGCCTGTGCTGTGTTGTGAGCATAGAAAAATATGTGTGGATCAGCCCCACACATTTTCCTGCGATTGGTCTAAACATCATTCCATTTAATTAACAATTAAAAAAAATACCAGGTGAGCGCAGACCCACCATGTGGTTGGTCAAATTCCTCACAGAGATGAGCCTAGTTACAAGCCCAGTAGCAAGGAAGGGCATTGGGAGTGACAGACTAGTCAACATAGTAGTTGGAAGGCAGTGGTGATCATTTGGGGTATATGAAAATCACACGTGAATGGAGGATAGCACAGGGGCAATGCACTGGTCTTGGAAGCAGGACCACGCAGAGCAACAGAGGTTTGAATCCCGGATCACATACATTCCACATGGAGTGTCCACTACATCACACTCCACGTGATAAGAATACATTACACCACTTCTCCCTTAGTTTAACCAAACAAAACCCCTCTTCACAACCGCAATCATGTTCTTTTTCCATACCTGACCCCAACTCACCCTGACAGCAACTTTCAACACCACCACCACCTGTACAGGCTCAGAACATAACATCTCACCCTTTCTCTTCACAACACTTTTCTTTGTTCTCACCCAGTCACTGCACTCCACTCTTACCTCCTTTTTCCACATCTCATATTCTCCCTCATCACCCATACCTCTTTTTTCCTCTCCAACCTCCTTCCCAGCTCATAAACAACACAATATGAGTCGCTCACTCTTCCTAGCCATGGGGGACTCACTTGTGTGTTTGCCTTTTTGACACCTCATTAATTCAAACAGGCTTACCCTTTTTGCAACAAGGGCAAAATCTGCAGCACATATAACCTCTCCTGTATAGACACTTTCCTGCCCTTTACACATGCACCTGCCATGCAAATCTCATCCATGACACACCTATTCAACCTCTCAACCAAACCGTTCCCCTTGGGGTTGTACAGAGCAGATCTTCTGTGTTTTATTCCACACCTCCTCACATACGTCACAAAGTAACCACCAGTGAACTGCATGCCATTAACCGTAAGAATACTTCTTGAACAAAATCTACAATACTCTCAGCGCTGTGCCTAAGTTTGTATTTTCAAATGTAACTTGCATAGTCCACTGTTCTCGGTTCGCTTATGACTATATGTAATTCCTTTACTGTGAAAACTATAGGCTGCCTAATTTTGCTTTGTTTTTGGCTTGACTGTCTTTCCATTCCGCATATTTGCTTGGACTGGCCTCCTCCATGGGGCTCATATGTGGACTAGCTATCTCTGTTGTGACTATATCTGGCATGACTTGTACTGCAGTCCCTGTGTCTTGACTTGTTTCATGCTTATACCTATGATTTGACCTGTTCTATTCACAATACTTAGGCAGACTTCTCTCAGAATGTCTATACCTAGGCTAGCTTCACTCTCGATATTTATACCTGTTCTGTTTCCATTCAGAATGCGTATACCTGACAGACTTTATCCATATTGCCTACATTGTGCAGTCCCCACTCAGAATTTCTATACCTGTACTGCCTCTACTAAACATGATAATATCTGGCAGGCTTCATTCCAAATGCCTACATCTATGCAGTGTTACTTCAGAATGTTTATACATGGCACATTTCTCTAAGAATGCCTATACTTAGACTTCACTCACCATGACTATAGCTGTACTTCCTTCACTTGGAATACGTATAGCTGCCAGGCTTTATTCAGAACTCATATACCTGTACAGTGTCCATTCAGAATACCCATGCCTGGTCAGCATTCATTTAGAGTGCCTTTGTCTGTACAATCATCATTTATCTTGCATACATTTGGAAGGCTTCTCTCAGAAAGCTTATACCTGTACTGTGTCCATTCAGAATGTGCAGGCATATCTCATAATGCCTATATCTAGTCTGGAGTCAATCTCAATTCCTATATCTGTACTGTCTCCACTCAGAATGCACACACATGGCTGGCTTCTCTCGGAATGCCTACACCTAGGCTGGCTTCGAGCTCAATGCCTACATCTGCACTGTCTCCATTCATAACGTGTAGACATGTTAGGGTTTGTTCACAGTGCCTACATCTGTACTGTCTCCATTCATAACGTGTATACATGTTAGGGTTTGTTCATGATGCCCACACTGTGCAGTCTCCATTCAGAATGCTTATACTTACACAGTCTCCATTCGGAATTCCTATAAATGTACAGCCTCGTTTCAGAATGTGTATACCTGGCAAGCTTCATTTGGAACTGTCAAAAAATAGTCATAGGCAGCCTTCAGCGAGAACGAATACTGCTAAATGGCCTGTTCTTTGGGAAGGTACCCATTCGATAATCCACAACAACACTTTGGGGGTAATTCATAGAATCCAGTGCACAAGTGGCGCACGCAGTTGGCACACAGTGTGTGCGTGCGACAGTCTGCACCAGCCGCGTGCGCTAAAATCCATTTCCGCGCACAGCGTATTCATGGATTTTAACATCCAAAACCAGCCATGGCGCAGAGTGGCGCAGCGACCCTGCAACAGCGCCAGTTACGCCCCCAACCCCTCCCCGTGCGCCATGCACAGCGCACAAATCCCGTACATGGCGCACAGGCCATTGGACCAGCATACAGTCCCCCAACCACAAAAACGCCTGCAAAACTTCCCGCGCACCCCTCCGAATACATGTACACCCCTGCGCGGGGAGTTTGACACGCGATTGGCCCTGTGCGAGCGGGGTACGTGTATTACTGGGGTTCGCGGGAAGTTTCACACGCAATTGGCCCTGTGCGAGTGGGGTACGTGTATTACTGGGGTGCGCAGGAAGTTTCACACGCGATTGGCCCTGTGCGAGTGGGGTACGTGTATTACTGGGGTTCACGGGAAGTTTCACATGCGATTGGCCCTGTGCGAGCAGGGTACGTGTATTACTTGGGTTCGCGGGGAGTTTCACATGCGATTGGCCCTGTGCGAGCGGGGTACGTGTATTTCAGGGGTGCACGTGAAGTTTCACATGTGATTTTGCTGTCAGAGCGGGGTATGTGTATTTCAGGGGTGCGTGTGAAGTTTCACATGCGATTCCGCTGTCAGAGCGGGGTACGTGTATTTCGGGGGTGCGCGTCATGTATCACACGCGATTTCGTTGTCAGAGCGGGGTACGTGTATTTCGGGGTGCGTGTGAAGTTTCTACGCGATTACGCTGTCAGCGCGGGGTACGTGTATCCAGTGGGGTGCGCGGGGAGTCCCACACGTTAAATGGCAGTGTGGATCCTCCAAGGTGTCCCCTCTACCGCCTACGCAGCCCCTGCAGGCAGCCCACACCACAGGGGACTACCCTGCACCCCTGGCCATGTCCCACAGGCAGCCCATCCACCATGGGCATGCCCCCCAGCCAAGCCACATGTCACCTTGCAATATGATCACCAACTCATGTCCCCCAGCACCCCCACCCCCCAGCAGTGAGGGACACCTGCCAGCAGGCACCCACTCATGTCCCCTTGCACCCCCATCCCCCAGCAGTGAGGGGCACCTGCCAGCAGGCCCCCACTCATGTCCCCCTGCACCCCCACCCCCCAGCAGTGAGGGGCACCTGCCAGCAGGCCCCCACTCATGTCCCACTCATGTCCACAAGCACCCCCACCCCCCAGCAGTGAGGGGCACCTGCCAGCAGGCCCCCACTCATGTCCCACTCATGTCCCCCAGCACCCCAAGCCCCCAGTAGTGAGGGGCAGCTGCCAGCAGGCCCCCACTCATGTCGCCCAGCACCTGCACACCCCAGCAGTGAGGGGCACCTGCCAGCAGGCCCCCACTCATGTCCCCCTGCACCCCCACGCCCCAGCAGTGAGGGGCACCTGCCAGCAGGCCCCCACTCATGCCCCCCCTACATGACATAAAGATGCACAATCATGGCCCACATCTACACCAAAATACCACAGCACGCCACCTCATTCGTGAGATGCAATCATTTCCCAATCCACCCCACACTGACATGCCTATCTCAAGACACAAACCAAAAGTCAACTATGTACATCAACACATATCCGTCACACAAACACACTGGTTGGCATTGCTTGTGTAAACCCACATTTTCACATGCATGAACCCAATGAACAAATCCCACACATGGAAGTAAAATATCAAAATGTATTACGTACAAAAATAAAGCAATGAAATGAAAGCATAACAAAATAGCAAACATGAAATGAAAAGCATGTGCAAAAGATGAGTAAATAAAAAGTATAACCAATCCAAAGAAATCCGAAAGAAAAATAGTCCAAACTCTCCCTCTACCAACGCAAATCCAAAGGAAACGTAAAAAGAAAAATCCATTAATCCATGGTGAAATCAAAAGAAAAAGTTCAAATAAATCCATTGTCCAACTATGTCGATGAGCCCAACGAAAGAAATGAAACCGACCTAAGAAACTACGATATACAAATGTGTGGGGCATAGTCCATTCACCCCAAATCAAAGGAAAAGGAAAAGGAAATCTAACTCTAAAAACTATTTACAATGGCGGCAGGCTAGTCCGATGGCTCACTTCCCAATTTCCCGGGCCAGGGCATCATCGAACTCCTGCTTGATGTCCCAGAGGCGGTCCTCTTCCATGGCCCGACATTTCGCAGGGACGATGACATGTGGACCTCCAACTCCCTGCGGATTGCCTCGAGGCACTCGTCCCGCCTCAGAGCCCTTTGCATGGAATTCTCCGCCCTGACCATTGTGAGCCATGCCTCTTCCGCCCGCCGCCGCTCCGCACCTATGGCCTGGCCCAACCGCTGCCCCACGGAAGACACTTCAAATCCTGTGTCCTCCTGCCCTCTGGCCAATGCCTGCCCCTCCGATGTTGAAGGCCCCGAGCCATCATGGCTCCCACCTTGTTGCTGCTGCCGCTGTGCCTGTGCCCCGGCTCTTGCTGCCTGCACATCCTCCTCCAGCTGGGGTGCAGTTGTTGAGGTGGACACCCCTGCTGGACGTCCGACTCCCGACTCTGGCAGGGATGTGTCCTCCACCAGCCTGGCCGCAGGGTCAGAGGCAGCTCCACAGGTTACCCAGGTGATACATGGGTGGGAAGATGGCATGGAGGACGACTGGTGCATAGGGGGGTTCAGTTGAGGAGGGGGTTGGAACAAGGTCCAGCATACGGAGGAATCCGGCCCTGGTGACCCGTCCCAGTAGGTCAACTCAGTCAACAAGGCATTCGAGATGACGTGCAGTGTCTTCACGAAAACACTGCAGGTCACCTCGCATGCCCCGTTGACGAAACGCCATCCCATTCAGAACAAGCTCAACCCGGTCCGGATAGCCACGTTCGCAGCGAGAGGAAGGTCAGTTGTTTTGCGCCCATCCCCTCCCTGAAAAAGGGTCTGGATGCAGGCATCCCTGCTGGATCCGGATGATGCACTCACAGGATCAGGGACAGGATTACACACAGGCACCTCTGCGGCGGCCTGTGCTGCCTCCTGTCCCTGCCCCTGCACTGCACCACTAGCACCAGTGGAATCCCCACCTCCAGACCCCGTGTGTGTCCGTTCCATGGCCTCCTCCTCCTCCAAACCCCCCACCAACCTGGATGACTCCATGCCATCTTCCTCCGTCGGACCCTGTGGGGTCTCAGCTGACCCTTCTGCCGCCGAGGAGTCCATCTCCAACCTCCGCCTCTTGGACCTACCCTCGGCAACTGCGGCCTGGGACACGGCACCAGACTCCTCCCTCCCCAAAGAGATGACAATCTGGGAGGGGAGCCGGGCCTTGCGTCTCCGGCTGGTGGTGCGATCCTTGCCACTTTGCTCCACGGCACCCTCTCCGCCCTCTTCATCAGTTGACGCTGCAGACAGGGAGAGATAGAACACAGGCATCAGGGCACTGTTCAATGGACTGATACACACATGACAGTTGTACATGAGTGGCAGTGTCAAACTTCAGACATGGCATCACACTCCCTAACACACATGTCATTTCTACTCACACACATGATCAATTCAACAGCAATATCGCACCAGGCAGCACCATCCATAAACCTACAACAGCATGAGCAGCCGAAGGTGAGCCTGTCATCACATGAAACACAGGGAGTGCACAACACATGCACGCACACCACCACACTTACATTCATGTGTACATCTCCACCAACTGTCGCAGTAATGAGATCGCCATCCATGTCACATCTGGCATTCAGCCTTCTATATGTCAGTGTCACATGCATCCATGTTGCATCACAGTTGCACACTTGTCAAATACACACACATGCACATGTACACAGTGCAGATACATGCAGCTGGAACCAACATCCATGTGTGACATCACAACCATGCCAACGTACATACACAGTAATTCAAACATGTGTGCTCCCACATCTGCATTTGGCCTGCATGCTTATCCACACATACACCATCCATGTGTGAGACACATGAGAGGACTCACATGTGTCAGCCTCAAGCTCCTGTACATACACATCTATACATGGCCCTACAAAAACACATCTGCAACCTGCACACTACTGGCACACCACAACACGCACAGCGTCCAATCAGTATGCATGTACACTTACCGCTCGACTCTAGATGGGTCTGCCTCTCAAGGATCTGGACATGGAACGCTGGGTGTATGCATTCCAGGACCCTCATTTGGTGGTCAGACAGGTGGCCCGGGTGTCCCTCAGCATCCGCTGCCTTCAAGAGGCACCGGGCCTTGTCGAGGGTCCTGGACCTGAAGTCCTCCCAGGCTTCTTGACATGTTTGATGTCACAGACTGACACCCCCTCCTCGTTGATGGCAGTCACGATGTCCATCCAGATCCCGGTCCGTCCTTCACTGTCGGCACGTGAACTTCCAAAGAGAGCATCATACTGCCCCAGGACTTTCTCCACCAGGACACCAACTTCCCTGGCACTGAAGCTGGTGGCCCTCTGCCTCTCTGGCTGGGGGTTACCAGTGGTGCCAGATGGTGGTGTGCCCGACATGGCAACCCCAGAGGCAGGTGTGGGTGGGCAACTGGGTCCTGGGGCTGGGCTGTGGAGCGATGGTATCCCAGTCAAGAGTCTGCAGTTCCAGCAGGGGTGGTCACAGCAACTGCACCCCTGCAGATGGCTGATGTGCAGGCAGCAAATAGCACGGCAAGTGGGCAGCAGGCAGACAGGCAGCAGCAGATGGCATGTGGGAGCATGCTCGGGGCTCTGGGGGCAGTAATTCGGCCTCCTAAGCAGGAGCGTGGTCTTCTGTGTGTTGTTGCGTGGCAAGCTTGATATGGAGTGATTGGCACGTGAAAAAATTGCACATCTGCGTGTAATTCGAGGAAAGGCCCTTAGCGCGTAAGTGCATCTGTGACGTTACACGCGCGGGCGTTTCCCTCGTGACGTGGGCATAGTGGTTCAGCGCGCATCAAAAAACTGCACGTCCGCCTGTGAATGCGTGTAATCCAAGGAAAGGGCCTACGCATAAGTGACGTGATACGCGCGGGCATTTCCCTCAGCACGGGTTAAAGGTGAGCGGGGCCAGCAGTTCGCTGTACATTCCTTTTGTGGAGACCGACGTGTGTTGCTGCTTCGTGTTGTTTCGTGCGCCATCAGAACTTCACAGCGGATCGAGGATGTATCTCTTCTTTTGGCAGGGGTATTGGCTACACGTGTTTTTCATTATCAAGCTAGTCAGACAGTGAGTTGCAGCTTCTGCATCTGGCACAGGCGCCCGTGTGACCCAGCAGTCCGTTTCATAAACTGCCACAGGCTCAAGGGTAGTGTTAGCTGCAGGTGCAGCTGTGGACACCACCACCCAGGCTCAGGGTCTGCCAGCGCAGGCTGCGTTGGCACTTGAAGAGCCCTTGGAAGATTTCCAACAGGCCAGGAGGGAAACCGTAGGGGCATGCAGGGCTGCCCTGACCAAGACACGTGTCCCTGGGGCAGCAATGTCATCTGCTGCCCCGAACAGACGGGTGTTGGCAAGTGCAGGGGCAGATGCAGCCAACAACACCTCGGTTGTGAGCCTGCCAACCAGGACAGTCGCGGTCAATGACCCTGCCACAGCAGATGTTGCTGCGCAGGTTCCATTAGAGGGCACCCAGCTGCCACTGACACAAGTCAGGCCTTTGGTCGTCCCTCCACCTGCCACTCCCTTGGCTCAATCCACCGGTCCCACTGGCCATACTGATCAGGGCGGCATTAGCCAGCCAGGGTCTGCGCCACAATCCAAGAGGAGGAAGGTTGCACCTGCACTAGGAGCTGGGAACCCACACACAGCCATGACCTCCTGCACGTCGAGGAAGAAGCCTTTCTGCAACCAGGAACTGGACTTCCTCGTGGACTACGTGCGGGACCACAGCCGTGACATGCTAGTGGGTCCTAATTGTCAGACTACGGCTGCCCACCGTGATACCCACTGGAAGCAAGTTGCGGAGCATGTGAGTGCATTCGGCCATGAGGTGCGCACAGCGTAAGAGTGCAAAAAGCAGTGGAATGACCTCAAATGCAGCGCTAAGGCTAAGCGTGCCTCAAATTACAACTTGATTCTGGCTGACTGGCAGTGGGCCTTCACCGGAGGAGGATGACCTCACTCCGCATGAGTCACTCGTTGCGGAGTTTATAACATCAGAATCGTCAAAGGAGTGGGAGAGATGCCGGACTTTGATGCCCAGTCCAGTGAGTGTTGATGCGTGTTTGTTGAGGACGTGTGTTTTTTACTTGTGTGATGTGTTGTGCATGACTGCCACTACATGTCACGTGTACATGGTTCTGATGTGCAAGTAATGCAATGCTTCCCTGATGCATGTCTGCTCTGCTGGATGGTGGACATGTGGAGCAGACACGGACTGTCCGCATCACCACTATTGCACCCTAATCACATGCTGGTCATGGTAACTCCGGTCCATGTTCCAGCTCACTGGCCCTTCTGCATGTAGCGTGGGGTGACCTTCCTCTCAGCCCAGGGAATTTTTCATAGTATGACTGACGTGCATGTGTCCTCTTCCTGCATGCGGGTACTCCATGTAGGCATGCTCCCTTGCCCCTCCACCCCCGCTCTGCACCCCAATTCCACATTTGCAGTGGTCTGCTTCAATATTGCCGTTGGGTACTTCCCTGTTCATGCGTCCTGTGTACATGCTAACTTCCAGCGGCCAATCTGCCAGACATATGCTGTGTGTTACATCTTTAGTACTTGACGCAGGGTGTCTCACTTGGACTGTGCATACGTCAGATGCCCCGCAGGGACATAAGTGCCCATTCATGCTCCATGTGCATTCAACGCATGCCTCTATGTGTCCTTGACTGGGGGATCACTGTAATACAAGTCCTGGGTGACCTACATTGCATGGAATTTCATCAGCCTTCCCATGTCCACTGTGGCTCAGTACTGCGTCACACACATGTTTAGGGTGTGACAGTCTGTGTGGGTCACAGGCTTCAGCCTGTTCAATGCCCAATGACTGTCCAACTGGTGTAGTGTCTTCTTCACACGTGGGTATACTCCAGAGGTTTCATGATGTGTCCTGCTTACTGTCCCATCGTCATTTGCTGTGTTGTCACTTGACTCACATGATTCTGTTGATGCTAGTCAACACTGTCTGTCAATACACAGGTCTATGGTCAGTCTTTTGATACCATGCTAGGCATCCCTGCATTTGCATCTGGGGGGAGGGGTGGTTTGCTTGTAGCCATGCCAGCCATTGAATGCACATTGCACGTGATGCCTGAAGTTGACCTTGCACTGCCTTCACATTTTCTGATGCACATCATGAAGTACTTGTATACAGACAGTGAGTAACGTACAAAATTGCTGCACTGCATCGACCCACTTCTGTGCAAAAGGACACCATTCTACATGCCTAATCACATAAGCAGTGTGAAGTTGACCCAGCATCCATGGCGGGTTCTCTTTTGTGTGTGACATGTCTGCTTGATGTGTTTGGTGTCTGTGTGATGTCTGTGTGTGTGTTTTGTGCTTCTAACATGTGTAGTGACCTTTTTTCTATCTTCTTTTCAGATGATGACGCAATGGAGCCAGAGGATGGTGTTGTCATGCCAGGCACAGGGTTGTTATCACTACATCAACCCAGCACAAGTGGGGGTTGTGGGGTGGTAGGCCACGAAAACCCACATGTGCTACAGTCCATTTTGTCTCTGGCTGCCTATGAATCCAGCCCCGATGAACACTCTGACGACCATGTCGAGTTGGATGAGCATCAGATCCATTTGTCAGGTGTGAGTGATTCTGATGTGGGCACTCCTCTGTCTGCAACACCTGCACTGAGGGGTCAGACAGTGTTGGAACCTCCGCCTGTGGTGGATCGGGACACAGGGTCACCCTCCACACCAGTCACTGATGTGCCTGGGACATCACGTCGACTGGGGCATGTAGTCGTGCAGCCGCGGGCGGTGCCAACACAACGAGCACACCCGGTCCTTGGGTCCCGCAGGGGTTAAGCCCAGCAACACGGTCGCTGCGCGCAACCACAGTATACTGAGTGGGAGCAAGACATGACTGCCCATTCTGAACGGCAGGGGGCAGCAATGGAGAACATCGCTGTGAGCATGGAGCGTGTGGCCCAATCTGTGCTCCCCCCTGCTAGGCAGGTGCTTCTCCAGCAGCAGGCGGCACGGTCCACGGCCCGCTCGCTCAGGCTGGGTATGGCGGCCTCAGACAGGGCACGCCAGGCTGAAATGTTTTCTCTGCGTCAAGCAATTGCTGCTCACGCAGGGGCACACACGGAGGCCCTGAGGCAAGAGTATGCTTCCCTCAGATCCACTCTGGGTATCCTTATGATGTCCCAGAGGGAGTGGGCAGAGGAAAGGTTTGCACAGCTTGAGCGTACCATCTCGGCTGAGCTACATGCTTGCCGGGGGTGCAGCAGTTGTCCAACCAGACCTTGCAGGAGGAACTCCGTGTTACACATGCTACCTTGCAAGAGGAAGCACGTGTATCACGGGAGCTTCTGCATGCAGACCTATGTCTCATCGCCACACAGAACCAGGCTCACCCATCTGGCAGACTTGCTGCCGACGAGTGGCAAGCTGCAGCTAGGTGTGTTCAGGCTCCTGTGTCATGTCCTCCTTTCCAGGAAGAGCCAGACTCGGACGACAATGTATCTCCCACATAGGTCGGGCTGTGCAGGCGTTGAGCCCATGGAGGTTTTTTTTTCCTCAACATCATCGCATGTGGGTGTTGAGCAGCACCCTGTACCTCCCCCCTCTTGGGTGCCTCCCCACCCGGGTCGTATGTGGCCATTTTTGATTTTTATTTTAGTTTAGTTAGTTTAGTTTAATTTTGATAGTTAGTTTAAATAGGTAATGTAGGTTTTTCATAGTTAGTGTAATTAGTTAATATAGTTTAAAATTGCTTGTCTATTGTGCTTTCATGTAACAGTGTAGTGCATTGTGGCTTTTGAAAGCATCCACTGTCTGTTCCAGCTGGGCCCTTCAAGCTTGTCTTGTGTATGTGTTTGCAGCTTGGGGTCCTTGACTCACATATGCCACTCCTGCTTCCCTTATCCATGGGCTTGCAAGGATCTTTCGGTGTAACAGCCTATTACACAAGAGCTTTGGACTGTCATATCTGTGGCATGTCTCCTGCTGTGAAACTTGTGTTTACACCCCTAGTGGGGATGATAGTTGTGTTATTGACTACTGTTCTTTATTCGCTAGATGGGGGTTTCATGATTGATGTGTACATTCATTGCTATGAATTGTGTAGTATGTTTGTTATCTTTACTGTACATGTGCTTGTTGCAATTCATGCTGTAGATGGTGTGTTCAACAGTTTGCCTGTGAAAGATGGACTGATGGTGTGATTTGTGATGTACGTCTCGGACATGGTCCAGTCATGAAATGCGTGAAGAGACACACACAGATGATTTTAAAGCATTAATCATGTGTTTCATGCCCTTGCTGCAGGGGGATGAGCCTCCAGACCACCTTGGCCAGCAGACATGGGCCATTGGACGTCTGGAAGCTAGACACGTTTGGTGGTGGCGACATGCACATGTGTGCGCAAGCAGAGGCACAGGGATTGCGCTCATACATCCAAAAACAGCTGACGTGTTTCAAGGGACTACAGACAAATTGAGCAGCACAGGGGGGCCACAACGCAGTAGACCTTCCACCAGGCCAGTTGCACATGCATGCTTAGTAGCAGCACTGACGGTGAGCTTGGACAAATATTGGTGTTGAAGCACACAATACAGCTGAGATGTGTTGGTGGACTAATGGCTAGTTGATGGGAAAGTTGTCTGGGGCACCTGCAGGGCCAGTGGCACATACCCTCCGTTTCACCATGGTCCATTGAGGCACTTGTATTAGCCATGTAGCATTCCAAGACATGGAAAGAAGCAGCTCACAGGGACAGACAGCAAGGGACAGTGCATTTCATTACCATGTAGAATTTGACGCATGCACTACCTAGTCTATTTGGGTCATGGTGGAACACGACTTGTTCTGAAGTCATACCTTGCTATAGGCATCTGGCTGCTTACCCAGGGAACATTGCATGTTGTGTGATTCGTGACACATTGGTCTTCCATTTTCCACACACCCACCGGCGCATGACTTACTGAATTGACTGTGTATGAACCATCACAGGGGTAATGTTACATGTGGGTACGAAGCATCCACATCAGATTGTTTTTTTGTAGAGTAGTTAGTTACTTTGGGGCATATATGGTGGTGTGTTTATGTGTAATGGGCATGCACAGATTAGTAACTGTGGCTCTCTTTGCAGCATTGAACTGCTCCTGTTACCGGACCTGAGAGTGCGCAGGCAGGAGGCCAGCACTCACCCCAGAGATAAGTTTCTCTTTGTCTTCCATTTGAGTAATTTCTTACTATGTGAATGATGATCAAGTTTGGTGTACTTGTGTATGTGTTAATGTGAGTAGTACAGTTTTGTGCATTTCCTAGTTTCCCGTGTCAATCCTACTCCCCTCTCCTGCCCCTCATCCGGTTTTCCAGTATAGCAATGCCTGTCCCGACTGCATATCCCTGACCCTCCTTCCCCACCAGGGTCTCAGAGGCCTGTGTGAGTTTGACCTTGCAGGCACCCAGACCACAGTGGGGGTGGTTGGTTTGTGCCACTCCTGCACCTGTACATGGGAGCATTGACAGTACACATCAGTTCATAGTGCATTATTCTGTGTTATGTACCACACATGGTACACATCCTGTTGTGACATTGTTTTACTGTGCTACCTTGGTTGTTACGTCATTGTGGTAGTGCTTGGGCTTTGTGACATACTGCTACTTCAAGTCATCTACTGAAAGCCCTTCTGGTTTGTTTTGCTGCCTGCAAGCTTTTTGCTTGGCTTCTGTGTTGGCCTGCTCTGAGTTCTCTTTGATTTGGTGTTTTTGCAAGTCAAGGTGGCCTCTGAGGGTGCTGGACACGTTTTGCACACAAGGTGGGAGATGGTGACAAAGGGGAAGGGTGATCCTGTGGCCAGGTGAACTTCAAGGATGAAGGCTACATAACCCAGGTGCAGTTGTCCAGTGGGTCATGGTGATTTGTGAGGGATGGGGTGTTTTGTTGTTGACAGTTGCCTTGCCCTACAGTGTGATGCGCACACTGACATTGTAATTGCGGTATCCTATGTACATGATGTATTCTGCTGATCAATGCCTGTTCATGTGTTGTGTTTACCTTTCAGGTGTGAGGGAATAGTTGTGGCTTGACATGCTGGGGTGTACACATGGTGAATGTTCACATGTGATGTGTAGAGGAAACTGATGGTCACTTGATTGCACATGCATATCTGCCCTACTGACCCACACACTCGCACTATGATCCACTACATGTACAACCACCCTTCCATGTCCACATGTACACTCTGTTTGCCTTCTGGGGCTCACTGTGTCCCTGCATCACATGATCTATGACCATTTGTGGATCCTGTACATGCGTAATTTGCTTTTTGATGTAGTTTGTCACTTAGATGTGATGCTCAGGGTGTGCGTCACACACAATGGCTGTTCACTATGCTGTGCGCTGAGCAGTGTGTTGCAGGAGGTGGACACGGCACACAGAAGCTGCAGTGTTGATTTTACTATGCCCAATGTGCATGTAGGCATGCATTCATTGTTATGTTACAACTTCAACACATGGAATGCATTTGGGTATGACTTCTTTTGGGTGGGAGGTTGTCTGATGCCACTTTACATTTTTCACATGTCAATGTGTACCTTATTGGTACTGTGTTGGTGTATAGCTATTGCTTGCCATGTCCTGTTGTGGTTTGGGAGGGTTTGGGTGACATACCAGTGATAGTCATGGCCTGTTTTGCAGGTCTGTGTGATTCACACCTTGCATGTGTGCCTTCTGGTCACACAGGATTACTTATGTTTAAGTAGCTAGGGATGCCCACAATGTGGCACGTCCATGGCAACATTCTCAGGGTGGTAAGGTTGTGACAGTTGACTGTCTCTTTGTCATCATCGATTGTCACCTGGTATGTGCCAGGCCTGTGTGCACTCCGCAGGGGTGGTAGTTTAGGTGAAAAATGTGGCCACAAGCTGGGTCCGGGCTTCCTCGCCATGTGCCCTATCCCCTCCCATGGGCAGCACCTGTGCCTGTGGCTGGAGATGTGGAGGCACCACCATGTCCACCGGTACACCCTGCCGTGTTGCAACATTGTGCAGGACACATGCTGCCACAATGATCCTGCACACTACTGGGGGTGCATAGAGTAGCTGGCTGCCAGAGCAGTCAAGGGAGCGGAAGCGTGACTTGAGCACTCCGAATGTGCGCTCCACTATGGCCCTGGTTGCAATATGGGACGTTTTGTATCTTACCTGGGGTGGTGTGGTGGGGTTCCGTGGTTGCTCAGAGGGTAGGCACTGTCCCCTGGAGAGGTGATGATGGTTGTGATTATTGGGGTTTGAGTATTTGTGTGTGTGTGACATGCATGCATGTGCAAGGGCATTTGTACTCACCTAGGAGCCATGTGTCACCATGCTGCCCAGATTCCAGGGCCCGGCTCAGGGCAGACATTCTGTATATGAAACTGTCATAGGTGGAGCCAGGGTAGTTTGCATAGACAGAGGTGATGATTCCCTTTCCATTGCATACCACCTGCATGTTGATGGAATGCCAGTGCTTGTGGTTTCGGTAGATGTGCTCAGTGGCCCTAGGTGGACGTAGGGCCACATGGGTGCAATCTATGGCACCAAGCACTTTGGGGAAGTGTGCCACCCTGTAAAAGTCCTGGACAATGGCCTGCCTTTCTGCGGGTGTTCTGGGCATGTATATGTGCCTGCGGACTGAGGGGCGCGCTGTCATGATTGCCAAGACCTGGTGTAGGCAGCCTGACTGCGTGGCCTGTGAGACCACCCCCCCCCCCACTATGGCAGTAGTCCGCTGAAATGACCCAGTTGCCAAAAAATGCGTGGACATTGAGCACCTTCTCCAAGGGGCTCAATGCTTGGGAGCAGAGGGTGGGGGATGTAAGGTCATCTTCCCACTCCCTGACCAGGTCTAGGATGATACGAGGTGGAAACCTATACCTGCCGTAGACATGGTCATCAGGCATCCCAAAAAGGCTTGTCCGGTGGTAAAAAATGCGTGCCCTGGCTATTCTCTTCCTCCTGTGGTGTCCCACGATCAGTGCTGCGACAAATGGGGCATTCATCGTAGCTGTATATACGTGTTTGTTGTTTGCGCGCACTTTTATACTGTACGCGGGGATGCTTCCGCCTGCCTTCGTGTGGCAGACCATTGGCGCCTATGCGCGTCTTTTGCCGTCCGGGGGTTTCCTGTATTCGAATCCATGAATACGGGTTGTTCGCGTGCGTATGGGCGTTCCGTGTAGTTCCCTGCAGTACTTCCCCAGTTACGCCTTCTTTTTCACGTGTTATTCCCCATTCCGCGTGTTACGCCCACTGTTCCACCCACTTTTGTTGTGTGCGCCATGCTATGTGCGCTTTCGCTGTGCATGCAGCTCACGCCGTTTGATGACGTGTGTGCCTGCGTGCACCATGCACGGATTTGGCGCACAACCAGTGGAAAACATGCGCAGCGCCTTTCTTGAATCGCACGTGTGAGCTTGCTTTCTCACGCTTGCACCGCCTTGCACCAGCTTGGCTGGGATTTTCGGCGCACGTTTGTTCCATGAATCGGCCTGTTTATCTCATGGTACCTTTCACAGAAGGGAAATATCCTTTTGCATATCAGCCTTTGTCCCACCCACATGGGCAGTCCACCACCGCAATTCTGTGGCAATTGCCTTCTGAAGAAGAGTACTAACAGCAACCCCAGACACGTGTTTCAGGCTGGTTGGGCATCATCATTTAAGTAGAGCTGTGCCTTTCTAATCACAGTGAGCAAGGGGTCCACATCTGAATGTCCCTAGGAAACTTAGGAAACTTAGGGTGACTAAACCCAACTAGCTTAAACAATAACAAAATAGTCATAGGTGCCCCTCTGCGAGAATGAACACAGATAAATTACCTGTTCTTTTGGAAGGTACCCACTCGAGTGTCCGCAGCCACACTTTATCTCACTGTACCTTTCACAGAAGGGAAATATCCATTTACATATTAGCCTTTGTCCCACCGAAATGCTATGGCATTTCTCTTCTGAACAAGAGTACCAACAGCAACCCCAGACACGTTTTTCTGTTGGAACTGCACAACATTCTGTTGGAATGCATGCACATGTGCTTACAATATTAAGAATGATTGTAATGAACTTGCTTAATATAAAACATGCCGCCTGCTGCTTTGTCCAGAACATCAGAGCCTTCAATCACTTGCTTGCTTGGTTGCTCTGCAATGCTGTGCCTGGATTTCTTCTTCTGCAAAAATCACTGCTGTCCTGATTGAACATGCTTTCCCTCCAGTAACATTGCTTGGTCTGGCTACTATTTGATTAATGTGGTTACACCATCACCTCCATTCTCCGAAGCCCACCTGTGTGTCATAGCATAAACAAAGAAAAATAACTCATAGGGCCTCATCACGAGTTTGGCGGTAACCCTTAAATCCGGTGGTAGCGCTGTTACCGCCGGATTGAAGGGTCCAAGAAATCATGGCTTTGGCTGATTTTCCTCCAGCTCTTAGCTGGGGGAAATCCGCTGAAATTTCGCACTCATACCGCTGGTGAGAAATCCGCCGGCAGTAAGAGCGTGAAATTCCCCCATTGAGCCCAATGGGTTATGGGGCATTCCTGAATGGGCTCAACGGGGAATGGGGATTTCCAAATCTGCCAGACCCGTGATCCGGCGCTAATAGCTAATAGCGCCGGATGGTTTGGTGGCAGGGCAGATAATGCCGGCGCTATTAGCGCCAGCGTTGCCACCCAACTCGTGATGAGGCCCATACTCTTTTCTTCTTTCTGATGTTAATTATTATTATTATTATTAATATTATTATTTTTACTATAATTTATTTGTATTAGTAATAAGACAAATAACTCACAAAATATAGCCAATTGATTATGTACAAAGCAAAACAGTTAAACTGTTAAGAGAGAACATGATCCATAAAATTGAGTAGAATCATAAAAATGGCATGGATTACTAAAAACACCTACTAATAACAATACACTTCATATACTACAACAGCACAAATTATGGTAAAAGTATATCCACATTTATCCTGAGTTCACAAATTATTTTGACATTTGCTTCGACAAGCAAAAAAGTGCAATGTGCAAGGTGTCAGAGTTGGTATTCCAGCAGTAGTCCCAGAACTCAATTGATTTAATGGATTCATTGTGACTGTCAAAGCGACCCAACATGCACATATACGTGCTGCCCAGCTTCCAACACTCTGTAAACACGTGCCAGGCCGTCTCCGGTTTTTTCTGTAGACCACATATACGGCAGCAATTATTTTCGATTGCCAAGTTTGTATAGGCACCCAACATGGCCATAAGAGGCAGATGATTTATGCACAGCCAGATGAATAGATCATGTATAACTGGGCTGGGACACTGTTTCAAAATGGGCCATGCTTTAAGAAAGTGTGTGCTACACAGTCCATATATGTATACCTCTCTAAGTGATCCTCTGACAAACTGGCCTGCTGCCTGCTCCAGAGGCAATACCGTCTCTCTGTCCGCACCAAGAAGAGAGAGCACATCCAAGCTGCGTCTCTACGGTATCTAACAACTTGGCCAAACTCTTTCAAATATGCAAAGAGCTGGCCAATCCTGCTGCAGCTTCTACCTCTCCTGTCCCCTCCCAGGCCCTCCGCATGACTTTGGCTTCTCATTTCTCTCTCTAAAACTCAGGACATCCTGTCCTCTATCTCTTCTCTCACCCTCCTCCCTCTACTCCCTGCTCTTCCTCTGTCCCTTCTTTGGCCACCTCTCCTCCCTCTCTGCCTTTCCCCTGTTCTCCCCTAAGGAGGTTTCTAGACAAATCTGATCTATGAAAGTCTTGTCAAAACAGGTTCACCTCTGTTCCTCCAAAACCATCAAGGACCATATTGACACCCAGGCTCCTGCTCTGGCTGACTTCTGCAAGCATTACTTCACCACTGGAGTCTTCCCTTCCCCCTGAAGCACTCCCTTGTGCACCCTCTTCTCAAGAAACCCTCTGCCGACCTGTCCTGCCCGGCTAACTATCACCCAAACTCCATCAGTACTTTGCTGGGCAAGTTCCTGGAAAAGCTGGCCATCTTCCAGCTTAATCTTCACACGGAATCTGTTGGTTGTCTCCATGATCATCTGTCTGGCTTCGGAGCTGCCAGAAACCCAGAAACTGCTTTCTGGAACATCTGTGAAGACCTGCTCTCCAACCTTGATTCCAACACCCCCTGTGTTCTTATCTTACTTGATCCCTTTTCTGCCTTTGACATGGTCAACCATGCCATCCTGCTCAACCGTCTCCATGATAACCTGGGCATCACTGACCGGGTCCAGGCTTGGCTGACGTCTTTCCTCTCTGATCGACCCTTCCCGGTCCAACTTGGGTCCTTCCTCTCCTCTATCTCTATCTCTATCTCTACCTGTGGTGTTCCCCAGGGGTCTAAACTATCTCCCTGGCTGTTCAACCAACACTTGGCACCCATTGCCCACTGCATTGCCGCTCTCTGTCCCAACTTTAAATGCTATGCAGATGACACTCAGCTCATTTGAAGGCTCCCTTCCACCATCTCCTCACCTTCTCTCATCTCTGACTGTCTGTCTGCTATCCAGGAGTGGTGTGCCACCAATTTTCTCTGCCTTAATGCCAGTAATATGAGATTCTCCTCATCGGTGCACCTGCTCCCTCCTTTCCTGTCACTCTCTGGCCAGCCTCTCTTGGTCCTCTTCCTGCTCCCACCTGTGAGGCTAAAAACCTTGGGGTAATCTTCGACCCCACACTCTCCTTCTCTCCTCACATCTTTGACATCACTACAAGCTGCACCTCCTCTGAGGTATTCTTGCTTTCCTCTCCTTCCCCCGGAAGCTCACTGTCTCCAGTGCTCTGGTTCTCTCGAGGCTGGACTACTGCAACAGTCTCTTTTTAAATCTGCCTGCCTCTACTCTCTGCAACTCATTCAAAACAGGACTGCAAGACTTGTCATTGGCCTCAAGCCCTCAGACTCAGTCGCTTCTCAAATCAACGCGTTGGTGGCAGATCTCTTTCTTTGGCTGGGGCCTCCCTCTGGGAAGGCCTGCCTGCCTCTGTGAAACTTGAGGAGAACCATCTCCGGTTCCGAAAGCACCTCAAGACCGTCCGCTTTGCTTCTGCTTTCTCCCTTCCTCTCCCCTGCAGAATCCCTGGCTGACACTGTAACTGCACTGGTTACCTGGCTACCCTCTGGTCACGTGCCCAGGTCCCCTCCACGCCAGCTGCACACCTGCACTGCTCCCCTGGCAACCCTTGCACATGGGTGCTGTTTCTGTATCCCTACAGCTCCCTACCAGCACTTCCAATCTGATGTCTGCACTTACCCTAGCACTTGCCACTAGCTGGCCTCATTTCATATTTATTGTTTTTATTTATTTACTGTTATCCTATGTAATGCACTGCCCCTACCACTTTCCCCTCACACTTCTCCCACTCCACATTTGCAAGACCCCAATGTCACCTGGCCTAGTAAGATTGTTGTCTCTGTCTTCCCTCTGTTCCCCCTCCCTTGCCTCATCGCGCCTTGAAACACTTGTGTATAGGCGCGTTATAAATGCCATATCATATCATACACATGTTTGTCATTTCTGACCCAGTCTCAGTGTTTAGCCTTCCCCTTCAATATTATTTTCAGCGTTTCATAGCAGGTACCTTTTTCAATAACCGGACTCCACTCGATACAAGCAAAGTTTTGAATTTTAAGATTCGTATAAATCGAAGGTGTGGCGATCTCGGGCCCATCACACCCAGCCATCAGTTCCAACAATGGGCAGCTATCGCTCATATAAGATTTTATGTATAACAACACTTGGCACATATTGCCTGGCAACCAAGAGAGACCAGCCTCATCTCCAAACGAATAAATGCCATTGGAGAAGAGAGTCTCAATATGGTTCTCCAAAAATGACCTTCCAACACATTCAACCAATTGTAATCCCACATACTTACGGCCTCCAATCCATATGGTTCCATGTGTTAATATCCCTGCAAAAATATTGCCATACAAAAATATCACCATATTTTTGCGGCAATGTTAAGCCATGGAACCTGCGGGGGACACCCTTGCAACTCCCATATTTTTTTGATAGAGCAGGGGACACCCCCGCAACCCTGATAGAATAAACCCATAAATTATCCCCACTAATAATATTGTCTATGGCCATACCCCACGGCCATCTATATGGCGATATTATTGGTGGGGATAATATTACCTGATACCATCCATATATCATCGTTTGGCAGAAGCACTGATTATTCTGCCTGATAATCCCTTCCATTGAAAGCCTGCAGTTTGCGCATCACATATTTTGGTCATGTGTGTCAATTGCTGAGCTTTAATCTGTTTATCCTATGTCAAGGCCTAGGAATGGGTAGTATTCAACATAGTAAATGGGCCCATTTTTAGTATTATGATATGATTTGATATGACATTTATAACGTGCCTATACACAAGTGTTTCAAGACGCGACGAGGCAAGGGAGGGGGAACAGGGGGAAGACAGACAACAATCCTACTAGGCCAGGTGTCATTCAGATCACGCATGTGCATGGAAAGGGGAAGCAGGAGAAGTACGGGGGAAGGAGGAGAGGACAGTGCAGTACATGGAATAAGACAATAATATACAATAAGTAAAAGTATGGCCAGCAGATGGCAACTGAAAGGGTAAGTGCAGACGTCCGGTGTCAATTGCTGAAAGTGGGACCATAGGGATAAAGAAAACAGTCGCCAAGTGGGGGGGTTGCCAGGAAGGCAGTGCAGGAGTGCGACTGGCGAGAGAGTGGACCTGGGCCCAAGATCAGAGGGTGGCCCGGTAACCAGTGCAGTTTCAGTGTCAGCCAGGAAATCAGCAAGGGAGAGGAGGAGAAAAAGCAAACGCGAAGAGAAAGGTTTTGAGGTGCTTATGAAACTGAAGATGATTCTCTTCAAGTTTCAGGGAGGCATGAAGGCTGTTCCAGAGGGAGGCCCCAGCCGATGAGAGAGATCCACCACCAACTCGTTGCTTGGAGAAACGACTGACCCTGAGGGAATTAGAGGTAAATGAGCGGTTTATTTTGAGCCCAGAAACAACCATGGCCTTAGTTTTATTCAGGTTTACACTTAGATCGTTGACCTGGGCATATTCCATCAAGGCCTGGAGTTTTGCTCTAATTCCTCCCACTGTACAGTCCATAACGACCAAATCCTCTACGTACAGTAGGCTCAAAACATAGCCCGGGCCCAGCCTTACAGGATGACCTACCTTTTTTAAAACCCTTGGCAGATCAGACAGATAGAAATTGTACAACAGAGGGGCCAGCACGCACACTTGCTTGACCCCCTGTTAAAACTCACCAGATTCGATAGCATTCCAGCCCAATCTAACCAGACCATCGCTCCTGAATCCATATGCTAAGCAATTAAGATCGCCAGCAGCCACGGAGGGCAACCCAGGGCCTCTAGCTTCTTTTACAAAAGGGAGCACTTGACCAAGTCAAACACTGCCTTGAAGTCAAGGAAAAACAGATGCAAAACTGTGTTACCTCTGGTCCTCGCCTCCCCTATAATTGTATCCAGCACCCTAATGTTATGGGAGATAGCTGATCTTGGACGAAAAGCTGTCTGCGTTGGGTCTAAGATAGTATATGTGTTCACCCACTGCTGTAATTCGGCCAATACAAATGTTGCAAAAAGCTTTCCCGAGATGTCAAGTAAAGAAAGTCATCTTATAAACTGGAAGAAGGATGGCATACCCATTTCGTGGCATGCCGCGTCCAAAAAGTGTGTTTAATATATATGACCAGTATCTCAGGTCAGCATTTAAGACTGTGTTTGATAATCCATTGGGTCCCGGCCCCCTAGATCCCTAAAATCGCATAATAGACTTGCTGATGCTAAACATTTAGTTTGGTAAGCTATTTTGAAGTAAATTGTCCAGAACGATTTACCTGGTGCTCATTTCCTTTCAAAAACACATATAGCAGCCTGGATGAAGGCCCTGGGACAGTAACAGTGATTATGCCCTCAAGGGCAGGCTGTAGGTGTGATAAAAGCACACCATCCATTATTAATGCCCTTGCTTCAAATGGGATGTTACCTTTGGACAGGGTCCCTTATGACACAGCACTGCCAACCCGAACACCATTACTGCTTAATTATTAATTGTCTTTGTGAACCGCATCTGCGTCTCAATTGACCTCTTGTGTCTATTATTGAACTTGAATCTTGTACAGTGTTTGTGCCTAAACAAACCACCTGTATTGATCCTAATTTCCACATGCATGCATGCAATGCTTTCCCGGCATCGTCTTTCTTCGCAGTGCATTTAGCATGTTCCTGCTATGGTGATCTATATTCGGACTTTCTACAGACTGCCGGTGTCTGGACAGGCATCTTTCAGAATATCTTTATATCAAATTGCGTGTCTATGCCAGGTGTTGCTTCTCCTATAGCGTCGACTAATATATTGTTTTCCACTGCACAGATTATCTGTGACCCATCTATCCACAAGTTGTTTTATTTTTTAAGCTTCCTAAGTAAGATTGCAAAATGTACTCTGCAGTAAATTATGATACTTTTTTTTCTCAAACTGCTTTCAATCTCTTTTTATGTTTTGAGTGTTTAACGATGAAGAAATCAAAGTGATGGATAGAGTATTGATGCAATAATTGGCCAGAGTTGCCACATTGAGATCATGCCCTTATTGTACATTTACAATCTGAGTGACTGCATGGTGAATTACGCAAAAGAAAAAGGTTCCAAGGGAAAACCATGTTCCTTTGCCAAGGACATTCAGAGTTACCGTAATAGAGGAGTGTATTTGGGGAAACACCAAATTGGCATTCAATGATTATTAAATAATCACATAAAAGAAATACAACTGTGTATTCATGAAAGAATGCGGAGAGATCTATTCAGAAGAGAAACTGATGTCACCCCAAGAAGACTTAGAAAATGGCTTATAAAAGGCCACATCATTGGACATTGCTCAACAAAAGCCCAATACCAGGGTTTCATGGTAGGTAACGAAGGTCATCGGAGAGCTTAAACTTTGAAGGATATGAAATAAAACAAACCAAACAGCTGGAATTTCATAAAGGTCATGAAATGTGGGACCTCAGGACTCACCTAACCTCCTGAGGGTCACACAAAGTAGGTAAGTCATTGAGGCATAAGTTATGTTTACATTTATATATACTAACATGGTAAGGATACAAAAGACCCACTAGAGCTATTGGATGTAAGACCCATTTTCATGAAGACACTTGATATAAATGACAGAAAAATGTCATGGAGTCAAAGCCATTCCCATGCATCTTCACGCACAGCAGAACTGACTTCATTGGGCCTCATTACGAGCTTCCCGGTCCAGATACAAAGGTACAGGTAAGCTTGCCAGTACCGTTGTATCCGGACCGGCAAACTCTGAGTTGTGCTCGTGGGTGACTTTCATTCCGCCAGGTCTGCCCTGGTGGAATGAAAGGCACCCGCGAGCACAGCATGCCTGTAGCACGGCACCGTTATGAACGGTGCCGGTGCTACAGGCATCCCCATTCCCATTGAGCCCTACGGGGCTCAAATGGTAATGGGATCACCCAATTCCGGCACACGCAAAAGGACAATTACCGGTCCGGCAGGGCCGTAATTCTCCGGTAATTGCCCATTCGCGGGTGCCAGACTTTCTTGCAAGTTTGGAGGTAGCCTTGCTGGTTTTACCAGCAAGGCTACCTCCAACCTTGTAATGAGGCCCATTATCTTTTGTCAACCAAAATGGGCCTCATTACGAGCTTGGTGGTAGCCATGCCTGTTTAACATGAATATGAACTGCTCATTTCATATGTCAAGCCCCACCAAAGGTTCCTCTACAGGGTGGATGGTTGTCGAGAAGACCGGACACGCAAGTACTCTCTGTGGGCTGTCCTAGTCAAGGTACGTGTTCGTTCCAGGAATCAAGAAGCGGTAAACCCCCATCACTGCTGCTCCTCTAAAGGGAGCGGTAGCCCCACTCGGTACCCTGCTCACTGGGACAGCACAACAATGCTGCTGCTATGGAGGATGCCGCCCTTGCATGTCAGCTACTTGAAGCTGCTGATTATATGTTTGGTGTTGCCCCTGAGAATACCCTTGACTCGGATATCCTGCATCCTGTTGCAAATGTCCTAATCCTTGAGGCCCTTGAGGTCCCTGGCATTGTTGCTGCAGCCCATTATTATACCACACTGCAGACCTGCCCCTTCCCATGCAAAATGCCCCGACCTGAAACAATTCCAACATCGGGATGGTCCAAACTCACCCTCTCCTGGTCCAGAAACTCATCATCTTGCCCCTTGACATCCCCTCTTCCTCACTGCTTTATTGCCACTGTGAGCCGGGAGACTGTTATCCCTGCTCCACTGTCCTTGTCCTCCTTAAGCCTAGAGCACTGCAATAGTGACACTCACAACTTGTTGGGTGCTCTCTGTCCCTTCCACCTGTACTGACATCGATACAGGCACCTGGACAGCAACCTTTGCAAGTTTTTTTCTCCAACAATTTTGCTTCTTCTCCCTGACAACTTTCGGCTACTTCCCTTTCCCACTCCTTGATCATTTTACCATAATGTACTATTATACTCTGTACTTCCAGCCACCCCTACACTTCATTGCCCATGATCTTATCCAGTGCCTTCTGCACTTCCTTCTGCAAGCCCCTCTTTACAATAAAATAGAAAAATGGTATTGACTGATCCCACAGTCCTCCCGATTCAGCTCTCCACATCTGTTGCATTTTGAGAATAAAGCTAGCAGGGTCCTCATCATCACCCATAGTATACTGCATCAAGGACTGTAAATCAGGTGTATCTGGAAAGGCCCTTGGTAGTGCGCCCCATACCTGTGCTCCAACCCCATTAAACAGTGCTCTATCATTCTGATTGTCCCCCTTGTTAACAACCGGATATCCAGCTTTAACACATACATTCCCAGCCTGTTCCCCAATTTTGGCAACCATCAAGCTCTTAAGATCTCCTGTGCCCAGGGCACCCCTGCTGTTTTTTTTTAAAAAAAATCATATTGCTCGCCCCTGCTGTGAGTTGTGGGAGGGCCTTAATTAAATTATTCTTATCCATATGGGGCCAGGGCACATACTGTGTCCTCCCTACCCCCTTATGTATGAAGGGCATCTGTATCTTTGAACTACCTCCCACACCCTTCTCCATGACTCCTCTTCTTTAAAGTGTTGCAATCCAGCCACGGGCATGTTCCTCAACCTGCCCCCCACCCACAAACATCCTGTTTGTGGGGTATCTCAGCCACCTCTTCACCCCTTCCTTCTCCTTTGCTCTGACCCTCATCAAATGTATCATCGCTCACTTCCTCCACATTCCCTCCCATCACTGCATTCTCACCTCCCAGGACTATCCACCGACCCGGACTTCTTTCTTTCCCAACCCCTACATATTTTATCCCTCCATTATCCAAACTTAGCAGCACTTCCCCTGATTTCCAGTCTACCGATGCTTCTCCCAATGCCCCTATATCCCTTACTGTTGTTGGGGATGTCTGTATCCTTCTCTATTCTGTTAGCAATCCTATCTGCCTATACTCAAACTCCCTTGACCTGTACCCCACCGATGCATGTGCTTCAGGTGGGTACATATACAGAGGTGGGGGAGCGGTAACCTGTGATGTTACTCGTGCTGAAGGGGACCCTACAACAGCAGAAAGGGTCCCTATCGCAAAATGCATGTAGCTTGCATTGGTGTACCCTTCTGTGGGATTTGCTTTTAAGGGATATAATCCCCTGCACTCCACTGGTGCACCACCCTCTCCTTCTCCCTTCCTGCACTTCTCATCTTTCTGTCTCCGCACCTCTACTCCACTAACTTCATTTTATGCATCTTCAAACATATGCCAGAGATCTAGTATTTGTGTTCACTTCCGTAGCTGCTTCTCCTTATATTTTGCTACTAAAAATGTGGACATTTGTTCCAAGGTGATCTGGCCATGGGCAGGGCATCTCGCTACCCCTGTCTCTGCGACTCACTGCTTATGATATTTCTCCACCGTGCCATGATAGAGTGGCAGGGTCTTGTACATATGTTCTACTGGTGTTCTAACTGCCATGCAAATAATGTCTATCTCTTACTGACCCTGCAAAGTCCTAATAATGTGCCGTGCATGCTGCCGCTTGCTTGTAACCAAAAGAATGAAAATCAAGTCCCACCCTTTTCGGTCCCCCTTTCCTTTCACACATACACCATTCCATGAGACCATCCAAAGCCACACCATACCATGAGGCATAAAATTACAGCCCCTTTTAGGTCCTTGTCTTTATTAAAAATAACACAAATACAATGCCACCTTACCTGCCCTTCCGAGGAGGGGCTCCCCGCCTTACCTTTGCCTTACCTTATAATGCCATACCGAAATAATCTCTTCACTGTACAAACACTAATGAAAAATAATACAAACCTCACTGACGTCATGCCAAGGACCTTGCTCTCCAAGTGCTCACACCTCTCACACTGGCCAATATATCTGTCCCCTACTTGTTATCACTTACAAGAGTCTACTCACATGTGTATGCTGCTCACCCGAACTCGATCTTGTCAGGATATCAAGTTTTAATCTCACACATATGAGAGCAACAGCAAATAACTCTGCTACTAAGAACGGTCTGTCAAAAAGTAGTACAAGCAGAATCTTATAAAGCACAACATTGTCATATGTGACACAATACATAGAGTAAAATCCCACATGGCTGATTGGTGTGCGCCAATACAGGATATGCCTAGCCCATAGGGAGGCCATTGTTTCCAGCCCAATCTGTTTTACGACATGTGGGTGCTGCAGTGATCTTATTTTCCTTACGTCAAAGGTCAAAGAACAAATTAACTATACTCCTGACATAATGCAGTTTTAACACTATACTGTGCACATGACAGGCTTCAAGATGGTCCCAAAGTAGGTTTCCGAGACACTCTAACCTTCACACACATATTTCACTCACTCCCCTCCATGCCATCCGGCACCAAGATCTCCACCCTCATTTTGAACTATAATGTATCCCTTCCAGCACCTTGCAATACAAATCACACGATTGTCACTACAACAATGTGCCCTATCTGTCCTCTTTGGACATTTCAGGACTCATTACTTTGAGATTGGTTGCCAAAGGGCACCTGGTGCCATGGAATTCAGGGATCTTAAGGTTTAGTCAGTTATATGGGCTATAACTCGTTGTCGCCTGGGGATGAGTCAGGTCATGCTTTGGCCAGTGTGAGAAAACATGCACACCAGGCGCCGGTCTGTGATCACTGCCTTGTAGGGCACATTCCTCTTGAGTAAAAAACAGATCTTTGCAGCACTGTTAGAACAATGAATATGCCTTGTGACAGTTGTGGGTGTGGGCTGTCCTCCTGGGAGCTCGGGCATGGCTGGAGATTACCCTTGTCTCACAATTTGGGTCTAATGCATGCAATGCTGCATTTACTGTTCAGGCCTTCTCTATGGTTAGCGATATCTATGCAAAATAGCAGTGCTTCGCATCACCTTATGCCGTACTATGTGGATAGTTGGTTATATAGAAGTAGAGTCTTGTTAAACTGGGAGGTGGTCCTCTCACTATCCCCCTCCCCTTTGGCCCATCATAGTGCTTTGAATGGGCCCTTTCTATCAAGGGAGTAGAAAACATCATAACCAAGCTCAAGCCTTCCAACTGTCAGGGTGATGCTTGCCCTACAGCCATCATAAAGGAGGCTGCTCCGGAACTCGCCCCATTCCTCACCACGTTCATAAATGCTTCCTTCGAATCAGGCATTGTGCCTGACAACCTCAAGGACGCGTGGGTTATACCTCTAATTAAAAAACCCAATCTTGACCCCAGCAACCCTTCCAATTACAGGCCCATCACGATGGTGCCTTACCTGCTCAAAATCCTTGATCGCGCCGCCTACCTCCACATCCAGGAGTATCTCGAATTCAACAACCTACTAGGGCTCAGACAATCTGGATTCCAACCCAGACATGGCACAGAGACTGCGTTATTAGACTTAAAAACCCAAATAGAGGACCTGAAAGACAAGGGCAAACTAGCGCTCTTGCTCCTCCTTGATCTCTCAGCAGCCTTTGATTTGGTCGACCATCCAATCCTCTGTCACCACCTCAGAACTGCAGCCCACTTCTCTGACGCAGCTACATCCTGGATTAGTTCATTCCTTGCCAACAGAACCATGAGGGTTTTCTCCCCCCTAGCTGCAGCTGATCGAGCCCATGTCCCTTGTAGAGTCCCTCAAGGATCATGTGTATCTCCCATCGTATACAACGTGTTCACGAAACCACTCTTTGATATCCTTGACTATCTGGGTGTTTCCTACACCAACTATGCGGATGACACCCAGATACTCATCCCTATCACTGGTGATTACACAACTGATTCCAAATCTCTTAATCCAGTGTACACTATCATCCAGGCCTGGGGGGCAAATCATGGGCTCTGCCTCATTGATGATAAGACTGAGTTAATCATCCTTGGCGCACAAATCAAACTTGCTAAACTTGACCCCAATAATAAGTCCTTCTCCATCGACGACAATGATATTAAAGTTGCCAATGTCACTAAAACATTAGGAATTTACTTAAATTCCACCCTGTCCCTCAATCGACAAACCAATGCAGTTGTCTCTGCATCATCTTGTACCTGCAAAATGATCACAGCCTGCCGGGCTTTCTTGACAACGGCAATCTGTCCGATACTCGCTAGAACCCTCATCTTGTCAAAAATCGACTACTTCAACGCCTTATATTTAGGGACCAGCCAAAGAATCCTTGACAAACTCCAGATTACACAAAACAACGCCATAAGGGCAGCACTCAACATACCTAGACAGAATCACATCTCCAATACTAGACACAACCTACAGTGGTTACCTATCTCTCACCGCATTTCACTCAAAGCTCTTATTCTTACACATAAGGCTCAGTATAATGTAGCTCCTGCCTACCTAGTATCACGCTTCACGCAACACACTGCCACTAGACCACTTAGATCAGCACAGGCATAGACTCTGGATATTCCCAACTTCAAGCTTCGCTCTGCTGGAGGGTCGAGTTTCCCTGTCCTGGCCGCCAAGCTCTGGAACTCCATGCCGAATGGCCGTAGGAACATTCCGCATGGCCATTCATTCAAAGCCAAAACCAAACTTTGGTTGCTCGAACAGGATGCTCTAGCCGCCACCCCGGCCTCTGGCAGTTGCTAGCACTGTTTTGCACTGCTGATCGCCCTCCTCCTGATACAAGACACGACCGGGCAACTTGTACATTATATATGTTTATCCTTATATTGTATATTACACGACTCTAACTCTAATTTAACTTGTTACTGCTTATTTTCTTCCTGCCTTTACACTTTAACTGTAAACCTGACACCATGTAACTTAAACCTGTAACAGTATATTGCTTGATATCTGCTGCAACTTGTAACTGCCTCAAATATGCGCCCGTAAGCCTTCGGGCAAGGTGCGCAATACAAATAAATAAATACAAATACAAATACAATGCATCTCGCCTCACTCTAAATTGTCTAGGGTGGTAAAGTGGGCTGCCCCCTTCCCAACAGTTACAAAGATGCAGTTTAATTCAAATTATCCCTGAATGGTGATTTGTGAAAGAGCAGAAGATGGCAGAGTTATTTTAGGAGCCAGCAGGAATGTAGGTCCAGCACCTCCCTTGATTCTTCCCAGAAGAGAATATACCGGTGCCAGGCAGAGAGGGTCCTTGGCTGCCATTAATAATGTGTAGGCTTATTGTTTGTCCTAATGCGGCAAAATAACACCACAAAATTATATTATTTTCTTGTAACTAATTGGCTGGTAACATGGGGAAGGACAGATCAGTCCTCCCATTCGTGTTCTGTATTATAAGGCACCTGGGCAATAGACAGTAATGTGCATGAGTAGCACATTGCTAGGATATCTCTGTTCTGCTAGTGCAGAATCCTTACTGTTTGGATAAATGAGCCTGATAAAAGCTTTATTTCTGGTGTGTTTGCCATTATTTGGGGAACTGGACAGCCTGGTTTCACTTGGGGGAGGTAACAGAGCTAAACAGTAAAATCCATTAGGGCATGTCAATGCTATCTCATGTAGTAAAACCACATGGGTAATTTTGTATCAGTTAATGCATTTGTGCAGGTAATGTCCTCCACGCAAACACAGTCAGTTTTCTAGGGTTTTGGTAATAACACCCATCATAGTTTGGATCTGTAAAAGATGCCATATTAGGAAATAATACATGTTTTAATGTTTAAAAATGTATCCTAATCTGATGTATAGTCTTTTGCATTTGTACTGGTCCTCATTCCCTTTTTAACATTATTGTTTTTATGGCAAAATACATCCGAGATTATTTGAATACCATTAGGAGTGTTTTGTGAAAATCAGGCAGTGAAACTGTGGAAAAATATGTACGTCTAAGTTTCTGATATTTTAGGCTAACATCTTGTGCAATTGTCTGAATCCTTCAATGTGCAGCAAATAATAGTATAAAGGTGGTCCTAAAGTCTCCAACAGACTCAGAGAAGTCAGAGTCAATCCAACCAGACTAAAAGAGAAAGTAGACGCAGTCCAAGGAAAAATCCAGCTTAATTATCATCCAAATAAAACTGGGATAGCATACAAGCATTACAATCTTGCAACTCTCTTCTCTCTTCATATAAATACAAAACACAGACTTTACTATATCATCTATGAGGTCATAGCATCATCACAATTTTCAAAACCTATGGGGAATAGGGTTTGATTAGAAGGTTTGGCTACATACAGATTATGTAGGGGTTAAACATGTCATTAGGTTACACATATCTGATGGCTCCAACTGGAAGCACCCCAATATTGGTAAGGTAAACATACATTATTTCTAAGACATATGGTTGGTTGGCATACTACTTGATGGGCAGCCTGACACTGGAGCTTTAGATAGGTTGGCTTCTTGCTAACCAACCTTGGACATTTGACAGGTCATCAACATATGAGCCAGACAAGGAGTAGGAAGAGAGAGGCCCATGGACTGTCCTTTGTTCAATTACAAGTTACCATCCCTCATTCCTAAGCCAATAGACCGGGAAATCTCTTTGTACTTGGCCTTCTGTGGAAGCTTGCTTCCCTGAGTACTTTTAGAGAGTATTTCAGGTGTCCTATCTATGTTGGCCTCTAATTAATAGTCAGTGTTCTCTGGCTATAGATCACATGTTAGGAGACTGTGTATTAAATCAAATTACCTACTATTCTTTGAGATGTTAGCTAATATGTGTATCATGTTTTCTGTTTCCACTAGGGACACTCTTGAATTACTTTTCATGGAGTCTCTTGACTTGCTATTTTACTGCACCTGGCTAAAAAAGACTGGTTATATTCTTACAAAACTTCAATGTATCTGGGATCACACTGCTTGCGTCTTGGGAATTATTATCTTGTGCTTTCATTCCACCATTCTAATCCTCCCTTATTTTACTTTAACCTTGGCAATAATTATAAACCAAATCTGAGCTCTGCACAGAACTATATTTCTGTGGATTCAGCTCTTGGTGTTTTCCACAGGATGTGAGGCCTATGCCTATTCTGAAGCATGCTACAGCTTCCATTTTTAAGAAGATGGCTGCCCACTTACACTTGTTTCTGTGTTAGCAAGCAATGTTAGTACATTTTTCATGTTGCATTCAACTTAAGCATCAATCATATTATTGTTCTTCATATCTATGTTATGTTATATTCTTCATGTATAAATGCTTATTTTACCTAGTGTACATGTTCTTCGTGTGGAGTCCATGTGTACTTCCTGTCTAATGCAGGTGCTTGTTACTGTTACAATGGAAGTTTGAATACTTTGGACATCTTTAGCTTAGACTGTCTCCACCACCTGCTGTAACTGCCTGGGAAAACGTCATCATTTTACCCCAGACATAGTTGCCCCTTTTTTGTGCTTATGGGAGAGGGACCTCTTATGTCTTCGGTGTGCATCCATTCAAGGAAAATCGACAATTTGCACTTCACTCCGGGCTACTACTAAGACCAGTGTGCTTATTATTAACAGGGAGCACCACCCTCCCAAATGTGGGTGAATCTGCATGTAGGTCTCTGAACCACATTCCCAATAGTGGTCCATTATTGATGTTTTACCTACTTTCATGCCCGGTACGTCAAAAACACATCCACACACTGTGTTCTTTCCCACCTTCACTCTGCCATTATTTTGGAAGCATAGGGAAGACCTTTCTTAGTGGTATTATCAGCACTGTTGCCCCCTCATCTTCTACCCAGGTGAGCAGTTTCATATATTCAGGCCATTTTTTAAGACACTGCTCATTTGCATTCTATGCCACCTCTTTAGGTTGGCCTCAGAGTGCTAATGCTTTGCAACCTATTCATTCTTCAACCCATCCTTCATCAGTATGCACACTCCCTTTTATTCGTAACTAGCCTCTATTCCAGCATGCAGGTATTACTTTTCCTTGTGCATCGTTACACTGCAACATTTTGTGTTCTTCTATTCTAATCCCCCCCCACGCATGTCCGCTGGTAGTTCATCACCTTGTGTTGTGTTTTAGCACTGATCATCATGTTATTTTGTTTTATAACATGATCCTCCCATGTAGAATCTGCTTTTGTTACCCACTTTATTGAGGCTGTCTGACCCTGGAACTGTTTTCGGGTCATAGATAGTTCAAGGTGTGTTAGGGAATGTGCTGTGTGCGTGGACATTTCTGTTGCTTTGAACATTATGGAGGCCTTCATGGCACAGGGGATGAGGGAACACACAAAACAGCTCTAACCTGACGTCTCTCTCCCCACTTTGCTCATATCCTTGAACCACAGGTTGTTATTGACATGACAGAATCATCAATATATTTTCTCAATTTTCTTGAGTCATCTTGTGCACTTCTTTTCATTTTTTTAAATCTCTGTGCTCACTTCAGGGAATGTTTCATTGTCACTCTAGTCATGCTCAGGTTTACTAGCCCAGCCACATTATTCAAGTTGGGGACTAACCATTCTTCCATGATCAATGCTGCAAGACATTCTCTTGATGTGAGTGTTGGGTAGAGTAGCTGTTCTAGTGCAGGCATAGGGGAATACCAGTTTTCCAGGTGCTGTTCTGCTACTGCATTGTATCTGTGGGAGACAATGAGCAGTGTCACTAATCAACTTATGGGGCACAAGTGTTCCAGGGATGAATATTGGTTTCTAAACCATCAATTAGCCTCAAATCTCTAGTACACCAGGAGGGATCAAAACAGATTGGAGTAACAAGCCAATTATAAACCCCCTTGTCCAATTTTGGTACTATGTATGGAGGAGCAGGCTTATCTCAGAAAGGTTGTGGATCGTTTATTATTTGCAACACAGGTTAAATACAATTATTACCTATTGATAAAAGGGACTGTCCAGTCAAGGTTTTATCAAAAATATCTCCTTTATTTATATCTCAACAGCCAGTTCTAGGAATACTACGAACTACGACCCACCCCATAAAGTAATTCAGAGGACAGACAGTTTCAAAGAAGGAAAAGGGATGCACTCTAGATACTGACAGATGGGTAGCCAGTATGGTTAATTTGTTAATAACCACAACAGTTTAAGGATTCTTGACTTCAACACAAAGGGAGTAATGGGTATTAATATGTCTCTTGGGTCATCTGGGAAGGACCAGGGGGACAGAACCATAATGTACCTATAGCTGTAGATGTTCTTGCTGTTCAACAGGGTCTAGTCAACTTCAGGGTGCTTTACAGGCTTCTGTGTCAGAGTTCAAGATGGGAGTCAACTGCAGGTGTCAGTCGGCAAGATGATTCTGAGAGCAAGGCTCGACGATCAGCTGCATGCTGGCCTATAGGGTGTCTCAGGGTCAGGAATTGTTGTCTCAGTGCTCATAAGTGGTTCTGAAGAACTAGTCGAGACATCTCAGATGTGTTTAAGCAATGGTGGCTTGACAACGGGCAGCATTGCAGTCAGTTGCAGATAGAGAAACGCGACTGGCTCGAAAATATCCTTTAAGGTGGATGTCGGTAGATGCTCATTGAGGCACTTCTGCCAGCTTCTTCAATGGCTTGTGTCACCCTTTAAGGTGGACAGCCCACATCTGTGGAATATGCTGCAGACAGATGCCTTGTCCTTGGTTGTAGGTTCAGATACCTTCTTGCACTCCCTATCCAGGAGGGATAAGGTTTGAATGTGTGCAGCCAAAGAACTGAAGGGCTGCGGTCTAGTAACAAAGTCAGATTCCTGGGATCGAAGGCAGAGGTCTTGGGATGCCAAAACATGAACCAATATTGAAGTCACTAGCACACCCCCAGAACAACGCTCACTCTATTTCAACGGCCAGATGTGCAGGGAAATGTGCCATAAATCCTTTGTGAACTGGATTGATTAGTGGGACACTAGGTTGACTCCTGCAGAGGGGAACTGATAAAAGGGAAAGCAGGGAATGACATTTCTATGGTTTGTGCCAAGGAGAGCTAAGGATGATGCCCATACAGTGGGAAGGGCATGATGGGGATGCCAAGGTGTCTGGGATGAGAAAAGGACTGCTTTGTTTGCAAGGTCCAGGCTGACATTGAAGTTTCCGACTGAGTTCTCATTGATAAACAGGTTCATGTCACATGGTTAGGATCAAAGGTAGGCTGGTGCCAGTGTATGCTAACCAATTGGTTTGCAGCATTTCATGATGGACAAAGATGATACTCATTTGTGGTGAAGAGGAGCAAGAAGACAGCAAAAGCAATTGGAGCATGGGCCATATGTAATTATTTACATGAATATATGCAGCAGACAATGAGTGTGGTTGATTAACACTATATATCGAGTCCGCCATGAGTGAGGATTTGTGTGTTTGTAATCTGAATCTTATAAGAAAGGCATCAGAGAGCTTTTTGGCAAAAGATTTGTTATACCCTCTCACTTTTTTCCTTTTGTATACAAAATAAAGCACTTCTATTTCTCAAAAAAGCGTGCACCTAGCCTTTTTCCTTAGCGGGTTGTATTTTCTTGGTCTGATCGCTGTGACTTGCCTTATATTTTTGGTTGACCCTTATGTAATCCCAGAGACCCCTGCAAAGACGGATGATTCCTGGCCGGATATCTGGAGGGAATGCGACCACGTGCAGTGACAAGTACCCCTTGTACACAACCTTTCAGAGGTTTACAGGAGCCATGTTATCATAATTCCTTTCTGTTCTTTGGAGAGAGGGGCGCTGTGCCCCGATATTGCAGGCCGTTGATGGGACCCTGTGATGGAGGACTTCGGGTGAACATGCAGATATAAGTGCACCCCATTTTGGAGAAAAATAAATGCGGTTTGAGGGAGAAGTGTGAGTGTTGAGAAGTGTAAAGTAGAGTGGGTATGTATGTATGTTTTGAGAACCACCTGCTGCTGTACATAATTTTATTACAGTTTTTTAAAATACGGTTTTTGGAGTAATGGGATCCTTTCCATAGGTAATAGGGGAGAAGACAGCACTGTATAATGGAAGAAAAGAGAATGTGGATAGAGGCTCTGTATATTTAGTGAATCTGGGATCTCTCCATCTGGTCTATAGGTGGGGGATGTGAGAACGATAAAGTAGTTGTGGTGTGGTAGAGACTCTCAGTAGCCTAGGATCTCCTCACCCGATATAGTGGGGATGTTGAAATCAAAAAGTAGAATGTATTGTGATTTTATTGTTGGTGATTTTTGTCATGTGGTTAGCAGCGTTTTACATAAGATTGATTGAGGTGTGACATAGGAAGGGTGTAAGACACGTGTGTGTGTGGGGGTGAAGATGGGTGAAGGTGGAGTATAAGAAGAGAGTATGGGGGAGGTATACAGGTTGATGGGGCGGTATAACGGTATTAGTAATATTGTAAAAATAATGAAGGGAAGGGTAGCTATCATGGAGCCAACAACTCTGTTGGATAACATGTGCAGGGCCTTCCTTTTTATCGAAATAAGATTCTTAAATAATATAGGTCATGGTGTGCAGAAACAAAGGGAGTGATGTTTAAGCAATGGCTAGACCAGGGCACAAATAATAGAGTGATATTAAGTCACATGTATACATTTTTAACAGCTAAATAGAAGGGAAGAAACTAAAAAACAGAAAGGAAGTATTGGAGTTGTGGAAAATGGTGGAAGATTTGGATGATAGCTTCACTGATTCTTCCAAGGCAGTATGGGAGGTGGTCACCCCACGCAATGCTATTGCCACTGTGGTTATCATCCCAAGCGCCCCTTTGGCCCCCATGGAACTAGACAGGTGTCATCAATTAGGATGATACCCTATGCATGCCACATCAGGATACACAAATCCTATCTATGCCCCATTGCCCATTATGGCACCCCCGCCACCTACATCGACACACTACCAGACTCTTCCAAAACCCACAGCATCAGGAGCTGGGAGGGGTAAAGGGCTGGAGGGAGATGATGCAAAACCACAAAAGCAGCTGGTGGATGCATTAAGGAAGGTGGATGGCTAGTTGACAAGGCTAAAATTAGAAAAACGGGATGAACAGCGGATAACAATAGGGGTGAATGAATGCAGGGTGGGGGACATTTTTTTTTGTATAGATAACAAAGCTATCAGAGATTTTCACATAGAAAAGGAACATGAAGACAGAAGGAGGAGAGAGGGGGATGTGGATTATACAGCTGCCAGGTCGGAAGAGGAATATGATTACACACATGAAGGTGAATAGAGGTGGGATATGGTAGATGAATTGGAAGGAGCAGAGCAGATAACTGTAATATCCCCACTAGTAGAAAGTTTGTAGGGACCTAGGTTACATACTAGGTTTGGAGGAATGGCAGTAGCTAAGAGGGCAGCAGTGGGAAGGAAGAAAGTTGGGAAGACGATAAGTGCACAGTTCCCGTTGTTAGACTAGGGCCCGGGGAGAGCAGAGTATATACCTTGGGCACACATGGACAAAAATATCCTTATAAGGACACTCCAGTCTTACAGCTGGGGTGGGTAAGTGGATATACACATGTGAAAAGCACACAGCTGGGGCTATTTTGGCTGTAGGGGATTTGAAAAGTTTGTTTGTGTCAATACTGGGAGATCAGGCTGATGACATATGGGTTAAAGCAGGGTATCCGGGTGTGAAGGTGGGTGATGATAGGCATGACAGAGCACATTTTAACAACATTGGGCCCAAAGTATGGGCGGCATTATGACGTGCGTACCCAGACACCCCTGATCTTCAGTTGATTATGCAATCAACAATGTGTGATGATGAGGTTCCTGCCAAAATATATATTAAACCTACAATGTGGCTGGCAGAGACAGGGGAATCATGGGACCAAGCAATTCCATTTTTCTACTTTGTAGTTAAAAGAGATCTCCAGAAAGTGGTGCAGAATACACTCAATAAGATAGTGGGGATTGAGACAAAAGGCTGCGCAGAAATTCAGTCTATTATTATTCACCACTGAAAACAGTTGAAAGAAAAGGACAAGGAAACTGTGCAGCAAGTGCAAGCAGACAAAGCAAAACTGGTAAAAAAAGTTATTGAAAGTTGCATTGGAGGGGGTTGCAACAGCAGTGCAGATGGAAGGGTTGACAGATTTTAGGGTGAGACAGGCGGACGTGCTCCCAGCACCCGGGTGGGGAGAACACGGGTGGACATGTGGGTAACAACCTCAATATCAAGCAGGGTTTCCACGGAGAGTCAAAGGAGAGAGCGGGATTCTTCGGTGCCAGGAGAGGGTGAGTTGGGTTTGGGTGAATGGGACTGCGAAGAGGAGGAGCAGGCCAGTATTGGTCATGTGGACGCATGGGCCACTTTTTAAGAGAATGCAGGAGCAGACAGGTATGTGTATATCCCCCAAAACAAATGTACCCTTATTCTCAGGGAGGTCTATTTTCTACCCTCTGTCATATAGACTGATGCCCCGGTAGCCCTTATGGTGCGTCAATGCCTAGGGCCTCGCCTGCTCCCCCACCAATTTTTCCACAGTTATCCACCCCACAGTTATCCGTGCCATCATCTGCTGTACATCAGTGGCAGCAACAGGGCCCCCACATCCCGAGCAATAACAATGTGTTGAATGGTACAGTGACCCAATATCAGGGAGCTACTGTGGTCGGAGGAAACCCATTTGTTTTTCCGGGTACAATCACATACCTGGATAAGGACAGACCATAGAGAGCCTTAGTGTGTCCAGTCCTATTGGTCACTGCCGATCCAGAAGAGGAACCTTTGGTAGGGATGGATATTACAAACAAACCATTTTAATGATATATACAGGTGCATCTAAATCATGTATCAGATGAGCTTATGGAAATGCAGAGCTTCTCCTGGGCAGTTCAGTCAGTTCCTTTTACAAAGAAATTACCTATCAAAATAGGGGGCAGAAAGGTGTGGGTCCCCTTGTTATACTCGATCAGGACCCCAATCAATCTGTTAGGAAGGGATATTTTGAGTAAGATCAACATGACCATCTCTTTCACAGAAAGGGGTGTGGTGTGTTCCATACCCGGTATGTATGCCATGAGGGTAATGTTGGCCTTGCATGCATTAGGTGTTAGTTTGTGGCAAGAGGAATAACAGTGGCCCCTGACTTGTTTCTATGCAGTATAACCATATTACTCAGTGCAGTGCCACAGGTGGCAAACAAGTACTGTTCAGGCCCACCCAGCCTCAGGAGATTGTTCCAGGTAACAATATTGAATTGTATATTATAGGTGTTCTAGAGGCAGAAGACCAGATTGTTTTAATAGCAGTTGATTCCAAAAAATGTGAATGGCGCGCAATCCTGTGCATTGATCCTACGATACCAATGAAAAATGTCTTAGATTAGGAGTTGTTCGAGAACAGAGAAAACGAAGGAGAAAGAATACTGGAAGTATGTTCCCCATGTGAAATAATGGTACAGTATAGACATGTAGTTTGTCTAATGCTGTTAGTAGAGACTGCTCCTTCATTTTCCTATGCAGATTTGGCTTAATTTTGGACGAGCCATACACAAAATGTGGCACTCTTAAAAAGTGTCACACCGAGACGAATCACCATGAAACCCGTTGCTATGTTGCAGCGAGTAAAACAATATCTTCGATTGAAGGCAGCGGATAAGGGGTTTACGAAACTATTATGGCCTTTTTACATCAGGGCATCATAGTACCCTCAAACTCACCATGTAACAAAGCGATTTATCCAGTGAAGAAATCGAAATTTGCTAGTTGGAGGATGTTTCAAGATTTAAGCCCACTTAATGACATTGTACAGGCAGAGTTCCCAGTGGTTCTGAACCCTGATACAATATTGTGCAATGTACATGCTGAAGGCACCATTTTACTGTAGTGGGCTTAAATAATGTTTTTGTTTTTTTTCCCAGTACCTTTGCATCCTGATTCACAGTATGTCACTGTGTTTACATTTGGCGGGAGCTGATTTCAACATACTAGGCTTCCTCGAGTGTACTGTGAGTCCCCGAGTATTTTTAATAGGGTGCTATGTAAAGATGTGGTTAACATTGTTGCCTCTAGAACTATTATTTAATAAGTGGATGATTTGTTGGTATGTAGCAGCACAGAAACCAATTTAGGGAGTACTCTATAGTGCTGTTACAATTGTTGGCTGACAAAGGGTACAAGATGGATCGAACAAAATGTCAATATTGTCAACAAGAGGCATTGTATTTAGGACAGTTGATTTCAGTGCATGGTAAAAGAGTAACTCCAGAACTTGAGGCAGCAGTGCGTGCCACATCTCAGCCAGTGACAGTAAAGGATGTGAACACATTTCTCATATTATGTAATTACTGTAGAATATAGATTCTTGATAGTACATTATACACTAAACCACTGCTCCAGACAGTCGAAGAAGCTCAGTGAAAAAAAAATATACTTGGGATGTTTGTTAACACTGTACTTGGAACATGCGCTTTATGCAATATTAGAAAGATCTAAATCCACCCTGAATACTCAAAGGGCTTCTGCATATGAAGTAGTACTCTCAAGTCCATCTATTCACATTATTCATTATAAGACAGTAAACCCAGCTACCTTTTTGACTGAACCAATTACTGACGATGACAAGGTGAATGACTGTGGGCCTCATTACACGGATGGCGCTAAGGGATTATCGGCACCGGTAAGGGCACCAATGCCAGTAATCTCTTAGCACCATACTACGAGGTCCCTCTGCAGGTCCCGTCCTTAACATGTGGCCAGACCACACGTTAAGGAAGGAACCCGCTGAGGGACTTCAGGGCAAATAACGGTACAGCTAATAGCGGTATCGTGATTTGCTCCTTCCCCATTCCCATTGAGCCCTATGGGGGCTCAAATGGGAATGGGGAAGGGCCTTGGTGAATGGGGAATTACCACCCCGCCACCCTTGGAATGGGGTGGTAATTTCCCCATTCACCAAGGTGGACTTGGTAAAATACCGGCGGCAACCATGGTGCTAATAGCGCCATGGTTACCGCCGTCTGTGTAATGTGGCCCTGTGTCACATAAGAAGGTCCTGAGGTCCTGTCCTCCCTTTCCTTCTTCTCCCTTTGTGTCTCTCTTTCTCTCTTTTCTCACATTCTGTCTCTTTCTCTTTCTTCCTCCACTCATATCTCTTCTTATTCCTTCTGTCTTTCTCTGACATCTTCTGCCTTCTCTTTAGAGTCAACAATGTTATTTCCATCCAATTTGATGATTATCTGTTCCCCTATCCATTTGTTTGGTAGCATTGCTATCTCACCCGTGACATCTTGGCCCCTCTGTCTCTGAACCTCTTTGTTGGATAATATTAACTTAGCTTGCAAGTCACAGCGCTCATCATATTCCGTATGAGTGGACAGTGGTCATAGTTTACTTATTTTCTCTTCAGTTATAATGTCTTCATTACTGTATGTTGGAGGTGTATATATGGACTTAGTACACCCGGCTTCTACTTTTAATCAGTTTAATAGAAATGATCCCTGTGCAGTCGCTGATGGATCAATGCTCTGCAGAGGTCGAGGAGCAATACTGATTAAGCATACACTCCTTTGTATCTGGCTCCATTACTTCCTCTCTGACCATTTTCATAATTTGGAATCACATTCCTATTATTGTAACTGTTTTCCCTTATGCACGGAATGTAAATATGTGCACATATGTTGCAGTACTTTCTTTGAATGAGTGCCTCTTGTGGCCAGGGCATACACATCGTGCCTGCCATTTCTTTAACCCATACCATGTGGTATTTAAGGATTTTGGCCTTATATCGGGGCAATGACTTACATACTTAAATAATTGGATTGTTCCCCATTATAAAGGTTCACAATGTAACTTATCAATACTTACCAACATCTATTTTACTTCTCGTTTACCCCTTTTCCTCTGTTACCCCCTACCCAACTATACTTTCCCACAAATCAATACTTCTGCGTCTCTCTCTGAATCACACCTCTTACTTCACCAAATCCCTCTCACCCGCCCAACCTTAATGCTACCCTCAATTCTTCTTAGTGGCTCCTTAAAAACACCACTCACGCTCCGAGCAGACCAACCTCACTACTCCCACACCATACCACACCCCTTGTTCCACAACACAACTTTACTTCCTTTACAAATACATGGAAATCCACCTCTACTAAGCCTGAGTTATCTCACAACATGAGGCTGGCACCAGCAATCACTACACAAATAAAATACAATACATCTGTCTTCTTGCACTCAGCAAGTAAGCCATTGTTTGTCTTACTGCCCTGTGAAGAGGCATGACACATTATCTTTCTCAATACTTGTGGGAAGATATCTCTTAATCATTTCCTACATCTCTTTATTTCTTCACAATCCCCAATATACAAAAATCCACCCCCCCCATTTTGCCATGCCTATGTCATACTTACATCGACGGACCTGCTGAAGGTCTTCAGTGTCGAGTATCCCCTATCAGCCTAAGAACCTCCATGCCCATGGGATGGCCTGCCAGGACCGGACATAACTTTTCTTAAAAGGAGGCTCATGTTGACCCTTCTTTGTTGTGCATGATCCTGTTCTCCACAGGTTGCACCTATAGTTCTTGGGGGACACATCAGGGATGCCTCAACCGTCCAACAATGCGTAGATGACCTCCTCTGCTAACATAAGTAAGGGGGTCCCAAAGCCTCAAATAGACCCAGATGAATCCAAATCTATCCAAACCTGACTCAAAGGCAAAGTAAAAAAAGAACAAGGCAAAACCCAGCTTTGTTATCGTCCAAATAAAACTGTGACAGTATAAAAGCATTACAATCTTGCAACTCTCAGCATGTTAATACAAAACAAGTGCTTTAATATTCAGAACACATTATCTATGACGTTATAACATCATCACAATTTGCAAAACCTATGGGGAACAGGGATTGGTTAGCGAGTTTGGCTACATATATATTATAAAGTGATTAAACATTCCATTGGGTTACACATATCTCTTGGCTCCACCTGGAACCACCCCTATTTTGGTAATGTGAAAAATACATAATTTCTAAGACAAGTGCTTGTTTGGCATCCTACTTGATGGGCATTTTGATAGGTTGGCTTCTTGCTAACCATACTTGGACCCTTGACAGGTTGTCAAGATATGAGCCAGTTAGGGAGTAGGGCGAGAGAGTCCCCTGGACTGTCCTTTGTTCGTTTAAAAGTTGCCATCCCTCATTCGTAGGCGTTGAGACAGAGCAATCACGTTGTACTTGGCCTTGTGTGGAAGCTCTTGTCCATGTGTGCTTTTAGGGAGTATTGGGGGTGTCCAATGTATGTTGGTCTCTAATGAATAGTCAGTGTTCACCGGCTATGGATCATATGTTAGGAGACAGTGTATATAATCAAATGATCTTCTATTTATTGAGATTTTAGCTAATATTAACTTGTGTATTGTCTCCGCCAGTGTGACTCTTGAATATCTTTCCATGGAGTCTTTTGACTTGCTATTTTCCTACACCTGGCCAACAAAGGCTGCTTGTATTCTTATAGAACTTTAATTTTTCTGGGAACACACTGCTTGCATCTTGGGGATTATTGTCTCATGCCCACGTTTGCCATTCCCATTCTCCCTTATTTTACTTTAAGCATGGCACTAATTATCAGTCACCATCTGAGCTCTGCACGGAACTGTCTTTCTCTGGATTCAGCTCTTTGAGTTTTTCCCCAAGGCGTGAGGCCTATGCCTATCTGAAGCATGCTGCAACTTCCATTTTTAAGACGATGACTGCCCAATGTAAGCAAGCTCTACATTGATCATGTTGGTGTTCTTCATTTCTGTGGATGATATGTTATATTCTTCATGTATTCATGCATATTGTATGTCTTGTACATGTCGAGTGCATCTGTAATGTGTGTCTAATGCATGTTATTGTTACGGTTACAACAGTAGTTAAAATGTTTTTGCCATCTTCAGTTTAGCTTGTCTCCATGTTCCACGGTACATGCTTGGGACAAGGGTGGTACTGTTGTTTCTGTGAGTAGCGTTTCTCACCTGTGTGTTATTGGGCCGGGGGAGGGGCAGAAGCTATGGATGACGTATTCATCTGCAGCATAACAATCTGACAGGTGGTGAAACACCATTATTTTGGCCAGCTTCCCATTATAAAAATGCACTGGAAAATAGTTTCTGTGTCACTTTGTCATCCTGCTGAAAGGAGTATTGGTATTGGCTTACATTGTGTTCAGCGTTATACATGGCTGTCGAAGGGTGCTGGCTTTAGAGATGAATGTATATCTGAGCAACACACCCAAACAATCAGATAGTTCAGCTTTATCCCACCTGAATCAGACCTAGGACTTGATGCCCTACTTATCTCTCTCTTACTCATTCTCAACCCACGTGCTGCTACCTTCAAAGAGGTCCCAACAGCAAACGGTCTTTAATCCCTGGTGTCATACTTTGTGCCTCACATGATGCATTGCTGTTTTACAAAGGGCACAGATTGTAACATGCCATTGTTCTTGTCAAAGGAGAACAATTCTAAGGCAGGTGATTTAGCCTTTTCTTACAGTGACAAGGCCCGCAACATAGCTTCCTATTCTGGTGATTATATTGGACGTTTCAATGGATACAGATCCCCAGGTGCGTTGGCTTGTCAGACATGCGTCTGCTGCTGCTAGTACTGTGTTTCCAGTTGGACTATTGCAGCTTAATTCATTTTGTTTAATGCCACTAATATGTACTGCAGAAGCTGTTTAGTTTGTGTTCTGCTTTTGCTGATCAATCACACGTAAAATCACATGTCCAAGGCTAAGAACATGAAAGCAGCATGGAAATCACCCCCATCATTAGAGTGCACCATTGATTCTTGCAAAGACCTTTCAGCAGTCTACTATGGCTCGCAGACGTCCATAGAGGGTCACTGGCATCATCAAGTAAGAAAGGAGATGTTGAAGAAGGACTGCTCTAGGCCTGCTCTCTTTCACTCCCATTGCCAACTCATTCTGAAGAAAGTGCATTGTCTGAAACCATAGCTAGACCTCTGTCTCTTTCTTCTCCAGTGCTCGATCATCCTATGAACGTACTGCATCACCTGTCACCTGACACATCATCCCTTCGACAGCCCGACGATGCACTCCCCCATGATTCATATTGAATGAGATATTGATTTGCATTCTTTTCTCTCATTTACTGTCAGATCTTGTATTAGTGCTTGCACCTTGTAAAGCTTCTAACGAATACATGGATTCTGGAAGAATTCTTTGACGAATTGGCATGGTTTAATCCCGGATTGAAATACTCATGGTTTTTTCCTGGCGATGGGAACTTTTTTGCCCACTTGAGGTTGATTTTTAGTTGCCATTTTTCGGTGAGGCTTCAAAGGAAATGTAATAAGGATCGATCGTTTTACAGGCAGGGAAGAGCAAAATGTAAAAGTATGCACAATGCATTAGTTAGGGTTTATTTGAGAAAATATAAATGTTGAGAAACGTATTGTAAATCTGTTTAAACACGTACTGCATTTGAATGCGGATCTGCCCTAGCATCTGGACCTGAATAAAAAATGCACTATTTAATTTGCATACATTTTGCATACACATGTATGCTTTGCACCAAATTAAGGGCCTGATTCATTGATTTGGGTGCACAAATCGTGCAAGCGCTGAACGCCGAGAAGGACCTGGCGTGAGCTGTAGCGCAGGAAACAAATGCTTGCCCGCCTTATTTATGAACCTAAAGGCGCATTCAAAGTCGTTGCGCAAGTAAAACCAAGCAGCGCGGTGAACCCCCACAACCCGCACACCAAAAAGCAAGCAAAATCCCAAACCAGGCGCACGCCTCCCCGCCCACCCCTGACCCAACGTCCATTACCTACGTGAAGGTGCAACCTACCCCGCAAGCCCAGGCTGCACCCATATGAAAACGCGGGCCCTCCCTCGCAAGGCCAGGCTGCACCCCATCGAAATTGCATGCCTCACCTCACAATCCCAGGCTACACTCCTATGAAATCCCACGCCTCACCTTGCAAGCCCAGGCTGCACCCCTGCAAAAATGTGTGCCCTCCCTCACAAAGTCAGCCGGCACCCCAGTGAAACTGCATGCCTCACCTCACAAGCCCATGTTGCACCCCAGTAAAATCGTGCACCTCACCTTGAATGCCCAGGCTACGCCAAGGCAAAAACACGTGCTCTCCCTCTCAAGCCAAGGCTGCACCCCTGCGAGAAAACAGGTTACCTCCCTCGCAAGGCCAAGCTGCAAATAACGCACCTCACCTTGCAAGCCCAGGCTGCACCCCTGAGAAAATGCGAGCCCTCCTCGCAAGGCCAGGCTGCACCCGAACTAAATTGTGTGCCTCACCTCGCAAGCATAGGCTGCACTTATGAAAAATTGTGCACCTCACCTTGCAAGCCCAGGATGCACCCTGGCAATAACGCAGACCTCACTCCTATGTTGAGGCTACACCCCTTACGAAAACGTGAGTCTACCCCCTACACCCTGAGCACCCATCTCTACTGCACATCAACTACTCTAGGCCAGACACCACCCACCAGCCCCCTCAGGTCTGGACACCATCCACCAGCCCCCATCACCTGTGACACCCCCCATGAATCCCCCTCCAGTCCGGACACCACTTAGCAGCCCTTTCCGGATTGGACACCACCCTCCAGCCCAACACGCTGGTCACCCCCCCTCATGAATCCCCCTCCTGTCTGGACACCACCCACCAGCCCCCTCCAGTCTGGGCACCATCATCCAGCTGAACTCATCTGTCACTCCCCCAAAGGCAGCCCCCTCCAGTCTGGACACCACCCACCAGCTGCCTTCAGGCTGAATACCACCCACCAGCCCCCCTCATCAGTGAACCCCCCCAGGTAGCCCCTTCAGTCTGTACACCACACACCAGCCCCCCTCATCTGTGACACCCCCTCAGGCAGCCCCCTTCAGTCTGGTCACCACCCACCAGCACCCCTCCCCCATGACACCCCCACAGGCAGCCCCATCCAGTCCAGTCTGGACACCACTTACCAGCCCCCATCACATGTGACACCCCCCAGGCAGCACCCTCCAGTTTGGACACCACCTACCAGACCCCTCACCTGTGACACCCCCCAATGAAGTCCCCTCCAATCTGGACAGCACCCACCATCCACCCTCAACTCTGACCTTCCCCGGCACCCCCTCCAATCTGGACACCACCCACCAGCCCACCTCACCTGTGACACACCCCCAGGCAGCCCCCACCAATCTGGACACCACACACTGGCCCCATCACCTATGACAACCCTGCAGGCGACCCCCTCCAGTCTAGACACCAACCACCAGCCCCCCTCACCTGTGACACACACCCCCCAGGCAGCCTCCTCCAGTCATGACACCACTCACCAGCCCCATCACTTGTAACACCCCCCAGGTAGCCCCCTCCAGTCTGGATACCACCTATCCCCCTCACCTGTGATACCCCCCAGACAGCCCCCTCCAGTCTTGACACCACCCACCAGCCCACCTCAACCCAGCCTCCCTCACCTGTGACATCCCCAGGCAGCCCCCACCAGTCTGGACACCACCCACCAGCTCCCCTCACCTGTGACACCTTGCAAGCCCAGGATGCACCCTGGCAATAACGCAGACCTCACTCCTATGTTGAGGCTACACCCCTTACGAAAACGTGAGTCTACCCCCTACACCCTGAGCACCCATCTCTACTTCACATCAACTACTCTAGGCCAGACACCACCCACCAGCCCCCTCAGGTCTGGACACCATCCACCAGCCCCCCTCACCTGTGACACCCCCCATGAAGCCCCCTCCAGTCCGGACACCACTTAGCAGCCCTTTCCGGACTGGACACCACCCTCCAGCCCAACACGCTGGTCACCCCCCCTCATGAATCCCCCTCCTGTCTGGACACCACCCACCAGCCCCCTCCAGTCTGGGCACCACCATCCAGGTGAACTCATCTGTCACTCCCCCACAGGCAGCCCCCTCCAGTCTGGACACCACACACCAGCTGCCTTCAGGCTGAACACCACCCACCAGCCCCCTCATCAGTGAACCCCCCCAGGCAGCCCCTTCAGTCTGTACACCACACACCAGCCCCCCTCATCTGTGACACCCCCTCAGGCAGCCCCCTTCAGTCTGGACACCACCCACCAGCACCCCTCCCCCGTGACACCCCCCCAGGCAGCCCCATCCAGTCTGGACACCACTTACCAGCCCCCATCACATGTGACACCCCCCAGGCAGCCCCCTCCAGTTTGGACATCACCTACCAGACCCCTCACCTGTGACACCCCCCAATGAAGTCCCCTCCAGTCTGGACAGCACCCACCATCCACCCTCAACTCTGACCTTCCCCGGCACCCCCTCCAATCTGGACACCACCCACCAGCCCACCTCACCTGTGACACACCCCCAGGCAGCCCCCACCAATCTGGACACCACACACTGGCCACATCACCTATGACAACCCTGCAGGCGACCCACTCCAGTCTAGACACCAACCACCAGCCCCCCTCACCTGTGACACACACCCCCCAGGCAGCCTCCTCCAGTCATGACACCACTCACCAGCCCCATCACTTGTAACACCCCCCAGGTAGCCCCCTCCAGTCTGGATACCACCTATCCCCCTCACCTGTGATACCCCCCAGGCAGCCCGCTCCAGTCTTGACACCACCCACCAGCCCACCTCAACCCAGCCTCCCTCACCTGTGACATCCCCAGGCAGCCCCCACCAGTCTGGACACCACCCACCAGCTCCCCTCACCTGTGACACCTTGCAAGCCCAGGATGCACCCTGGCAATAACGCAGACCTCACTCCTATGTTGAGGCTACACCCCTTACGAAAACGTGAGTCTACCCCCTACACCCTGAGCACCCATCTCTACTGCACATCAACTACTCTAGGCCAGACACCACCCACCAGCCCCCTCAGGTCTGGACACCATCCACCAGCCCCCCTCACCTGTGACACCCCCCATGAAGCCCCCTCCAGTCCGGACACCACTTAGCAGCCCTTTCCGGACTGGACACCACCCTCCAGCCCAACACGCTGGTCACCCCCCCTCATGAATCCCCCTCCTGTCTGGACACCACCCACCAGCCCCCTCCAGTCTGGGCACCACCATCCAGCTGAACTTATCTGTCACTCCCCCACAGGCAGCCCCCTCCAGTCTGGACACCATCCACCAGCTGCCTTCAGGCTGAACACCACCCACCAGCCCCCCTCATCAGTGAACCCCCCCAGGCAGCCCCTTCAGTCTGTACACCACACACCAGCCCCCCTCATCTGTGACACCCCCTCAGGCAGCCCCCTTCAGTCTGGACACCACCCACCAGCACCCCTCCCCCGTGACACCCCCCCAGGCAGCCCCATCCAGTCTGGACACCACTTACCAGCCCCCATCACATGTGACACCCCCCAGGCAGCCCCCTCCAGTTTGGACACCACCTACCAGACCCCTCACCTGTGACACCCCCCAATGAAGTACCCTCCAGTCTGGACAGCACCCACCATCCACCCTCAACTCTGACCTTCCCCGGCACCCCCTCCAATCTGGACACCACCCACCAGCCCACCTCACCTGTGACACACCCCCAGGCAGCCCCCACCAATCTGGACACCACACACTGGCCACATCACCTATGACAACCCTGCAGGCGACCCCCTCCAGTCTAGACACCAACCACCAGCCCCCCTCACCTGTGACACACACCCCCCAGGCAGCCTCCTCCAGTCATGACACCACTCACCAGCCCCCTCACTTGTAACACCCCCCAGGTAGCCACCTCCAGTTTGGATACCACCTATCCCCCTCACCTGTGATACCCCCCAGGCAGCCCCCTCCAGTCTTGACACCACCCACCAGCCCACCTCAACCCAGCCTCCCTCACCTGTGATATCCCCAGGCAGCCCCCACCAGTCTGGACACCACCCACCAGCTCCCCTCACCTGTGACACCCGCCCTCTCCTCGGGCAGCCCCCTGCAAGTCTTCCACAATGCCAGTGCAATGCATGTCCAAAGCTCACCTGACCTTCTGTGGTCTGCCAGCACCCTGAAGTGGACCAACACCATGTTCACTGCAAACGTAATCAACAGGAAGCACTGTAGATCCATCCAGGACTGGAACATCTGCTGACACACGCTTCCAGCTCTTAATCAGCCCAACCATACACATGTGACAAGTGAATGCAATGCCAAGTGGCATGTGCATGTTGGCCAAGACACATTGCCAAGACATCAAAGCACACCAACTGAATGTGTGCCCATGACAGAAGTAAACATACATACACATTCTCAAGATCCACAAACAATGGCCAGACACATCACATCCTGAGCATCAGTTACCTGGGTGGAAGGGGTGGAAAGATAACAGTCAGGGAACAATAACATGACAGGGCCATGCATGGGTGATGGGAGGACATTCAGAGAGTGCAAGAGTCACTGAAACAGGGAAAGTGTGCTGCCACGCTGAAAGAGCAAAAATGGCTCACTACTGCATTCCAGTGGTAGAGGTGGAGCAACACATGAGAGAAGGCAGTGTGTGACTGCATATGCTGGTGGGTGTGTCTGCATGACATGGATTTAACACAGCAATGACAAACCAATGTGCAAGTAACGTGACCATGGCACACCTCCACAGTGAGCCCACCTCCCTCCGCCCCAACCACACTGATGCCAAACACACAGTGATGCTGCACATGTAAATGCAAATAAAAAAATACAGTGCAGACCCAGTTGTCTGATGGACCTGCCCCCACATGTCAAGCACATGTGCATCTTTCCAATCGCAACCATCAAACCAACAACAACACACACGCAGACACTCCAATCTTACTCAGGCTTTCAACCAGGGCTGAGTCCAACTCCACCTCATGCATGGATGTGAGCTCCACCAGATAGGGCATTGTGGGTGGGACTGGTGGACATTGGGCCCTGCTGGTATTTCGGCCAGAATCACCCTTGAGGACAACTGGTGCAGAGAGGAGGAAGACAAGGAGATGGTCGCAGCAGGCAAGAACCCATGGAGCCCACCACGAAACATGCCTGTTTCAAGCCAGGCCACAAGGCGGTATAGCACACTGTATTGATGGGTCGGCAGACTACAAGTAGCCTGCCCATCATCACGAATGACACCCGTCTGCCATGTCAACCTGGCCAGCAGGGGCAGCACATAATCCCAGATGCACCCACCAGATGGCAAGGGCATCTCAGTCTGGGTGGACACACCAGCCAACAAGGGGGGGTGGGTATGGGTGGAGTCATCCTGGCAGGTGCACACTTCTGGATTTGATGCCCCAGGGACAGGATTTTGCACAGCCACCTCCTCCACCTCCTCCTCCGTCAACCTGGATGACTCCAGAGTGTATTCCACCATGGATGGCCCCTGAGTGGCATCACCTGGCCCCACCGCCACTGAGAAGTCCCCTCCCACCTTCACCTTTTGGACTCACCACAGCAGCCATGCCCCAAGCCACACCGCTCCCCAAAGTCCCACTCCACGTCCTCCTCTATCAGGCGGGCCTCTGTTGTTGCCTGGAGGGCTTGCAGGTTGTCTAGCACCTGTGCTTCTAGCTCTCACACTGGCCTGCATTTGGCCCCCAGGATGGAAGCCCTCTTCCTTGTCCGACACAGCTTAATTTGAGCCTTGGCCATCATGACTCTCGCTTTCCATGCCCTCTGTCTCTCTGCCGCGATCTGACCTTCATATTACCTAAAGACGGAAGACATTGTGTGCCTCATTCCCATGGGTCCCTCCTGCCTCACACTTTCTGCCTGCCTCCTTTGGGTGGTCTGTCCTGCAACATAATGCCCCCTGTGCGCTTCCACCTGCTGACACAGTGCCCAGTGCCTGCTGCATTGGTACACACTCCGAGCTAATGTTGACCCTCAGGGGTGTACAGCACCTACACTGCTCCAAGATGCCTGCTGTCCCTCCATTGCCTGTGACCTCGTTGGTGCCTGGATAAACACGGTGACCACCACAGCTGCTGTGAGAAACTGAAGAAATGTCCAGAGAGCAAAACGGTGTTGCTTACAAAAGTATCAAAATGTTTTTATTTACCATGATACAAAAAATTCGAGAAAGTCAATTAATGACATATTACTTTGTTAAACATCAATTAATCACATAACACGACAGCATAGGTGAACAAAATACTTGGCTAAAATGCATCCATCTCAACAAACATTCACAGTGCAGCATCCAAACCATACATCATACATAGTGACATTCAACCAACCAACAATGGCTAAAAATGACTGAATTAATTAACATTGCTTGCCAATTGGGGATGGGACAAACATTCATCACATCCCATTTGATTATTTTAATGTTTAAAATGTATTTAACAAACAACAATAGAACTTATTAAAAACAATCTATCACAAGGGTGGATCTGAGAAAAAGAAGGTTATGTAGATCACATCCCTAAGGAGTAAGCTCAACCGGTTTCGACGTAGAGTGTGTAATGGACGACGTCTTCATCAGGAGATACAAAGCGAGAAGTTGCAAGAGAAGAGCATTACTGCATAAATATGCGGCAGTGTCCCATCTCATAAACTAAACTCAACAATAGATTGTATATAACCACCATGTTCCACCTATTACAAACCAATAAAACTAAACATTTGTGCTGGAGAAGTGTACCTAAATAAGAACAACCCCAGAGGCAGGGTTTTGTTTGAAAAAGCCAGAGGCGAGAAACCGGCCCCGAGAGTGTAAAAATAAATAACAGAAATTGGATGCACCATGTAGGCCAGAAGGTCAAGATAGCCCAGTCAGATGACCACCAGAAAAGCCCTCAAGCAGCAGAAAAATGCCATGACTAAATGTATGGTAACAGAAGAAGTAGGCTGTAATATGATGGGTTAAACAGACCTTGTATAAGTAGCCATTAATATGTAGAATGGAAAAGAAGGGTCGTATGCTGGAGTCATACCGCCAATGGAACTGTGGCTGGTCAAGAGTGGAAAAAAAATTGAAACACACATAAGACCAAAAAAATAATAAAAAATTAATAACTGCATTAGCCAAAAACACCACATGAAAGCGCCCAATTGTTACCTGTAATTAACATAGCGCTGCTAACGGTGGCCCCCTCCAGAAATTGTGATGCGGTGGCCTTCTAGGTAGTAATGCAGCGAAGAAAGTTGTGTCAGCGGAAGTGGGCCTGATGTGTTGACAAGCAAAGAATAATGTTAGCCTAAACCACATTCGTCGAGTAGGGTTAAGGACTTCCCAATGAAGCTATACACAATTTAAGAAATAAGATAAGATCTGCAGAGCCACTCCTGCCACCAGGCGCAATGGGCCCTGTTGCAGGCTAATTAAGACGTGATGGCAAGTGGCTATATGCCGGCCTAATGGGACACGGTGCCATATAAAGGCTAGAGCTGACAATCACACTGCTGAAATTCCGTGCGCCTAAAGCTGCAACTAGTTGAAAAATGGAAATTAGCTGGCTGCTGACACAGATCAAGCAGACAAGAACACGGGCTTAGATGCATGCACAAAGAAAGCCTATGGCACTGCGGGCTGGGTAAACATAAATCTTCATGCAGCTCAGCTGCAGCTGAGCTTATGTATGCATACGAACGAAAGAACTACGTCAGAAAAAAAGGAATTATACAAAGCTAAAACGGCAGTTTATAGTGCACACGTACTTACTTAGGACTTGCATCAGGAGTGGCATGGGCGGCTGGAGTTAATGAAAACAGCCCTGCCATAAATCACAGAGAGCATGCTGCATAGTCCGTATGCCGGCAGCCGACTAAATACGTCTCTGCTATGGACGTAAATCACGTAGATGGTGGCCCGTCACGTGTCCCCAATGAACACGTAATAACGTGATAACGTGTGCGTAAAGATTTCAAGGCAGGCTCATGTTAGAAAAATAAATAAACAAGGTGCCGTATCAAGAGTGGACAAACGGAATTAGCATGCAGATGGAGAGAGGCCATATGCTTAATGCCGCCCTGGTGCAGCATGAACAAGGATGAACTGATTGCAAAGTCAAAACAGTACAAAAGAAATTTAGCAAAAAACCGCCATGTCCCACTGTAGACCATAGGTAAATACTCGCGTAGCTGATGGAATGTGCAAGGATAATTTAAAATGACCTCATGGCCCTAAAGACTGTAATGTAAATGCAATTCGTCCAAGTGAAGGCTCAGGAATGCAGGGGGGAGACATAATGCCTAATATGGCCCACCAGTAGAATTAAATGTAGAACTCCTGGACTGGCATAAACTGCAGCAGATGGACTAAATTAGCTCTGAGCAAAAAAAAACTGTATGACTAATAGAGATGACATACAACTAAGGTAGAGACTTTGTGCAACGTGAGGCATCTGTACAAGGAGACTATCTATCGGCTATTGAACTCCCATGTTTCCATGGAGTTCAGGCCTTTGTGGAGGGTGCCTAAATTAAAAATCCACATTTGTTCTTTATAGGCCAATTTGTTATTAGTTTGCACATGTCCTCTTGCTGCGATTCTTTCGATGCAAAACCATCTTAATGAGTCTACATCATGACCCATCTCAAAAAAATGAGAGACCAAGGGGGCAGTGAGAAAACGCATCCTGATCTTGGAGCGATGTTCATTGATGCGCACATGTACCTCCCTGGAGGTTTTACCTATGTAAAACAAGTTACACGGGCACTGGATGGCATACACAACATTCTTGCTTTTGCAAGTGGTAAACGTACATCTTTTTGGAAAATCTACAGGCCATACAAGTGGTACAAGGGTAATGACCTACCACCGGTTGAAGGTTAACATCCCTGACCGCATTGCGTTGTAATGGTAACCTGTTGGCTCTTGTGAGCTTCTGTGCCAGACTCTTACCCTTTTTGAAAGCAAAAAGAGGTTTGTGCAAGTTAATTTCAGCGGAATTCAGAATTCTCCAATTCTTAAGAATAATCCCCTTGATGGACTCACTGAATTTGCAGAATGTAGAGACACAAACAATTTGTTCTCTTTCTCATGTTTTTTAACAAACATGCATATGTGCTACAAGCCAGATTGTTACTTCGGGGGTACCCTAAAAAGTTAATCAAACACTCTAGAAAAAGAGTGCGGTACACCAACCGGGATGCCCTACTCAGTGTGCGTCCCAAAATCAAAGAAAGAGAACAAATTGTTTGTGAGGCATCCTCCACAAAGGCCTGAACTCCATGGAAACATGGGAGTTCAATAGCAGATAGATAGTCTCCTTGTACAGGTGCCTCACGTTGCACGAAGTCTCTACCTTAGTTCTATGTCATCTCTATTAGTCATACAGTTTTTTTTTGCTCAGAGCTAATTTAGTCCATCTGCTGCAGTTTATGCCAGTCCAGGAGTTCTACATTTAATTCTACTGGTGGGCCATATTAGGCATTATGTCTCCCCCTGCATTCCTGAGCCTTGCACTTGGACGAATTGCATTTACATTACGGTCTTTAGGGCCATGAGGTCATTTTAAATTATCCTTGCACATTCCATCAGCTACGCGAGTATCTACCTATGGTCTACAGTGGGACATGGCGGTTTTTTGCTAAATTTCTTTTGTACTGTTTTGACTTTGCAATCAGTTCATCCTTGTTCATGCTGCACCAGGACGGCATTAAGCATATGGCCTCTCTCCATCTGCATGCTAATTCCGTTTGTCCACTCATGATACGGCACCTTGTTTATTTATTTTTCTAACATGAGCCTGCCTTGAAATCTTTACGCACAACGTTATCACGTTATCACGTGTTCATTGGGGACACGTGACGGGCCACCATCTACGCGATTTACGTCCATAGCAGAGGCATATTTAGTCGGCTGCCGGCATACGGACTATGCAGCATGCTCTCTGTGATTTATGGCAGGGCTGTTTTCATTAACTCCAGATGCCCATGCCACTCCTGATGCAAGTCCTAAGTAAGTACGTGTGCACTATAAACTGCCGTTCTAGCTTTGTATAATTCCTTTTTTTCGGACGTAGTTCTTTCGTTCGTATGCATACATAAGCTCAGCTGCAGCTGAGCTGCATGAAGATTTATGTTTACCCAGCCCGCAGTGCCATAGGCTTTCTTTGTGCATGCATCTAAGCCCGTGTTCTTGTCTGCTTGATCTGTGTCAGCAGCCAGCTAATTTCTGTTTTTCAACTAGTTGTAGCTTTAGGCGCACGGAATTTCAGCAGTGTGATTGTCAGCTCTAGCCTTTATATGGCACTGCGTCCCATTAGGCCGGCATATAGCCACTTGCCATCACGTCTTAATTAGCCTGCAACAGGGCCCATTGCCCCTGGTGGCAGGAGTGGCTCTGCAGCTCTTATCTTATTTCTTAAATTGTGTATGGCTTCATTGGGAAGTCCTTAACCCTACTCGACGAATGTGGTTTAGGCTAACATTATTCTTTGCTTGTCAGCACATCAGGCGCACTTCTGCTGACATGACTTTCTTCGCTGCATTACTACCTAGAAGGCCACCGCATCACAATTTCTGGAGGGGGCCACCGTTAGCAGCGCTATGTTAATTACAGGTAACAATTGGCCGCTTTCATGTGGTGTTTTTGGCTAATGCAGTTATTAATTTTTTATTATTTTTTTGGTCTTATGTGTGTTTCAATTATTTTTCCACTCTTGACTAGCCACAGTTCCATTTGCGGTATGACTCCAGCATACAACCCTTCTTTTCCATTCTACATATTAATGGCTACTTATACAAGGTCTGTTTAACCCATCATATTACAGCCTACTTCTTCTGTTACCATACATTTAGTCATGGCATTTTTCTGCTGCTTGAGGGCTTTTCTGGTGGTCATCTGACTGGGCTATCTTGACCTTCTGGCCTACATGGTGCATCCAATTTCTGTTATTTATTTTTACACTCTCGGGGCCGGTTTCTCGCCTCTGGCTTTTTGAAACAAAACCCTGCTTCTGGGGTTGTTCTTATTTAGGTACACTTCTCCAGCACAAATGTTTAGTTTTATTGGTTTGTAATGGGTGGCACATGGTGGTTATATACAATCTATTGTTGAGTTTAGTTTATGAGATGGGACACTGGCGCATATTTATGCAGTAATGCTCTTCTCTTGCAGCTTCTCGCTTTGTATCTCCTGATGAAGACGTTGTCCATTACACACTCTACGTCGAAACCGGTTGAGCTTACTCCTTAGGGATGTGATCTACATAACCTTCTTTTTCTCAGATCCACCCTTGTGATAGATTGTTTTTAATAGGTTCTATTGCTGTTTGCTAAATACATTTTAAACATTAAAATAATCAAATGGGATGTGATGAATGTTTGTCCCATCCCCAATTGGCAAGCAATGTTAATTAATTCAGTCATTTTTAGCCTTTGTTGGTTGGTTGAACGTCACTATGTATGATGTATGGTTTGGATGCTGCACTGTGAATGTTTGTTGAGATGGATGCATTTTAGCCAAGTATTTTGTTCACCTATGCTGTCGTGTTATGTGATTAATTGATGTTTAACAAAGTAATATGTCATTAATTGACTTTCTCGAATTTTTTGTATCATGGTAAATAAAAACATTTTGATACTTTTGTAAGCAACACCATTTTGCTCTCTGGACATTTCTTCAGTTTCTCGCTTCATGATAATACTCTGGTCCAGGGGATAGAGTTTTCCTGCGTCTTTCTGTTCTTGCACCTCAGCTGCTGTGCCTGGGATTCGCACCTTGTGCAGGGATGTGAGTGCCACCAGATGGGGCATTGTGGGTGGGACTGGTGAACAGGGGGCCCTGCTGGTATTTCAGCCGGAATTCACCCTAGAGGACGACTTGTGCAGAGAGGAGGAAGACGAGGATGTGGTCGCAGCAGCAAAGAACCCATGGAGCCCACCACGAAACATGCCTTTTGCAAGCCAAGCCACGAGGCGGTATAGCACACTGTGATGATCGGCAGGCAGACTACAAGAAGCCTGCCCATCATCACGAATGATAAATGTCTGCCTCATCAACTCGGCCAGCAGGGGCAGCACATAATCCCAGATGCACACACCAGATGGCAAGGGTGTGTCATCTTGGTGGTCACACCAGCCAACAAGGGGGGATGGGTCTGGGTGGAGGCATCCTGGCAGGTGCACACTGCTACATTCTATGCCCAAGCAACATGGTTTTTCACAGTCAACTCCACAGTGGCCTGCTCAGCATCATGCCCTTGGGACAGGACTGCAGCAAGCACAACCACCTAAATGCTGCAACAGCCACCTCCTCCATCTTCTCCTCCGTCGACCTCGATGACGCCAGGGTGTATTCTGCCATGGATGGCCCCTGTCACCGACGCTGCCCCAGCCACACCGCTCCTCAAAGAAGAGCTGTCCCAAGGGTGTGGCTGATGCCTGCACATCTGTCTGGTGGAGGCATCCCTGCATCCATGCTCAACAGCACTGCTTCCACCCTCTTCATCAGATGCAACTGTGGAAATGGAGACACAGAACAGCAACATCAGTGTACTGCACCAAAGCCGGCGTGGCATCACCAACATTGATCGGATCATGACATGTCAAAGGAACAACCATCAACCTCCACACACATGAACATGCAATCCACATTCATGCAGACACCTGCATGGTCATCACTCCACACAATCACATCAAACTACATGTCACAGTCACAACCAATCAATTGTGTACTGTACACACATGCATCAATTGCACATGCACATGTGAGCATGGCATAGCACCAAGCACAAACACAAGTCATGCACACACATCAACTCAGAGTGCCCAAGCAGTGCCATGGCCAATCACATCAGAGTCCCAGGAACTACAATGCCTCAACGTGACTAAGCCAGATATGTGAATGCACGTGTTACATCCAGGCATGAGTGATCCTCCCTCACATATTAGCATTTTGGGCACATACGCATGAGCATCATGCATGCACATGACGTGGGCAACACTACCTCATCTGGCACCCTTGCCATCCCGGCACATCTCCGACACAAGTAACATTGCATGTGCACGGTCAAAAAGAAAGCACTAGAACACACAATACAAGTCAAGTAAGACCACATTTCAAATATGAAGATGTCTGAATGCACACATGGAAAGCAATGCCTGGGGCAAGCATGCAGACATATGTCTCCGAAACATACTTGCTGCAAGCCTAAGGGGGTCACTGCCAACATGCAGGTTCTTGCACAACACATTTGCACCGTAGAGCAGTGCACCACATGGCTACTTGCCAGTCCACTCCAGATGTTGGGGTAATTTGAAGACCTAGTAATGCAGGGCCAGTTAGAACATCTGCAGGGCCCGCATGTTGTTACTCACAGCCTGCACCTGCGTGCACTGTACCCCTGTGTGGTAGCACTAGCCTGGATATAGCATATGGTGTTGCCATGGGTCCTGGATTTCAGATCCTCGCAGCACGTATGTACGTTTTTGAAGGTGCAGACTGCCACCCTCTCCACATTGATGGCATCCGTGATCTTGTCCCGGAACTGCTAATGGCCTTCCTTAAAGTGTTGCATCACAGGTTTGAAGAGGGCATCATAATGCTGCAGGACCTTCTCTACCAGGATGTCAACTTCACTGGTGATGAAGTTGACAGTCCTCTGCCTTGCTGCCACGGGGTTGCCACACTGGTCAAAGGCTAATGGTGCTGACATGACAACACCGAGGCAGGTGTGGGTGGGCCAGTAGTTCCTGGAGATGGGCTGTGGACCGGTGGGGGTGGAATGGCATGGTGGGTGTCCAACAAAGCAGATGTTGTGGTTACAGGGCTGGAGACAGAAGCATAAGCAATGGCTGGACAGCAGGCACTCCAAACGCAGTGCAGGTGGGCAGTAGGCACACATACTGTACAGGCAGCAGCAGATGGCAAAGTTGGAAGCAGCAAAGGGCAGGAGGAGGCAGGTATTATGGCATGGATTCAAGAACATGGGTTTTCTGTGTCTCGCAATGAAGGCAGCCGGAAACAGAGGAAAGGGACTTTGCTCGTAAAAACTGAGTTAAGTGTGGACATGTGAAAACAGAGGACAGGCCCTCAGCGGGTAACTTGTGTGACTTGCGCTGCACGCAGGCATTGAGCACGGCATATTCAGGAATACATGTAAAAGCAACTCTGAATGTGTGTTCAAAGAGGAGGAGATGGACGAGTGGAGTACTGTCATTTTTTGGGGTGCCACGCATTCCGTTCACTTCAGTATGTACTTGTTATTTTGGTGTGGACTTTTTCTCTGTGCATTTACTTTTAATTTTTGCGAGGCTCAAAGTGAGTCACGTATGCATTTGTTTCAACTCTGGGTGCCCCTGTGTATGATGTACCACTATTCTTACTTTTCTGGTAGTTTTCCGGGTTCACTTATGCATTTTTTGTGTTTCTGGGTGCCATTACGTATTGCATACTTCTTTTTTCTTATTTCAGTAGCTATCCTGGTATTGTGTACACATTTATTTTTTCTGGGTGCCTGTGCATTATGCATACCATACTATACACATCTGGGGTACATTTAAACCTTGCTGGACCAGAGAGCTACATCTGACATCACGTTGACTGCCCCCTCACTCATATTGCCCAGGACAATAACTCAGTGTGCCTTCCATATTTCCATTACACATGGGACATGAGTGGATTTGCCCCAAGAGGGAAAGGGGGCAGACGTGGCATGTCCCATGCATGCAGAAACATGGTGTTTGCAGATTAAAGTTGGCCACAGATGGGTGAATGGTGATGGTGCATTAAATTGATGGCACAATCTAACCATCTAACCAATTGTATGCTGTCACAGTGAAGTCTGCATTGACCTTGATCTTTTCCCTTGCATCCAATTGTTTGCGTGCACATTTCCTTGTTTGCAGGTTCACATGCATTGTCATGTGTGCTTATGTCTTCCATGGCAATTTCCTTGGTGGCCAGCCTTCCATTCTGACATCAGTCTCTGTGAAATGCTGCCTCCAGCATGGTCATGCATGGAGTGCAAGAGGTGAGCATTTTTGCACTGGCCTTCTTATGCTTTGCATCATTGGCTCTCATATCTCTGTTCACTGCACTGTCCCACTACTACAATGGTGATGGCATGCCCTGTCATATTATTGCTTTTCTTCCATGAGGGTCCCTGCTTTTTTAGGTGCTGAATTATCTGAATTTCTGATATCTTTTCATTTTCATGCAACATGTTGACTGATGCACGCTTCGTGTATGTGCTATATCGTCTTGGAAATGGGGATATGTGACATGCACATTTGCTGCATGTCATTCAGGGGGTCAGCCAGTGTGGGGGTTGTGGTTGTATGTTAGTGTGTGTGTTTTTTGTGTTTGAATTGCATGCAGTGTGCAGGTGTTGCTGCATGTGAACTGGGACACATGTTGATGGTTTTCTTGTGTGTTGTTTGCATTTCACGAAGGGGGGCACACCTGCCTGTACTTTTTAGGTGCATGGATGTGTTGGCTGCACTCAGTTTGATTTTTTACATTGTCTGTCAATCCTTCTGTCACGGATTGATGGCTATTTCATGGGATGTTTTGTGACTGTCAACTGAATGTTAGGGGACAGGGAAGATGTGCATTTATCTTGATTGATATGGAATGGCAACATTTGTTGCTACATGTCTGGATGTGGCCATTCTGGGGTGCATTGCGGTCATATTGCCATAGTCTACGTCACATGTGGATCCTTACTGCACTGCTTTTCCACACACCATAACATGGACATTTTTGTGCACATCATGCACATTCTCGAACATGTATGCAGCAATATGCCATTGTGCTTCTTGTATTTTGGGGACAGGTGAATTTTGGAAGCTATCTATGGCTGGCAGCTCCCATATGATTGTTGGTGAGTTTAGGGAATTATTGCTGGTTATACATTTAATGGGTATGTTAGTTAGTCAAATGAGATGTTTTTAGTGCCTAGGGTGTGATTTTATTTAATGGTTGCCATGGTGGCAGTGGTGTACTCCCTCTTCAATTTGTTTCTTTTGGAAACAACACATTTATGTCTTTTTAGTTCTCATGGATGTACACAAATTTGCACTTCCATGGTCACTTTCTCAGGGTGGTTTTTTGGGCACAGTGGATTGGCCGTTTGTCATCATTGAATGGCACCTGGGATTTGGCTAGATCGTGTGCACTCCACAGGGGAAGGATTTTAGGTGAAAAAAGATTGCACAAGCTGGGTACGTGCAGCCTCTCCACGTGCCCTTTGCCTAGCCATACGAAAGCAGTCTGTCTGTTGATGGTGGGCCACCGCCATGTCCACTGGGACACCACGCCATGTTGCAACATTGTGCAGGACACATGCTGCCACAATGATCCTGCAGACTACTGGTATTGCACATAGCAACACACCTACAGAATGGTCAAGGGAGTGGAAACGTGATTCAAGCACTCCGAATGTGCACTCCACCATGCCCTGAGTTGCAATATGGGCAGTGTTGTACTTTACCTCAGCATGTGTGTTGGGGTTGTGTATGGGCAATATAGAGTATGGGCTAAGAGGATAGGCACTGTCCCCTGTAGAGGTGAGAATGGTTGTCATTGACATTTGTTGACAGTGTCTATTGGTCTGTGTGCAACATGCATGCATGTGCATGGCCATTCATACTCGCAAATGAGCCATGTGTTGCCATGCTTCCCATCTTCCAGGACCCAGTGTAGCAGGTACATCCTGAAGATGCAACTATCATGTATGCTACCAGGATAGTTGGCATACACTTCAGTAATGATGCCTTTGGCATCACACATAACCTGAACATTGATGGAGTGCCAATGCTTCCGGGTACGATAGATGTGCTCTGTTGCTCTAGGTGGATGTAGAGCAACATGGGTGCAATCAATAGAAAGTGTGCCACCCCATAAAAAACCAGGACCACTGCTTGCTTTTCTGTTGTTGTTCTGGGCATATAGATATGCTGGCAAACAGAATGTCATGCAATTATGATTGCTAACTCCTGGTGTAGGCAGCAAGACTGCGTGGCCTGGGAGAAGCCACCTAATAGGGTGCTGGTCTGCTGGAATGACCCAGTGGCCAAAAAAATGAAGAGTAGTGAGCACCTTTTACAAGGGCCTCAGTGCTTGGGAGCACATGGTGGGTGATACCAGGTCATCTTTCTACTCCTGGCCAGGTCTAGGATGATATGGGGGGGAACCTACACCTGCCATAAACCCGGTCAAAAGACATCCTAAAAAGGCTGGTATGTGGGTGGAAGAGCAAACCCCGTCATCCTCCTCCTGTAGTGTCCCTGGACGATTGCTGCAACAAATGGTGCATTAATTGTGGCTGTATCCGTGCGTTTGTTGTACTTGTATGCTTTATATGCATTTGTTAGGGCGCGCGTTGACATTTATGCCTGCTATCGCGTGGCATAGATGTTTCGGGATTCGCACCTGTTTTTTCATGACCCGACGTTCCCAGATCAATTCCATGAATGAGTTTATTTTTCAGGCATATGGGCAGTGCGATTGCTTGAAAGTGGAACATCCCTCATAAGACCCACATTTCTGCTTGTTCTTCCTCATAACGCGTTTTCTGCACCCTTTTTAGGTGGCTGCGCAGGCCCTACTCACCCTCTCCTTGGAGTCTCGTGCAAGGCGTTCCTTGAGTCTTAGAGACGTGGTGGACCTGTGCGGTTTCCTCGCAAGTCCCAGGTAAGCCCTGCACACTGCTTTCCATGAATCGACAAACAGGGATTTGCGCACGATTTTACGCGCAAGTCCCCGATTTTCCCTGCTAAATATTCCATGAATCTGGCCCTGTAATGTATCATAATGTTGCGATATTAAAAGAGAAATGAGAATGCTAAGGGTGACACACATTTTAAGTAAAAGAGTTATGTTTTTGATCTCAATGTCTTTACTTTGAGATTTGAGAGAAACAAGCTTTCCATATATTCACTTTTTTATTTACTTTTCTCCTTACTTTTTAATGTAAAACTGACTGGTTCAAAGTGGCTCTTTTGTGTATATCTTGTCGTCCTACCAGTTTGCTTCCTACTGATAACTTGACTTTGGTTTTGGTTCATTTTTGAAAATACATATCGTGTGTAGCTATCATTCCACTGAGCCTGGGACGACTAGATTCATAAAGACATTGGCCTCAGATCAGAGTCACGTTTTGTTCTTCATTTAGGTTATCGTTACATCTGCTGCCATTCACCTCTGCCATCCCCCCGTCTATAAGTGTTACAAGAAAATAAGCGAGCCAGAGATGAAGTGGGAAAAGAGTGGTTTCTAATAACATGGGCGCATGTTGATCTTGTTAAGTGGATCATAAATCTGAAATGCAGTAGGATGGATGTCCCCTAATATTTTTGAACTAAATTGTATTGTGTTTTCAGAAAAGTAGATGAATAAGATGTTCTTGGGCAATTATTATAATATAACATGTTGTGTTATAATATCTTATGGTGTCATGTTTTCCTATGTTGCATTATGTTATGTATTGTTTATATCATGGCTAACGTGCTGTGTGAAGTTGTGTTATGTAAGGTTATATTTTCGTGCACTGAATTATGCTCTTATTGTGCCAACAACTTCAGCAGAATCATTTCTAGGCACACATCATATTTTATGTCGAGGGTTGGACCAAAGGGGTTGGTGATGTTTATTGTTGTGGTGTATTGAAGGGCCTGCTCTGTCTCTCAGCAAGTTACATGTGGAAGTGTCAGTCGACATTTGTGATGGAGCTATGGGATGGGTTATCTGCGCAGAATAGGGGTGTGTCCTCGCAATTGGATAAATAGTGACCCACATTTTCAAATCATAATTACTGTAGTGCCTTGTAGTGCAATTTTGGAAACATATGGTTAATGTGCACTTAAAAGCACGTTGCACTAATATCATTGCCTTTAACGATCGGCCAGCTCTAGGGAGCACTAAATCATCAAATTGGCCCAAAATAACAGCCTTCACTGGCCTGACAAATGGGCTCTTCAGTCATTGCTTAATGTTCAATTGGTGAAGACCTCTCGCCACCCTGACAGCAGGGTGGAATGAGATCACTGTGCCATGCGCAAAGACATATGCAAATGAAGTTAGGGCTCGATTCATGAAATTGTCTGTGCGGAAAATAGTGTATTTGCGTGTGCTACTGCGTCCAAATCCGCCTTCAGTCTATTCATGGAACTGAATGCGTAGTACTTTTCCTGGACTTGCGTGGAGTTTGCGTTGACTCGGCACGTCTGTGCGAGCTGTCGAGGGCCTTTTTTGAGACTCCAAGCAGAGCATGGACGTGGTTTGCACAGAGGCCTTGGAAGGGTGCGAAACACCAAAAATGGGGAAGATCTTGCGAAGAAGTGGGTATTCCGAGGAATAGCCTGCAGACAGTCCCTCGTACGCCCACTATTGCACGGCATGAGCATTTATGGATTCGATCGTGCAAGGTCTCGGCTGGGAAATGGTCACGCAAGTCCCTCACAGGATCTGCCACCCAAAGGCAGGCGTAAGTACACTTGTGCATAGGATTTTCAGCACGTAGGTGGGTTAGAATGTCAGAGTTCGGGTGCATGTACTCAATCAGGCTACCAATGTGACTTAGGGGTTCGCGTAAGCATTGTAGAGGGATGCAGGGCCATTTTACGTGTCGGTCACATGCAGGTTTCCTGAGTTACTATTTTTTATACGCATGTTGTTGGGGTTCCGGATTAGTTACGGGAGACCCCGTGCAGGGTCCCTGAGTCACAGGTCTGCTTATGGGGGACCCATGTACTGTTTGAAAGATGTGCCAAAGGGAGCGCACAAAGGTAGCTGTTCTGGCTGTTCATGCTTTGCGTGTGTGCGTGTCGTAGGCGTTCTGACCGCAACTTGCAAACGGGGTTACTTTGCATTAACAATTCCATGAATACGCAGGGCACACATTTGTCATTCTGCATGCAGGCTTGCGCAGTGTCCTTCTTGGCACGTGGCCTATTGCAGGATTTTTGTCCTCAGTTCCATGAATCAGCCCTTAATACTATTAAGGGATTCTTCTCACGGCACGTGTCCTCTCTATTGCTGTTTTCCATTTTAGTGTGTGGGATAGCATGGCCAGAAGGAGGTAGCACCCTGCCCATCACAGTTCCCTAAAAGGAAAATATTTGGTGGTGCCAGTAGATTAGAAAAGAAGGGCCCACACAGCTGGAGTATAATTACCTGATCAGCTGCACTATTAATCCACAGAAGAGAACACAGAGTGACAGCCAACAAAGGCAACATTTTCTTTTTTCAATACTCTATTTAATCCTGTGGATTGTCTCTCATTATGATGAGATGACTACTACTTGAGTAGTACAGGGATGAGTGGTAGCTAAAGTGCCTACTCAGCTCCACACTACTACTAAACCAACAGTGATCCCAATCATAAAGGTGAAACAGCATAGCTGGACAGCTATGCCCCCTTCCCTGCTTTTGGAAAAGAGGGCAGAGGGAAGGCTATGCTGTTCACAAATGGTTTGGGCTGGTGTAGATGCAATCCAATCAACAAATGTTCTGTGTTACTAAATATATAATCCCCTGCCATGGTTCTATTGAAATAGCATCTTTAAACTATCACATATGCATCTAACTACATAAAATACCACTCAAACACCCCTGTTAGAGAAAACACAAAGAATGCATTTAAAAAAAATGGAAATCCTAGATTGGTAGACAGGGGTGTTCAGGCAGAGATTCAAACAGTGAATGTCGAAGTTAATTAACTTGTCTTTCGAAGTTAGAGAAATGGGACATGAATGTCAAAATAGTCCTTTAAGTTAGAACAGGGGGACATAAACTCTTCAAATAGCTTCAGTTTCTCATCTTTGGGGCTCAACAGTGTTAATTCAGGCTTCTAGGTGCCTTTATGCAGTTGGGCCGGTGTGGAGACAGATTGAATGGTACCTTACCATTGGGGAGTTGGCATCGAAAAGTCAGAGTTGAGTGCTCCCTATGGATCATGTCGACGTTCAGGAGGGGCCGAGTCAATGTATTTCAGCGGGTTGAGTTGGCATCAAGACGATGTTTCTGCTGGTTCTAGTCAGTGTGCAAGATGGGTGAGGAGTTGATGGCTTCCAGAAGGTTATGTCAGCATTTGCGTTGGATAGAAACAATACTTCTGTTGGATCAAGTCGTAGGTTGAGTCACATTAAGTCAATTGGTTCATCAGAGTCAAGCCAGTGAATGGGTTGAGTCAAGGTAATCTGCTCCAATGGTTCTAGTCTGCATCGGCATGGCTCAAAGAACAGGTACATGGTTTAAGGAATGTGGAGTGCCATAGGCACAAAGGGAGTTGGGCAGAGTGAATTGGTGTATAGCACTTAATAAATGCAAAATAAAATGCATAGTAATAAGCCATTGATCAGCTTTCTGGAATTTGCAGTCATTGGGATACCAGTCCACAAAGCAGGGGCAAGGTGAGTGTTTTCATCTGTCCTTCCAAGCAGTATGGTTTGTCAAGGTCACTTTCTGAATTGTTTCACTTCCGGTGAGCAGGTCATGGAACCAGTGTCTCAGTTGCAGTAGGCATTGTGCAGCCTTCTGGTCATCAGAAATAGATCATTTAGATGGTTAGGGAGAAGAGCCTTCTCTTCCTTCAAGCTCCTTTTATTCACCTCTCTAAAAGAGGAGTTTGGAAAAGGCTGTACTCCCAACCAAGTTCCAGTGAATCCTTATTTAAGCAGTGATCAAATATGATTCCACTAAGTGGAGGCATACTCCACCCTTTCATCAACAAAATGCTATGGTGAATTGGTCCACAGCAAGTCTTTCATTAAAGGTACAATCCAGTTGGCTGCAGCATGTGACCTTTGCCTGATGATATCATACCCAGAAGTGCCTTCTCTGTAGGAAGTGGCAAGGAGATCAGGAAGTTTAGGAGCTCTTGCAACATCCAGAATGGTGGTATCCCTCTATACTTAGCTAGCCTCATCCCCTTATTCTATCTGCTGAGATAAAAAAACTATCCAGTAATCAGCACCCTTGTTTGAAGTGGCTAATTTAATGGCAGGACTGCCTTTGAAAGATGGATTCCCAGGGGTCCTGCAGGGAGCGCTCATGTTGCCTGGAGACAAGAGACAACCATTCTCAGGGGATCAAAGAAATATCTTCCTGGATTGAACTGAAGATGTTTTTTGTGGGTCCACCGAGCCCAAACCACTTAATAAACACGAGGCGCTCTCACAAATGAATATACATTAAATTACATCATATGGTTGGGGCTTATATAATTTTGTAATCTTAGTTGCTGTAATGTCAGCTAGACATGGATTATATTGAAATATGAATCTGCCACCTGGTTACTAGGGAACACATTTATGATATTTTGAACCAGGTTCACACAATTAAAAAGCCACCTCTGTCTATGTTCCAAAAACTATGTACAGGAATGCACATGTGACCTTTAACCCTGCCATGTTGCAAATGCAGGACAGCTGCTGGAGATGTCAGTAGATTGTTTCATAATACTTTTTGGCATGGATCATTATGCAAGTGGGGTCTGATTAGCAAATCTCACATTCATAAACATAAATTCACACATCATGTTATCATTAAAAATAAAAAAAAGAGAGGCTACCCCAACCTCATTCTGGCACACTCACACAATGTGTGAAAACCAGGAGAAACACGGTTTCTGCAGTTTGGGTTTCGCCATATCCAAATATTTTTGTTTCAATTTCTCTCACTGAGTGGTAACATACATTAGAAAATATGTTCTTTGTGTTGCTCACTCTATTCATGCATGCACACCTGTATCAGTAGTTTGATTCTGGTATAGAGGCAAGGATCCTTACATACTGTGCAATATTTTTTATCATGCGCAGGTAGCAGGCAGTGTCCATAGGGATATACTCTTATGGTTTCCACCATGTTTTTTCAAGATGGCCACCTATACTGATTTCTACCCTGTGCTTTTTCAGATGGATCACCAAATCCTCTGACATGAAGCCGAGCAAGATCAACAACAGTTAGACATGTGGGTATATTCTGTTTTAATTTGTATTTAATTGGCAAAAAACAGTATTCAGATTCTCGACAATCAATGTAATAGTCTCAAGGCAAGAATATTGTATAAGTTTAAAACTAGTCATCTTCATGGAATATATCTGTAAAAGGGACCAGCAGGCCACTCACCTCCATGGGTGAGAATTTGGAAAAAAAAGAAAAGATAATAACATACATCAGTTTGGTAAATGTATGAGCTTGTTGAGAATATCTTAGCTGTACATCATAAAGGTTTTTTTTTTTTAAAGTTGTTATAGCCTATGTGGTGTAGATCTTTTGGAAGTGGTATTCCCCTGACTCAGTGATACAACTCTAGGAACAGCCCCAGATTGCCCATAATGTGTACAGATCTTCTTGTTGATGGCCCTCTCAAAGATTGACAGAGTCAGTAGTTCATAAATCCAGTCACAGACGCTCAGGCAGTTCGCTTACTTCAAGACATGTAGGATAATGTTCTTTGCATACATCCCTTGATTAGTGAAATATTGATTGCTTTTGGGAAGTCATGTATTACTTTGTCATCCCCCATGATATGTAAGAAAGCCTTCAATGGCATGTCAGCCTCCAGCACAATGTTTATTCTCTCAAACCCTTCCAGAAAGAATTCATTGTTACTCTTTTAATTGTTTCTGATACTTCTTTTTTAGCCACTGGTCCCTCATGCTCTGGCCATCTGCTTCATGACCTCCATGATGCAATATGAACCAGTGATCTTCAGTTCCATGGGTTCCACCCTGTTAGTCCTCACAAAGGATGGAGGTGTGGCCTTGGTAATGTCCTGCAAAGTGCCAGAGGTTCCACCAGGGAATGAACCATCTGACATTCTTCTCTAACTCTTGTTGGCTACCGTCTTATCCAAGGGTCCTTCTTCTGTCCCTGACATTCCCAACCTACTTCCACCTAAACAATTAATAACGTTCCCACTCCTAAAATGGCCTATCTTGCCTTCCATCCTCATTTCACCTCTACCTTCACACTTCTTTCATCAGAATTTTGGGCACTATTGTTCTTAAAATGTCTGACCTAGTTCCCTTTAGTGTTGATGTTATGGTTTCCCACAACCCCTCCATTGCACTCCTTTCCAACTTTCTCCTGATCTCTTCTTGATGTTTTCTTCAACTTTCCAAAGGATAGTCTCTCCTTCTGTTTCTTATTACCTCTAATCACTGTTTCTTTCTTCTAAGTGCTTCCACCCCGTTCCTTGTCGCCACCACAGATTCCTCTCTCCAATAATCGACTTGCCTTACTCACAAACTACTAGTACTGCAATGAAGCCACAAGCTTTTGTGAAGCTATAGACCCTCATAGGGGCAATCCAATCACAAGTGAGTGCAAATGGGGGAAATAATGACTGTGGGTCTGTGTTTGGATTTTTTGATGTTCCTGCTTTTGTGAGCCTGATAGCGATGTGCCCCTGTTGGACGATGGTGGGACACTGACAAAGTTCTCAGAGAGTGTGTCCAAAATGTTGGAATTAACATGCATTGTTGATGAATTGCTAAATGCATGGCCCTCTTGTAATGTTCCAACCCACTTCTGCTGCACCATCTATGACTGACAGCACACTGCTAAACAAGGCTATAGGTTTCATTCAGTTACAGCAAGCTTCATGCTGCTCCTATGTCCAGCCAGTTGAGGAAAATATGTAACAAACAGACTTCTGACTTCAGAGTACCATCACATATTATCTCTGGTGGAATCCCAGTCCTTCCTCCATGATCCTGAGTACCCATAATGACATGATCTGAGAAAGTCATACTGCCTATCTCAGCCAAGATCATGCTGATTTCCAGGGATGGAATTAGCCAAATATGACACATCCTCGAGAGTGAGGCATGAATGTATAAGAACAAAGAACATGAAGACACCCTACCATCGAAGACTGTTTTCAATGGATCAATCTATTCATTAAGAGATCCATTTCTAAGTTTAAGTATCCTGCCATTAGGCATTTCTGCTTCGCAAAGCCTTAGAAGTGAGCTATGCTCTTGGTTGAGATCTTGTACTCATGCTAATGTCAATGATCAAGTACAATTCATCTTCCGTCCCTACCATTTTTTATGTGAGAGTAACTTAAATGTAAGTCCATTTAGGGAAGGATTGCTATCTTTGCCTGCTTAACCTTTACTGGGGAATTATATTGTTTCTGGTATCACATGTCCCTCAATCTGTTTTGGTCTGCCGTTCTTAAATAGAGTAGCTGTAGATAGACCACACATGGGCCCTTCTTGTTTAATTCTAGATATAAGTGTGTCCTTTTACTCACAAAATGAAGACCCTTAGCATTCAAATGTGTGCTGTCATTGGCTGTGATCCCACCCTAAGAAAATAAGCATGACCTCTATTTGCATGAATACTTGTGTATAGGCATGTTGTAAATGCCATATCATATTATATCATATCATGCTTCTCCATATGTCCAATTTCCCTTTTACTGTCCCCTTACAACAATGAACTGCATGTCCCTCACCAACACCACTTGTCCCATCAAAGACAAACATCTTAAAGATCTCCCATACCCCCTCGCCCCTAACCGACTTCTACCCAATGAACAGACCTCTCATGGGGCCATTCAGCGGAAGGGCAGTCAACCAGAAAAGGAAAAAAAAGAGAAGCTATCACTATAGCTCCCTCTGGAATCTAGTGCAAACTGAAGAAAGGGCCACAGGCATTTAAGCCATTAGAAATCTACCATAACTCTGGAAAATCAAATAACCCTTGCCTTCATCCTGCCAGGACAATGCAATCTCCACCACAGCCCTTGCCAATAAGCACTGCCTTCACCCAAATAAGATTGCTCTTAGTTCTCAAATGATGCTACGCCCCTATCCAAAATGGCAAACTTATTATTTATTTAGCATTTATATCAGTGCACAAAACCCTGAGGCATCTAGGCACTTGTTACAGAAAGTGGTACAACAGTGCAGTAGGACGCATGTGGTTACAGACATGAAAAGGTAGTGTGTATATACAGACTGGAAAAACCTCACCTCATCTTACAAGGGGCGACATTGGGCCACATATGGGTCAGGTAGGTAAGATTATGCATGCTGGCTAAGCCTCATCTCATTTTGTGGGGATATGAACTAGGCAGCAAATATCTCAAGTAGGTAAGATTACGTATGCTGGCTAAGCCTCACCTCATGTTGTGGGAGCTAAACTAGACAGCAAATGGGCCAAGTAGGTAAGATTACATATGCTGGCTTAGCCTTGCATCATGTTATGTGGGCTACACTAGGCTGCATATATGTCAAGTAGGTAGGCTTACACATGTTGGTTAGGCCTCACCACATGTTATGGGGAGCTAAACTAGGGAGCAAATGTGTCAAGTAGGTAAGATAATGCATGCTGGATAAGCCCCACCTCATGTTATGGGGGCTACAGTGAGCATAGCATATTGCAGCATGTATCGCTGCAAGGCACATAGAGTAACACAGACCTCATATCATATTTAAATGGTTAATTCCCGGACTAGCTGGGCAAAATACAAGGTTTTCTGTGATCGCGCATTGATCCGCTACATGTGTCTATTCAATTTAACGGTGCACAGCAACACAAGCCTATATTGACGTTTGCTTTTCCATATTTGGAGCGCAAACAGCAAGTCGGCAGCACGCATGGAGAAATGACATCTAGCACATATAAGCTGCAGTTGAAATGGTATTTTACCAACATATGTCAACATCTATTTTTGGATATCATTTTGTTGTTGTGCAGTCTAAGATGTCACTGAGAAATGAGGAACACAATTTGCTCATTTAAATACATTTTTGAAAACTTTTTTGAAAACATTTATGTGTATCCATTATGACTTAATAAGCTGTGCGCAATGTTTAAAATGTTTTAAAAATGTTTAAAAATGGCAGAATTTGTAAACAGACAGTCTGAAAGTGTATGTAGCCCTATACATTGAAACCATAGTAAGCATGCAGGTTTTTAAGTCCTCTCTCTGTGTTCACACCCTAAACGTGATCAAGCGGTGTGTTTGCCGCAAAACGCGTTGTTTTTGTTCTTTTCTTATCTTTGTCCATGCATTTAATTAATTAAAGAAAAAAAACTTTAAATGCCTGGCAACCGTTGGTCATTTGACTTAATGCTCAGTGTGGATTTCTCACTCTGGACTGCTTTTTGGAGTGCACTCTGTCCACTTTGTACCGAGGTACAAAGGTTTTTTCATATATATATATATATATGTAACGCACAATGATGGAAAAGCTTGATACCAAACTAAATCATCACACAAAAAAAATATATATATATATATTCAGTAAAAAAAACTTTGTTAAAGGGACGTTATGGTTCAAAGTAAAACCGAAAAACCCCTGCAATTCACCAGTTATGGTAAGCTAAGCAACCATAACTCGCGCCACCATGTACTGCTAACATGAACACCCGGGACATCAAAGATGACATCACAAATGTCATTGGTGACATCACTGATGACATCACATGTCTGGCTCCCCCTTTTTTCCTTTACTGACATATCTAGGGCACATGGATCTGTTCAGTAACAGTAAAAACTAAAAATTGAAAATATAATATATTTGTAGATTTATTCTTCAATTAAGTTTTTATAATAATTCCCTTAGGTTCAAGTCACATTATATGAAACATATACATAGCGGAAGACACAGACTTGAAAGAAAGTTATCCTTTCTGTGCATGAAGATACTCATTAGGATTATCAGCACTTTCTCATACTGTACTTTCCTGTATATAACTGTATTTGTATACATTGTACTCACACTTCTTTCCTTAGAGTCTAGTCACATCATGTGATACACATACATACAGTAAGTAGCAGCTTTGAAACAGAGCAATCATTTCTCTGCATATATTCATATTTGTATGTGTTGTTGTCTCTTTGTGTTTTGTCTGTAATAATGCAATTATGTATTAAGTTAGTTTTATAAGCTACTTATTACATGTTTCACACTACACAAGACTCTAATAAAAAAGCAGATATTCATTTTACTATTCAACATGGCAAGATTATGAATATTGCACCTTCATCATGTATGCTGCACACACTGCTTATGTTTCTACATGAGTAGTTTAGAATACTGGATTGAACTTCAGAATAGAATGCTATTTATATCAATGCATTGCTTAGTGCACTAATTAGTTCATGATATGTGTTCCAATGCTCCTTGACACTTTTTGGTCAACATTATAAGAATCCCTTGTACAGAGTTTTCATGAAAACTAAATGTGCATTTGATGTCATCAGTGATGTCATCAATGACATTTGTGATGTCATCTTTGATGTCATGGGTGTTAATGTTAGCAGTACACGGCGGCGCGAGTTATGGTTGCTTAGCTTACCATAACTGGCGAATTTCAGGGGTTTTTCGGTTTTACTTTTAACCATAACGTCACTTTAACAAAGTTTTTTTTTTACTGAATTTGATAGGTTGTTAGTAGCGCAACTTAACCATAACGTCCCTTTAACAACGTTTTTTTACTGAATTTGATAGGTTTTTAGTAGCGCAACTTAACCATAACGTCCCTTTAACAAAGTTATTTTACTGAATTTCATAGGTTTTTAGTAGGACAAGTTAACCATAATATCCCTAACTCTATATACATGTAACATAGAACATACTGAACTCCCACCTAGTGATTTTGATGTCCGCGGACTGTGCCCTTGTTCGCGGACGGATGCGGACAACACCAATACTACCCAAAAACTCAGGGGTATCTTAAATTGTTATATCATGCCACATGAACACTGTACAAGTTGAAAAACCAACACACAAAGACATTATATATAGTAATAAATCAGAAGTAGAACTTATATATCTAACACATCAAACATCCATTTAAATACCATATATAGTAAAATGTAATATACCAAAACAAGAAAAGTATGCTTCTAACATAATTACCTCACAGAAACTGCACAACTAGGAGCAGCAGCACATCTACAGAACAGTTAGAAGACAACTTACCACAATCTAGTAAGTAAACTTTTTTTTCTGATATATTTCTAAAATGTCTATAATAAATACAATAAAAGTAATATATATATTTTTTTCCTCACAGAAATGTCAAATACTTTAGAATGGCGTGAGGACAATTTCCGACATGGTAAAATGCCTGAAGATATTGAAACTAATGGTAGACACTTCTCTATATAACCAAATTAATAAGCATTACTTTATGTGCACTTAACATATATATATATATATATATATATATATATATATATATATATATATATATATATATATATATCAGTGAAAAAACTTTGTTAAGGGGACGTTATGTTAAGTTGCGCTACTAAAAACCTATGAAATTCAGTAAAAAAGTAGAAAAACTTTGTTAAAGGGACGTTATGGTTAAGTTGCGCTACTAAAAACCTATGAAATTCATTAAAAAAACATTGTTAAAGGGACGTTATGGTTCAAAGTAAAACCGAAAAACCCCTGAAATTCGGCAGTTATGGTAACATAAGCAACCATAAACTCGCGCCACCGTGCACTGCTAACACTAACACCCAGGACATCAAAGATGACATCACAAATGTCATTGATGACATCACTGATGACATCACATGTGCATTTACTTTTCATAAAACTCTGTACAAGGGATTCTTATAATGCTGACCAAAAACTGTCAAGGATCATTGGGATAAATATCATGAGCTAATTAGTGCATTAAGCAATGCATTGATGTAAATAGCATTCTATTATGAAGTTCTATCCAGTATACTAAGCTACTCATGCAGAAACATAGGCAGTGTGTGCAGCATACATGATGAAGGTGCCATATTCATAATCTTGCCATGTTGAATACTGAAATGATAACTGCTTTCTTATTAGAGTTTTGCGTACTGTGAAACATGTAATAAGTAGATAATAAAACCCACCTAATACATAATTATTATAGACAAAACACAAAGAGACAACAACACATACACATATGAGTATATACAGGGACAGTGAAGTAAACAAAAAAGCAGAAATAGTAGCAGAAAGAGTTCATAACCTAACTGATTGTCTTTATGCAGAGAAACTATTGCTCTGTTTCAAAGCTGCTACTTACCATATGTATGTGTATCACATGATGTGACTGCACCCAAAGGAAAGGAGAGTGAGTATAATGTATACAAATATGAGCATATACAGGGAAGGTAGAGTAATACAAATAAAACTATGAGAAAGTGCTGATAACCCTAATGATTATCTTCATGCACAGAAAGGATTGCTCTCTTTCAAGCCTGTGTCTTCCACTATGTATATGTTTCATATGATGTGACTTGACCCTAAGTCTACAAATATAGTACCTTTTCAATTTTTACTTCCTAACTGTTACTGAAGAAAAATATGTGGCTTCGATATGTCATTAAAGGATAAAAAGGGAGAGCCAGCCATGTGATGTCATCAGTGATGTCATCAATGACATTTGTGATGCCATCTTTGATGTCCTGGGTGTTAGTGTTAGCAGTGCACGGTGGCGCGAGTTATAATTGCTTATGTTACCATAACTGCCGAATTTCAGGGGTTTTTCGGTTTTACTTTGAACCATAACGTCCCTTTAACAAAGTTTTTTCACTGAATTTCATAGGTCTTTAGTAGCGCAACTTAACCATAATGTCCCTTTAACAAAGTTTTTTTACTGATTTCATAGGTTTTTAGTAGCGCAACTTAACCATAACGTCCCATTAACAAAGTTTTTTCACTGAATTTCATAGGTTTTTAGTAGCATAACTTAACCATAATATCCCTGACTTCATATACAAGCAACACAGAACATACTAACCCCCTCGTAGTGATTTTCATGTCCACGGACTACCGCCAAGTCCGCGGACATATCGAAAATCTGAGCGCGGTGAATGTAAATTTAAATAGTGTGCCCCATTTCCCCTTTGAAGTTGGCTCTGAAAGAGCTGTTTTTTTTTTTTTTTTACAGATGCTTGACAGACACCTGTTATTTTGTATTTTTTTATTGTTTTTTTTCTTACTTTACTCCTAAAATCTTCACATAACCTTCTCCAAACCAACCCTTACATTCCAAAATAGAAAGGCATTTCCCGTAAAAGATAAAGAAATGCCATCTTCTTTAAAATTAACAGCATTACTGGCATCAATATTCTCATTATTACAGAAGAACATACCAGCTCTAAGCATGAAGGTACACATGCCTCGGTTGATGACACACCTAGCAATGTTTTGCTGAGGACAAAAAACTGAACTATTGTCCCATATTGCCCTAGGTAATAATCCAGAAAAAATTACTTTCGCATTTGGAAGGATCTTCATTATGGCTTGAACCAAGCGTTCCAAATCAGCCAACAAAGTAGGGGCACTGACGTTGCCCAAATAGAAAGCATCATAGTGCAAAACTACCACATGCGGACTGTTCATCGTGGCCATATCCTCACAAACTTGTACAATTCCCTGTACATTGCAATCAGGCACAGTGCTCCACACCACCTCCACTCCTTTCACATCAAAGTTCTTTGCAACATGCCTGCATTGAATGTACTGTTGTAAACCAGGCACAAACATATCTCCGAGCACCAACACCCTGACTTTCTCCACTTCTGCCATCTTCACTACACACAGTCTCTTTCAACACAAATCCACAACTGCGACATCTGATTGGCTGATCCGTACAGTCTTCTTGCCATGTTGGATTTCCTGGAAAAACCCAGATGTAGCACGCCCTGTCCACGAACAGCCGCGGTGTCCGCGGACGGCGTCCACTTTACTCTCTGTGCCATTCCCTCATTGCATACAGCTAAGCAATCACACAATACCAATAACGTCCTCAGAACACCCCCATTTTGTGAATTTTCGAACATTTCAGGACAATTATCATTTCATTATTCAGCATATTAACATTACAAATATTATACTTTCATCTTGTACTCTGAACACAATGCTATGTTTCTCCATTAGTAGCTCAGTATACTAGATAGAATCCCATAATACAATGCTATTTATATCAATGCATCGTTCAAAGCACTAATAACGGTATGATAGTTATTGCAATATCCTTGACCCTTTTTTCGCAACATTATAATAAAAATCCCTAGTACACAAATTCCATGAAAAGTACATACACATTAGATGTCATCAGTGATTTCATCAATGACATTTGCGATGTCATCTTTGATGTCCTGGGTGTTAGTCTTAGCAGTGCACGGTGGTGGCGTGAGTTATTTTTCATAGCTTACCATAACTTGCGATTTTCAGGGGTCTTTCAGCTGTACTTAGAACCATAACATCCCTTAAACAAACTTTTTTTAATATCACGCAAACAATATACAAACATGGCGTGCAAAAACCAACTTCTCACAGATGGCTTTACACAGAATGTTGCAAAGTAAGAATTTATGCTCGTTCACAGTAAAGGTCAGCTGCTTCCATTTTTTTCTCGGGCCCCGGAGAGGCTCACGAAGCGGACTATAAGTTTGTATTGTGTTTTGACCTTGACAGACAGAGATTGTGATGAAAGACTTCTCTTGAAGGAGTGTTGCTAAAACGTAAGAGAAGATAAGGATGACATTTCTGAAACGAAACCACTTTTATATATTATATCACTATGCGAAAGATCGTTCGCACACGCAGAGTCGTATTTTGGGACTGCACTACTCGTAGACAATGGAAATTGCAATTGTACTGTAAGTAACCCTTTAGATTATTTTATACCAAATATAATTACAATAGCGTAGCATTAAAGACCGCTCAAGTTGAACTTGTTAGTTGAAAGTGGCATAATGTTTTCTACCGCGCACTATCACTGCCGAATTGATCCCCTGTCGTTTAGAGGGCTCTGAAAAAGGCAGATGACACAGGGTGGGTTAATAGAAATAATTTCACCGGTCTATAGGCAGTCAAGCGCTCTACTCGCTGTGCCACTTCACTGTAGCCTGTCAAGTGGCACAGCGAGTACAACGCTCGCTTTGACATCCGTGCACACCTTGCTAATGCAAGTTCGAATCCCGGCAAGGCCAAACTCAGCCTTTCATCCTTCCGTGGTCGATAAATGAGCACCGCACACCGTGGTTAATGATAAGCACCGCTTAGATACCTCACGGTTCTTAGCACTATATGAATGGGAAAATATTATTATTTTATTATTAACATACTCCGTTGCACTATTTTCGATAGCAAATAGTTTCACGCCCTAATAAATAAAATGATGATTTTTAATGAAGATCGGCTGGTGAGACTAATTTATGTTTTTTAAAACAGGTAGGTGGCCCCATTTTGCCTATCTCACGATTTACAGACTCCAGCGGATGGGGTCTTCAACTTCCAGGTGCAGGTCCAAATATGCAACTTCATGACCCTCACCATTTTACGGGACAATCGCCAAGGACCAATATGCCCTTACGCAGTACTAGCGACTACAAACAACATACCAACTAGTAGGGTGGTCTAATTGCTCGTTGTTGGAGCAACCTTCCGATTATCAGAGCGACCATTTACTGCTTTTATCATAAACCAACAGCCTATCTACCGCAAATAAACAACGCGTGGCTCAAAATAAACCTTTGCTGATCGACAGCAGAGACAATAGCAAATCGCTGAATATTCACTAAACATTTCATGTGAAATAAATGTACTTTACCAAATGTACAATCCTGCTGTTTACTTTTAAACCACAGTTTCATATTCCGAATTGTGGCGCACTGAGTTGTAAGCTGATCTAACACCCTCTGTACCGCAAAGGAACATCGCGTGCCTCAACATGAACTTTTGCGGATTGACAACAAAGACAAATGCAAATTGCTGAATATTCTCTAAACATTTGATGTCAATTAAATGTACTTTACAAAATTTACAATCTTGCTGTTTGCTTTTAAATCACTGTTTCATATTCCGAATTGTGGCGCGCTGTGTTGTGACATAATGTGTGTTGTCTTCCGGGTTCTGCGTAAAGTCACTTAGGACTGCAGAGGACTGGGCGCGTTTGATGATGCACCCTGTAATGTCACGGAGAGAGGCGGGGAATATGAATGCTTTGATAATATCAGGCTTAGGGGCGGGAGATATGATTTAGTGTCGCAAAAGCAAGTCAGCCAGGTCAATAGCGCCAGTCATAGGATTATCACATAATGTCGGCGCACACCAGCCGGATTTATCGTTTCTTTAGTGGACAAAAAGTCGGTTGACGCACATAGGAAATTGTCCTATTAGCGGACAAAAGGAGTGGTCTTAAAACACTTTCACCCTGACAACGAACAATACAAACAACGTTCTCAGAACACCCCCATTTTGTGTAATTGAAACCATTTCGGGACACCGCGAGTGTTCTTAGAACACATTCAACTGGACAGATTACAATACGGACAGCGTCCTGAGGACACCCCCAGTTTGTGTATTTACAAACAATTAAGAACACTGCGAGTGTTCATAGCTCAATTTTACCTTCCTTGCGAACAAAAATGACACATACTCTGTCCTCTAAACACCCCACCATTTAGTTTATTTACAAAATGTCAGAACAGCCGTGTTCTCCGCGAACGCAACAAAAACATCTAGCACATAAAAAAACAAAACATTGACCCTATCTCATACTCCCCCACTCTCCCCAAACACTCTTACACACCAACACACGGCACTAAATACAATTTTTTATCCACGTTTTACCGCGCTGTACGCGGTCGACGGCGAATACAAGATGGCGGGTGCCACAGAAAATCTGACGTGCTCCACGCCACTCGCCGTCCAATCACCGAACACGTCGCATGTCCGCGGACATGATGCAAGGCCATGGGCCAATCGGGGTGCTGTCCGCGGAGCGCACAGGGAAGTCCGTCCGCGAAGCGAACACAGATATCACTAATTTTTTTGCCTTACGTTTTGGTCATTTTATAAAAAACGACTGGACGGATTTACACCAAAAAGACCAAGCCCCCGCTCCTGCCGCAAATTTGGTGTAAATCCGTCCAGCGGTTTGGCCTGTGGCCGTGCGCAAAGTTTTTTCCCATTCAGTCTATGGGGAAAAAAAAAGTTTTGGGACCCCCCCTATAACCTAGCCTCCCCTGGACGAATCCTCACCAAACTTTGGAAAAGAATTCAGAGTGACCCATATACTTATTTTGCAAAGTTTGGTGAGGATCCGTCCAGGGAGAGCGAAGTTATAAGCCACCCAAAAAGTGCTCTTCCTATGGAAACAGCAACTTAACCATAACTACATGGCCACTACCGTGGCCATGTAATTTTTAACAGATCATACAAACAATGAAAACAATACACAACAAAATACGTTAGAACAAACTCTCCAGCACATGGAAGAAAAAATGAACAAGCTCATGACAAATTTCCACCTTTTGAAAGGTTTTGTGGAGCACCATATAAAAGAACAAATTAGATACCATTGTGCAACATGTACCTGTCCCCACTCTCCATATCCCAGTCAATTATCCCCAAACCCTCTCCACGAACAAAAACGTTTTGATGAGACTTCCATCCCTTCATCTTCTCCTGTCTATCCTATTGAAAACCCCAATTCCCCTGTGTTTGTGTCAGTTTCTGCTACCCCTTCTCTATCATAAATTGTACATATGTATAATATAATGAAAAATAAATGTTATGTATGTGTTAATTTAGTCCTTTGTGTTTTTTTTTTTTAAATTCAGTTTTGGTGTCCGCGGCAACACGGGTGTTCTGAATTTTCGTAAATAAATGAAATGGGGTTGTCCTGAGGACACTATACCTGTAGGTACTGTTCGTAGGCAGGTTGAAACTGTTCTAAGAACACAGGTGGTGTCCTGAAATGTTTGTAAATAAACAAAATGGGGGTGTCCTGAGGACACTATACCTGTCCGTACTGTTCGTAGGTAGGTTGAAACTGTTCTAAGAACACATCAAGTGTCCTGGGATATTCGTAAATAAACAAAATGGGGGTGTCCTGAGGACACTATGCCTGTCCGTACTGTTCGTAGGCAAGTTAAAACTGTTCTAAGAACACAGGTAGTGTCCTGAAATGTTCATAAATAAACAAAATGGGGGTGTCCTGAGGACACTATACATGTCTGTACTGTTCGTAGGCAGGTTGAAACTGTTCTAAGAACAAACGCCTGTCCGTAACTCTTCGTTTCACGTGTGTCGCACTTTTAATTAGTTTCAGGACCCGAACACTGTCCGTAGAACACCAACGCGCATACACAAAACAGTTTCAGTGCATTTGGTGTCCTATGGACACCTGTTCCCTTCGCAGACATGTTCACGATGCCATCATGTGACCGCGCCCAGGCTGAGCGTGTGTTCTGACTATGGACACTGTTCTTGTCCGCGGGTATCTGCGGACCGGCACCAGCACCCCTATAAAGGGCCACACCCCAGAACTCATTCTCATTGTGTTTCTGGCTACCTTACACAGCACAGTGCATTTTGCTGACAACTTTCCAGATTTTCATCTGAAACCCGATGGCATCCATGGCTCCTCCACTGCCACCTGGTGCTACATCTGCTTCAGCACCACCCCCACCCCCTCCACCACCACTACCTCCCCAAGGGCCTGAAGAGGGGAACAGGAACCAGGATGTAGATGAGGATGAAGAGGATGACGTAGTGGAAGTCCCTACTACCAGCACACGCCGTGACTCTTGGGTGTGGCGGTTATTTACCATTCATGGTAACGTACCCAAGGTGTGTGCGAACAAAGTCGCGGGAGACATGGTTCGTACAGCTTTGGTACAACAACTATGAAGCGACACCTAAAGTCTTTCCACGGTGTGGCCATTTGCAAGGTTATACCTTGCAAGGTGCGTAGTAGGTTGAGTTCCTCTACTACATCCTCCGTTTCCGCTCCTCTCTCCTGTGGGAGAACGCATCCATTCAGCTGCCTCACAGGCCATTCATAATGCTGATGACCCTTAACTTTCGAGGGTCACAGTTGTGTGTATGGACTGTGTGACACAGTACTCTGCAAGGGGGAGAGACTTCGTAGTGCTTTTGAGACTACAGTCTCACAGCATGAGAAGACCTGCCCACTACCTAAGTAAGGCTCAATCTACATCTTCCTCTCTCCACCCGCCCTTTCTTATCCCCGTGGTTGGTGTCCCCCGCTTACCCTCCTTTCCCCTCCTCTCCTAGTGTGTCATGTGTAAAAAACCAAAAGAAATATAAAACAACAAAAATAAAAAAAAGGCTCTTTTCAGAGCCGCCTTTCAAAATTTAAAAATAGAAGTAGAAAATAAATGTGTATTTGTGTATTTTTTAGAATTCCGCAGACAGTTCGCAGACATTTAAAATTTTGGAGTGCTGCCCTATCACAACCATTGCACTTTTGGTGGCTCTGAAAAGAGCCTTTTGGTGGTGTTTGTTTGTGTTTGAAAAACTATAAATGGTCAACAGCTACTGCAAAATGGATGGCTGTAATTCCACAAAAGGTTGCTATGCATTTTGTACATTTCTCAGAAAAATCTGATTGCCAGCATAAGTTAGATGTACTCCATCTCTGCGAAACATGTATGTGCTACAAAACATAATATTTTCATTGTGAAAAGAGGACATGCCAACATCTCTTAGAAAGGCACAAACAGCCTTATTGACATTGCGCCTCGCTTTCTCCATTTGTAGACCAAATGAAGAAGAACGCAGCCACATTTGTCTCTGTGCAATCCGAGAAAAAATTACTTGAGAATTTGGAAACATGTCCATGACCTTCCCAAGTCCTTCTTTCATTGCAAATTGCAAAGAAATTCCAGACACATGTCCTAAACTATTCCCTCCACAATGAATTATCATTATGTCTGGATGATGCTCTGTCTCCAAAGTAGCACAGAGAGGTAGCAAGTCCAACCACTTCATTCCACGTACTCCATGCCAGTGCACTTCCACATGTGGGAATCCAAGATCTACAGCTACTCCACAGCTTTCTGCATGCACCTTCAACCAATATATCCACAAGTCTCCCAAAATCCAAACAATCTGTTTTCTGAAACACACAGCCATAGCTATCTGTTCTTCTCTCTGGAAAAAGACTATCTGACAAACTCTCTCCTGGCACAACATACCCACTAAACTTTACTGACCAATCCCTTGCTCTGCTCATTCTCATTTGCATGCCTCCCCACCCCAGAATCCCTGTATGTAACACGCAATGTCCGTGGACTACCGCCATGTCCGCGGACATATCGGAACATGGACAGCCCTTCTACCATTTCCACTTCACTCTCTGTGCCAATCCCTCATTGGATATAGCTAAGCAGTCACATGACCATCCACCAATCACATCCAAGACCTCTACATCTAACTCCATCATCATAGATTAGCACTTAAATGTATTGTTAATCACTCTGAGTACAAGTGTCATATCATTGGAAAGCACCTACTACAAGAAATACTGTACAAGTCTCCAAGATTTCTACTTGCAGCTGCATGCATATCCATATGCATGAACACAAACTATAAGAATGCATATTTTCTGTATAGAACATGTACAATTCTTATAAATTCATATAAACAGATTAAATGACTTTTAACTTGTATAACCTATAAAATGAACTTACTGTCATTTTTCCCATCTGCTATAATCAACTGTCACTTCAAAACCTATATGCTATTTAATTTCTTTTTACACACACATTTGCAAAGCATGTTTTACTAACTTATTTAAAGTAAAATATAAAAACTGCACATAGTCAAACAAAATTGCATGCACACACTATGTTCAGATATAAAACAAGAATACTTGTACAAAAACATAAAAATCAATGTCTACATTAACATCAGTGCTATAAACACACAACATTACTAATTTGTTTCCTTTACAATTGCAGTGAAGACCTCTCTCCTGAAAACCAGCAGCAGAATTTGAAGTACAAACAACAACTCAGAAGAAACCTGCTCATTCCACAAAAAAAGTAAGTTAAATACCATCATAATATTTTTACTATTACTCAAACACATTGTGGGGTTCATTCATGCTATTTCTGCACCTAAAAACAGAGATCGTGCACCATTCTGTCCACAAATCCCATTTGGTAAACAGGGATTCACAGGCAGAATGTGCACAAATCCCCATTTTCGGCGCACAAATGACATAACTCAGCCCCTAGAACTTTAATATAATATAGCAAACAACTGTTTTAATTCGATACCATTAGGTTTAATATGTGTGCTTCTCCTCACCACTAGCTTACTTTTTACTGTCATCTGAACCCCAGTTTAGTAGCACAAAAATTCAAGAATACCCATCCCAACTAGTTGTAAATGCCCAATGCATAATCACACACCATCACATACATCTTTATCATCATATTCAGACACTCATGCACACAGCACACATACATTGCAGAACACCCCGACCCATACCTTCTTTATTTTTTTCAACAGACCCTAAAGAATGCCTACCAAAAATCAAGTCCGTAGAAAACAACGCAGAAGTATAGCAAATGAAAATAGAAGTGTCCAATATAAGCATCCATCTCTAGCAGAATTTGTACAAAACGTTCAAACAAAACAGGTAATACAGTCATTTAGCGGACAAAAACAAGCTTCAAGTACAGAAACTTTGCCTCCTCTATCAAAATGTAAAACAAAACAGAAAATGATTAACAAGAATTCAGCTAACACTACTTTTAAATCTGTTCCTATAAATCTTGATATAGTGCCAAGTAAGCATACCAAAAAAAGTATTTTAGCAAAAATGTTCCTCCACAGAGTCCTTCAAAATCTTATAAAAACAAGAGAGAAATCATGCACAACCCTTAAAACCTACCGTGGGAAATTAATCTTAGAAGCTTTGATAGACAGTGCAATCCTTCTCAAAAGAAAGTTATTTATTTTAGTGTTAAACAAAATAAAACCACTAACAAAACTAATGACTAAATTACAAAAAAAGACTTCTCAATAAACAAAATGTCAACAAAAATAACTTCTTAAATATCTGTGGAGGTGAGTGGAGTCACACCACAAGCACAGAACCATATTTTAATGAAGAAGCATACAAACAAAAGCAAACAAATACAATTGCCATACATAGCAGTGGACGAGGTTATGAAAAAGTTAATAATACCATAATGGAACAAGAACTACTGCTTACAAAAATATCCCCAGAAAACTTAGAATTACCTCTCAATTCAACTGAACCAGAACGTCTAGTATACAAATGGCAAAGCATGTCAATGTGTAACATTCCTAAAAAATCTTTCAAGTCTTTACGCCAATTCCTCAATCAGTATTTGAAAGGTAAAGACAAAATCAAAATTAAATTACTGCAAAATATGGATACCAGTCCAGTGCGCAAGTACACAGGACTACAAGGACATTTATCGGCCTGCATTTCAGGACCTATTTGCAAAACCACCTTCCATCATATCAAAATGATATCAACACATCATTCAACTATAAGAAATCTAGTCTTTAAACTGTACTATGCTAAAAGTCCTGCTTTAGCACTAGCCAATTTAAATAACATTCTTCTACACGGTACAGCAAAAGACCTACTTGAAGAAATCAACTATATCCAGACAAAATATTTTGGAAGTGAAAGCCATTTACAAAATGCAATAGCTTTGCAACAAATTAGCAACAATTCTACGCATGGCAACCTTCTACTACACACATACAAAAAAGAAATACTTAAATTTGAAAATACATCTGTTGAAGTACCAAACCATGTGTGTGTATGTTGCCGCATAACTTTTTATAAAAGTAACACAAAAACTGTAGACCTAACATACAAAATAGAAGACAATGAAGATTCTAAATGGTTTGAATTAGCTCTCTACCTTATAGCAGAAAACAAATACGAAATAACTGACCCCTTAATACTTTGCAGTTACTGCACCATAAAACCTGACAACAACCAAACTACTTCACATGCTATCACAACTAATTTGGAATTATTCCCACTACCAAAACCCCTACAACAACTCAATGGGCCTCATTACAAGTCTGGCGGTAACCGAGGCGGTAAAAATGCCTGGTTACTGCCGGACTCGTATTACCATTCCGACTCCATTATTCCTGGAACTACCGGGGCATTACAACCCCGTTTTTCGCGAATCACGGAGCGGAATGGTGTTAATCCCCATTCCCATTGAGTCCTATGGGACTCAATGGGAATGGGGATCATGGAAACACTGGCATCATCTCGTAATGCTGCCGGTGTTTCCTCGTCCGCCTGCAGGCGGGCGGTGTTAAACCCGTCAGGTCAAACCTGGCGGGAACATCACCTCCCGTCTGCAGGAGTCAGGATCAGGCAGTCCGGAAACAACGGTGGCGGCGGATTTACCGCCACCGTTATTTCCGGACCGCCTGATTTGTAATGAGGCCCAATGTATATGAAAGCATCATAATTCAAACAGTGCACCCCTTTCAAGCAATAATACGCCTTCAACCCAAAACAGCAAAATTACCTGCCTCTGAATTTGTGAAAGGCATTTGTGGCAAAGTAGTGTATTTACCATTAGATCTAAAACAAAATGTGCACACTCTGAAAGAGCAAAGTCCAATGGAACAATCTTTAATTATCTTAGTAAATGGTGTACCTACAAAAGACAAAAATATTTGGCAACAACTGGTAGACTTACATAAAGTTAGACAAGCCTTGCAATATCTAAAAGACAATAATGAATACTACAAAGAAATTAATATTCAAGAAAACTTGAAGGAAACCACTGAAATAATTCAAGAATCACCAGAAACTGGTCAATTTGAGCTTCTAGATCCTGCTACAGTATCCAATATTTTAGACCATTATACAATTCATCCATTACACTCTAATGACACTGTAGAAGATGCACTAGAAATGTACCAAATGCGACAAACAAAAGGATCACCAATCAGCATATGGGAAAAAAGTATAGAAGTATGTGCTTTTCCTCTACTCTTTCCTACTGGCAAAGGAGGAAGGTACGATGATAGACCTATTCAAATAACAGCATCAGAATAACGCTCATTACAAATGTATTCTGAAGATCCCAGATTTAGACAAAATGTGGAATACATATTCCACCTACTCTTTGAAAGTGAACTAGCAACTCTATGTTACGGAGTTGCACACATATTAAATTCAGGAACCCACTTTCAAAATATGTCAGCTACACAATTATTACAAAAAGTGCAAGAAAAATATGAGGTTTTACAATCAAGTATTGCAAATCTATTAGCAAACATGCATGGTACTAAAGAGTACTTGTTCCGACATCATGGAGATGTACGTTGTATGATAAGAAACCTTGGCCAACCCACTTGGTTTGTTACATTAAGTTGTGCAGAATATGCATGGGAATATTTACATGATTTCCTACGCATATCAAACAAAAACAAAACAAACATAGATATACTAACACCTGGAGAACTTTGTTCTCTGGATCCTGTTAATGTTTCAAGATATTTTCATCATCGCTTCATTGCTATGCTACACTTTATTTGTAATAAAACTGTTCCTCCCCTCGGAGAAGTGCAACACTTCTTTTGGAGAAAAGAATACCAAGCCAGAGGAGCACCACATATCCACATGCTTTTATGGATTAAATATGCTCCTAAATTTGGTCAAGACAATGATGCCACTGTGTAACAGTTTATCGAAAAATATGTCACTTGTGAAATTCCATCGGAAGCAACAAATAGTGATCTTGATGCACACATTTTACAATTTCAAAGACACAAATGTGACAAATATTGTTGTCACAAATACAAAAACAAAGGGAAATACTACACCAAATGCTGCTTTGGTTTCCCTAGACCAGTTACAAAAACAGGTCAAGTAAACAACTTCATGCCATCAGTTAGACATAGTGTTAAAGATAAATCACCTAAAAATACATATTACATAAAAAGAACAGAAGAAGAAAAATATATCAATGATAACAATGCAATCATTGCCCTCTTATGGAATGCAAACATAGATGTACAGTACATTGCAGAAAATTCCACTGCAGTTGCACGATATGTTACAGCATACTTAACCAAAGCAGAAAAAACAGAGCTTCAAGACCTCTGGAATGACCTGTCATCAGACAAAACACTGTCTCAGAAATTATACAGCTTGGGCATAAAAATGCTCTCCCATAGAGAATGTGGCTTCTATGAAGCAGCAGATTGTTTAACCAGTACTGCTTTGTATGGAAAATCTGAAAATATAGTATATAGAAGTCTTGGTCCTGCTAAATCTAGAAAAAGAGTTCTGAAATCATACGACGACATAGAAACAATAGCCACAAATGATCCCAACAGCCAAGACATTTTGAAAAACAATTTGCTGGACACATACTACCCAAACAGAAGTACCACTTTGGAAACCATGTGTCTATACCACATAGCCCAAAATGTCACATACAAAAATAATATAAAACCTGATTAAAAAAAGGTAGATACAGAGTGACAAATTGTGAAGGCAGTTTAGTAAAACTCACCAAACCAAATTTAATTAATCATATCAAATTGTCATGAAATACTCCTCAACATAAAGAACTATATTATGTCCCTGCTACAACTTTTTAAACCATGGAGAAAATAAGAAGAAATACTAGATAACTATGACTCATACGAAGATGCTTCCAAAGCAAATGAAAGCACTATAACTGATGTAAACTTTACACACTACAAAACAATGTTGCACAATGAACAGCAACACGAAGAAGAACTCCAGGCCCAACTAGATAAGGACACTCCTGACAGTAGTCAACCTTCTGTAACAGGAAGCCAAGAACCACTGGGACAGCCACTAATAGCAAATGAGGCAGAATTAGCTATGACGGAAGTAGAAAACACCATGTGTCAGTATGAAGATAAAGAAGACTTAACTATACTACAATCAAAACTAAACAATGAGCAGTGTAGCATTTTTCAAGAAGTAACAAAAGAAATTGCACATGATGTACAACATGAAAATAAAGAATGCACCTGCCAAAATTACAAACCTATACTACTGTACGTCAGTGGTGAAGCTGGTTCTGGCAAAACATTCTTAATCAAAATCATCAGCAAATTCCTTCAGAAATTGACAAACAACAAACTGTCAGCTGTTGTCACTGCCCCCACAGGTTTAGCTGCCTACAACATAGGCGGTGTCACTTTACACCGATTGCTACTCCTGCCAGTAGGGCACCAAAACAAATCAGACTATTACCGACTTTCTACAGAAGCTGCAATGGAACTATGCAGAGTATTAAAACAAATGAAAATGCTACTAATAGATGAAGTGAGCATGGTCTCCAACCTAATGTTGGCTTTGATTCACCTCAGATTACAAGAAGTACTCAAAACAAACTACGAAGAGCTCTTTGGAGGAAAACACATTATTGTTTTCGGAGATCTTCAATTGACACCAGTGAAACGAGAGCCTATTTTTAAAACCTTAGGACACAAACTCTGCCGTAAAACTGTTGGCAGCATAGGAAATGTCAACCTTTGGCAACATTTCCAATACAGAGAATTAACAGAAAACATGTGGCAATCTGCAGAACTCACATATGCCAACATCTTAAAAAGTATAAGAGTTGGTATACTATCTCAAGAAGCACAAGCAATATTGAAAACCTGGCACATTCATGCACTTTATGGCGATAATGCATGTGCTATGGATGTTATGGAACAATTAGCAAAAATGTCAATTGTATGGCCTTAATGCCAACTCTTTCAAGCTGTTTCAAATTCAATGAAACAATGTTAAAAAAAGAAATGCAACCAATAATTGAAATTAGCGCCAATGACAAACTAGATGTACATGGTATGACACTACCCATGTGTGAGCAAGCCACAACAAGACTAAATAGTTTAGAAAATTCAATCTCCAACACAGCTGGATTGGAAAAATATTAAAAGTATCCTTAAATTGTAGAGTAATGCTTAAACGTAACCTTGACGTGGATCTAGGACTAGTTAATGGAGCACTGGGTACAGTTGTTGGCTTTACAACATACCCACGTGACAACAACATTCAGTTTGTCAATATTCTCTTTGACAAACTTTCAGAAGTGAAAAGGATAGGATGTACAACAGCTTGATTCCTTCTCTTCAAAGACATGTATGTACGCAGAGAACAATTTTCTTTAACTCTTGCATACGCAGTCACCATTCATAAATCACAAGGTCTTACCCTAGACAAAGCATTGATAGATTTTGGTAACACAGTCTTTAAAGAAGGCATAAGCTACATAGCACTATCACACTTACGTACACTTGACGGTCTATTTCTAATCAACTTTGATGCAAGTAAAGTAAACGATAATATTACTTGCATTTTAGAATACAATAGACTTCATTCACTATACACCCCCATCTAAAAACATATCCTGTTCCCAAAAAAGTAAAACGTTGTAAAAGAAAACTAAATCAAACAGAAATGCAACAGGATGTCACTGCTAATCCTCCAAAGAGACTAAAAGAAACTAATACTTCATCAAGTACCACAAGCAAAAAAGGACCTATTAAGGAAAGAAAACCAGGTACTTCTTCAAAGAAGGTAGACAAACTCCAAAAAAAGCACTCAGATACAGAACTACCTGGTCCATTTAAACGTTCAAATATAACTGGTGTAAGTTGCTACGCAAATGTAGCAATGAATATTCTATTTCAATTACCACCAATTGTTGACAACATCACTTGCACAGTACAGACCAACAGGGTAATTCATAGAATTTCGCAGAAAAGTGTCGCAAGCGGCTGGCGCAGAGTGTCCGCGTGCGATTGTCTGCGCCAGGCACGTGCGCTAAAACCGATTTCCGCGCACAGCGTATTCATGGATTTTAGGCTTCCAAACCAGCCGTGGCGCAGAGTATCGCAGCGACCCTGCAGCAGCGCCAGTAACGCCCCAAAGAACCCCCTCGCGCAAGGAAAAGCCATCAAAATCGCTAAATCATCGCAAAGGGCTGCGCTAACCCTGGACCAGTTTACAGGGCTGCCAAACAAGGAACGCAAAGCGGGTAACGTGCATATCAGGGGTACGCGTGAAGTTATACACGCGATTAGCCAGGGTACGTGTATTACAGGGGTGCGCGGGAACTTTTACACGCGATTTCAGCAGGGTAAGTGTATTTCAGGGGTGCGCGGGAAGTTCCACACACGAATAGCCTGGGCGCGTGTATTTCAGGGGTGCGCGGGAAGTTCCACACGCGAATAGCCTGGGCGCGTGTATTTTAGGGGTGCGCGGGAAGTTCCACACGCGAATAGCCTGGGCGCGTGTATTTCAGGGGTGCGCGGGAAGTTCCACATGCGTATAGCCTGGGCGCGTGTATTTCAGGGGTGCGCGGGAAGTTCCACACGCGAATAGCCTGGGCGCGTGTATTTCAGGGGTGCGCGGGAAGTTCCACACGCGAATAGCCTGGGCGCGTGTATTTCAGGGGTGCGCGGGAATTATCACACGCGATTTGGCTGGGTACGTGTATTACAGGGGTACACGGGAAGTTTTATACGCGATTCGGCTGGGTACGTGTATTACAGGGGTGCGCAGGAATTCTCACATGCGATTTGGCCAGGTACATGTATTACAGGGGTGCGCGGGAATTATCAAACGCGATTTGGCTTGGTACGTGTATTACAGGGGTGCGTGGGAAGTTACACACGCGATTAGGCTGGGTGGGTCCTCACAGGTGTTCCCTGTACACCCTCGACGGCCCCTGCAGGCAGCCCACAAAACAGGGGACTACCCTGCACACCTGCTCATGTCCCCCTGCACCCCCACCCCCCAGCAGTGCAGGGGCAGCCTCCACCAGGCCCCCACCCATGTCTCCCACCACCCCCACCACCCAGCAGTGCAGGGGCACCCTCCACCAGGCCCCCACTCATGTCTCCCACCACCCCCACCCCCCAGCATCCAGGGGCACTCTCCACCAGGCCCCCACTCATGTCTCCCACCACCCCCACCCCCCAGCAGTGCAGGGGCACCCTCCACCAGGCCCCCACTCATGTCTCCCACCACCCCCACCCCCCAGCAGTGCAGGGGCAGCCTCCACCAGGCCCCCACCCATGTCTCCCACCACCCCCACCCCCCAGCAGTGCAGGGGCACCCTCCACCAGGCCCCCACTCATGTCTCCCACCACCCCCACCCCCCAGCCACCAGGGGCACCCTCCACCAGGCCCCCACTCATGTCTCCCACCACCCCCACCCCCCAGCAGTGCAGGGGCACCCTCCACCAGGCCCCCACTCATGTCTCCCACCACCCCCTTCCCCCAGCAGTGCAGGGGCAGCCTCCACCAGGACCCCACTCATGTCTACCACCACCCCCACCCCCCAGCAGTGCAGGGGCACCCTCCACCAGGCCCCCACTCATGTCCCCTATCACCCCCACCCCCCCGCCACCAGGGGCACCCTCCACCAGGCCCCCATCCATGTGTCCCACCACCCCCACCCCCCAGCAGTGCAGGGGCAGCCTCCACCAGGCCCCCACCCATGTCTCCCACCACCCCCACCCCCCAGCCACCAGGGGCACCCTCCACCAGGCCCCCACTCATGTCTCCCACCACCCCCACCTCCCAGCAGTGCAGGGGCAGCCCCCACCAGGCCCCCACTCATGTCTCCCACCACCCCCACCCCCCAGCCACCATGGGCACCCTCCACCAGGCCCCCACCCATGTCTCCCACCACCCCCCAGCAGTGCAGGGGCAGCCTCCACCAGGCCCCCACCCATGTCTCCCATCACCCCCACCCCCCAGCCACCAGGGGCACCCTCCACCAGGCCCCCACTCATGTCTCCCACCACCCCCACCCCCCAGCAGTGCAGGGGCAGCCCCCACCAGGCCCCCACTCATGTCTCCCACCACCCCCACCCCCCAGCCACCATGGGCACCCTTCACCAGGCCCCCACCCATGTCTCCCACCACCCCCACCCCCCAGCAGTGCAGGGGCAGCCTCCACCAGGCCCCCACTCATGTCCCCTATCACCCCCACCCCCCCGCCACCAGGGGCACCCTCCACCAGGCCCCCATCCATGTCTCCCACCACCCCCACCCCCCAGCAGTGCAGGGGCAGCCTCCACCAGGCCCCCACTCATGTCCCCTATCACCCCCACCCCCCCGCCACCAGGGGCACCCTCCACCAGGCCCCCATCCATGTGTCCCACCACCCCCACCCCCCAGCAGTGCAGGGGCAGCCTCCACCAGGCCCCCACCCATGTCTCCCACCACCCCCACCCCCCAGCCACCAGGGGCACCCTCCACCAGGCCCCCACTCATGTCTCCCACCACCCCCACCCCCCACCATCCAGGGGCACCCTCCACCAGGCCCCCACTCATGTCTCCCACCACCCCCACCCCCCAGCAGTGCAGGGGCAGCCCCCACCAGGCCCCCACTCATGTCTCCCACCACCCCCACCCCCCCAGCCACCAGGGGCACCCTCCACGAGGCCCCCACTCATGTCTCCCACCACCCCCACCCCCCAGCAGTGCAGGGGCAGCCCCCACCAAGCCCCCACTCATGTCTCCCACCACCCCCACCCCCCAGCCACCATGGGCACCCTCCACCAGGCCCCCACCCATGTTTCCCACCACCCCCACCCCCCAGCAGTGCAGGGGCAGCCTCCACCAGGCCCCCACTCATGTCCCCTATCACCCCCACCCCCCCGCCACCAGGGGCAGCCTCCACCAGGCCCCCACCCATGTCTCCCACCACCCCCACCCCCGCAGTCACCAGGGGTACCCTCCACCAGGCCCCCACTCATGTCTCCCACCACCCCCACCCCCCACCATCCAGGGGCACCCTCCACCAGGCCCCCACTCATGTCTCCCACCACCCCCACCCCCCCAGCCACCAGGGGCACCCTCCACCAGGCCCCCACTCATGTCTACCACCACCCCCACCCCCCAGCAGTGCAGGGGCACCCTCCACCAGGCCCCCACTCATGTCCCCTATCACCCCCACCCCCCCGCCACCAGGGGCACCCTCCACCAGGCCGCCATCCATGTGTCCCACCACCCCCACCCCCCAGCAGTGCAGGGGCAGCCTCCACCAGGCCCCCACCCATGTCTCCCACCACCCCCACCCCCCAGCCACCAGGGGCACCCTCCACCAGGCCCCCACTCATGTCTCCCACCACCCCCACCCCCCAGCAGTGCAGGGGCAGCCCACACCAGGCCCCCACTCATGTCTCCCACCACCCCCACCCCCCAGCCACCATGGGCACCCTCCACCAGGCCCCCACCCATGTCTCCCACCACCCCCACCCCCCAGCAGTGCAGGGGCAGCCTCCACCAGGCCCCCACCCATGTCTCCCACCACCCCCACCCCCCAGCCACCAGGGGCACCCTCCACCAGGCCCCCACTCATGTCTCCCACCACCCCCACCCCCATGCAGTGCAGGGGCAGCCCCCACCAGGCCCCCACCCATGTCTCCCACCACCCCCACCCCCCAGCAGTGCAGGGGCAGCCTCCACCAGGCCCCCACCCATGTCTCCCACCACCCCCACCCCCCAGCCACCATGGGCACCCTCCACCAGGCCCCCACCCATGTCTCCCACCACCCCCACCCCCCAGCAGTGCATGGGCAGCCTCCACCAGGCCCCCACTCATGTCCCCTATCACCCCCACCCCCCCGCCACCAGGGGCACCCTCCACCAGGCCCCCATCCATGTGTCCCACCACCCCACCCACCAGCAGTGCAGGGGCAGCCTCCACCAGGCCCCCACCCATGTCTCCCACCACCCCCACCCCCCAGCCACCAGGGGCACCCTCCACCAGGCCCCCACTCATGTCTCCCACCACCCCCACCCCCCACCATCCAGGGGCACCCTCCACCAGGCCCCCACTCATGTCTCCCACCACCCCCACCCCCCAGCAGTGCAGGGGCAGCCCCCACCAGGCCCCCACTCATGTCTCCCACCACCCCCACCCCCCCAGCCACCAGGGGCACCCTCCACGAGGCCCCCACTCATGTCTCCCACCACCCCCACCCCCCAGCAGTGCAGGGGCAGCCCCCACCAGGCCCCCACTCATGTCTCCCACCACCCCCACCCCCCAGCCACCATGGGCACCCTCCACCAGGCCCCCACCCATGTCTCCCACCACCCCCACCCCCCAGCAGTGCAGGGGCAGCCTCCACCAGGCCCCCACTCATGTCCCCTATCACCCCCACCCCCCCGCCACCAGGGGCAGCCTCCACCAGGCCCCCACCCATGTCTCCCACCACCCCCACCCCTGCAGTCACCAGGGGCACCCTCCACCAGGCCCCCACTCATGTCTCCCACCACCCCCACCCCCCACCATCCAGGGGCACCCTCCACCAGGCCCCCACTCATGTCTCCCACCACCCCCACCCCCCCAGCCACCAGGGGCACCCTCCACCAGGCCCCCACTCATGTCTCCCACCACCCCCACCCCCCAGCAGTGCAGGGGCAGCCCCCACCAGGCCCCCACTCATGTCTCCCACCACCCCCACCCCCCAGCCACCATGGGCACCCTCCACCAGGCCCCCACCCATGTCTCCCACCACCCCCACCCCCCAGCAGTGCAGGGGCAGCCTCCACCAGGCCCCCACTCATGTCCCCTATCACCCCCACCCCCCGCCACCAGGGGCAGCCTCCACCAGGCCCCCACCCATGTCTCCCACCACCCCCACCCCCCCAGTCACCAGGGGCAGCCTCCACCAGGCCCCCACCCATGTCTCCCACCACCCCCACCCCCCAGTCACCAGGGGCACCCTCCACCAGGCCCCCACCCATGTCTCCCACCACCCCCACCCCCCAGCCACCAGGGGCACCCTCCACCAGGCCCCCACTCATGTCTCCCACCACCCCCACCCCCCAGCAGTGCAGGGGCAGCCTCCACCAGGCCCCCACACATGTCCCCTATCACCCCCACGCCCCTGCCACCAGGGGCAGCCTCCACCAGGCCCCCACCCATGTCTCCCACCACCCCCACCCCCCCAGTCACCAGGGCCACCCTCCACCAGGCCCCCACTCATGTCTCCCACCACCCCCACCCCCCACCATCCAGGGGCACCCTCCACCAGGCCCCCACTCATGTCTCCCACCACCCCCACCCCCCCAGCCACCAGGGCACCCTCCACCAGGCCCCCACTCATGTCTCCCACCACCCCCACCCCCCAGCAGTGCAGGGGCAGCCCCCACCAGGCCCCCATTCATGTCTCCCACCACCCCCAGCCACCATGGGCACCCTCCACCAGGCCCCCACCCATGTCTCCCACCACCCCCACCCCCCAGCAGTGCAGGGGCAGCCTCCACCAGGCCCCCACTCATGTCCCCTATCACCCCCACCCCCCGCCACCAGGGGCAGCCTCCACCAGGCCCCCACCCATGTCTCCCACCACCCCCACCCCCGCAGTCACCAGGGGCACCCTCCACCAGGCCCCCACTCATGTCTCCCACCACCCCCACCCCCCACCATCCAGGGGCACCCTCCACCAGGCCCCCACTCATGTCTCCCACCACCCCCACCCCCCCAGCCACCAGGGGCACCCTCCACCAGGCCCCCACTCATGTCTACCACCACCCCCACCCCTCAGCAGTGCAGGGGCACCCTCCACCAGGCCCCCACTCATGTCCCCTATCACCCCCACCCCCCCGCCACCAGGGGCACCCTCCACCAGGCCCCCATCCATGTGTCCCACCACCCCCACCCCCCAGCAGTGCAGGGGCAGCCTCCACCAGGCCCCCACCCATGTCTCCCACCACCCCCACCCCCCAGCCACCAGGGGCACCCTCCACCAGGCCCCCACTCATGTCTCCCACCACCCCCACCCCCCAGCAGTGCTGGGGCAGCCCACACCAGGCCCCCACTCATGTCTCCCACCACCCCCACCCCCCAGCCACCATGGGCACCCTCCACCAGGCCCCCACCCATGTCTCCCACCACCCCCACCCCCCAGCAGTGCAGGGGCAGCCTCCACCAGGCTCCCACCCATGTCTCCCACCACCCCCACCCCCCAGCCACCAGGGGCACCCTCCACCAGGCCCCCACTCATGTCTCCCACCACCCCCACCCCCCAGCAGTGCAGGGGAAGCCCCCACCAGGCCCCCACTCATGTCTCCCACCACCCCCACCCCCCAGCCACCATGGGCACCCTCCACCAGGCCCCCACCCATGTCTCCCACCACCCCCACCCCCCAGCAGTGCAGGGGCAGCCTCCACCAGGCCCCCACTCATGTCCCCTATCACCCCCACCCCCCCGCCACCAGGGGCACCCTCCACCAGGCCCCCATCCATGTGTCCCACCACCCCCACCCCCCAGCAGTGCAGGGGCAGCCTCCACCAGGCCCCCACCCATGTCTCCCACCACCCCCACCCCCCAGCCACCAGGGGCACCCTCCACCAGGCCCCCACTCATGTCTCCCACCACCCCCACCCCCCACCATCCAGGGGCACCCTCCACCAGGCCCCCACTCATGTCTCCCACCACCCCCACCCCCCAGCAGTGCAGGGGCAGCCCCCACCAGGCCCCCACTCATGTCTCCCACCACCCCCACCCCCCCAGCCACCAGGGGCACCCTCCACGAGGCCCCCACTCATGTCTCCCACCACCCCCACCCCCCAGCAGTGCAGGGGCAGCCCCCACCAGGCCCCCACTCATGTCTCCCACCACCCCCACCCCCCAGCCACCATGGGCACCCTCCACCAGGCCCCCACCCATGTCTCCCACCACCCCCACCCCCCAGCAGTGCAGGGGCAGCCTCCACCAGGCCCCCACTCATGTCCCCTATCACCCCCACCCCCCCGCCACCAGGGGCAGCCTCCACCAGGCCCCCACCCATGTCTCCCACCACCCCCACCCCTGCAGTCACCAGAGGCACCCTCCACCAGGCCCCCACTCATGTCTCCCACCACCCCCACCCCCCACCATCCAGGGGCACCCTCCACCAGGCCCCCACTCATGTCTCCCACCACCCCCACCCCCCCAGCCACCAGGGGCACCCTCCACCAGGCCCCCACTCATGTCTCCCACCACCCCCACCCCCCAGCAGTGCAGGGGCAGCCCCCACCAGGCCCCCACTCATGTCTCCCACCACCCCCACCCCCCAGCCACCATGGGCACCCTCCACCAGGCCCCCACCCATGTCTCCCACCACCCCCACCCCCCAGCAGTGCAGGGGCAGCCTCCACCAGGCCCCCACTCATGTCCCCTATCACCCCCACCCCCCGCCACCAGGGGCAGCCTCCACCAGGCCCCCACCCATGTCTCCCACCACCCCCACCCCCCCAGTCACCAGGGGCAGCCTCCACCAGGCCCCCACCCATGTCTCCCACCACCCCCACCCCCCCAGTCACCAGGGGCACCCTCCACCAGGCCCCCACCCATGTCTCCCACCACCCCCACCCCCCAGCCACCAGGGGCACCCTCCACCAGGCCCCCACTCATGTCTCCCACCACCCCCACCCCCCAACAGTGCAGGGGCAGCCTCCATCAGGCCCCCACACATGTCCCCTATCACCCCCACGCCCCCGCCACCAGGGGCAGCCTCCACCAGGCCCCCACCCATGTCTCCCACCACCCCCACCCCCCCAGTCACCAGGGCCACCCTCCACCAGGCCCCCACTCATGTCTTTCACCACCCACCCCCCCACCATCCAGGGGCACCCTCCACCAGGCCCCCACTCATGTCTCCCACCACCCCCACCCCCCCAGCCACCAGGGGCACCCTCCACCAGGCCCCCACTCATGTCTCCCACCACCCCCACCCCCCAGCAGTGCAGGGGCAGCCCCCACCAGGCCCCCACTCATGTCTCCCACCACCCCCACCCCCCAGCCACCATGGGCACCCTCCACCAGGCCCCCACCCATGTCTCCCACCACCCCCACCCCCCAGCAGTGCAGGGGCAGCCTCCACCAGGCCCCCACTCATGTCCCCTATCACCCCCACCCCCCCGCCACCAGGGGCAGCCTCCACCAGGCCCCCACCCATGTCTCCCACAACCCCCACCCCCCCAGTCACCAGGGGCACCCTCCACCAGGCCCCCACTCATGTCTCCCACCACCCCCACCCCCCACCATCCAGGGGCACCCTCCACCAGGCCCCCACTCATGTCTCCCACCACCCCCACCCCCCAGCAGTGCAGGGGCAGCCCCCACCAGGCCCCCACTCATGTCTCCCACCACCCCCACCCCCCCAGCCACCAGGGGCACCCTCCACCAGGCCCCCACTCATGTCTCCCACCACCCCCACCCCCCCAGTCACCAGGGGCACCCTCCACCAGGCCCCCACTCATGTCTCCCACCACCCCCACCCCCCACCATCCAGGGGCACCCTCCACCAGGCCCCCACTCATGTCTCCCACCACCCCCACCCCCCAGCAGTGCAGGGGCAGCCCCCACCAGGCCCCCACTCATATCTCCCACCACCCCCACACCCCCAGCCACCAGGGGCACCCTCCACCAGGCCCCCACCCATGTCTCCCACCACCCCCACCCCCCAGTCACCAGGGGCACCCTCCACCAGGCCCCCACTCATGTCTCCCAGCGTGCTACGTGTATTTCAGGGGTGCGCGGCAAGTTCCACTCGCGAATAGCCTGGGCGCGTGTATTTCAGGGGTGCGCGGGAAGTTCCACACGCGAATAGCCTGGGAGCGTGTATTTCAGGGGTGCGCGGGAAGTTCCACACGCGAATAGCCTGGGCGCGTGTATTTCAGGGGTGCGCGGGAAGTTCCACACGCGAATAGCCTGGGCGCGTGTATTTCAGGGGTGCGCGGGAAGTTCCACACGCGAATAGCCTGGGCGCGTGTATTTCAGGGGTGCGCGGGAAGTTCCACACGCGAATAGCCTGGGCGCGTGTATTTCAGGGGTGCGCGGGAAGTTCCACACGCGAATAGCCTGGGCGCGTGTATTTCAGGGGTGCGCGGGAAGTTCCACACGCGAATAGCCTGGGCGCGTGTATTTCAGGGGTACGCGGGAATTATCACACGCGATTTGGCTGGGTACGTGTATTACAGGGGTAAACGGGAAGTTTTACACGCGATTCGGCTGGGTACGTGTATTACAGGGGTGCGCGGGAATTATCACACGCGATTTGGCTTGGTACGTGTATTACAGGGGTGCGCGGGAAGTTCCACACGCGATTAGGCTGGGTGGGTCCTCACAGGTGTTCCCTGTACACCCTCGACGGCCCCTGCAGGCAGCCCACAAAACAGGGGACTACCCTGCACACCTGCTCATGTCCCCCTGCACCCCCACCCCCCAGCAGTGCAGGGGCAGCCTCCACCAGGCCCCCACCCATGTCTCCCACCACCCCCACCCCCCAGCCACCAGGGGCACCCTCCACCAGGGCCCCACTCATGTCTCCCACCACCCCCACCCCCCAGCAGTGCAGGGGCAGCCTCCACCAGGCCCCCACTCATGTCTTTCACCACCCCCACCCCCCAGCAGTGCAGGGGCACCCTCCAGCAGGCCCCCACTCATGTCTACCACCACCCCCACCCCCCAGCAGTGCAGGGGCAGCAGGCAGTCAGGCAACAGCAGATGGCAGGTGGGAGCGTGCTCGGGGCTCTGGGGGGCAGTAGTTCGGCCTTCCGGGCAGGAGCGTGGTATTCGGTGTGCTTACGCGTGGCCAGCTTGGTACGGAGTGATTTGGCACGTGAAAATCCTGCACGTCAGCGTGAAAACCGAGGAAAGGCCCTTAGCGCGTAAGCGCGTCAGCACGCATACGCGATTCTATTGGACCAAAGGCCCTCAGCGCGTAAGCACGTCTGTGACGTGACCCGCACGGGTGTTTCCCACATAGCACGTGATGACAAAGCACACGTGGAAAGACTGCACGTCAGAGTGTAATCGCGTGTGATTGGTGGAAATGGCCCTACACGCAGAAGTGACAAAGCGTGTAATTGGTGGAAATGGCCCTAGCGCATACACGCCGCGTAAGTGACGCTGGACGTGTGGGCCTGTATAAAAGGTACGTGTAGAACATCATTTCCTTGTACGTGCTTTTCGTGGAGAGCGAGTGGGTGAATTCTGTACTTCTTGTCGTTTCACACGCGATTTACTTCACAGCGTTTCAAGTTCGTATTCCCTGTTACCTCTGACAGATTTTTCTCTTTTTTCTCTTTTACTGGTTTACCTGGGCCTGTTCCCTCAAACAGTGTTCCCTTCTACTGTTGTCCTGTCTCCTCAGGCAGCGTACAAATCTTCTTTTGGCGGGGGTGTTGCCAACCAAACACGCTCCTTTTTCACGCTCTTTTACCTGGCAGATGGTGAGTCACGCACGTATCTAACATCTGTGCTTGCCCCGTGTGTAGCCTACCCCTTCATAGGTCATTCTAGGCTGCGTGTGACACGCATACGTTCATTCTTGTGTTACTGGGTGCCACAGCGTAGTGCAGGTTTTTCTTTCTGCACACGTGGTCTAGGAGGGGTTGCGTGCACGTCATCACCCTTTTTGGGGCTCCTGTGCGTAGCGTGACCCGTCATCTTTCCCCAGGGGTTACAATCAGCCTTGCAAGAGCACTAGGGTACAATTACCATCTGGTACCCAACCCCTTTGACCCCCAATTGCCCAGGACAATATTTTACACCCACTCCCATACGCACATTAACATCAGTGCCATGGCTGGGAGGCGAGGATTCCGTAAGGGTGGCAAAGGTGGAAGAGCCACAAGTGGTGGCCGTGGTGGATCCGGTAGGGGACGTGGTCGTTACTTGCAGGGTGAGCCTGTCCCCCCATGTGTGGAGGACCAGTCAAGGGCACCCATAATCCCCCCCCCCTCCTGTTGAGGCTGATGTGGCTGACACCATCCATGCTCAGCCCTTGTTGGACCAGCCCATTGTGGCACCAGACCTGGCTGACTCCATGGCTGACTTCCAGGTCAGCAGGCCTATGACACGTGCGCTGGTGCACGTTGATGTCACCATGCCACGTGCATCTGGGGCAGCAAGGTCATCTGCTGCACCAAGTAGGCAGGGCGGAGAGGCTGCAGGGGCAGCTGCGGCTCCATCCACCCCAGCCCTCACACACCCAGCCCGGACAGTGTCTGTCCTAGTCCATGCTGCTGACATTCCCCCTGACACCATCAAACTAGAGCCAATGCCTGCACCAACTCCCATGCTGAGTGTGCAATCCCACACTCCTGATACAGAGTCCACCAGCGCTCCTGCCCCTAGTGTCCAGAGCGGCGCAGGACACTCAGGATCACCACCACCTTCCAAGCGGAAGAGGAAGAGTGCTCGTCCGGCACAGGCTGATGCCCCAGACACGGCTACACAGTCCGGCCCATCCAGGAAGCCCAGCTTCACGGATGACGAACTGAATGCACTTGTCGAGTATGTGTCCGCACATGACAACGAGATGGTCATTGTTGCAGGATCCAAGACCACACCTGCACAAAGCCAGGCACACTGGCAGACCGTTGCGGACATCGTAAGTGCCCTTGGAATCGTGAGGCGCACAGCCAATGATTGCTATAAGCGCTGGAATGACCTAAAGTGCAGGGCAAAGAGTAAGCTGGCCTCAAGTCATGCCGCAACTCTAGTGACTGGAGGTGGGTCTCCAGTAGTAGACATGGAACTCACTCCACATGAGTCAGTCGCTGTGACCTACGTCACGGAGGAACAGATCCAAGGCGTGGGAGATCTGGCTGATTACGAGGCATTGTCCGGTGAGTGCACATGCATGTGTGTGTCATCCATGTGCATGGTGTGTGTGAGGGCTTCTGTTTGTGTGACAGGTGAGAGTGTGTGCGCCTGAGTCGTATGGGTCAGCCATGTGCTTCATGCAATACATCCTGCGCAGCTGCATTTGGCCATAGCAGTATCCCTTCTGCCAACAGTAGACATCTAGCCCAACTGCACGCCAGTTGCCCTTGAAGTGTCACCTTGCCACAACATTGTTGCTTGATTTTTCAATGTTCATTTAGTCAGATTGTTTGCATTCCACCACTATTACTAGGCATGTCGCAGTCCTCTAGTCACATGTCTGACATGGCTATGGTAAAGTGGAGTGACTTTGTTACCTGGATATCATTTGTACAAACATGTCCCTGTGCAATTGCACCATTTCGGACTGGCAGCTCCAGGTGAAGAATCTGACCTGTTTGAATTAGAAAAGCTATTACATGCGGGAACTGGACTGAATGAAAAGGTGCTGCCCTCCTCTCCATCTTCACTCAATAGCAATGGTACATGCCATCTGTGTGATGGCATGTGTGTTTCACCTGCCAATCACAGGCCAATGTGTGATGCCACTGCCAGGCAGCATGCAGAAAATGTGTTCATCTTCCATCTTGGTGTCATCAGTGTGTGCCATTTGCCTGCCCTTCATACGCAGTGAGGGTGCATGCATGGGAGGGTTTTAGTCATGTGGGACATGTGTCAAACAAGTACTGGTTCTCTTGCTTCTCAGCCCTCATTGTGTGCCATGGTGCTAATGCCTGTTTCCATTTCTTTGTTTTTATGTCTTTGCAGGGGAAGACGCACCTGATACTGCTGGGGTTGTGGAGATGGTGCAGACCCAGGAGGGGTCCGAGGGCCGACCAACCACCAGTGAGGGACGTGGTGTGGTGGTGGGTGAGAACCCACAAGTGCTGCAGGTCCTGCTCTCAAGGGGTGTCTCTGGCTGCACCTCCCCCGCGCTGTACTCAGGTGTTGATTCGGATGAGACCTACGTGCCGTCGCAGGTGAGTGTTCCAGGGAGGGATTCTGTTCTGTCTCACCCACCTGCACCAGGGTCAGAACCCTCAATGGGGATGTCTGTGTTGGCAGCTACGCCTTTGGTGGTTATGGATGCAGGGTCACACTCCGCGACATCTGATCCTGTTCCTGGGCCAGCAGATCAGAGGGGGAATGCAGTCCTGCAGCCTCAGGCAGTGCCGGCACAGCAAGGCGCAGTTCGCCTTGCCCCAGACAGGTGTGGTGCCTGCCGACGTGGTGGCCGTACGCCACCTGGCAATACCGCATGGGAGCAATCCATTTACGGTATGGCAACCCAACAGGCAGCATCATCCGAGATGATGGCTCAGGCCATGGATAGGGTGGCCACTTCCATTGTCCCCCCTGAAAGGCTGATGGAGCGACTAGAGCAGGCAACCGACTCCATCTGCCAGTCACACAGGGAGGACATGTTGGGGTCCAACAGGGACAGGCGGGCGGCACTGGCGACTCTGCAGGAGGCCATCTCCATTGAGTCCCAGGGCCACAGGGAAGCCCTGAGGCAGGAGCTCCTTCACCTCAGGACGACTCTTGTTGAGCTTGAGGCTTCAACACACCAAAGGACAGAACAGCAGCTGGAGCGTCTCACCCGTACGCTCTCAGCTGAGATGCAGGCAACGAGGGCGGAGGTCCGGGCATCCCGTGAGTTGTTGCATGGGGACCTCCGCACACTCATCCTCCAGAACCAGACCTACCACACCCGCATGCTTGCAGCCATGGAGGAGCAGACTAGGGCCTTGCGTGGGCTGCCTCCCATAGTGCAACCACCTCCGGATGCAGCTGCACAGGGTGATAATAGCGACAGCAGTGATACTCCCACAATAGGGTAGCCGTGTGGGCCATGAGCCCATGGAGGTGTTTTTTTTTCCCAGGATCCACGCAGGTGGGTTCTGGTGTGCATCCTGTCCTCGGACCTCCTGGGTGGCCTCCCCAACCCCCCCGGGCCCTTCAATGGCCATTTTTGATTTTTTTTATTTTTATTTTTATTTTTATTTATTTTATTCCCTATTTTTTTGGGACGATTTGTTGGCTTCCGTGGTTCCTGTGGGCATACGCTGCATTGTGGCTGGGCACATGCAGGCTTGTAATGTATTTGGTTCAGATGCTTGGGTTTGAGTCACACACACCCCTCCTGCTTCCCATTGCCATGGGCTTGCAAAGGGTGTGCCCAAGTGACAGTGAATTACACAGTGACGTTGGACTCCCATGAGCTGTGTGGGCAGTCTGTAGTCAATACTGTGTATACATTCCTAGTGCATATTGCTGTTGTGTTGTACACTGCATGTTGCATTGATGTGTAACTCATCTTCTGTGTCTACCTCCCAATTTGCAGGTCCCTTCCTCATGTCTACACAAGGACCTCTAGTCTGGAGATGTGGTCCATGTTGGCAGCAGTGCACCTACAACTTTACATGGCGCCAACACTGCACAGTTGGTAGTGGTGGGAGTGCAGGCATTTCCAGGTGGTGAGACTACTAATATTTAACATTAGTGATGTCATGTTAATGGTAGTACGTGCTCAAGTTTGTTGTTGGTCCGGCATTACTGTGAGCATTTCAGGTGTTGCAAGTATCTAATAGGGACACTGTACATTGTGACACTAGTGTCATGTTGTGTGGATTACTTTGTTTACCTGCAAATAGCTGGGGTTGGGTTGGCTGACATGGCACTGTCCTCTTGTTGCATTTTGCAAGTGGGCATTCATTTTAGCTGCTTGAATGTGCAACTTCACAAAACTGCATTGGTGGTGTCTGTGTGGGTAGGGATGCACACATTGTGACACTTCCAGGTGAACAATCTCAGGCTGATATGGTTTTCACGGTTCTTTCTCCAGACATTCAGGGTCAGTGTCAGGTTGAGTCATCATTGATTGTCAGATGGAATGTGGCAGGGCAGTGTGCACTCCACAGGGGTGTGATTTCTATGTGAAGTAATTAGACACTAGCTGTGTACGGGCTGCCTCCCCCCGTGCCCTTTCCCCTCCCATGCGCAGCGGCTGTGCATGTGGTTGGGGATGGGGGGGCACCACCATGTCCATGGCCAGGCCCCGGCGTGTTGCAACGTTGTGCAGGACACATGCTGCCACTATGATCCTGCACACTACTGGGGGAGCGTACAACAGCTGCCCGCCAGAACCGTCAAGGGAGCAAAAGCGTGACTTCAGCACTCCGAATGTGCGCTCCACTATGCCCCGGGTTGTAATGTGGCCTGCGTTATATCTAACCTGGGGTGGCGTGGTGGGGTTCCGAATTGGCGTCATCATGTGGGGGCTGAGAGGGTAGGCACTATCCCCTGTGGAGGTGGTGATTGGTATCATTGGTGGGGTTGTGACCTTGCTCAGTATCTGACATGCATGCATGTGCAGTGGCATTCATACTCACCAAGCAGCCATGTATCGCCATGCCGCCCAGCTTCTAGGTCCCGGCTTAGGGTGGACATTTGGTAAATGAAGCTGTCGTGGGTGGACCCGGGATAGTTGGCATATACTGAGGTGATGATTCCCTTGGCATTACATACTACCTGCACGTTGATGGAATGCCAGTGCTTGCGGTTCCTATAGATGTGCTCAGATGCCCTGGTGGGACGTAGAGCCACATGGGTGCAGTCGATGGCACCTAGCACTTTGGGGAATCGTGCCACAGCGTAGAAATCCAGGGCGGCAGCATGCCTTTCTGCAGGGGTTTTGGGCAGGCATATGTGCCTGCGGACTGATGGGCGTGCAGTGATGATGTTCAAGACCTGGTGTGGGCAGCGTGACTGGGTGGCCTGTGATACACCACCCACAATGGCACTTGTCCGCTGAAATGATCCAGTGGCTAAGAAGTGCAGTACATTGAGGACCTTCTCCAGGGGGCTGAGTGCTTGGGAGCACAGGGTGGGTGATGTGAGGTCATCCTCCCACTCACTCACCAGGTCCAGTATGATGTGTGGTGGAAACCTGTACCTCCCATGCACCTGGTCATCAGGCATCCCAAAAAGGCTGGTTCTGGGTGTGAATATTCTGGCCCTGACTATCCTCCTCCTCCTCCTCCTTTGGTAGGCCACGCCCACTGCTGCTAGGAACAGTATGTTCATCCTGGGTCTGAGCTTGTTATTTTTTTAGCGCGCAAATTAATGCGTTGCGCGTGTTGTAGGCGAGCGTGTGACCCGCGCACCCCTGAAATCCAGTACCCAGTCCAATAGCGTGTGGAAATTCCCGCGCACACCGGGATACAGGTGCGCTGACGTACTTGCGTGTGTAAGTGTCCGCGCACACCTGATATACACGTACATAGGCCAATCGCATGTACGCGCACTTTTGTCCAATTACACGCGATGACACCCTGATGTGCTGTCCAATTACACGCAATGAGACTCTGCCGTGCTGTCCAATTACACGCGATGACACTCTGACGTGCAGTCTTTCCACGTGTGCTCTGTCATCACGTGCTGTGTGGGAAACACCCGTGCGGGTCACGTCACAGACGCGCTTACGCGCTGAGGGCCTTTGGTCCAATAGATTCGCGTATGCGTGCTGACGCACTTACGCGCTAAGGGCCTTTCCTCGGTTTTCACGCTGACGTGCAGGATTTTCACGTGCCAAATCACTCCGTACCAAGCTGGCCACGCGTAAGCACACGGAAGACCACGCTCCTGCCCAGAAGGCTGGACTACTGCCCCCCAGAGCCCCGAGCACGCTCCCACCTGCCATCTGCTGCTGCCTGACTGCCTGCTGCCCACCTGCACTGCCATTTGCTGCCTGCACATCAGCCAGGGGTGCTGTTGCTGTGACCACCCCTGCTGGAACCGAAGACTCCCGACTGGAATTCCATCGCTCCACAGCCCAGCCCCAGGACCCAGTTGCCCACCCACTCCTGCCTCTGGGGTTGTCATGTCGGGGCAAACACCATCTGTGACCACTGACAACCCCCGGCCAGAGAGGCAGAGGGGCACCAGCTTCAGTGCCACCGAAGTTGGTGTCCTGGTGGAGCAAGTCCTGGGGCAGTATGATGCCCTCTTCAGAAGTTCCCGCGGCGACAAGGAAGGACGGACTCGGATCTGGACTGACATCGTGACTGCCATCAACGCGGAGGGGGTGGCAGTCCGGGACTTCCAACATGTCAGGAAGCGCTGGGAAGGCTTCAGGTCCAGGACCCTGAACAAGGCCCGGCGCCTCTTGAAGGCAGCGGATGCCAAGGGGCGCCAGGGCCACTTGTCGGAAGAACAGATGGGGGTCCTGGAACGCATATCCCCAGCGCTCCACGTCCAGGTCCTAGAGAAGCAGACCCGTCTGGAGTCGAGCGGTGAGTGTACATGCATCCTGATTGTGAGCAGTGCGTGTGGTGATTATTCGGCATTGTGCCGGTTGCACATCTGTTTGTATGGGGTCGAGTATGGGTGGGGGTGTACAGGGCCGTGGGTCTGACACATGCGAGGGCTGTAATGTGTGAGACATGGATGGTGCTTGTGTGTGTGGGCTTGCATGGCAAATGCAGTTGTGCGTGCACACATGTTTGGATGAATGTGTATGTAAGTAGACATGACCGTGATGTCAGGCATGTATGTTGTTTTCGGCTGCATGTATGAGCACTGTGTACATGTGCATGTGTGTGTATTTGTCAAGGGTTCAACAGTGATGCAACATGGATGCATGTGACAGCGGTATGTGGAAGCCTGATTGGCAGATGTGACATGGATGCCTTTCTGAACAGTGCAACACTTGGCAGAGGTGTAGACATGCATGCAAGTTTGGTGCTGTGTGTACATGTGTGGTGCACTTCCTGTGTTGCATGTGATGTCTGGCTCCCCTTTGGCTGCTGATGCTGTTGTATGTGTAGGGATGGTGGTGGCAGTTGCGATATGGCTGTGGTATAGCTCATGTGCGTGAGTTGCAATGACATGTGTGTTGGGGATTGTGATGACATGTCTGAGGTTTGCCAATGCCACTCATGTGCAACTGTCATGCGTGTATGTGTCCATTGTACAGTGCCCTGATGCCTGTGTTTTGTTTCTCCCTGTCTGCAGCGTCAACTGATGAAGAGGGCGGAGAAGGTGCTGTGGAGCACAGCGCCGGGGATCCGACCGCCAGCCGGAGACGCAAGGCCCGGCTCCCCTCCCGTGTTGTCATCTCGTCGGGGAGTGAGGAGTCCGGTGCCGCGTCCCAGGCCGCAGCTGCCGGGAGGAGGTCCAAGAGGCGGAGGTTGCAGTTGGACTCCTCGGCAGCAGAAGGGGCAGCTGGGACCCCACAGGGCCCAACAGGGGAAGATGGCACGGAGTCATCCAGGTTGGTGGGGGGTTTGGTGGAGGAGGGGGCCGTGCAATCACCAGAGACGGGGTCTGGAGGTGGGGATCCCACTGGTGCTAGTGGTGCAGTGCAGGACCAGGGACAGGAGGCAGCACAGGCGGCCGCGGAGGTGCCTGTGTGCAATCCTGTCCCCGATCCTGTCCCTGCATCATCTTGCACCAGCAGGGATGCCTACGTCCAGACCCGTTTTCAGGCAGGGGATGAGCTGACGTCAACTGGCCTTCCTCTGCCTGCGGACGTGGCCATACAGGTCCGGGTTGAGCCTGTCCTGGCTGGTGTGGCGTTGCGTCAACGGGCCATGCAAGGTGACCTGCAGTCTTTTCATGGAGAGACTGCACGTCATCTCGAATGGCTCGTTGACCACGTCAGCCTGCTGGGACAGGTCACCAAGGCCGGATTCCTCCATCTGATGGGGCTTGCTCTGACCCCCTCCTCAACTGGACCCCCTACGCGCCAGTCGTCCTCTGTGCCATCTTCCCACCCATCAGTCACCTGGGTGCCCTGTGGAGCTGCCTCTGACGGTGCGGCCAGGCTGGTGGAGGAGGCATCCCTGCCACAGTCGGGAGTCGGAGGTCCAGCAGGGGTGGCCACATCAACAACTGCACCCCAGCCGGCGGAGAATGTGCAGGAAGCAGGAGGCAGTGCACGGGCAGAGGCAGAGCAGCAGCAGCAGCAACATGGTGCGAGACATGAAGGCTCGGGGCTTTCGACATCGGAGGGGCAGGCATCGGCCGGAGGGCAGGGGGACCCAGGACAGAGAGTGTCTTCCGTGTGGCAGCGGTTGGGCCACGCCTTAGGTGCGGAGCGGCGGCGGGCGGAAGAGGCGCGGCTCACAATGGTCAGGGCGGAGAACTCCATGCGGAGGGCCCTGAGGCGGGCCGAGTGCCTCGAGGCAATCCGCAGGGGGTTTGAGGAGGACACGGCGTCGTCCGTGCGGACCCTCGGGGCCATGGAACTGGACCGCCTCCGGGACATCGAACAGGTGTTCGATGATGCCCTGGCCGGGACACCACGGAGTGAGCCGCTGGACTTGCCCGCCGCCTTTGTATATAGTTCTTTAGTTTTAGGTTTCCTTTCTTTCTTATTATGATTTGGAGTCGACGGACACTGCTCCACTTTTTGTATATAGTTGATTTTTAGGTAGGTTTTTTAGTAGGTTTCCTTTGTTCAGTTGGGCTCATGGACCATTGGTAGTTTTTTACATAGTTCTTTATTGCATGGAGATTTTTTAACTTTTGACTTTGGGAAAATATTTTTTGGATTCTGATTTGCAGTTTTGTGTTTTTATACGGACATGCAGCTTTTTTTTCTCATTCACATTGTAGTTTGTTTTCTTTCTTTAGCATTCTTTATTTTTTTCAATACAATTTTGTTTCCATACTTCACTGTGTGGTATCATCTCATTGGTTTCATGCATGTCATGTTGTGTGTTTTCCCATTCAATTGCAACCATTGTGTGTGACGGACATGGGTTCATTAGCTTAATGAACATTGGGGGTGTAACATGTGATTTCCATTTCCATGTGGGTGAATGGGTTACTTGGTAGGGCTTTTTGGCTGTGGAGGCTGTCCATTACGCACATGATTGGGGATTGTGAGGACCTGGTGGGGGCTGCCCATGGTGGCTTGGTGGTGGGGGAGGTGGTAGACATGAGTGGGGGCCTGGTGGAGGCTGCCCCTGGTGGCTGGGGGGTGGGGGTGGTGGGAGACATGAGTGGGGGCCTGGTGGAGGCTGCCCATGGTGGCAGGGGGTGGGGGTGGTGGGAGACATGAGTGGGGGCCCGGTGGAGGCTGCCCATGGTGGCAGGGGGGTGGGGGTGGTGGGAGACATGAGTGGGGGCCTGGTGGAGGGTGACCCTGGATGCTGGGGGGTGGGGGTGGTGGGAGACATGAGTGGGGGCCTGGTGGAGGCTGCCCCTGGTGGCTGGGGGGTGGGGGTGGTGGGAGACATGGGTGGGGGCCTGGTGGAGGGTGCCCCTGGTGGCTGGGGGGTGGGGGTGGTGGAAGACATGGGTGGGGGCCTGGTGGAGGGTGCCCCTGGTGGCTGGGGGTGGTGGGAAACATGGGTGGGGGCCTGGTGGAGGCTGCCCCTGGTGGCGGGAGGGTGGGGGTGATAGGGGACATGAGTGTGGGCCTGGTGGAGGCTGCCCCTGCACTGCTGGGGGGTGGGGGTGGTGGGAGACATGGGTGGGGGCCTGGTGGAGGGTGCCCTTGGTGGCTGGGGGGTGGGGGTGGTGGGAGACATGGGTGGGGGCCTGGTGGAGGGTGCCCCTGGTGGCGGGGGGGTGGGGGTGATAGGGGACATGAGTGGGGGCCTGGTGGAGGCTGCCCCTGCACTGCTGGGGGGTGGGGGTGGTGGGAGACATGGGTGGGGGCCTGGTGGAGGGTGCCCCTGGTGGCTGGGGGATGGGGGTTGTGGGAGACATGAGTGGGGGCCTGGTGGAGGGTGCCCCTGCACTGCTGGGGGGTGGGGGTGGTGGTAGACATGAGTGGGGGCCTGGTGGAGGCTGCCCCTGCACTGCTGGGGGGTGGGGGTGGTGGGAGACATGAGTGGGGGCCTGGTGGAGGCTGCTTTCCAAAATGGATAGCATAATCTAAAGTGAGTACATGAATCTCCAATGCAAATCCGATTTGCCCTTCAGTCCTTTCCATGCTAACTCCCCATATTCGATGGTGTGACATCACAAAGGGATGTTATTTTCTTATTGAATACAGGAGCATTGTAGGGTAAAATGCACTCTGTTCTTCACTGTAATTAAATGCAAAGTGAGATTTCATTTCAATAAAAAATGTATGGCAATTCTGTGCAATCTAAACACATTTTTGTTTTTGTAAAATTAGGTCCAATTGCATTGACCTGTTTCTACAGGCATAGGTGGCAATTCAGATTAAGACTCAATCAAGAAGTGTCACTGCCTCCTAGAGAATTACAGATAATTTGCAGTCTGTGTTATCCGTAGATATTTAAAAATGTATATAAGGATGGATAGAGGTTTGGAAGAGTCATTTCTATTTTCATTAAACAATAAAAAATTAACCACAGGATATCCCTTATTCCCCGAAACTGCACAGGGGGACTCACTGGTGAAATAAATGGCAATGGGTACTTATATGTATCCAAATCGATCTGAATACCATTCTCCTAGTGGCTGAGCGGAAATTGAATGTGTTCTGAATTGGTCACACTGTGAATTGTACATAGATTATAGTTGATATCTCTGACCCACGGGAAAAGGCCTCCATGAAAGTCTACAGCCATGGAATTGTTAAATGGCCCACCCTAAGAGCCCCAATTAAGTCATCTTGAATTTTACAGGGGAAGAAGGGAGCTCTTGGATGAGGTGAACATATCTATCCCGGTCTTCCTCCAAGTCTGAAAAAGGAGGATAGAGATCCCCCTTGAGAAGCACCAGTATTTCAAAGTTAGAAAGGATAAGTTAAGGGCATTGTTGATGGGTGTATCCACTCTATGATGATGTACATTCCTATGTGACATAAGAATTAATTCTTCCCAGAACTTCACCAAGCGGGAAATCTAATTCAATGCCCTGGATCTCATTCTCTATCGATAATTGTTGTAGGCCAGTTCAGAGGTGCTGTTTGTCCTAGCCAGAACCCAGTGACACTGAACCTCTGGATTGAAAAAGCTGGGGAACCAATTGAATTGGTTGAGGTTGAATGTAGGTCAAGGAAAAGGTTGCTCCTTCCATGACTAACAGCCCTGTGCAGGCTTCGGCCCAAGAAAGCCCCCAATCCAGGTTGCTTGTTCCCATGGTAAGCCTTGTTTCTGGAAGGCATCCAGATTGAAACCCCTCAACAGGTTTGTCAACACCAGCCACCAGAGTAACTGAGCCAATAAGACATGTGACATGGGAATCAGTGCTTCAAAATCCAGGAATCAAGAAACCCTGTGATTGTGCAGAATGGCCAGAAGAGGGCACAGTTGCAGTTCGGTCCAGGGGGTTCACAAACACCTTTAAAGCCATAGGTCCATGTACCCACAGTGGTCTGAAACGCACTGGGCCCAGAGGTCTGACAGACACTCTGCACCCTCTCCAGGAGACAAAGTTGGCTCTGTCCTCTTGGACCTGCCCCCAACCGGTCTCTGTCTGAATGACAGTGCTTATGAATTGCAATTCCTGAGCAGGGCTCAAATGGTATGTATTTCGGATTGATCAGGAACTCATGTTCCCTCAGAAAGTTGAAGGTCTGAATACACTCATCCGTTTATGGATGTGAGGCATGCCAGATAAATGATATCCAGTGAATTTTTTGCCAGGAAAAATGTAGTCTTTGAAAATGTGATGAAAATAACTCTGCAGAGAAGAAGTTGGCAAGCAAATGTAGTCAAGAAATGCAGCTGAAAAGAATTAAAATATGTACTGGTTCTAGGGTAATTGTTTTGGTGACAAAGGTGTTTGTGGTCTTGTGACTGCCTGGTCTAGGGTTAGGACATGGGTTAGGGTAAGAATTGGGCTTAGAGGAACAATACAGATTTTGGTTAGAATCAGGGTAAGATTTACTGTCTTTGAGGTTGCTGCAGGGCTGGTGATGTTGTGGTTTGGTTGTTGTTAGGGTAGATTAAGGGGCTTATTCATGGAATTATTTGCGCCGAAAAACAGGGATGTGTGTGCCATTCTGCCCGCAAATCCCCATTTGTTACACAGGGATTTGTGGGCAGAATGACAAACAAATCATCGTTTTTCGGCGCAAATACTTCCATGAATCAGCCCCTAAGTGTCAGCAAAAGTGTTAGGGTAGGGGTTATGGTAAGGCTAGGCCTAATAGTGTAATGGTTTGGGTAAGTGTTAAAGAAAGGAATGGGGAAGTTGGGAAGCACTGGGGATGTTGGCATAGGATAGACGTTAGGTTAAATCGAGTGGTTGGAGCAAAGTAAGCATTAGAGTAAGTGTTAGAATTGCAGTTAGGGTAAGGCTAAGGTTAGGATTAGAGCAAGGACTTGGGTAAGGGCAATGGCTAGGCCATTTGTGGTGAGCTGGCGATGAGGTAGGAGTTCGGTTCTTTGTTCATTTTCCATTGATTTTGTATTGAGTAACAAACAAATAAAATGCTTTAACGTGCTGAAGGGTTAGTGTCTGTAACAGTTCAGGGTAGTAATTAGACTTAGGGAAAGGTTTAGGAACAAGTTAGTGTGATTCTGGATATTTTATTAAAGGCTTAGGTCATTGTTAAGGTTATATCCTTGCACTTTTGTGTATTTAAAAATAGCTTTTTGTCCACCTTATATCTGGCAACGTGTTCACACTGCATTGATTTTATTGAATGACTTCACATGTTTTAAAACAACTTTTTTCTGGGTTTTCCTAGGGACATGTTCACATAGTACCAGATATATCAGTTGTCCAAGTAAGGTTAGAGTACCATTCTCTGCTCGTTGCCCTCCCTACACACCAGTGAAGCCAAGGTCTTATTGAACACATAAGGGGCCATGAGGAGGCCAAAGGGTAATACTCCGAACTGATAAATCTCTCATCCTAGAGTAAACCGCAGCTATTGGAAAAATGTGGGATTAATGAGCAAATAGAGATAAGCAATAAGGAGATGGGATGACGCCAAACAATCCCCCTTTGCGATGAGACGTGCAATGCTCTAATGCTGAGAATCACAAAATCCAAGGAGGGTGCTTTTTCCTCAAGCTAGCTGGAGTGTGTTAATGAGGCAGATACATGAGTCTCTGGACAGCATTTGCAGTGACCCTGTGCACTCCAATGAAGGGGAGGTATGGGTAGGAGCCCAATACTCCTGGAGCAGAAGTGAATGCACCTCAGCCTAATTATAGTGAGTATTGACTGTTGAAGCTCCTGCACCATAAATCACTTCCCACAGGTTGCTTCTTTAATGCCAGTTAGTGTCGGGATCCATCAGTGGGTTCCTTACCTACCAGTCTCCTGTTGATCGGTAGCAGTGTCTCACTACCATCCACATTGGGAAGGGGGTGAGTACCGTGCATCCTCAACAAGTCCTGGCCCAGCTTGGGACCTGAATAAGAGCTTACTTACCAGGAGGTCAAGCCACCCACACTCCACTGACTCCACTGCCTGGAGAAGATAGGCAAGAGTGGGCTGGGAATTGAAACAAGCCCGGATTTGTTGTTCAAAGTGGCCTCATGGTTCACAGCACAAGTGAACATAGTGTCCTAAGTGTTTGTTTTGCATGCATGCAAATGTATCACAAATGCAGGGTGCTGTCAGAAAAGAGGCCCATAGCGCAGTGGGCCACCGTTTCCTGGGCAGGGGGGATTTCCTTTCATCTTCAGGAACCCTGAAGTGAACTCACATATCCAAATGATATGAAGGACCATCCCACAAGGCGCTCAAACGATGGTTCTTAGCACAAAAAAACAGAAGTCTTGTGATTTGTGCCCGCCTCCTATTGTGTGAGGGGAGAGAGTGGAGTATATAATTTTGAAAGGTTTGAGTGGATATGACTGTCGCTAAGGCAAAATACCTATATGGAGTGAGGACATGGATGAGGAAATAGGACATGGATTGAATGAAGTAGCAATGCAAGGTAACACACTATTTGTGTATTTTGGATATCAGTGATTTGTGTAGATTAGATCCAGCATTTAGCATGGACATGTAGCTGACTCCTGCATTCCCCATGTATGGAAGACATTTCCCACCTGTGTGCTTAATGGACAATTGCTTTCCACCCTTCCCCAATGAAGTTAGTGCCCTCAATCAGCACATGGATCAAGTCATAGGCCTCCTCTCAGCCAATCATAATGCTCATAATGCAGTTTATAATCTCTGGAATTCATCTCCATCTAAACATTTTGACTTGCACGCCATCAGGACAAGCAGCAATGGAACTATTGCCTTTAACTGTTTGAAGGCAGATAGGACCATGTGCACATCATTTCAATTAAAATCAATGGAAGACAGAATGTGCATCGTTTATTGTTGTTAGTTCATTGTTCTTAAAATTAGCATTGCAAGTCAATAAAATCCACTTAGACCAAGGAAGTGGTTAGTATCTCTAATGATAAGTAACCGTCCCCAGTGTGTGGCTCTCAATCTAACCCCAGCAACCACTTGTTGGGTCATCATTACACTGTGACTATGACCCCTCTCTTTGTCTATAAGGCTTCATTAGTGTGGCAGGCTCAAGGTATTGCCAAATGTTCTTGCATGTCAGTGAACCATTCCATATATGCATTCCTTGTTGAGAAACACGTGTGGGTGTCTGATGGGCATGCTTTGAGGATGCCCCTGTTAGCCTTTAGCCACATGTTCCTCAACATACCCATATCACTTTGAAGCTCCTCGTGCTAGGGTCTCCAGTTGAGGTGCCGAAATATAGTTTATGATGCTCAATTCCTCTGCCCAGGGAGGACGAATGGCTAAGTAAGCCCTCCGTGTCTTCCAGCTCACCAAAAAGGCATCAAATCAGCATAAAAAAGAAACATAATTTATCATATTTAGCGCGGAACAACATATTCTCCCCCCTCTATTAGTTGTGATTATTACAAATGGTCCTCAATATACTGTCCTCATGAGTGCACAAGGGGGTTGTGAGGTCATCGCAAAACCGAACTTGCAAAGTCGGTTATTCTGTGCAATACAAGTATATATCTCATTGCTCCAATGTTCAGAGAACATCCGTTCAAGCAGGTGTCAGAGTTCAGCAATTGCCAAGCATTGCTACCAGCAAACACAACATGCATTACACCTGCACTGATGGAGTGAATCAGTGGGCCAACATGATGCTAAATGTTATCGCCCAACTAACAAAGACTACCAGTTCTTCTTACCAAACATATGGGAACCCTGAGCTTGCCTGGGTTTATGAAACCTGCTCTAAAGCTCTCCTCCACCCCCACACACGGCTGATGCCGTCCATACTGCGGAGCACACCTGTAGCCTAGTTTGGGAGTCAAAGTGGAAACCGAAAAACTCACCCACTTGAGGCACGGTGGGCACTGGGCAGCCATTAGATTGTTTTGACCTGCTACTGTTTGTGCCCCTGTGCTGCCAGATCCCTCCCTTCAGTCTCTGAGGTTTTGGCTGAGGTTATGGCTGCCCTTTACTGCTCTGACTCTGAAGGCAAGAATGCCGTTTGTATTCCTCTTCTCTACTTTGCATGTAAGACAGAATACAGCGTGATCTATACTACTGATAAGACTGACAGTGTGTTCTTCTGCTACTGAGAATACGACTGCCTCCTGTGCTTTTCTCCCTCTGACAGAAAGAGTGCACTCTGTTATGCCAGTAATAGGTTACAGCAATCGTTAACACAATGGAGATGGGTTAGTTGAGATGGGATATGACCCGCAGTGGGCGGCGCCAATCTAAACGTTTGCCCAGAGTGTCAACATTCCTTGCATCGGCACTGGTTATAAGCCCTCTATAAAGAGGAGAATGCCCAGTGTGCTGCCCTATTGATGAAGGTAACATTTCACACGTTGTTGTTTGCTGCAGATGAGGGTGAGTTTGCAATGTGCTGACGAGGGTGGGATTGTGCATTACACTGCCCTTCCGCTATGAGTAACACTGCACAGTGTGCTGCTTTGTCTATTGGAATACTTCGGCATCACGACTTGCTCTGCCTATGATGCTGGGCCTGCACACTGCACTGCGCTGCCTCGGACAGTTTGTATTTGTCCACTTCAGGCAACATTTTTAGTTTGCCTCTGAGATGCAGCCAAATGATATGCTTTCTCTCCATTGGCCCTCAGATCCCTGGAAAGGTCAAATGTGAAATAACACAATTCTGGCATTAAACTGACAATTTCTGTTTTTCTTTGAATGCCAAGTGACATTTGAGGAAAGGAGCAGCTGCTGCGGATCTGCAGGGCACACTGTGTGACTCATCTGCCATGCGCCTGATCTCGCTCTGGCTGGCATCCATGCGTGTAATGTTCTGAGCAATTTGATGGATCATCATTGGGTGGCACCATCTCCTGTCCTCTACTCTTCCTTTCCCCCTCCCCCCCTCCCGCACTGTCAAAATACCACCACATACCATATTTGTGTATTCACTTATCTTTCCCTGTCCTTATTACCACATCACTTTCTCTGTTTCTCGCAACGGATTATAGGTTGTTCCCCCTTTCATTCAAAGTTTCTTTCTAATTTGTTAATACTGTTTCAAATGTTGAGCCCTATTGGCACATCTCGCTGTCATTCACTATGCGTATCAATTTTTTAGTTCAGGCTAGGTGGAGCTTAAGCACCACCAGTAAGCCAAAACGATTGCATTGGAAATTCCATGTGAGGAGGGACACATAGCTTGTGGGTGTTGTTTGGTATATTAACTAACCAATAGACTGCCCATGTTCATGCTAATCCCTATGACCATTCACACCCACTCATTGCCCCTCCCAGCCCAAAACACTGCCCCTGGGATCTCTTTAAGCTCACTCTAGCAAGTAGTAAAATCAAGCTTTAGCCAGCTAGTGGGTTTCTAAGGAGCCTGCTGAGAGTTTATGGCTTAATTGCAGAATTAAATTGACACTAGTACAATAATCAAACAGTCTTCAACACGTCTGCCTCTAGTCACCTGATTTATATCTGTCCCTTGCACGGACGTCTAGTTAAAAACAAGCAATGATGAAGTCAGCAGTTTTGGCTTGAGATATTAGATAGTTGTCAGGTATTGAAATCATAAACCCAGGTAAATCATTCCATTTTTCAGCTGTTGTGATCTTATGGCCAAGCACTACCTTTATTTCAGTCATTAGCAAATGCCTATCCCATGCCTACACAATAGCCGAAACTGTTGGATTTGCCAATGCTTGTTTCAGTTGTTAGTTGCTCATTATCGATTCTCCTTGATCACTAAAATGGGTGCTAAAAAGGTGTTAGACATCCTCAGTGTACATGGGGTTGATGAATTAAATGAATGTGTACAAGCAAGTCACCTTGCTTTTCCACCTCCATTTAACCAATGATTAGGGGCCTCATTACATGGATGGCGGTAGGGATTTACCGGTAAATCCCTACCGCCTTACTACGAGGTCCCTTTGCGGGTTGGGGGATTTAACGCCTGCTTTTTGCATGCGTTAAAATCCAACCCGCTAAGGGACCTCGGAGCTAATTACGGCACCGCAAAATTGCGGTGCCGTAATTAGCGCCTTCCCCATTCCCATAGAGCCCTATGGGGCAGAAATGGGAATGGGGAAGGGCAATGGCGGAAGGGGGATTTACCGCCTCTCCAACTTTGGAATGGGGCGGTAAATCCCCTTTCCGCCAAGGCGGTGCCGGTATTTTACCGGCATGAGACATGGCGCTAATAGCGCCATGGCTCACCGCCTACCGTGTAATGAGGCCCTAGGTGTAGTAGGAGCACGGAGCAGAGCTAAGAGCAATGCTGTGCATGCCTCCTCATCTCATCAGTGCATTTCGTTTTACGCCTGGATCACCTTTTCATGCAGGTCTGAAACAAATGGATTCCTATGGAATCTGCCTTGATTTGAACATGCTAAAAATAAGGCAGATTCAACAGGAATCCATTTGTAATTGCTGTCGGCAAATCATACTTTTCAGGGGGCATTTACCTTTTCACTAGGCGGATAGGGAAATGAAAGAGTTTGCCTCACTTTACACTTTCGTGTTTCCTTCCTTCTTTTGAAAATTTAAAATTGTATGAGGGGAGGGGGGTATTTGTGCAGCCAGAAAGGGTATGATTTCTTTCTGTGGCATTCCATTTTTTGATAGCTTTAAGTGCATAGTCAGCATTATGTGTGTTCTTATAAACGGGGGATGTATTGGTGCCATTAGCAAGGACACGTTTTACTTATTGTGGCATTGCTTTTTTTTTTTGAAACGGCAAAGTGAACATGATTGTTAAATTATTTTTCAAACATATCAGGGCATAAACCTATTATCAACACTAATCTAAGATGTCCAATGCAGAGACATAGCTTTTTGTTATATTTTGTAACAGGCTAAAAAGTCTCTACAGCAGTGGGATGGCGCATTGGGAGAAACATAAGTTGCCTACATGCTCGGGCATCTGCACGATATGATGGCGTTCCAACACAGCTTGTTAATGTCTCACATTCAGAAATACTATTTGCTGTAATGGGCACATGTTCCATTGCCTGCACTCAGGCATGTGGATGATTCTGTTTCATGTGGGAAACAGGAAAGTGATGCCCCAATTTGTTGCTGCCCTCCCTTGCAAGGTATTTGTTTTGCATGTATATTGTCCTTTTCTGATATAGCAAAACTCTGAAGGTCGGATTATTTGTTAAGTTCTGAGACAGGCTTCTCTGAATTCTTGGTGTTTACTCAGTGTACATTGCAGTGGATGGTGTGTTTGTACAGCTGACAAAGGAACCAGTAGGGTTCATGTGACATCTTTTTCATGCTCTTCACTGTCACCTGTTTTTAAGGAATTCCGATGTGGGTACCATTTATGAATCACTGTGCATCATCTGTGGATGCTCTTCTTGTTGCTGAGGTGATGTAATCGCTTGTGCTTACTGTGCTTCAGATGGTGAGATTCAACTCCCTTCTACTCCTCCTCCCAAACTTCATTTTCACCAGAGTGAAGTGTGACAGAGGTGCATACACCCTTTCAGTACTTCCCAGTGCACCCGATTCATTTGAGACAGATGCCTCTGTTCTTTGCAGAGAAATAGATGTGAGACTAAGTATTGATCAGCATGTCTTGTGCAGAGACCTATACACATCTGCAGGGTAATTCATGGAATAAATGTGCGCTGAAAAGGGGAGCGCAAGCGTGAAAATCACAGCGCACGCGTGCTAAAGGCGTGCATGCAGCCGTTCGTCGATTCATGGAATACACTGCGCCTGTAAACCCTGGGACGTGCGCCAAATCCGTGGGTGGCACACGTGGGCGCACACGTCACCAAACGCTGTGCGCGATCCGTACAGGGAAAGCGCATAACTTGTAGCACACACAAGAAAAGTGGGCAGAACATGGGGTGTAACATGCGAAATGGGGAACAACGCGTGAAAATGTGGGCATTACGGGGGAGTACAGGAGGTAAATGCTTGCAATGGCCACACATGCGCTAACAACACGTATTCATGGAATCGAACAGGGGAAACCCCTGCGCCAAAAAAGACACGCTAATCCATAAACACGTACGCCAGCAGGAAGTAGGCGTAAGTGGCCCCGCGCAGCATAAAAGTGCGCGCAAACAACAAACAAGCTCATACGCTATGATGAATATACCGTTCCTCGCAGCAGTGGTCGTGGGACACCGCAGGAGGAGGAGGATAGCCAGGCCCTACATTTTTTTACCCAGGACCAGCCTTTTTGGGATGCCTGATGACCAGGTGTATATGGGAGGTACAGGTTTCCATCACTAATAATCCTAGAACTGGTCATTGAGTCGGAGGATGACCTCACATCACCCACCCTGTGCTCCCAAGCACTGAGCCCCTTGGAAAAGGTGCTCAATGTATGGCACTTCTTGGCTACTGGGTCATTTCAGCAGACAAGTGCCATAGTTGGGGGTGTCTCACAGGCCACACAGTCACGCTGCTTACATCAGGTGTTGGCGATCACGACTGCACGCCCCTCAGTCCGCAGGCTCATATACATGCCCAGAACACCTGCAGAAAGGCAGGCTGTTGTCCAGGACTTTTACGGGTGGCACACTTCCCCAAAGTGCGAGGTGCCATTGATTGCACCCATGTGGTTCTACGTCCTTCCAGGGCCACTGAGCACATCTATCGAAACCGCAAGCACTGGCATTCCATCAACGTGCAGGTTGTATGTGATGCTAAGGGAATCATCACCTCAGTATATGCCAACTATCCGGGGTCCAGCCATGATAGTTTCATATTCTGAATGTCACCCCTAAACCTGGACCTGGAAGCTGGGAGGCATGGCTACACATGGCTAATTGGTGAGTACGAATGCCTCTGCACATGCATGCATGTCAGACACTGAGAAATAGGAAAACCCAGCTAATGACAACCATTATCACCTCCCCAGGGGACAGTGCCTATCCTCTGAGTACCTACATGATGACGCCCATACAGAACCCCACCACACCACCCGAGGTAAGATACAACACAGCCCATATTGCAACCTGGGGCATAGTGGAGTGCACATTCAGAGTGCTCAAGTCACGCTTTCGCTCCCTTGACCGCTCTGGTGGGCAGCTGCTATATGTGCCCCCAGTAGTGTGCAGGATCATAGTGGCACCATGTGTCCTGCACAACGTTGCAACCTGGCAGGGTGTGCCGGTGGACATGGTGGTGCCCCCACATCCACAACCACATGCACGGCCGCTGCGCATGGGAGGTGAAAGGGCATGTGCTGAGGCTGCCCGTACCCAGCTTGTGGCAAATTTCTTCACCTAAGATCCCACCCCTGCGGAGTGCACACAGGCCTGGCACATACCAGCTGACAATTAATGATGATGACAAAAGGGACAGTACTTTCACAACTATACCACCCTGAGATTGTTCACATGGAAGTGCTACATTGTGTGCATCCCTAGCTACTTAAAGACACCCAATACTGTGTCAGTGAAAGGCGCACTTTAATGCAGCATGAAGGACTACCCCTTTGCAAAATACTACATCCAAATTGTGGCATGTCACCCAACCCCTCCCTAACACCATCTCAGCTACCCAACACACCATGGCATGGCATGCAATGTCAAAGCAACCAAATGAATGCACAACACATGACACAAGTGTCACAAAGTGCACCGTCCATAATGGAAACAGGCCGGAGACAATTTCCTCTCACCAATGAAAAGAAAAAACAACACACATGAACAAATACTTACCATCAAGAGAAAACATCAGTACAGGATCCAACAGTGCCAACATATGACAGTAAAAAATGAAAGTGGTGCAAGTATCACAACCTGACAAAGGCAGCACATCGACCCCTTCCAACTGCAGTGTGTTGCTGGTAGCCAAATGTGGCAGTGTACTGCATACAACATGAACCGCATCTGCAATGGAGACGGGCTTGTTAAGATATGAAGAAGTCACATGTACATATGCAAAAAGTCCTGTATGTAAAACCATATACAAATCCACCATGCAGTGGAGAAATGAACACCAATCCCCACTAGGGATGTATAAACAGTTTGGACTACAGTCTTAACTTACAACTTACTTACAGTGTAAGTTACTGTCACTTGGTCACACCCTTTGCGAGCCCATGGAAAGGGGAAGCAGGAGGGGCATGTGTGTCAGGAACCCAAGTTTCTAACCCAAAGACAGGACAAGCCTGCATGTGCCCAGCTGGAATACACAGTGGATGCCTGCGGGAGCCGCACAAAGCAACACACTGTAACATTAATTCACAATCTGAAAGAAAATGGTTATGAACAAAAAAGTGAAAGCAAATTAAATAACGGAAAAGAACAAGTAAATATAAAGTAAACCAAATAAATAAAATAATAAACCAAAAATCAGAATACAATTTAACAAAAAAAATCATGAAAATTAAAATAACAAATTACTAAAGAAAATGAAATGAAAATAATAAACAGAAAAAAGGAGATGAAAAAAACATATTAAATGATTTAAATATTAATTTAATTTTGCAATTTTGAATGAAATTTGAAAAAAGCAAAAGAAAAGAAAAGTTTTAAAAAAATCAAAAATGGCCATATGTCGACTGGGGGGGGGCACTCAGCAATGAGGAAGTAAAGGCCACACCCCAACACCCACGTGGGTGTTGGGAAAAACAAAAACTCCATGTGCTCATGGCCTGCACGGCTACCCTACAGTGGGAGAACTGCCGTCGCTGTCCTCACCCTCCTGTGGTACATTAGAAGGTGTGCGTGGTATGGGAGGCAGACCACGCAAAGCCCTGGCATGCTCCTCCATGGCAGCAAGCATGCGGGTCTGAAAGATTTGGTTCTGCAGGGTGATGGTACGGAGATCCCCATGCAGCACCTCACGGGTAGCACGCATTTCTGCCTGCAAGGCCTCACGTGATGCCCGAATCTCCTCACAGGTTTCCTGGAGCTCAGCTGAGAGTGTGCGTGTCAGCTGCTCCAGCTGCTGTTCTGACCTTGTACTCTCGGTCAACTCAAGTGCACCCAGAGTATCTCTGAGAGACGTGTGTTCTAACCTCAGGGCATCCCTGTGGGCCTGTGGCTCTGCAGATATGGCTGTGCGCAGAGTCTCCAGTCCAGCCCATCGGTCCCTGCTGGATGCCAACATGTCCTCCCTGTTTGAGCGGCACATGTACTATGTTGCCTGCTGCTGGAGGTCCACTTGCCTTTCAGGGGAGAGAATGGAAATGGCCACCCTATCCATGGCCTGAGCCATCATCTCACATGATGCCCCCTGTTGTGCTGCAATAGTACATATGGAGTTCTCCCACACAGTATTGCCGGTGGCGCACGGCCACCGCATTGGCGGACACCACACCTGTTTGGGCCAAGGTGATGTGCACCTTGCTGTGCTGGCACTGCCTGAGGCTGCAGGACTGCATTCCTCCTTTGATCTGCTGGCCCAGGAACAGGAGCAAATATAGTGGAGTGTGACCCTGCATCCGTAACCGCCACATCAGACTTTCCAACACTGAATGGCCCATAGCGGGGTCTACCCCCAGTGCAGGTGGGTTGGACAGAACAGCATCCCTGCCAGAACCACTCACCTGCGACGGGACATTTGTCTCAATGTCAGATTCAGCACCTGAGCTGTAGAGGTCTGCGGCGGTGTACCCAGTGACACCCGTGGACAGGATGGTCTGTAGGAGTAACAGATTTTCACCCACCACCACCCCACATTCTCCATTGGTGCTTGGTTGTGCATGTGAGTAGTCCTGCCTCTGCACCATCTCCTTCTCCTCACCAGCATCTAGTCCCTCATCACCTGCAAAAACATAAAAGAAAAATAATGAAGACCTTCATGAGCAGCATAGCCCACACACATAGGCATGCACTGGCAATGAAGTGGAAGGGGAGCCTAAAAGCAGCCACTGAGGACTCCAAGATGGGAATGCAGCACATGTGCTGCATGCTGGATAGCACTGGCATCACACATTAGCCTGTGAGTGGCATGGACAATCCACATACATGACACATGCCAGCACACATATGGCACATAGCATAGCCATGGCAGATTTGACTAGGACACCCAGATGGTAGCAATTCAGTACTGTCACCCATCCATGTGAGATGGACATCATGAAATAGAACATGCAAAATAGTGTGACAAAACATGCATGTGCCACACGCTGCAATAAAGCAAGTGTTCACTAATGCAGTGATGGCAGGCACATGGATACATCAATGGTTGGTCACTTTGACATGACAGAAGAAAATTGTCATGTTGAACATTCAAACAGGGCCCCGAAGTGATTGTGTGCAGGCCATGTGTAGGTGCACATTACTCAATCAGCCTGATTGATGAAATCATTCACATACTAAGGAAACATATGTGGGCCATTGTGGGGTGTAATCTATGTATGAAGTATGTTACATTTGGGGTAGAACGGCACACAAATGTGGTAAACATGCAAAGGATTTCATCAATCAGGCAGAATGAACAGGAAAACAGTATGAACAGTGTTGTGGCAAGATGGCAGTTGAAGGGCAAGTGCAGTAATCGGGTGCAAATTGTCAAATGCGGTCAGAAGGGATACTTGAAAACCCAAACCCAAGGCCGGGGTATGTTTGGAGTCAACACCTGCGTGACCCATAGCAGTCTGACTACACAGCCTCACCTGGCACTCAATCAGAACACATCACCCAAGGAACATACACATGGTTTGCACACACATGCATGGCCACTCACCGGACATTGCCTCAATATCTGGTAGGTCTCCCACGCCTTGGATCTGATCCTCTGTGATGAAGCCTTCAGTGATAGACTCATTTTCTGTACTTCTTCCTCTTGTGGACACCCACTGCCAGTCACCAGAGGAGAGGCATGATTGGAAGTCAGCTTGTTCTTTGCTCTGCGTTTGAGGTCATTCCACCGCTTAGAGCAATCATACTCTGTGCGCCTGACAAATCCAAGGGCACTAATCTGGTCTGCGATGCACTGCCAGTGAGCCCTACATTGAGCAGTCGTAGTCTTGCATCCTGCAGTCACCAGCATTTTGCGGCCATGGGCCAGCACATAGCCCATAAGTGCGTCTAGTTCTGCATCATTGAAACTACGCTTCCTTGATGTGCCGGAGGAGGGTCCGTGTCTGGGGTCCCAGCCTGTACCGCAAGAGCACCCTTCTTCCTCTTGGGAGGTGGTGCGGACCCTGAGTGGCTTACGCCGCTCGGGTTGGTAGGGGCTGAAGCGCAGGGGGACTGGGCACTGGAAGTAGCCATAGGCACGTTGACCAAAGGTCTCACTGCAGGCATTGACTGCTGGGTGATGTTGGCAGGACCAACCTCAGTGTAATGGACTTGGACCAACACTGTCCCAGCTGGGAGTCTCGGAGCTGGGGTGGATTGAGCTGCAGCTGCCCCTGCAGCCTCCTCACCCTGGCTACTTGGGGCAGCAGATGACATTGCTGCCTAGATCCATGTGGCCTGGTGACAGCAACTTTCACCGCCACTCGTGGCTTTGACTTGGTGACCCGGAAGTCAGCCTGGGAGCCTGGGAGTCATCCTGTGCCGGCTCGGTTGACAATATGGGCCGGGTTAACAAGGCCTCAGCTGGGATGGTGTCAGCTGCATCTCCCGACCCATTGGGGGGGGCATAGGTGTCCCTGATTGGTCCTCCACACACTGGCCTCTTGGGCCACCCTGCACATCCTGGCCATGTCCCCTACCGTGCCCACCTCTTGGAGGTCGGCCACCTTTGCCTCCCTTACCCGCTTGGTTGCCTCCCAACCATGGCACTGATGTTCTTGTGCGAATGGGAGGTGCAGTAAACAATTTTCCTGGGCAATTGGGGTGAAAGGGGCAGGGTACTAGATGGAATATGCACCCTAGTGCTCTAGCAAGGCTGTCTGTGACCCCAGGGTGAAGATGACGGGTCACGCAACGCTCAGGCACCCTGAAAACAAATTTGAACGTGCACGCGACCCCTGGTAGCCCACATGTGTGGAATAAAGAACCCGCACTACGCTGTGGCACCCAGAAACACAAAAGCATACACGTGGTACACGCAGGCTACAATGACGTCTGAATGGGTACGCGACACACGGGGGCAACCACAGTTCAAAAATACATGCGCGACTCACCGTCTGCCTGGAAAAAGAAAGTGAAAAAGAAGCGCGGGTGCGCGTTGGCAACACCCCCGCCAAAAGAAGAATTGAACGCTGCCTGAGTATACAAGGAGTACCATTGTGAAGTAATCATGTGTGAACCGACAAGAGGTACAAGAATCACCCGCTCACTCTCCACAAAAAGCACGTACAAGAAAATGGCGTCCTACGAGTACCTTTTAACCCAGCCCACACGTGCAACGTCACTTACGCACGTACGCGCTAAGGGCCTTTCCTCCAATTACATGCAGTGACACACGAACGTGCAGTTTTTGCATGTGTACAATCAACATGCACCCGTGTTGATGGAAATGCCCGTGCACGTTACGTCACAGACGCGCTTACACGCTAAGGGCCTTTCCTCAAATTACATGCTGACGTGCAGTTTTTTCACGTGCCAAATCACTCCGTATCAAGCTGGCCAGCGACAACACACGGAAGACCACACTCCTGCCCAGAAGGCCATTTTCCTGCCCCCCAGAGCCCTGAGCACACTCCCACCTGCCATCTGCTGCTGCCTGCCTGCCTGCTGGCCACGTGCCCTGCTATTTGGTGCCTGCACGTCAGCCATCTGCATGGGTCCAGTTGCTGTGACCACCCCTGCTGGAACAGAAGACTCCCGACTGGTATTCCATCACTCCACAGCCCAGCGCCAGGACCCAGTTGCTCACCCACACCTGCCTCAGGGGTTGCCATGTCTGACACAACACCATCTGACACCAGTGGCAACCCCCCAGCAGAGAGGCAGAGGGCTGCCAGCTGCACTGCCAATGAAGTTGGCATCCTGGTGGAGCAAGTCCTGGGGCATTATGATGACCTCTTCGAAAGTTCACGCGACAACAATGACGGACGGAAGAGGTTCTGGAAGAACATGTGGCTTCCATCAACGTGGAGGGGGTGGCAGCCCGCGACATGCAACACGTCCATAAGCGCAGGGAGGACTTCAGGTCCAGGACCCTCAGCAAGGTCAGGTGCCTCTTGAAGGCAAAGCATGCAGAGGGGTGCCAGGTCTGCCTTACCAACATCCAGATGAGGGTCCTGGAATACATAAACCCACCGCTCCACCTCTAGATCCTTCAGAGGCAGACCCGTCCGGAGTCGAGCGGTAAGTGACCATGCATACTGATAGGACGCTGTGCATGTCGAGGTGTGTTACGAGTGTGCAGGTTGCACATATGTCTTGGAAGGGCCACGTATGGATGTGTATGTACAGGGACATGAGCCTGCCACATGTGAGTCCAGTCATGTGTGAGGCACATCAATGGTGTATGTGTTTGAATGCATGGTGCCCATATGCATGTGTCGGTACACACATGTTTGAAATTATGTGTATGTATTGTGGCATGGTTGTGGTGTAACACATGGATGCTGGTCCCACCTTCATGTATGTGCACAATGTACATGTGCGTGTGTGTGTATTTGACATGTGTGCCACTGTGATACACCATGGATGCATGTAACATGACATGTAGGAGGATGCTTGGCAGATGTGACATGGATGCCGATGATTTCACTGCAACAGGTGTTGGAGATGTACAGATGCATGTATGTCTGGTGGCATGTGTACATGTGTTTGGCACTCCCCGTGTTGCATGTGACGTCAGGCTAACTTTCGGATGCTCATGCTGTTGTATGTGTATGGATGGTGCTGCCTGTTGCAACATTCCTGTTAATGTGCGCATGTGTGTGGGTTCAAATGATAGGTGTGTTGGGGATTGTGATGCCATGTGTGAAGTTTGACACTGCCACTCATGTGCAACTGTCATGTGTGCATCAGACCATTGTACAGTGCCCTGATGCCTGTGTTCTGTCTCTCCCTGTCTGCAGCGTCAATTGATGAAGAGGGCGGAGACGGTGTTGTGAAGCACAGTGGCAGGGATACACCGCCAGCCGGAGATGCAAGGCCCAGCTCCCCTCCCATGTTGTCATCTCGTCGGGGAGTGAGGGGTCTGGTGCCGCTTCCACGGCCGCAGCTGCTGAGTGTAGGTCCAAGCATGTGAAGCCTGTGTTGCTTCTGAGCTCCTGGAGGATGAATCTCCTGTAGAAACCAGGGGGGTAATTCATAGATTTCAGCGCAGAGGCAGCAGGGAGTTGGAGGTGGACATGGCTTTATCCCTGCCAGACCTCGGGGCCAGGGAAGAGGCCCACTTCGAGGATGTTGAAGTGGAGTTCGATGATGCCCTGGCCCAGGACATCAACAAGTGAGCCGTTGGACTTGCCCGCCACCAATGTATATAGTTCATTAGTGTAAGTTTCCTTTCTATTTTATTTTTTTTGGCGCTTGTACTATGCCCCACCTTTTTGTATATAGTTATTTATTAGGTAGGGTTTTTTGTAGGTTTCCTTGGATTGTTGGGCTCATGGACCCTTGGATGTTCTTTTCTAAATAGTTTTCAATGTGGATTTCATTTTCTTGGACCCATGGTGGAATACTTTGCTTTCTTTGAACTCTAAGTTTTTTTTTTTTTTTTTTTTATGGACAGACCCATAGGAGCCATTTTACTTTGGATTTTATTGGTTGCAGCATTTATTTATTTTTTCATTTTTGGAGTTCCGGACTTGGATTATTTCTTTTCATTATTGTGTGATTTTGTTATATTCATTTTGTTGATTCTTCAATACACTTTTTTCTATACTTTAAATGTGTGGTCTTTTATCATTTGTTTTGTGCATGTCACAATGTAGATTTTTCACAGTCATGTGTCACCATTGTGTGGGTCTGAGGGACATGTATTAATGGGCATGCTGGTTATGTATTTTCTATCATGACTTTGGGAATTCAATGTGGGTTGTTTGGACTGGGGTGGCCTGGGGTGGGATTTGGGTGGCCATAAGGCCCATGAGTCTGGAGTGTGATGACGTGTCGGGTGGAGGGACATGAGTCGGGGCCTGCTGGCAGGTGCACGTCACTGCTGGGTGGGTGGGGGTGCAGGCGGACATGAGTCGGGGCTTGCTGGCAGGTGCCCATCACTGCTGTGTGGTTGGGGGTGCAGGGGGAGATGAGTCGGGGCCTGCTGGCAGGTGCCCATCACTGCTGAGTGGGGGGGGACATGAGTTGGGGCCCGCTGGCCGGGTGGGTGGGTGGGATGGTGGACGACATGGACGGGGGCTCGCAAGTGCACTCCCAAGTGCATGGCACCATGTGGCCTGCCTGCAGGGCATGGTGAGGGTTGTAGGGTAGTTCCCTGTGGTGTGGGCTGCCTGCAGGGCGTGTGGAGGGGGGAAACGGCACACCTGGGAGGTCTCACAATGCCAAATCCCGTGTAATACTTCCTGCGCACCCCCAAAATACATGTACCCCGCTCGCTCAAGGGCTATCGCGTGTACAACTTCCCGTGGCCCCCAAAATACACGTACCCCTCTCTAGCCTGGAGTATTGTGTGTGAAACTTCCCGCGCACCACCGAAATACACATACCGCGCTTGCCCAAGGCCTGTCGCGTGTACAACTTCCCGTGCACCCCAGATGTGCACGTACCCCGCACGGCTGAGGCCTATCACGTGTTACACTTCCCACGCACCCCCGAAATACATGTACCCCGCTCGCCCGATGCCTATCGCATGTTAAACTTCATGCGCACCCCAGAAATACACATACCCCGCTGTCGCCTGGAGTATCGCATGTGAAACTTCCCGCGCACCCTTCAAATACACGTACCCCGCTCGGCTGAGGTCTATCGCATGTTAAACTTCCTGTGCTCCCCCGAAATACACGTACCGCGCTCACCCGAGGCCTATCGCGTGTTAAACTTCCTGTGCACCCCTGAAATACATGTACCCCGCTCTCACCTTGAGTATCGCGTGTGAAACTTCCCGCGCACCCCTGAAATACACGTACCCCGCTCAACCGAGGCCTATCGCATGTTAAACTTCCCACAAACCCCTGAAATACACGTTCCCCGCTCGGTCAAGGCCTATCGCGTGTGAAACTTCCCGTGCACCCCCGAATTACACGCAGGCACCCCATCCACCCTGGGAATACGCGGTGCGCCAGAATGCTGTTTAGCGCACACGGCTGGCGCACGCTGGCGCACTCTCCCTCAATGCGCTGCCTCTGCCCTGAAATCTATGAATTACCCCCCTGGTTTCTACAGGAGATTCATCCTCCAGGAGCTCGGAAGCAACACAGGCTTCACATGCTTCAACTATACAGACTGTAGCACACAAAACAGAATGAGGAACAAAAGCTTCACTGGAGCTGATTACTTTATTGGGCCGTTAATGCAGCCTTAACACTCTCCCTACAAGGGACACACTAACCTAGCCCTTCATGATGTTCCTTACCCTAGCAAGCGCTGATGCACCGACTACGGGAAATGAGCACATGGGGGCAATTCTCACCCTATATCAGCTTACAATGCAACTATTTACACAATGTTAATAATTTTTCTTTTTTCACAATATTTTTATACAGCCATAGATAGTTGGCCCAAACATATTAAAACAGAGGCAGTCACTGAAAAGATCATTTCCCGACTGCACGTTTTGGGTCAAACTGGCAGATCACATGGGACTCAATGTCAGAAAAAACTGACAATTTAATTGCCCTCCGTGAGGTGTGCCTAGTTGGCCCAATGCTAAATTCTAAAACATCTTTAAGACTATCAACATCGCAAACCACTCTCATCGCATAATAATGCACCGGATGTTAAACTCGTTCTCTAAGGTGCATGAACAAATGAATTGTGCGGGAGTGCATAACACATCTAAAACAAAGAATCACAGTATCTATAACATTGATTCAAAACACTTCTTTTTAAAAGTGCATCAGTCCACTTGTGTCACTCTGAATATAGTGACATCTGTGTTGTCTGGTCGACCGGTTTCAATGATGTCTTTCGTGTATCATATTCTTCAGGACCCATTATTTCTTCCTTAGACCCAATCTGCAAGCCCCACAGAGGTGAAGTTGCGACATGTTCTGTGAAATAGAATAAGAGAAAGTCAGTTTGACTTCTCTCATATGCGGGAAAAAAAGTGTATGGCATTTCTTAGTTATTCTTATGTATAGAGTGTAATAATTTATTTTCCATAAACTGAACAGGACAACTAGTGACATTAAAAAGAGGCTATTTTCACCACACCCCACCACCATTGAGTGTGTGACATCATATCTAGTGTTACAAAGTCCTACCTGTCTGTCTGTTGTATGTGCAAAGGTATGGCACAGTCACTTTCAAAAGTTTTGGCACATTCAAATGGTTGGATAAAGGCACCAAACTTGGCGCTTAATCTGCAACACAGAAGGTCTCATGTTATATATAAGCTGTTCGCATACTCACAAGGTAATGAATGGCTTTATCCAGAAGTGTGCTATCTCCATATTTTAATATGGAATCCAATTACCTCACCACTCATCAGTCTCCCTTCGAAAAGGTGAACCTCTTGCGATATATCGATCTTATGGGTAATGCCTTTTGGGATGGTCCTGCAAGGAAAAGAATGTAAAACCCAAGTTGCGTCAGTAGTCCCAGACCATAATACCATGTTATGCACTACCTTCATTTGGTACATTGGGTCTGCATGGTTCAGCATGGGACGCCTGGGCGCAATGGTGTGCAAATCTGCAGCTGGATCCCGTTTCAGCACCTATAGTACAAGTCCTTAAGTTTCTTGCAGACAAATTTCATGAGGGCTGTGCATATAGGACCTTAGGAGTATATAGGTCCGCCTCTTCAGCAGGACATGACAAGGTGGAAGGAGCTCCGGTAGGGGAGCATCCAGCCATGCACAGACTATTAAGAGGAATTAAATTGAGGAGGCCACCAGAACCCAAATATTCTACCTTATGGGATGTCCGTGACGTTCTTCAATTATTTATGAGATGGCAAGAGAATGCGGACCTTTATAGGTCGCAACTTTTGGGTAAGCTAGCAATGTTGCTCTGTTTGACAGCTTGTAGGAGAGTTTCAGATGTGAAAGCTCTGGAAATAGATAGAAAAATATTCTATCCAGAAAGGGTAGCATTCACCGTAGTACAGATGACTAAAACGGATTTGAGAGTAATTTCTTACCCCTACTTCCCTGACAACAAGAAACTGTGTGTTGCGCAATGCTTTAAAGACTATGAGGTCGCTACAGCGCTTATCGGACTGCAAGGCATCATGAAAGCAGCCGATTGGTCCTCAGAATCTACGTTTAAAACTTTTTATTTGAAACCTGTGTCAGACGTGGCTAATACAGTGGTGGCAAGCTTCGCACAAGCATAATGCTCGCCTCCGTCTTGCCATAGAATGAAGATTGCCCATGCTAACTGCACTGGTCAGTCTTGATTCTATTAAAGACAAGGAGGCGAGCATTATATCCCACCCAATTGAATGCGATTAAAGTGAGATTAAAATATTGTGTGTACACTGTGCCTTCTGCTTTGTGACAAGGCTTCGCATTCCCACCCTCACGATATGTTTGTCTCTCTAGCAGGGTTGAGCAGAAACCCGCGTGAAGGCGCACCGATCTAATGTCATGATGGAACCAGTTGTCCAGTTGGACCTTAATGTTCGCCGATCAAGAGATCAGAGTTGCCTCGCTGAGGAGTTCAAGCGTTGGTTGGGTTTACATTGACTGTGGACTATGGTCAGGCAAAGAAAGAGGAATGAACCTGGTGTTGAGGGTTCTTATATAGGAGGCAGGCACCGGAATGGTGGAAACAGGATAGCCTCTGGACTACCTAAAGGGGAGAGGTTCATGGGACTTTCAGTTTGGGGCAGTGGAAAGCCTACATGAGAGAGGATAAACCTTTAAACATGTTTTTTTTCATTTTGTTGACCCAAACAGAAAAAAAACTTCTGTTTTAAAGTTTAAGAAATGTGTAGAGTAGCTGTATTGGTGGCAATAAAAGAGTAAAGCATAATGCATAATGCTTGCCTCCTTGTCTTTAATAGAATCACGACTGACCAGTGCATTTAGCATGGACAATCTTCATTACCAGTTACAAAGTACTGTCACAAGAAGAATGCTGTTCAATGTGTCCTCTGTGGGTGCCTTATTCAAATGAAATATCTTGGAGTATGGCTCACAAACTATCAGTGTGTGATGATGAAGGTGAATATGTCCATTGCAGTAGTGGGATTGAGGGCAGATTTGTGGAGATGGTAAGCCATGAATCTGGCTCCCTGAGGCGGCCCAGCAATCAAATGTTCTCTTTGCAATGATTCTGCTCTTTACAGATAAAAGGATGTTACACGAAACAGATAAGGAGATTTGATGCATTTTTGGGGATGGGAACCCTCAGTGATTGGCATTGTGAAGACTGCAGCATGCAGCCCAAAAATTGAGGCTAGGCATGCCCATTTCTTTTCAACTAAATGACTTGTCTTTATCAATGCTTCATGTTTTGGAATTTGTGGAAAAAGAACCTGATTCATGGACGATAGCTGAAGCTAAAATGATGGCTGATTGATCCACGGGCCTAGTTGAATTCTGTCAATGCAGAAAAGGGTGAGCTAAGGCACCTGACATAATTAATAATGTAGTGTTCTGTACATGATGGGGAAGGCTTCAAATGGTCTAACTGGAAGTATTTTCTGAATAACAAATAGCTTTTTTGGCCAGCTGTCACACTCACCTGTGTCTCTGCAGGAGCGATGGACGAGCCTACCTTGACCCTGAGTCTTCACTTCCCCTGTTTCACCCGAAGGAATGCCTGTCAAATACAAGGTGTACACTCAGACCTGAATTCACCCGATTCCCCTGGGCCCTTCCCTTCTCATTACTGTATGCTGTGATGTCCCCCTATGGGCTTACCTTGATCTTTAGTAGGGTGTGCACTCCATCCTGCATTTGCAGGGGCGAGATGCACTCATGTGCTTGGTGCCAATGTCTGTAGGCTGAGTTCAGATGCCATACGCTGTTTTAAGCCTTCACAGCGAGGCCGAAAGTTCAAGGCGCCAGTTTCTTCACTGGCTAGAAAGTCCTTCCCACAAGTGAACGTTGCGCGGAGAATGTTGAGTGTCCAAAATTGTCCATAATGTCTTTGTTTGCTGGTATTTTTATGGGTGAGTAGTGCTGCGTGTAGGAGCTAGCTGCTGGTAGGTTTGACAGCGCCTTCAATTCGAGCGCGCCTGGTAATGACTCTCCCTTTCCCTTGCAGGAGAAATTATGTGGTATTAGCGCCTCGAGTCCGGGTTCAGCGCTACTGGAGACTTCGTGGTTAGGTAAGTTTGCACAGAGGCATTTGGTAGGTATGCACCACGTAGAGAGAGAGAGCGCAGTGAAATAAGTGTCCGCGTTATTGGAGCAAGCGCAATTAATAATGTCTCTTCTTTCTTACAGGGGTTTGTGCGCTTGTGCAACTAACCTGATTCCAGCGTCACGGGAATAGTCAGTGAGTATGCACAGCGTTACTGATGTGTGCGTGTTAACGCTGTTCTTCTTTGTTCTTACAGGTGCCGGTGTAGAAGTCCGCTCTTGACTGCAGATAGCTGCGGCGTGGAGTAAGAACCAGGTAAGCTAAAGCTGAATGATCCAGAGCGGGTAAGCAGAAGTAGGATGATCCGGAGCAGGTAAGCAGAAGCAGGATGATTCGGAGAATGTAAGCAGAAGCAGGATGATCCGGAGCAGGTAAGCAGAAACAGGATGATCAGGAGCAGGTAAGCAGATGCTGGCTGATCCAGAGCATGTCAAGTGTGTTGCTGATACAGCTCACAGTAAGCAACATGAAGCACAGGTAGAATTTTGGGTGTGGCTTATATAGCCAGCTACACCCAAACACTAGAGAGCTCATGAGTTATCATGCACTTCCTGTTTGGCAACAGGAAGTGGTAGCCAGGAAGTTACTGCAAACACTAGGAAGGAATGAAGGGAGGGATTTGTTATGGGTTCTTTCTGTGCCTATGCCAGGCCTGCCAAGCCTCCACCCAGCTTGCCCCAACTACCTGCCTGATACCCATGACAGTAGCATAGCAGCTGCCTGGGATACACTGGTTAGATTATCTGGGGTCACATTTCAGAAACGTTGCCCTATTTCTTAAAACATGTGTGCATATTAGAACACCCACCCCAAAAAGCTCTGGGAGGCCCTCTACTAAGTACGAACATGGCTAAATAGCCCGTTCTCTAGGAAGGTAACCAATAGGGAGGGTCTACAACCATGTTTTAGCTCAATGTACTTTAGACAGAGGTAAAATATACATTTGCATATCAGTCTGGCAGCACAAACCTTTGCAGTCTAGCACCAACATGCTAGGCAATTCTCATCTGATCAAGAGCACCAAAAGCAACATCAGACACCTGTTTCAGTGTGGCCAGGCCTCATAAGTGAGATTACATTTTGCATCTCTAATCACAGTGAGCAAGGGATGTTGTTGGGTTACCCGGGCTAACTCATGGTAAAACCCTAAATTCCCAAACATTTTTAAAAATTGAATGGGAGCCCCCCTACCGAGAACGAACATGGGCAATAAACCTGTTCTATGGAAAGGTGCCCACTCGGGAGGCTCTACAAACACGTTTTAGCACACAGCAATTTACACTGAGGAGAATTATTTATTTGCATATCAATCTGGTCCCACCCACTTGGGCAATCCATTATGAAATGCTAGGTAATTCCCCTCTGAACAAGAGCAGGATGATTGATGATTGACTCTGATGTCTGCTGGGGTTGCAAGCATAGGAAAGTAACACTGGAACACGTTTTGCAAGTTCAGTCAGGTTAGTGAATTATGGGAGGAATTTGTAGAAATGATGATACAGTACTAAGGATAGATTTGGCATGCATCTTTGAGACACTGTGGGGTGGGTGGGCTTATAAGAAGACAATTCTTTCTTCCCCGCAGAAAGGCTGGTTGTTTAAAGCAAATGCAGCTACACGTTTGAAACCAATGGGATGGAAGATGGTGAAGCCAGCAACAAGAACAGAATGGGTGTAAGAAATGCATAGGACATTGCTGCTTGAGAGAGGTATCGTGAGAAGGCAGAAACAATTAAGCTATTTGATGAGACGTGGTCTAATTTGATCCAGATTGAAATTTAAACTGTGAGTTTAATGACACAAGGAAGAAGAAAGGACCAGATACAGGAGGAGTGGGAAGTGCCCTCTGCATGAACACTACTATTGATCTATGTGTAGCTGTTTCCCAGCTTTTTTCTTTTTTTAAATTATAACATGTAAGTAATGTAAAAGAAAGTTCCATAAAAAGCTGGATACCACAGCTATGTCCATTGCCAATCGTTGCCCTGGCAAGGAAAGGGCTAATCAAACCCTGGGATACGCTTTACGCTCTGCTTATTTGGACCAGTAGATTGTTTTCAGGTAATGAGTCTGACCGTACTGCCATTTGGTGGATTTTGAAGTTGAGAAGGACCAGCACTGTATCCTTCCCCCACCCTCTTTGGCCTGCATCTCCAATCGGGCAACATGGCCATCTTCTTCCCCAAATTTGTCTTGGGGTACCAGTGTAGTTGGACATTTGGGCCAGAATTGGGAGACATATAGCTACTGTCCATCACTGCTCCTTCCTTTGGACAGACGTGAGCTATATGTCCCATCCTATCGCAGATGTAGCACCAAGGACCAGGTATGTTAAAGCTGCTGAGGGTTACCTGCACTGATATCTTTAAGGCACCACCAATTGTATGAAACTGCCATCTCTGAGGTTCACAAAGATGTCCCTTTATATGATATATATATATATATATATATATATATATATATATATATATATATATATATATATATATTTTTGTTTTTTTTTTGTTTTAATGATTGTAAAAGAAGAGTGATTATTAATGTATAGAATTGAGAATGTTCCACTGTGCCAGTTTTTGCAGCATATGACTGTTGATGTCCCCTTTAGGTCTGAATCACCTATTCTAAAGTTGGCTGATGGGGACTGCTCTTTTTAGTCTGCAAGGAAACTGTTCTAATATTAGGGTGTTCTTCACTTGTTCGAAAAGCATTCGAACCAGCCATATGTTTAGGTGGTCCTGAATCTGGGAAGGCAGTTGGCATTGGGTTTTCAGATGGTTTGAGTTTAAGCCTCATCATGTATGTCTATAATATTGATTGATTGGTATTGTATTTCTAAAATACCAGATTTCAGTTCATTATATGTTGTTTCCCTGTCGAAATGTAGAACCTGGTAGGCTGCTTGTAGTTCCCCATCACCAAAGTTGCTATGTATTATCTGCAGTATATTCTATTCCAATCTCCCCTTCTTCCCTCTCTACATACTTGTGTAATGCTGCAAGAGGGATTACTAAAGATTAAAATGCTCAGTGGATTAGAAGCAATGATCAAGGCTAGATAACTTTGGGAGGGAAGGGAAGGTTTGTTTCTCTTAATGCTATTTGGGTGCTACCTTGGATAGTTTCGGGTTCCCTATGGATTAGGGTAAATTCACTTAGCTGGGTTACAGCCCTGGTTGTTGTTGTTCTTCCTCTTCCTGTGAGTCCTACTTGCATTTTTCACATGATTTTGGAGCTCTACACTTTGCCGGTACGTCCTTGGGTGGAATATTTCAGGCATGGAGAGATTATAGATTCCTCTGTGTTTAATGTCTAGCTAACGATTATAATAATAATTATTATAATGGTTATTTCATAATGTGCTTAATAGCAGAGGTTGGTTTCTAAGCGTGGGGTCAGAATTCAAACCTGTGTTGCGCTACGTGGTCTTGCTTCGAAGACAAATGTGTTGCCACTGAGCTGTCCCCCCTCACCAATAATTGGAAAATAAAGTGTGGTACTCTTATCCATTGAGTCTGTTTCTATTGTATACCTCTGAGTTGGTTGGGCCACATGAGTCAAACCCTACAATCCTACTAGTGTAACTGTAAGCCACAGATCGAGGGATCAACGTCGAACTCGAAACTCAAATAGGTTGCAAGAAAAAGGCCATTTTTTTGGCTTACTGCACAAAAACCCAGACTCATTTAAAAGTGGAAAAGGTCGCTTTAATGTGACAGGCCAAAGCTTACAATTCAAAATGCTTAACTGGCTCCAATGGCCTAACAAACTAAATAAATATTTCAACAAACAATTAAATAATTAAACATTCTCCTTTTTCATTTTCATTTTCCCAACAATTAAATAAATAACTCAGCTATCTCCTCCCTACTTACCCCTTGGAGCCTACCGTCTCCTTGCCCTTTTTCCAGGCGACCCGCTTTCTCCCAGGGGCCATGCCCCTCCAGGCTCAATACCTGTTCCCCCGGGGTGACCTGCTTGTGCAAACAGCACCACCCCATCCTTTCCTGTGTCATTCCCAATTGTGCTTCCCTCCCCTCACATCAAAAGGGGCCATGCCCCCGGCGCCCAGAACCACTTCAACCCCATTATACTCCCCTCTACACCAATCTCCCCCCTTCCTCTGACCTGCAGCCAGCCTGACCTGCCACATCAGCAACTGAAATTTACATCACATCTTCACCATGCCCCGACCTGTCACAAAAAACTACCACCCCTACCTCTAGCAAAAAACCCCCCACAAAATGTACCCTGGACCCTCTCCCAGGCTTGAAACAGACCTATGGCCTAAACCCAAAATGAAGGGGTGGGAGGGCGGGACAATCTTCAAGTCCTAACCGTCGCCTGGCTCCCGAACCTTCCCTGAGCCCCTTAAATACCCCGGGAGGCGCTCTGCCTCCCACGGCCACTCGCTGGCCGTGTGCAGCGCCAAAAACTCCCCGGGGGGAAACGCTTCGCATTCCCCCCGGGGCCCCCTTTTTGGCTTACTGCACAAAAACCCAGACTCATTTAAAAGTGGAAAAGGTCGCTTTAATGTGACAGGCCAAAGCTTACAATTCAAAATGCTTAACTGGCTCCAATGGCCTAACAAACTAAATAAATATTTCAACAAACAATTAAATAATTAAACATTCTCCTTTTTCATTTTCATTTTCCCAACAATTAAATAAATAACTCAGTTATCTCCTCCCTACTTACCCCTTGGAGCCTACCGTCTCCTTGCCCTTTTCCCAGGCGTCCCGCTTTCTCCCAGGGGCCATGCCCCTCCAGGCTCAATACCTGTTCCCCCGGGGTGACCTGCTTGTGCAAACAGCGCCACCCCATCCTTTCCCGTGTCATTCCCCATTGTGCTTCCCTCCCCTCACATCAAAAGTGGCCATGCCCCCGGCACCAGAAAAACCCTCCCCTCAGGAGTTCTTTCTGCCCCACTCCCCCCCCCCCCCTCCTCTATCCTACCTCCAACTTCTTACCCAGTCTCCCAGCCAGGAACTCAAGTCCGCCAGGTAATGATTATTCCCATACATGGACAAGTGTACTCCGTCCTCTCTAAAAATAAGGAGCCCTTCATACGTTATTTCTTTGTGGTCCATCACTTCTACCGCCACCGAGGCACAAAACTTAACCATTTCCCTGTTTATCCCTTTCCTAGTCCTCTCTATTGCTCCCTCATTTCTCGCCCCCCTCCAAACTCTCCGCGGAAACAACTTGGTCCAAACCACCTTTGCTTGAGGCCACATTTCCCTCATCCAAACTAAATCCCTCTTCATTTTCCTTCGCAGAGAGACCCCCGTATCCTTCACCAGGTCATTCTCTCCCGCGTGAATAATCACCACCTCTGGAACCCCATAGCGTTCCCTCATCCCTGCTAATATAGGAAGCAGCTGATCCCAGCGCAGACCCCCCAAACCGTGCCATCTCACCACCACCTCCTTATAGCTGCATCCCAGCTGCCTCCCAAACACCCTTTTCTCCGCCTCTTTCCCAGCCCACTTAACAATTGAATGGCCAACAACCAACACTTGCGCCAACTCCCCTTCCTTTCGCGCAGCATCTGAAAAAGAAATTAAAAATCACTGACAAGTCAAAACATTACAATAAAAGCAGTCGTCCCAAAATCCTTTCCCTCCTTTCTTCAAACATTCCCCTTATCAAAATCCCTGACGTACCCCTTGTATTTCCCAGACCTCCAACGCCCCAAGCTTTTCACTTTGTCTTCGGAAAATCCCAACCTACTGCCTTCAGATGCTGCGCCCATCCTAAACGAATGAGTCCCAAAATCCTCTGCCTTTTCACCCACTGCCTCCAACGCCTTCCTCAATACCCCCAGCACATGTGCCGCTGCCACCGGCGATCCATCCTCATGCTGAAACACCAAGCCTGTCCTACCCCCACAACGCTCCTTCCACACCATTCCTACCTGTACTGGACATAAATCCTTACTCCCCCTACCCAGTAGAACCCAAGAACCCCTCCCCTTCTGGTCAGTCTTGGATCTTCTGATCTTGATGTCCAGACCTTCTTCGGTAATTCGAACATCTTCCCATTGCAGTCCTCCTACCCCCCCTTTTCCCATTACCAACTCAGAAACCCTGAAAGCCCCAAAAAATAACCAAGTAAAACAAGTCACAAACAATTCCCCTTCCCATACCGACCAGCAAACTCCCCCCACCACCTCGATGAGCCTCTGCAACAATTCCGCCGATATCGGCCTCCTCTTATCCTTGTCCCTCTTACTCTCCCTTGCCCATCCTTCCAACATCCTATTTGCCATTTCCCCCCCACTTGGTTAAAAACCCCAAAACCATTTCCCATAGAAAGCAATCCCTGCTAACTTCCCCGCAATCGTTGCCTTTGACCACCCCCTGTCCATACACCTCAGGAGAAAATTCATAACATCATCTCTCCTCCTCTCTTCCGCGTCCCATCTACCCTTCCAACTACAAGCTCCCCCTCTAATAAAATCCTTCCAGGCCCTGCTATATGCCTCCTTAGATGCCGAGGCCAATGAACCCTCCACCAGTGAAAGCGCTCTCAGCTTCCTATCTTCCAAAGCTCCTCCGGAATCTGTTGCCCCTCCTGCTCTGCATCTGGAGCCAATCCACGGAATTTCTGCCATTGAAAACGAGATAATGCATCAGCGATGCCATTATCCTTCCCCGGCACATGTGTTGCCTTAAACACCACATTCCATTCCATGCAGCGCAGAACAAATTCTCTCATCAGTTTCACCACCCTCTAATCCTTAGCTGACTGCCTGTTCACCACATGAACTACACATTCATTGTCAACATTAAAATTCACCTTCTTGTTTTGAAAATCTTTCCCCCACAACTGCAATGCAACTAGTAGTGGAAAAAATTCAAGAAATGATATGATATGATATGATATGGCATTTGTAACGCGCCTATACACAAGTGTTTATAGAAATGCTATACTCCTTCCTTCCTTCAACCACCACAATGGCCATTTCTCCGCACACCACTTTCCTCCCCAGAAAACTCCGAAACCTCCCGCTCCTGCTGCATCAGAAAATATCTGTACTTCCCAAGTCACCGGGTCTCCCTGCAACCACATTGACACTCTGTTGAAACTCTCCAAAAAGCGCAGCCAAATTCTGCAATCCTCCCTCACTGTCCCTGACACTCTTATCCGATGATGTGGGCACTTCGCTCCCACCATAGCCCTCGCCATGTTCCTGCAAAATGTTCGCCCTGGGGCCACCACCTTGCATGCAAAATTCAGATGCCCCACCAAACTCTGCATTTCAACCAGCATCATTTTCTTGGCCGCCACCGCTTTTTCCAACAAAACCACCAATTTGTTCACCTTGTCGTGCGGCAAGCATGAGGTCATGGCCACTGAATCCAGCTCAATTCCTAGAAATGTCAATACCACTGCCGGCCCCTCTGTTTTGTCTTCCGCTAAGGGCACCCCCATCTCCTCCATCAGCTCCTGAAACGACTGTAGCATTTTTTTACAATCCTCCACTCTTTCTGCCCCGCTAATGAAAAGAAAATCATCCAAATAGTGCAGCACACTCTCCCAACCCGAACTGAATGAGAAGACCCACTGTAAGAAAGAGCTGAACCGCTCAAACAAAGCACAGTAAATTGCGCACCCCATTGGCAAGGCTTTGTCTATGTATATGCCTTCCTCAAACTGCAAACCCAACAACCAAAAATCCTCCGGGTGCACCGGCAATAACCTGAAAGCCGCCTTGATATCACACACGGCCATGAAGGCCCCTCGCCCTTCCTTCCTTATCAGTTCCACCGCCTGGTCAACACTGGCATACACAACTCCACACTCTTCCGGGGCAATAAAATCATTAACTGACATACCCTCCGGCCATGACAAATGATGTATCAGTCTGAACTCCCCCGGAGCTTTCTTCGGCACCACCCCCAATGGGGATATGACTAAATCACCCGGCAGGTCATCAAATGGGCCCACTATCCTTCCTGCCGCTATTTCTTTGGTCAATTTATGTCTCACCACGTCAACATTTTCTCTTGCTGACTTCAAATTTTCAGCCCACCTGCGCACTCTTGGGCCCTGGTACCCTAATCTGAACCCCTGACAGAAACCCTCACTCAAGATCTTCGCCCCTTCTCTGTCCGGATAAAATTGCAACCATTTTTCGAGCACCCCTACTTTAATTGGAGTAAAAGCTTTTTCCCACAACCCCTCTACCTGCCCCCCTCCCCCTCCCCCTGTCCCCCTGTCCCCCTGTTGGAAACACTGCGTGAGAGGGTGTTTTCCACCACACTTGCTACACTCGTGCCTGAACCTACACAGGGTCCTTGCGCAGCCGTCCTTATTATACCCCCAGCACGCTGCTGATGACTGCCCCCTACCTCCTCCCCCCGCCCCATCATGGGCGGGGCGACCAAGAAAGGGCCGGAAAGGTACGGGCAGCCCGCTCGCCGTGTGCAGCGTCGGGGCAGGCCTCGTTGGAGCCATCCATTGCAACCAGAGATCCATGTCTATCTCCCCCCAGACCACCTGACTGTCCTCCGCCAATCTCGCTCTTAATTCCTCATCATACCTTACCCATGCAAAACCCCCAAAACTCGTGAAAGCCTTCCTGATAACATCCATATATTTGAGCAGAGCCACGCAACGCTCTGGAAATTTTTCACAATAAACACTGGCATGTATGATAAATGCCGACGTCCAATTCTCAATAGTCACCGGGACCCTTGGGCGCAACGCCAGTTCCCTTTCTTCTTCTTTAGACCCCTCTTTTGCTCTCACTTCCCTATGCAGCAATTTGAACACATCTACAAATTCCCCCGCCTGAATCTTCTCCCTTGTCGTTGCCATCAAGTGTGCCCCCAATGGTTTTGTTATCCCCATGTACGGCAATTTTTTCTCCTTTCCTTTCACTTCATTCTCTTTTTTATTTCCAGCTTGCACTTCAAGCACCAATGGCTCCATCGCCTTGTCCGTTTGGACCTCCACTGAGCACATGCTCTTTTCAACCCCCAAGGCTCCAATGGCCTGCACACCAGCTTCTTTCCTTGCCCCATGCAAATTCGTCCCATCATTCCCGTCACCCTTCTCGTGACCCCTCTCTGCCATGCAGATGACCATTCCCGTTCCTGCTCACCTCTTTCCACACCTGCCGTCTGTGGTCTGGCGTCCACCCCGATGCTCCTCATCTCCTTTCTTAGAGGGCTCCTACTGCGGGGACAAAACATGTCAACAGACTCACCCAGCCAATAGTTTCCCCGACACCCTACCCCCTACCCCCCTGCTCCTGCCTTTCCATATCCCACCTCAAACTTCTTTTCTCTTCCCCCCTTTCCCTTGCCGATCTATAACCTTCTACCTCCCACTGCCCCACATATTCCTCCAATCCAACTTCATCATCCCTTATATACCACTGCTGATGCGAGCTCATGCTTGAGTTGAGACGATCTTCTTCTTGCGAGCCCGGGGCGTACGCCCCGTCACTCCTTTGACGTCTTCTCGGCGGGGCCGGGGGGACCCCTGCCTGTTCCTCTTCTCTCGGGTGAGGCGTTCCATCCTCCACCCTGTAATCCTCATTGCTAGGGGCCGTGCTGCTCCCTCTAGGCTCTCCTTGTGCTGATCAAGGCGGGGCCGTACTAAAACCCTCAACCTCACTCTGACCAGCGGGGGCTGCGCAGCGCCCTCCACCCTCCATCCTCCTACCTATGGGGGCCGTTCCGCGCCCCACTCTAACCTCCTCAATTGATGGGGACCTCTCCCGCCTTCTCCCTCCTGCACTCTTCTGCAAGTATTTACCCCCTCCTCCCCTCTGCCCTGCCATCCCCCTCTGTACCCCCTCAATCGCCTCGCTCGGGTTCCCAAGAGCCCTCTCCATCAGCGCACTCCTATCTTCCCTAGGGCTATTACTCACTCCCTCCCTCAGTGGCTCCCCACCCGAAATCATCTCTCCCTCAGACGCTCTCCTGTCTATCTCCCTTCTCAACCTCCTTCCCCTGGATTCCCATACCTCCCCTCTCCCCGCCGCGGGGGTGCAAGCCACCACTGCCGCGAGAGCCCCATCAGCCGCGGCTCTGCGCTGCGGCCTGCCCCCCCCTACCTCCTTCGCACCCGTGACCTCCCCCACCGCCCCCTCCAGCTGGGCCTTAGACGCCCGGCTAATAATTTCAAGGGCCTCCCTCAGGGCCCTAGCATCGACCATACCCCTCTCACTAGCTCCCTGTCCCACCATGGTGCACTACTCCTCTTAGAGTGCACTAATATTCCACCCTATGAAGCTAACTAGCTAAGCCCCCGAGCCAGAACCTACCCTTGGAATGTCCTTGTAAACTAGCAACCAATAAAATAAATTGCTATAAAGAAATAATAAAGACTTAAAAATACCTTATAATACTATATAAGGATAATAAATAATTATTACCCCAAAAACAAATTAAAATTGTTATTTTTTTTTTTTTTAATAAACCCCTAATAACAATTGCCTAAATAGCACCACTTCACAAAAGGAAACCCCTGTATAAAGTTTGCACCAAAAATACACCCAGATAAAATATACTTAGGTATAAGATTTTTTTTTTTTTACACTGCTCCCTGCTTGATACACGACCCTAAAGCACCGTCTTAAAATTAAGACACAGTCCCTTTAAGAAAAGGCTGTGCCTCTCCTCAGGAGAACGCAACGCGCCCCGCTCCAGGAAAAGAAGCCGACCTCCCAAACCTCAGCAGAACGCTGGGTCCTGAGGAAATATAAACCTGCGGTAAAACCCGCTCCCTCCCAACACAGATAAAAATAAAATCCTAATTCCTACACCCCTCCAAGCCGCGCAGAGACGCCCGCCCGGCCCCCGAACAAACAGAAAATGCTCCCGCCCGCGACCCGCCCCCACACGCAGGTAAGAAAACAGGGGTGTCTTATTTACGGCACCCCTGAATGAAAATAAATAATTTCTCTTTTTATGTATTTTTTTTTTTTTTTATAAACCAAACCCACTAATCCCACTAAACCCTACCCTACCTCACCTGACTACGCTCGCCCACACAACTAGGCCTGGCTATCTCAGGGAAGGCTCGGGAGCAGGCGACCTGGACTGACAGCAATCTTCAAGTCCTAACCGTCGCCTGGCTCCCGAACCTTCCCTGAGCCCCTTAAATACCCCGGGAGGCGCTCTGCCTCCCACGGCCACTCGCTGGCCGTGTGCAGCGCCAAAAACTCCCCGGGGGGAAACGCTTTTTGCATTCCCCCCGGGACCCCCCTTTTGTTGAAAACACTGAGGTTGGAACAAAGGTTTAACCAAGACAAGGACATACAACAATGTAATCAGATTTTTAAGAAAAACACAACTGAGGGACTGGGCTATTCATACTTTAGTTTAAGGTAGGACTATGGTTGGGAGTTCAAGTTCTTCAGTTGAGAACAGTTCTTAATCAAGGCTGTGTGGTCATTAATCCTTCATAAAAAGTAACTCACAGCTTTTGTGTGGTTTGAAAGACCCGAGACACTTCTTTTTAGAATCTAAATCTTAGGGGGTTAAATCTTGGAGAAAACTTGATTCCCAAGCTCCTGTTTGCCCGCAATCTCCGGATGCACTTCCATTCCTGTTTCCCTCCTCCTCCCGCCTCCCCACCCGCTCACAGGTCCTGGTGGGCTAATTCGCCGTGTTCACTTGGGTCTAGTGACCCACACACGTTGTGCTCGCCTCTTCCAGGCCAGCGCAGGTGAATGGAAAACCGCTTGGCCCCTTTTGCCCATATTTGATAAAACTTTGAGAAAACTTGATTCCCAAGTCCCTGTTTTGCCGCAGTCTCCCATTGCACTTCCCCTCCTGTTTCCCTCCACCTCCCGCATCCACACCCGCCCACAGGCCCTGATTAGCTAATTTGCCATGTTCACTTGGGTCTAGCGACTGGCACACGTTGTGCTCGCCTCTTCCTGGCCAGCGCAGGTGAATGGAAAAACGCTTGGCACCTTTTGCCCATATTTGATAAAACTTCGAGAAAACTTGATTATCAAGCCCCTGTTTGCCCGCAATATCCCATTGCACATCTATTTCTTCCTGTGTCCTTCCTCCTCCCGCCTCCCCACCCGCCCATAGGCCCTGATTGGCTAATTCACTATGGTCACTTTGGTCTAGCGACCCCCACAAGTTGTGCTTGCCTCCTTCAGGCCAGCGCAGGTGAGTGGAAAACCACTTGGCCCTTTTGCCCATATTTGTCAAAACTTCGAGAAAACTTGATTCCCATGTCCCTGTTTGCCCGCAATCTCCCATTGCACTTCCCCTCCTGTTTCCCTCCTCCTCCCACCTCCCCACCCGCTCACAGGCCCTGATGGGCTAATTTGCCATGTACACTTGGGTCTAGTGACCCGCAAACGTTGAGCTCGCCTCTTCCATGCCAGCGCAGGTGAATGGAAAACTGCTTGGCCCCTTTTGCCCATATTTGATAAAACTTCGAGCAAACTTGATTCCCAAGACCGTGTTTGCCCGCAATCTCCCATTGCACTTCCCCTCCTATTTTCCTCCTCCTCTCGCCTCTGCACCCACCCACAGGCCCTGATTGGTTAATTCGCTATGTTCACGTTGGTGTAGCGACCTCCACACATTGTGCTTGCCTCTTCCATGCCAGCACAGGTGAAATGAAAACCACTTGGCCCCTTTTGCCCATATTTGTCAAAACTTCGAGAAAACATGATTCCCAAGCCCCTGTTTGCCCGCAATCTCCCATTGCACTTCCCCTCCTATTTCCCTCCTCCTCTCGCCTCTGCATCCACCCACAGGCCCTGATTGGCTAATTCACTATGTACACTTCGGTCTAGTGACCCCACATGTTGTGCTTGCCTCTTCCAGGCCAGTGCAGGTGAGTGCCACTTGTCCCCTTTTTCCCATATTTGTTAAAACTTCAAGAAAACTAGATTCCAAAGCCGCTGTTTGCCTGGAAACTCCCATTGCACTTCCCCTCCTGTTTCCCTCCTTCTCCTGCCTCCCCACCAGCCCACAAGCCCTGGTTAGCTAATTCACTTGGTACACTTCGGTCTAGTGACCCCCACACGTTGTGCTTGCCTCTTCCAGGCCAGCGCAGGCGAGTGGAAAACCACTTGGCCCCTTTTGCCTATATTTGTTAAAACTTCAAGAAAACTTGATTTCCAAGCTGCTGTTTCCCTGGAATCTCCCGTTGCACTTTCCTTCCTGTTTTCTTCCTCCTCCCACCTCCCACCCGCCCACAGGCCTGATTGGCTAATTCGCCATGTTCACTTGCGTCTAGCGTTCTGCAAATGTTGTGCTCGCCTCTTCCAGGCCATCGCAGGTGAGTGGAAAACCACTTGGCCCCTTTTGCCCATATTTGTTAAAACTTCAAGAAAACTTGTTTCCCAAGCCCCTGTTTGCCCGCAATCTCCCGTTGCACTTCACTTCCTGTTTCCCTCCTCCTCCCACCTCCCCACCGGCTCACAAGCCCTGATGGGCTAATTTGCCATGTACACTTGGGTCTAGTGACCCGCAAACGTTGTGCTTGCCTCTTCCAGGCCAGCGCAGGTGAAAGGAAAACCGCTTGGCCCCTTCTGCCCATATTTGATAATACTTTGAGAAAAATTGATTCCCAAGCCCCTGTTTACCCGCAATCTCCCGTTGGACATCTCTTCCTGTTTCTCTCCTCCTGCCTCCCCACCTGCCCATAGGCCCCGATTGGTTAATTCTCTATGTTCACTTTGGTCTAGCAACCCCCACACGTTGTGCTTGCCTCTTCCAGGCCAGCGCAGGTAAGGGGAAAACCACTTGGCCCCTTTCGTCCATATTTGTAAAAATTTCCGAGAAAACTTAATTCCCAAGCCCCTCATTGCCAGCAATCTCCCATTGCATTTCCCCTCCTGTTTCCCTCCTCCTCCCGCCTCCCTACCTGCCCACGGGCCCTGATTGGCTAATTCACTATGTTCACTTGGGTCTAGCGCCCCGCTCATGTTGTGCTTGCCTCTTCCAGGGCAGGGCAGGTGAATGGAAAACCGCTTGGCCCCTTTTGCCCATATTTAATAAAACTTCGAGCAAACTTGATTCCCAAGCCGCTGTTTGCCCATTATCTCCCATTGCACATCCCCTCCTTTTTTCCTCCTCCTCCCGTCTCCCCACCCACCCACAAGCCCTGATTGGCTAATTCACTTTGTACACTTCAGTCTAGTGACACCCACACATCGTGCTTGCCTCTTCCAGGCCAGCGTAGGTGAGTGGAAAATCACTTGGCCTCTTTTGCCCATATTTGTTAAAACTTCAAGAAAACTTGATTCCCAAGCCCCTGTTTGTCTGCAATCTCCCGTTGCAATTCCCTTCCTGTTTCCATCCTCCTCTCACCTCCCCACCCGCCCACAGGCATTGTCAGTCAGAAAAAACGAAACCCCTAACTGTCGTCTTGCCCCCCTCCCCCGGGCAAGCTCGCTCCGGTCTCAGACAATCTTTAACAACCTCCTAGGGGGTTATAGATCACTAAACCCCCCCTTGCTGCATTTGTATCTCAAGCCCTATGTGCACTTTGCTACTCCTAGATTACTACTCTTAACAGACTAACAAATAACATAAGACACAACACAAAGAAAACACTAAGAATTGATTCAATTTATAACAATGGGATATATTAATTTGTGATCACACAGCTAAGCATAATAATGCAGGCAATCCTAATGCTATGTCTAATTTGCACCTTTTATACTTCTGGTGCAAAGCAAATCTATCACGCAATATTTATAAGCCTTACAGGTTTCTAATGCATGTGTTTCTAATGCAGTCTAAAATACAAGCCTATCGTGCAAGCGTCAAACATCCAACAATCCTCTCTTTCAGACAAAATCAAACCTCTCTTCAATCCACACCATGCTTCACACTCACTATCTAAACAATCCCTGCCTGGTTTCCCCTTCTCCCCTTGTGTGAGTGTCTGTTCTGATCAATCAGTCAGTCTAGGTCAAACCCATACTTCCCATCTGCATGTGTTTCCAGCTCTGTCTTTGCCAGCATAACTCTGCAATCAGCCAGTCAGTGGCAGGCCTCCATTCTGGTAACTGCCAACTGCCAAGCCCTCAATCTCATCAAAGCCAAGCTCTCTCTCTGCCTCATCAGGTTCTGCTGCACCAAGCTTGCACCATCTCCAACCTCCAGCCAACTCCTTCAGCAACTCTCTCTGTGGCTCTCTCCAACTCTCTCTGTCTCACTCTTGGTTATGCTCTCCTTTAACGCACATATCTCTATGGTTACATACATTCTATACTAAGAATGTCTCTTCCCTTCGTGTCAGCATTTAACAATGCCTGCCAGTCTGCTTGCGTGTTCCTGTTCTCGTGTCCTGTCACTGCGTGTGCTGTCAGCGTGACATTTGAACATCATATCTTCTTTCATGGCCATTCTGAGTCTGGTGCAAAAAATACCATCTATTCCCTATTTCTCCTCTCCTGCACTGTAGGCTTCACAAAATGCTCTCTCTGTCCAGTCTCTCTCTCATGCAAAAGCACTCCCTCCATGTGGCCATGTCGCTCCCTGGCGCGGCCCCCACCCTCGTGTTGTCTCCGCGAAGCACACCAGCCAAGCTGATAAGCTTCCTTCTTGGACAAGGGTTCATGTTATCTGTCTGCCAAGCCAATGTTTACAAATTCCTGGTACACTGTTCCATAACGTTTTCGCGCTGAGCCCAGTGCAAAACCAACTTCTGTGTTTCCATCAGCAAATGGCTCAGGCCTCGTGCTAAATGTTCCTAGCGCTTACCGCAAATCCAAGCACTATAATGCAGACTCATTCTAAGTACATACTCAACATACATAAAGACATACCAAACATATCTCCAAATGTGTCTCTACAAAGCATACATGTGTGTCATTCTAAATGGCTCTACGTGCATCCCAAACATGCCTGTGTGTGTCATTCCAGGCCTAATTCGTTCTGCTCTCCTGCAATCAATATGTTTTTCTCAGCCTAAGCTCTATTTCTAATGCTAACCTTTCTCTCCAACCGAGCTCGTCTATACTCAGTCAAGCCACACACACCATAGACTGCGCACTACACATCACAACTTGCACTGCTGTGCTATGATCATTCAGCCTGTGTAAGCCATCCCCTTAAACTGGCCCAACAACGTGACCGGACTGCCCGCTGCTTGCTCTGCGCGCACCATCTACGAGGCACCCATGCCCAGTGTTTGATCACCCTAAGCTACCCCCAGTGGATCTAAATATGTCCATTTGGATTCCATCTGCTGCCAAAGAGAACTTACCTACGGTACACTGCTTACCCCTGATTTTCTAGCATATGCTATACTGTCAGTAAAACAAATCTGCACATACGTGTATGCTCTGTAGACAATTGAAGTTGCCTTAATTTGCACACTGTTTAGAAATTCGAATCTGCACATATTTGTATGCTCTGTAGACAATTGAAATTGCCTTAATTTGCACACTGTTTAGAAATTCGAATCTGCACATATTTGTATGCTCTGTAGACAATTGAAATTGCCTTAATTTGCACACTGTTTAAGAAATTCGAATCTGCACATATGTGTATGCTCTGTAGACAATTGAAATTGCCCTAATTTGCACACTGTTTAGAAATTCGCACCTGCCCATACTTATATTCTGCCCCGTCACGCCTCCTGCCTGCGACACATTGCCTTAGCAAACCTGATTCTGCCCTGCCCGTCTCCACAATATTCCTAGCATATGGTGCCCAGTTGTGCCCGGTTGTATTTCAGTAATTAAGTTGCACCTTCTAGAGTGACCCTCTTGCCCTAATCGCCACTAACTTTGGTGCTAGAACATCACCATAATTGTACCGTAGTCCCTACAGGATTAGTTTAATATACCAGCGATTGTGTCACTCTCGCCCATTATGCACACATTACAGACTTGCCGTCTATACACATCCTGGCCCATAGCCTGGACCATCCTAACCATCACCACCATAATGGCCATCACCAATACCACCCCATGCAATCTACAAGAGAGAAACCTGCGACTTAGAGCTAGGCTGCCCCGACTTTATGACATTAAAAACAAAAGAACCAGTCCACCAGCCCCTACACGCACCGCCATTAATCCTGACCTCCCAGCCTCAGTGACGGTAAATCATCCTGAACTACAAGGTGACCCATATCACAAACAGAGGAGACCCAACTACTTCAGTCTAAGTCCTTTCAAAGGCACCACTACAACTCCCACCTTATCAGGAGCCCTTATTAATGCTAGGTCCCTTATAGCTCACAATACCGAAATAGCTGATTTACTGGCTATGGACAATTTAGATATCCTTGCTGTTTCCGAAACTGGGCTCCATGATGCAGCTGGCCCTGCCCTCATGACCGCTATACCGGACAATTACAACCTCCTAAGAGTCGACCGGCCTAACACTAAAGGAGGCGGCCTGGCCATTATAACCAAAACTCAGTTAGCTGCTAGACTTACCCCACACCTAGCAATCACATCCTGCGAACTTCTCTCAGCTAAAATACCGATCTCTAACAACAGCACACTAACGATACTCCTAGTGTACAGACCTCCAGGCCCAAGTAGGCAATTTCGAGGAATACCTATCCAGTCTCCTTACTAACAGCATTAAGGACTCCACCCAGCTCATCTTACTAGGTGACTTCAACCTAGGCTTTAACGATGCTGAGGATAAACAAGCCCAATCTATCCAAACTATTTTAGTCAATCATGACATTACCCAAAAAGTCCTAGCTCCTACTCACATAAAAGGACGTACACTAGACTGGATAGCCAACCACAACTGTGACATCACTATCTCTAGTATTCTACCACAAATATGGATGGACCACTATCTTATATGCTTCACAGCCAGCATAGAGCCCCCCAAACCTAATAAGAATGAAATAGTACCCCCCATGCCAACGAGAAGTAAAAAAAGAAATGACGGCTGAAAAACTTCTCCAACTACTCCTACCAGCTCTCTCCGCTAGTGCCAGTGAATCTAATCCTAGCGAGTTAGTTGAGGCATTTAACAATTCCATGACCAAAGCTCTAGACTTGATTGCCCCTATCAAACTCCAAAAAAGTAATTGTGAAGCTCACCTTAACTCATGGTTCACCCCCCAACTCAAAGAAATGCGTATCCAAAAATGCAAACTCCAAGCTATCTGGAGGCACACTCCCTCTGCTGACAATAAAACCACACTTGCCAACTTTGCAAAAAGTTACAAGAAGGAAATAATTCAAACTAAAAAAGACTCATTTAATGAAAGAATAAGCAAAGCCAACTCAAATTCTAAAGAACTCTTCACTATTCTCCGGGAATTGGAAAACCCAATTGCCCCCACAGACAATGTCCCCAAGGACAAACCGTGGTGCACTAGCATCCAAAATGCCCTAGCTAATAAAATTACAACCCTTCAATCTAAAATTGCAAAGAAAAAAGCCTCCCTGAGCCCTAGTGGAACTCATACTACCCCACTGAAAGCAACACCCTGTATATCCACCCAAAGCAATAGTAATCCCTTCAGGTTTACTAACATCTCTATACTGGAAACTGAAAAGGTTATTCTATCGCTTAAACCATCAAACTGCCAAGGCGACAGCTGCCCTGCGCAAATCATCAAGGATGCAGCCAGAGATCTAGCACCCTTCATCTCGAAATTAATTAACACATCCTTCAATACGAGTACTGTACCTACTAACCTCAAAGAATCCTGGGTACTGCCCTTACTCAAAAAACAGACACTTGACCCAGCTATCCCCACTAACTACAGGCCCATTACTACGGTCCCGTTTCTCCTTAAAATCATCGATAGAGTAGCATACCTCCAGATCCAAAACTATCTGGAGTCACACCAGCTATTAGGCTCACGACAATCGGGCTTCAGACCACTTCACGGTACTGAAACGGCCCTAATTGACCTTAAGACCCAAATCGACGAGTTGAAGGATAATGGTAGAACAGCTATGCTCCTCCTCCTTGACCTATCCTTGACCTATCAGCGGCCTTCGACCTGGTGGATCATGCAGTATTATGCAACCACTTAGCGTCCGCCGCTCACTTCTTAAGTGAAGCTATAGTATGGGTACAATCCTTCCTAGCCAACCGTACGATGAGAGTGTTCTCCCCTGTAGCTGCAGCGGACCCAATCCAAATCACTTGTCCCACAAGGCTCATGTGTCTCCCCAACTATGTATAATATCTTCACTAAGCCACTCTTGGACAAACTTGACAGATTAGGGGTAACCTATACCAACTATGCGGATGACACGCAGATTCTCATACCTTTATCAGGCAATTTTGTCGAAGACACAGCTCTAGTAAACAAAATCTACCTCCTCATTCAGGCATGGATGACCTCCCACGGCCTCTGCCTCTGCCTAAATGATGACAAAACTGAGATACTGATCCTGGGCTCCGACTCCTCCCTAAAAAACCCAGCGCCAATTATCGCAATTTCAAAATAGATGGTAATACAATCAAGGTGGCGACCGAGGTAAAAACACTAGGCTTTTACCTCGACTCCACTCTATCTCTCAAAAAACAAATCAATACCCTGGCATCCTTGACAGCGTACACCTGCAAACTAATCAGGACTTGCAGACCTTACCTTTCTAAAACTAACTGCATCATGCTAGCTAACGCACTAGTAATGTCGAAGCTGGACTATTGTAACGCCCTCTATGCAGGAGCTAATAAAAGCATCATAAATAAAATGCAAATCCTTCAAAATAACGCTCTTAGAGCAGCCCTTGACATACCCCGTAGAGCACATATCTCCAACAACAGGAAAGACCACCACTGGCTAAAAATCAGCGACAGAGTCCTCCTCAAGACACTTTCTCTCACACACAAAGGGCTTAACAACACAGCACCTCCCTACATCTCGGCCAGACTGACTAGAAAATCGTCCAGCCACTACACCAGAGCTTCCAACCTCTTCTTGCTGGAAACCCCTAGATATAGACGATCCAAAGCAGGTGGAGCAAGCTTCCCTGTTAGAGCCGCCCAGGCTTGGAATGCATTGCCTTCTGCATTGAGAGCAAACCTATCCTACTCCAGCTTCAGAAGCAAGGTAAAAAACTGGCTCTGGTCCAACGACAACTAACCTTGTTGCACCTAACGGTCGTGATATTCCTGAAATCCGGTTCCATGACCACTCAGCCCTTACCTTCCTATCTCTCTGCATACATGTACCCTTAAACATTGTAAACTTGTTAGCTATCATCTCTACTGTTGTACTGACCTATATGTATTGTTTTGGATACGTCTCCTATCGTCCATATGCATGTAACCTAAGCTTAAGTAACCTTGTACCTGCTGCGCCCGGCTACCCCTGGGTTGTGTGCGCATTATCAAATAATAAACTAAACTAAAAACTAAAAACTAAACCAAACATAAATGCATAGCAAGTCATTTTCTGTCATGCTACAAATATACCGTGTCTCTAAAGCACAATCATGGCACTTCAAATATGTGCAAGTGTCATTCTATAAGCATCTCTTTCTGTCATAACATAACTAAGCAAATCCTTCATATAACAGGGCTTATTTCTCTCTTCAAATGCATAACATGTCAATCTATAAGCAAATTGAAAATGCATATAACGGTGGCAGTCTAATAATGTGGATAGTGTCTACCTCAACAATGTACTACTAGGCAGACTGCAATAATGGATAATAACTGGATTCCTAAAGAGGATAATACTAAACAATGGTTCTCTACCAGAGGAGCCAAATGGGTCTTATGATTCTTCTAATGATAACAATCCCAGGCTCCTCATTGTATCCAATTCCACAGCCTAATTGGCTAATTCGCTGTGTTCACTTGGGTCGAGTGTGATGCTGGAAATGCATCGGAGGGACAGGGCCTCCATATCCTTGTCCTTTACTGCTTTTTATCATGTGTTCTGTCGTGTTTTCCGTGCAGGAGTTCATGTGGGACTCCTGGCGGTGCAGCTCTCTCTCTTTCACTTTAGTGAACAGACCCATGGGATACCCTTATGGCACCCATGGGTAGGGGTACAACTCTGTGCCCCTAGTGTATGTTTTTGGGCACCTGTGTGTGACCCACAGAGCAGGGTACGGGCTGGTCGCAGCTCCGTGCTGAAATGACTGGTGCCCTGAGCGTCCTCCATTTTGGGATGCCCAGGCCCTGTCATTGGAATCGGTAGATTCCTGATGGAGGCAAAATGGCCCCCCTGGTCTCTAGTCTTCCATCACCTCTTACCCTGATCTTCCCGAAGTCCCGGGAAGCCCTGCCTCTGTCCCTTCCCCCTGACTGGCTGTTGGGTGGAAGTTCCGTATATGGTAGTGTGGAGAAGTGCCGACCAGACTGGCTGGAGCCTTCTCAACAACCGTATGTTGTGGGTACGCCTGTGGGTGGGACCTAGGTGAATGGAGTGTGTGACGAATATACATTCTATGTTGTGACTGTCTAGTATCTGGTGTTTGACACAATGGTTGAGACAGCCCTGCCCAAAACCAGTATGAATGCAGCTTGTAGTGTTGAATGGCTTGGTACTTGTCCCAATACACATAACTTGTTGTGAGTGTCTGGAGAGAAGTGAATGGCCTGAATACATTGCGTGCCTGATTGGCTGCCTGCCTGCATGAATGCCTGTAGTCGTGATTGGATGCTTGAGTATGACCCAGCAGAATGAATGGGAGATCAACAGTATATCTGGGGACCTCTCACTGCTAGGAATCGTGTTCAGAAGCTGAAGTCCACTACGACGAGTAACTTGAGTGAAGCTTAACCTTGAGCCCTGCTGGACGAGAAGAATTGCTGTTGCTCTCCTTCGCAATAAGAAAGCTGCTGTGCTTCAAGAACTGACCCAGAGAGGTCCTGGTAAGGCGCCTTCTTCCCGAGCTACAAGGGACCATCGTGCAGCGCTGATCTTTGCCTAAGCTCCCTGGTAGACAGACTTTCGACAGGCTGCTGACCCGATACGGGGACTGCTGCGGAACTCCAAGGAGAAGCGGCCAGACTGTCCGTCACTGTCGTCGACCGCCATCACCGACTGGGGCCGCCGTGCTCCCGTTGCCTAAGAAAATTCATTGATCCAAGGACACTCTCGTCCGCATCGTCATCGCTGTATCCTGCAGGAGAAGGCCTGACTGTCGACGCGCTGAGGAGCATCCACCGGTGGGTTTCCCGCCACCCAAAGACCACAGAGACGCCAACGACTCAAAGCCCTTTCTGGGCCACAGTTCTTCAACTCTTTGCGGTCCAGAACTATCGACACCGAGGTGCCCGGCACGCCTCTTCCTTGCAGGACGTTTACACTACCCCATCAACGAGCACCGCTAGGAATGACGCAGCCACTCCACTGTCGTAGCTCGGCCTGTCCTCTGTCGGACGTTTGACGACCCATGACTCCTGCCTGAGAGGGAGGACACTCAAGAAGGGTTTTCGATTTCCCCGATGCGGAACGCTACAACACCAAGGTACTTTGGGGTTGCAGAACTATTGTTTAACGATAGTTACCAGTATTCTGCCTATTGTTCAACCATCTTGCTTTCCTTCCTCTCTCTATTGCTGGTTTCCTCTTTATTCGGATCTGTGTGTCATTCTGACCGTATGCACTTGAATAATATCTAATAACGTTAGTGGTGCCAATTTAGAATTGTACATATTTAACATTGTTGATTTTCGGAGTACAAAGTGAGTTATCGTGATTGTGTATATGACCTTAAATATTAATTATATAAAGACTGTGTTTTAACCGATACAGTGTGTGGACATTCCTTTGTGTGTGCTCGTGGACTACACTGTACTTAAGAACCAGCATGCATCACCTCATGAGAAGCTAGGCCTTGATTGCTCGACTATGTTAACATAATAGAGAATCTTGGCAGGGGTCTCTGTGCCTCCCCTCTACCATATAGAGAGCGGAAGTGCAGACCCCCCCTCCAGTCTTTACATCTAGCAACCCATACACAATGTGCTTGCCTCTTCCAGGCCAACGCATGTGAGTGGAAAAGCACTTGGCCCCTTTTGCCCATATTTGTTAAAACTTTGAGAAAACTTGTTTCCCAATCCCCTGTTTGCCCGCAATCTCCCGTTGCAATTCCCTTCCTGTTTTCCTCCTCCTCCCGCCTCCCCACACACCCACAAGCCCTGATTAGCTAATTCACTTGGTACACTTCGGTCTAGTGACCCCCACACGTTGTGCTTGCCTCTTTCAGGCCAGCGCAGGTGAGTGGAAAACCACTTGGCCCCTTTTGCCCATATTTGTTAAAACTTCAAGAAAACTTGATTCCCAAGCTGCTGTTTGCTGGGAATCTCCCGTTGCACTTCCCTTCCTGTTTCCTTCCTCCTCCTACTTCCCCACCCGCCCACAGGCCTGATTGCGAATTCACCATGTTCACTTGCGTCTAGCGTTCCGCACATGCTGTGCTCGCCGCTTCCAGGCCAGCACAGGTGAGTGGAAAACCACTTGGCCCCTTTTGCCCATATTTGGTAAAACTTCAAGAAAACTTGTTTCCCAAGCCCCTGTTTGCCCGCAATCTCCCGTTGCACTTCCCTTCCTGTTATCCCCATCCACCCACCTCCCCACCCTCTCACAGGCCCTGATGGGCTAATTTGCTGTGTACACTTGGGTCTAGTGACCCCCAAAAGTTGTGCTTGACTCTTCCAGGCCAGCGCAGGTGACTGGAAAACCACTTGGTCCCTTTTGCCCATATTTGTCAACATTTAGAGAAAACCTGATTCCCAAGCCCCTGTTTGCCCGCAATCTCCCATTGCACTTCCCCTACTGTTTCGCTCCTCATCCCACCTCCCCACCCTCCTACAAACCCTGATTGGCTAATTCGCCATGTTCAATTGGGTCTAGCGCCCCGCCCACGTTGTGCTCGCCTGCCTCTTCCAGGCCCGCGCAAGTGAGTGGAAAACCACTTGGCCCCTTTTGCCCATATTTGGTAAAACTTCAAGAAAACTTGTTTCCCAAGCCCCTGTTTGCCCGCAATCTCCCGTTGCACTTCCCTTCCTGTTATACCCCTCCACCCACCTCCCCACCCTCTCACAGGCCCTGATGGGCTAATTTGCTGTGTACACTTGGGTCTAGTGACCCCCAAAAGTTGTGCTTGACTCTTCCAGGCCAGCGCAGGTGACTGGAAAACCACTTGGTCCCTTTTGCCCATATTTGTCAACATTTAGAGAAAACTTGATTCCCAAGCCCCTGTTTGCCCGCAATCTCCCATTGCACTTCCCCTACTGTTTCGCTCCTCATCCCACCTCCCCACCCTCCTACAAACCCTGATTGGCTAATTCGCCATGTTCAATTGGGTCTAGCGCCCCGCGCACGTTGTGCTCGCCTGCCTCTTCCAGGCCCGCGCAGGTGAGTGGAAAACCACTCGGCCCCTTTTGCCCATATTTGTTAAAACTCTGAGAAAACATGATTCCCAAGCCCATGTTTACCCGCAATCTCCCGTTGCACTTCTCTTCCTGTTTTCCTCTTTCTCCCACCTCCCCACCCGCTCACAGGCCCTGATGGTTTAATTCGCTATGTTCACTTGGGTCTAGCGCTCCGCACATGTTGTGCTCGACTCTTCCAGGGCAGGGCACGTGAATGGAAAACCGCTTGGCCCCTTTTGCCCATATTTGATAAAACTTCGAGCAAACTTGTTTCCCAAGCCCCTGTTTGCCCACAATCTCCCGTTGCACTTCCCTTCCTGTTTCCCTCCTCCTCCCACCTTTTGGAGGATAGCTGAGAGGCAACGTGATCGCCTTGGAAATAAAACGACATGGAGCAGCACGGTTCGATCCCCGGGTCAGCCCTTAGAAACCTCTGGGTATTAAGCGTGTTATAAAAAAATAAAAATAAACTATCAAACCTACCTCCCCTCCCGCCCACAGGCACTGATGGGCTAATTCGCCGTGTACACTTGGGTCTAGTGACCCGCACACGTTGTGCTCGCCTCTTCCAGGCCAGTGCAGGTGAATGGAAAACCGCTTGACCCCTTTTGCCCATATTTGATAAAATTTCGAACAAACTTGATTCCCAAGCCCATGTTTTCCCGCAATCTCCCGTTGCACATCTCTTCCTGTTTCTCTCTTCCTCCCACCTCCCCACCTCCCCAAAGGCCCCGATTGGTGAATTTGCTATGTTCACTTCGGTCTAGCAACCCCCACACGTTGTCCTTGCTTCTTCCAGGCCAGCGCAGGAGAGTGTAAAACCACTTGGCCCCTTATGCCCATATTTGTCAAAACATCTAGAAAACTTCATTCCCAAGTCGCTGTTTGCCCGCAATCTCCCATTGCACTTCCCCTCCTGTTTCCCCCCTCCTCCCACCTCCCCACCCGCCCACAGACCCTGATTGGCTAATTCACTATGTTCATGTCTGTCTAGCGACCCCCACACGTTGTGCTTGCCTCTTCCAGGCCAGCGCAGGTGAGTGGAAAACTACTTGGCCCCTTTTGCCCATATTTGTCAAAACTTCTAGAAAACTTCATTCCCAAACCGCTGTTTGCCTGCAATCTCCCATTGCACTTCACCTCCTGTTTCCCCCCTCCTCCCCACCCGCCCACAGGCCCTGATTGGCTAATTCGCTATGTTCACTTCGGTCTAGTGACCCACACACATTGTGCTTGCCTTTTCCAGGCCAGCGCACGTGGGTGGAAATCCACTTGAACCCTTTTGCCTATGTTTGTTAAAACTTCAAGAAAACTTGATTCCCAAGCCCCTGTTTGCCTGCAATCTCCCGTTACACTTCCCTTCCTGTTTCCCTCCTCCTCAAACTTCGCCACCCGCCCACAGGCCTGATTGGCTATTTTGCTATGTTCACTTCGGTCTAGCGATCCCCACACGTTGTGATTGCTTCTTCCAGGCCAGCACAGGTGAGTGGAAAACCACTTGGCCCCTTTTGCCCATATTTGTCAAAACTTCGAGAAAACTTCATTCCCATGCTGCTGTTTGCCTGGAATCTCCAATTGCACTTCCATTCCTGTTTCCTTCCTCCTCTCACCTCCCCACCCGCCCACAGGCCTGATTGGCTAATTCGCCATGTTCACTTGCGTCTAGCGTTCTGCACATGTTGTGCTCAACTCTTCCAGGCCAGCGCAGGTGAGTGGAAAACCACTTGGCCCCTTTTGCCCATATTTGGTAAAACTTCAAGAAAACCTGTTTACCAAGACCCTGTTTGCCCGCAATCTCCCGTTGCATTTCCCTTCCTGTTTCCATCCTCCTCCCACCTCCCCACCCGCTCACAGGCCCTGATGGGCTAATTTGCTGTGTACACTTCGGTCTAGCAACCCCCACACGTTGCCCTTGCCTCTTCCAGGCCAGCGCAGGTGAGTGGAAAACCACTTGGCCCCTTTTGCCCATATTTGATAAAACTTTGAGAAAACTTGATTCCCAAGCCCCTGTTTGCCTGCAATCTCCCGTTACACTTCCCCTCCTGTTTCCCCCCCCTCCCGCCTCCCCACCCGCCCACAGGCCCTGATTGGCTAATTCGCTTTGTTCACTTCGGTCTAGCGACCCAACACGTTGTGCTTGCTTCTTCCAGGCCAGCGCAGGTGAGTGGAAAACCACTTGGCCCCTTTTGACCATATTTGTCAAAACTTCGAGAAAACTTAATTCCCAAGCCACTGCTTGCCCCCAATCTCCCATTGCACTTCCCCTCCTGTTTCCCCCCTCCTCCTGCCTCCCCACCCACCTACAAACCCTGATTGGCTAATTCGCTGTGTTCACTTGGGTCTAGCAACCCGCACACATTGTGTTTGCTTCTTCCAGGCCAGCGCAGGTGAGTGGAAAACAACTTGGCCCCTTTTGCCCATATTTGTTAAAACTTCAAGAAAACTTGATTCCCAAGCCCCTGTTTGCCTGCAATCTCCCGTTGCACTTCCCTTCCTGTTTCCCTCCACCTCCCACCTCCCCACCCGCCCACAGGCCTGATTGGCTAATTCGCTGTGTTCACTTGGGTCTAGCAACCCGCACACATTGTGTTTGCTTCTTCCAGGCCAGCTAAGGTGGGTGGAAAACCACTTGGCCCCTTTTGCCCATATTTGTTAAAACTTCAAGAAAACTAGATTCCCAAGCCTCTTCTTAACACCTGTTTGCCTGTAATCTCCCGTGGCACTTCCATTCCTGTTTCCTTCCTCCTCCCACCTCCCCACCCGCCCACAGGCCTGATTGGCTAATTCGCCATGTTCACTTGCGTCTAGCGTTCCGCACATGTTGTGCTCAACTCTTCCAGGCCAGCGCAGGTGAGTGGAAAACCACTTGGCCCCTTTTGGCCATATTAGTTAAAACTTCAAGAAAACTTGTTTACCAACCCCCTGTTTGCCCGCAATCTCCCTTTACATTTCCCTTCCTGTTTCCATCCTCCTCCCACCTCCCCACCCGCTCACAGGCCCTGATGGGCTAATTTGCTGTGTACACTTCGGTCTAATGACCCCCAAAAGTTGTGTTTGACTCTTCCAGGAGAGCATAGGTGACTGGAAAACCACTTGGTCCCTTTTGCCCATATTTGTCAACATTTAGAGAACTTGATTCCCAAGCCCTTGTTTGCCCCCAATCTCCCATTGCACTTCCCCTCCTGTTTCCCTCCTCATCCCACCTCCCCACCCACCTACAAACCCTGATTGGCTAATTCGCCATGTTCAATTGGGTCTAGCGCCCCACACATGTTGTGCTCGCCTCTTTTAGGCGAGCGCAGGTGAGCGGAAAACCACTTGGCCCCTTTTGCCCATATTTGTTAAAACTTCAAGAAAACTTGTTTACCAAGCCCCTGTTTGCCCGCAATCTCCCGTTGCATTTCCCTTCCTGTTTCCATCCTCCTCCCACCTCCCGACCCGCTCACAGGCCCTGATGGGCTAATTTGCTGTGTACACCTGGGTCTAGTGACCCCCATTAGTTGTGCTCGACTCTTCCAGGCCAGCGCAGGTGACTGGAAAACCACTTGGCCCCTTTTGCCCATATTTGTTAAAACTTCAAGAAAACTTGTTTCCCAAGCCCCTGTTTGCCCGCAATCTCACGTTGCACTTCTCACCTGTTTTCCTCCTCCTCCCACCTCCCCACCCGCTCACAGGCCCTGATGGGCTACTTCGCTGTGTACACTTGGGTCTAGATAACTGCACACGTTGTGCTCGCTTCTTCCAGGGCAGGGCAGGTGAATGGAAATCCACTTAACCCCTTTTGCCTATGTTTGTTAAAACTTCGAGCAAACTTGATTCCCAAGCCCGTGTTTGCCTGCAATCTCCCGTTACACTTCCCTTCCTGTTTCCCTCCTCCTCAAACTTCCCCACCCGCCCACAGGCCTGATTGGCTATTTTGCTATGTTCACTTCGGTCTAGCGACCCCCACACGTTGTGCTTGCTTCTTCCAGGCCAGCGCAGGTGAGTGGAAAAACACTTGGCCCCTTTTGCCCATAATTTGTCAAAACTTCGAGAAAACTTCATTCCCAAGCCGCTGTTTGCCCGCAATTTCCCATTGCACTTCCCCTCCTGTTTCCCCCCTCCTCCCGCCTCCCCACCCACCTACAAACGCTGATTGGCTAATTTGCCATGTTCAATTGGGTCTAGCGCCCCGCACACGTTGTGCTCGCCTCTTCCAGGCCAGTGCAAGTGAGTGGAAAACCACTTGGCCCCTTTTGCCCATATTTGTTAAAACTTCAAGAAAACTTGGTTCCCAAGCCCCTGTTTGCCCGCAATCTCCCGTTGCACTTCTCTTCCTGTTTTCCTCCTCCTCCCACCTCCCCACCCGCTCACAGACCCTGTTTGGCTAATTCACTATGTTCACTTTGCTCTAGAGACCCCCACACGTTGTGCTTGCCTCTTCCAGGCCAGTGCAGGTGAGTGGAAAACCACTTGGCCCCTTTTGCCCATATTTGTTAAAACTTTGAGAACTTGATTCCCAAGACCCTGTTTGCCTGCAATCTCCCATTGCACATCCCCTCCTGTTTCCCTCCTCCTCCGTCTGCCCACCCGCCAACAGGCCCTGATTGGCTAATTTATTATGTTACCTTCTATCTAGCACCCCACACATTGTGCTTGCCTCTTCCAGGCTAGCACAGGTGAGTGGAAAACCACTTGGCCTCCTTTGCCCATATTTGTTAATATTTCAATAAAACTTGATTCCCAAGCCCCTGTTTGCCTGCAATCTCCCGTTGCAAATCCCTTCCTGTTTCCCTCCTCCTCCCACCTCCCCACCCGCTCACAGGCCTGATTGGCTAATTTGCTGTGTTCACTTGGGTCTAGCAACTCGCACACATTGTGTTTGCTTCTTCCAGGCCAGCGCAGGTGAATGGAAAACCGCTTGGCCCCTTTTGGCCGTATTTGATAAAACTTCAAGAAAACTTGATTCTCAAGCCCCTGTTTGTCCGCAATCTCCCGTTGCACATCTCTTCCTGTTTCCCTCCTCCTCCCGCCTCCCCACCTGCCCATAGGCCCCGATTGGCTAATTCGCTATGTTCACTTTGGTCTATCGACCCCCAAAAGTTGTGCTTGCATCTTCCAGGCCAGCGTAGGTGAGTGCAAAATCACTTGGTCCCTTTTGCCCATATTTGTCAACATTCCTAGAGAACTTGATTCCCAAGCCCCAGTTTGCCCGCAATCTCCCATTGCACTTCCCCTCCTGTTTCCCTCCTCCTCCCGCCTCTCCACCCACCTACAGGCCCTGATTGGCTAATTCGCCGTGTTCAATTGGGTCTAGCACCCCGCACACGTTGTGCTCGTCTCTTCCAGGTCAGCGCAGGTGAATGGAAAACCGCTTGGCCCCTTTTGGCCATATTTGATAAAACTTTGAGAAAACTTGATTCCCAAGCCCCTGTTTGCCCGCAATCTCCTGTTCCACATCTCTTCCTGTTTCCCTCCTCCTCCCCACCCGCACACAGGCGTTGATTGGCTATCCACCGAAATGATAAGTGACCTTCCCAGGGCAGTCCTTTGCCCGTGCACCTCCAGCGACTAAGGGCCCAAAGCAAAGAGCGGCTCCTACATTGCCAGCTCCAAGGTGTGTCAGCAGGTATCAGCAGGGGAAGCCAGTAGCCAGCCGTCAACCAGCAACAACTAGGACCAGTAAGGTGGGAGTAGTCTAGGTGGGGAGTAGAGCAATTACTCTACCCTAGAAGCCTAACCACTTATCAAATCTAAAACACCTTAATAAAAATGAACACCTCTGCTACCTTTCACAGCATTACACCATTAACTGTGTTCAGAACAACACCCATTTGACCTGGTAGGTGTAGGAATCTCTCCCATTATACAGGACTCTCAAATCTAGTTGTTTTTAGTATTGTAATCTTTGGTCACCTGTGTCTGAAACCTAACTGTGTTTCGTACAACGCCCATCTGACCCGCTAGGCATGGGCCTCTCTCCCACTGTACAGGACTGTTGAATCTACCTCTGTTTAATATAGTAATTTTTTGGTCACCTGTATCTCAAATCTAGCTGTGCTCAGCATTTCAATCATTGGTTCACCTGTGTCTGAAACCTAACTATGTTTAGTACAACACCCATTTGACCAGCTGAGCGTAGGCCTCTCTCCCACTTTGCGAGGCTCTCAGGTCTGGTTGTGTTTAGTATTGTAATTTTATGGTCACTTGTGCCTGAAAATTAACTGTGTTTAGTACAACACCCATTTGACCTGCTAGGTGTAGGCCTCCCTCCCATTATACAAGACTCTCAAATCTAGTTGTGTTTAGTATTGTAATATTTTGGTCACCTATATCTGAAACCTAACTGTGTTTAGTACAACACTCATTTGAGCTGCTAGACGTAGGTGTCTCTCCCACTATACAGGACTCTCAAATCTATTGATATTTAGTATTGTAATCTTTTGGTCACCTGTGTCTGAAACCTATCTGTGTTTAGTACAACACCCATTTTACCTGCTGGGCGTGGGCCTCTCTCCCACTTTGCGAGGCTCTCAGGTCTGGTTGCGTTTAGTATTATAATCTTTTGGTCACCTGTGTCTGAAACCTAACTGTGTTTAGTACAACACCCATTTGACCTGCTAGGCGTAGGCCTCTCTCCCACTATACAGGCCTCCCAAACCTAGTGGTGTTTAGTATTGTAACTTTTTGTCACCTGTGTCTGAAACCTAACTGTTTTTAGAACAACACCCATTTGACCTTCTAGGTATAGGCCTCTATTCCACTATACAGGACTCTCAAATCTAGTTGTGTTTAGTATTGTAATTTTTGGTCACCTGTGTCTGAAACCTAACTGTGTTTAGTACAACACCCATTTGACCGGCTAGGCATGGGCCTCTCTACCACTTTGCAGGACTCTCAAATCTAGCTGTGTTTAATATAGTAATTGTTTGGTCACCTGTGTCTCAAATCTAGTTGTGCTCAGCATTGCAATCATCGGTTCACCTGAGTCTCAAACCTAACTGTGTTTAGTAGAACACTCATTTGACCCGCTTCGCGTGGGCCTTTCTCCCACTTTGCGGGGCTGTCAGGTCTGGTTGTGTTTAGTATTGTAGTCTTTTGGTCACCTACATCTCAAACCCAACTGTGTTTAGTACAACACCCATTTGACCCGCTATGCGTGGTCCTCTCTCCCATTATGCGGGACTTTCAATCTTTGACTCAATTATGTCTCAAACCTAACTGTCTTTAGCACCACATCCAATTGATGTCAGACATACGCCTCTCTTCCACTAAACAGGACGCTAAAATTTGGCGGTGCACCTTTTCAAACTGGATTGTTGATTTTAGGCCTCTCTCTCAATATACAGGACAACACTCATATGTAACTGACCAACTTACATCTTGAGAGCATCACTGTGGAATGTGACAGGGAAAATTGGCTGATTTTTGTGGAGTGATACTGTGATTAGAAGCTCATAAACTGACACAGTGATTGTTAGTTACTCCCATTAGGACAATTCTGTAGTTGCTAGCTATCCTTCCTAACCCCACATAGTTGGTTCACCGCAGTGAAACTCATCCAGGGAGATGGTCATTAAGGACAGCCACCAATAACACCCAACAATATAACCCTAACAAACCTCCCTACCTTACTCAAGACAGTGACTGAAAAAGTTGGCAATACCAGCAAATAAGACCACCTACAGACAGAACCCAAACTTGTAGCGGACAATTCCCTACACCCAGTACTACACCACAAGACACCCGGACCAAAGAAAAAATCAACTCAGCATCAACAAACAAAATAAAGACCAAAACAACTCTCAAGCAAAAAATGCCACGCAAAAGACCTCTACCAAGGGAAAGAAAAAGAGCAGAAAGAACAAACACACTGGAACAGCAACAAAGACCCACAACTGCAGAACACACTCCCACAAACAGGAACAACAACCAAACCAATGCTGAGAGAAGAGACAAATCCCTCTACCTACTCCATACCTTGCAAGCAACCAGTCAGCAGAATGAACCAACCCAAAGCAGGAATCAGCAACAGCGGACAACCAAACACACCCACACAGAAGAAGAAAGGACAATGCTTGAAATAACAAAAACATAATCAACACAATAACACCTTACATCACCAAAACAAGAGGAACTTCCACTCGACACCCACAATTCTTGGAAGAAGAACCTGATGAAAACAAAATCCCAAGACAGAACCTAGAAGAACTTTTCAATGACACAGACCCAGCTGTATCAACATTTCAACTAGAGATCGACCCAAAAGGAAACCTCAACACCAATCAGAAGATGACCCCAACAATAAAGCCCAAACCAAACTACACCTCTAAACTCTACTGCAATCAAATAAACGCAAGATCCATGACAAAACACTCTACAGAGATCTTTGACCTTCACTATGAAAACAGCATTGACATACTATTCATCACAGAAACATGGCTGAACGGAAATTACAAAATCACACTCCAAAGCTGCCTCCCAACCAACTTCAAATGCCTTCAAGTAAACATGAAAAATAAAAAAAAGGATGATGCCTTGCATTAGCATTCAAAGGATACCTGAAAATAAAAAAAACAGACAAACCTCTTAACGTCATTGACTGCAAAACCATGGTCATAAACCTATCAGCGAACCCAAAATCCAACATCACATTCATCCTGGTGTACAGACCACCGACATACGATGCAACCTTTGTCAATAATTTTACAGAAGCCATTAATAACATAGCCATCAAGCACAAACATTTAATTATCCTGGGGGACTTTGCAGAAAGTCACACCAACTCCCAAAACGCACTGATTGGACTCACAACCATGAAACTACGACAGCTGGTCAAAGGGGCAACACACTTGGCAGGACACACCCTCGACACAATCTTCACCAAGGAAAAACTTATCACTGTGGCACCACTGATACAAATACTGTGGAGCAACCATCTCTTCATCCCATTCCTGATCAGATTACCAACCAACGTTTGCATCCAGCCCCCCAAAACTCACAACCACCACAAAAAGAAACTGAAAAGCCATCAAAGCAAGCAACCTATCTGAACAACTGGAGATGACCAAACCCTCAACTACAGAACTAGAGCTACTTCACAAATGGATTGCTGATACAATTGAAAAGATCACCCTGGAAAAACCATTCACCCCATCAAAAAAAGGGCAATGGCAAAATGGTACACCCCACTACTAAGCACCATGAAAAAAGACAACACAAAGATGGAACTGGAATGGAGGAAAGAATACAACCCAGACAAAAAAAATACTGTTCCTGAAACAAATCCGCACATTCAAGAGGGAAATACAAAAGGCAAAGAAAAGGCATTATGATGACAGAATCACCAATGCCACCAAGACACAAAAAGAAATGTTCAACAACATTAAAGAAATGAGAAACCTGCCAGGCTGCGACAACACCCCAACCCCCTCAGAGAAACTCTGCAATGACCTGGCAGACCACTTCAAGAACAAAATCAACAACATCTGACAAATCAAACAAAACAGACCACCCGACCATAACATTCAACCAACCGGATCTAACACAGAGCCACTGCAGAAACTCCAAAACTTTCCTGAAATATCAGCAGGGGCATTTGTCTTGCTGGTAAAATACAGAATGAAAGCAGGATCACACATGGATCCCTGCCCCCCTGACATCTACAAATCAATCATCGCACAAGGAACGCCATCAGAATACTACAGAAATCTCTCACTAGCAGCAGGAACTGTACCACAAACCTTCAAATCAGCTTATGTCAAACCACTTTAAAAAACACAAGTGGCGACGTAGAAGACCTCTCCAACCACAGGCCAATTTCAAACATTCCCTACCCAGCAAAACTCCTTGAAACCTACGTATACAAATTAACCCTAGAACACATAGAAAACACCACCTGCTAGTCCAAGCACAAGTCATTTTCAGACCCGAATGAGGAACAGAGACAGCACTACTATCCATCTGGGACGACATAAAAACAAATGCGGACTCCAACACAACCTCAGCCCTGATTTTTCTCGACCTCTCCGCAGCCTTCAACACAGTTAGCCATGACACCCTAACCAAAAAACTAGAAGACATAGGCGTAACGGACATGCCACTACTCTGGATGAAATCATTCTTAGCAGACAGAACAGAAACCGTAAGGATAAAACACTTCAAATCCACCCACGATTAAACGACTGTGGGGTACCACAAGGGTCCTCATTATCACCACTGTACTTGAGCATCTACCCGACTCCAGTAATCAGAATACAAAATTACATGCTACAACTACGCAGATGACACTCAAATCATCTACAAAATTGAAGACATTCAAGCCAATCACTCAACCCTAATCGAGTGTCTAAAATAATTCTTTAACTGGATGGATGCCAACAACTTGAAAATCAACCCAGGAAAGACAGAAATCATGATTATATTCAAAAACCAAGAGAACACCTACATTCCATGGCCAACGGAAATGGGAACAGCACCAACAACATCTAAGGTAGTAAAACATCTGGGAGTGCTGATGGAGAACACCCTAATCACAAAGAAATGCAATAGTCAAGAAATGCTTTTTCCTCCTTCATACAGCAAGAAAAATCTTACCTTTCCTCTCCTTCACCCACAAAACACTCACAATCATTCCCCTCATCATGTCAAGAATTAACTATGCAAACAGCCTCTATCTCAGGATACCAGAATACCTCCTGAAGAAACTACAACAGATGCAAAATACAGCAGCCAGACTGCTCTTCAAAGTATCCAGAAGAGACCACATCACTCCAGCCCTAAAAACACTGCATTGGCTGCCAGTCAAACATTGTATCACCTTCAAAACAATGTGCATAACAAACAGGGCAATCAGCGGACAAGGAGCTGAATTCCTACAAAAGAAAATAACAATCTACAGGCCAATGAGACTCCTCAGATCAAGCAACGAAATCCGCCTGGAAGAAAAACCATACCTTAAGAAAAAACTTGGGGGCTCCCCCTTCTCCTACTTAGCCGCAAAAACCTGGAACAACATCCCAAAAGAAATAAGAAACACCAAAGACCACCTACAATTCAGAAATTACTAAAAACCTGGCTCTTCAACATCACAGATTCAAACTGAACAAGCAAAACAACAGAATGGGAAACACAAAGAAAAGGATGACAAAACTTAGGATGACATTGATAAGATCCAGAACCGACTAAATAAACTCTTACCACAACAGGTGAGACGATGCTAAATTGAATAGGACACAAGCGACACCTATGAGGACAGAAATCAGCATCCCTAGCCAACTCCAGCCAACAACCTCACCTGCTACATAATTGCTACCAGGTATCAAACTTGTATAGAGTTGTGGGAATGCTAGCACTTGCCAGACTTGAACTAAGCTGTGGACATTGGCATGGGCATTGACCAGATGGAGTTGTGATTGAAGGCAGGTGCCGCCCCCGGACATAATTGCAAGCATTGTCATGTGCCACATTTCGAAGGGGCTAGGGGTGGTAGCCTGCATGAGCAACAGAGTAAGATGATGAATGAATACAGACTGGTGTCACGTAGGTGGCCGGGGCCAAACTTGGGCAAGGTTATGAATGTGAGTGGATGCCATGCGTGAAAGGGACTATGAGTGTCGGACGGTCACATATCTGGACGGAGAGGCAAAGATGCTTGCGCACCCCACTTGGACAGAATACAGAAGTTTAGCACCTCGCATCCAGACAGCGATGAGAATTAACCAACCCACTAACAATTTCACTCCACTGCATGCACCTCTCAAACTCTAACCAAACACAACCACAAGCCTACAACACAACAATCTGCACAAACTTCATTACACTGCAACAACAAAACAAACCACACATAGTCGCACAACAGCACACGACGACTGCCAACCGTAAAACAGCCCAAGCCCAGCCAACTGACTTACCGGGCTGAGGCCACTAACAGCACATCACTGCTCTCTTACACTTTTCCAGCTTATTCCCACTAACTCACCCTGCCCCCCTTCCCTTTTTCAGAGTTTTCCAGAGTGCCAGGGGACAACTCGGGTGGTGATAGTGCGCGGTACAAATATCCTTTAACATTAACATTGGCACTTCTGTGCAGAGGTGGCTTGTCTTCCAGTTGTCTGTTGATTTCTTCCCTGTTTGTCCAGGTTAAATATTCAGGCTGAACTAATGATTGTCGTGCACCACAGCAAAAGGTACAGGTTCTGACCTTTTAGTGAGTACTCCGGTCTCAGATTCTCAATGAACAATCTTAGGTCAGGTTCTTCGTGAGCCCTACTGGCTCAAGTTCCCTTGAGTCTTCTCATCTTTGGTTGTCAGTGAGAAAGTATTATTAAGTTTCCTTGATGGGACTGCCAGTTACAAAAGAGTCTGGACTATGGCTCTTGGTAGCCTCTATCTTTCTTTATGTTTCTCTGCCTCTCCCATGCTCCATATGCTTTCGCCTTATCCATCTCTGTTACCACATCAGAACTTCTCTCCACTTCTCTAGCACTTGGACTCGACCCTTGCTGAGCCTTAGCTTAGACCCCCCTTTTCTTGCACCCTGTCTCTAAGCACCCCTTCTAGTATTTCCTTCTTGGCTTTGCCAGTTCTATTTGCCTTGTTTGGACCACTCTGTCAACTTCCTTCTCTCTGACCATCCTCCAGCTCCCGACCATACGTGCCTCAAACATTCTCCTCCTTTCCCTCTCCATTTCTCTCCTGCTCATGCCTCCTCCAACAAATGCATACATTCCACAAGTCTTCTATCCTCCTACTATTCCTTGAACATTCCCTCCCCAACTGTACATTCTCCCTTCTATTTAGTGTATGATGCACCTTGCTTTTGTGTCTAGGGAGATGCCTGGGGGGTAGATCTAAATCGATGGCATGGCTCAATGCAAGATTTTGTGGTTAGGGATTTGAGGCTGCCTATTGTGGCTTTTTTAAGACATATAAGGAAATGTCTTGGCTCCCGACCCCGGCCAGAGTGTATGTCTGACCCCATTTGCCTGAAACCAGAAGAGGGTTTAACATTGAAAGTAGGCTGTGTGTGTTGATTGGATATTCACAATAGGGCTATTAGGCAATCAATCAGGTGGCTGGTCCAGCGGGCGAGAATATACATTTTTTGCCTGCTGTTCCAACCACCCGAGACTCTTCCCCAGGTGGTACCTTTTTTATGTGAAGAGGCAACAGGGGGGCTCTCCTGGCTGCCTCCCCACCTCCACTCTCTTCCAAAATCAACCAAACCCTTCCTCACCATCTGCCCCTCCCAACTTATCTGCGAGACCAGAGCTTTTAGCTCCGGTCTCTGCACTCCTTCCGAACCCAGGCCGCCAACATAGAAATGAAAAAGGGACTTTTCTGTATGGCAGCAGCCATCTTTTTAAAATGTATCTATTTATTTCCATTCAAACCCCAGCGAAACCCTGAGGTGAGAATGGTTTTTGACCGCTAGGTAGGGGTGACATAGCCGGTAATGGCACACAGACCTTGCTCAGGCCTTTGTTTTGCTGGGGCCTGCCATGGTTTAGGTTGGCAAGATGACATGATGTGTGCCTGGCGAGCTTGCAGGCTGGCGGGCTGTTGCCAACCATATCTGCCCCCTGCAGGGGGGTGAAAACCATATTGACTAGTGAAGGATGGACATTCCCACTATCATTCTGTTATGTAGCATTGTGGGATCTCTTTTGGATTCACCCATTTACTGGTTCCAAGCATTGCATCACATAGCATATGGCTTCTCCTCACCAGAGAGGTTCCTGGTTCTCCCCTACTGGCAAGTTGAATTTGACTTTCCCAAACTGCACAGGCTGTATTCTTGTATAATGATGAGGTAAAGAAAAGTAAGTGCTCTATCTCGGGTTCCAACTGCTCAATGCAGTGAGTGTTTTTTCTCTTAGCTGCTTCATTTGGATTGAGGGTGTGACGCCACATTTGTTGAGGTTTTTATCTGAGCCTCCAAAGAATCATAAATACACTCTCTGGCTACTGACTGTTTTTTTTTTTTTTTTGTAGCTGCCTACATTGATTCACTATCGTCCATCAGTTAATCTGAGGTTTGAACTGATTCTGTTACTCTCTCCCATGTGACATTCTTTTCTATGTCCTTAGTTTAATTCCTCCACCACACCAGGGCTAAATTAACTTTATATGCAGGGACGCATATGCCACAAGAGGCCTCACTAAGCTTTGGGCCCTGTGATATGTGCCTGTTGTGGCCCGGGCATCCACAGAGTCCACCAGTCCAGAAGACTAGATGGGCATGCCCTGAATGAGATAACTCTGGGACTCATGTGCAAATTAGCCGAGGAGATGATAAGGGCCAGCCCTGAGACACATGTGAGCGGTGGGCTGGGATCAGCCTATTCAAACTAACCCCTAGTTGGTCCATCCCGAAGCCAGAGAGGGCGGGGCCTAAAGAACAATGTTCCTGGGCCAGATGAAACCGTAGCATCCCTGCACCTTTCAAAGAGCTGGGTGAAGTCTGCCTCACCCGTTGTCAGGCGGGGGAGTGGTGAAGAACTGAAGACTCTGGCTGCTGGGCCACGGTGAAGAATGGAAGATGGAGGGGCTGGGAACTTCGATCTCCATGGAAAAGAATTGCTATGAGGTGCCAAGAGTGCAATGGTTGCATCCCTAAGGCAGCCAGACGCTGCCTGAGAGGATGGGAGGCTCAGCGGTGAGTGAGTGTGGTGGCCTTGGTGGCACAGGGCTCACATGCATATGTTCATTGTTCTGTCAGGCCTGTGGTGGTGGGCACAGTGACCGTCTGGGTTATGGAGTGCAACCAAAATATCAGAATATCCAACAGTCGTTGTTACACATAGGTGAGAATGGTGGCTTCCCAGGTCATGGGGTGCCATTGGAAAAGATATGATACACGGGGTTGAGTGGAAGTGATTACGGTGCTGAATGTGCTTCGTTGGGCACTGCAATGCCCAGACCAATGATGAGTCGTTGCTGAGAAGCATCCAAAGGGGCTGGCCCCACTGCTAAGGACCATCATAGCATCAACCCATGTACTGTTCCTGCCCCTAAATAGCGTACTGAAGGACACTGTGTGTGGCTGACTGCAAATGTATATGGTGTTTCATGTATTTAACTGTATATCATTATTTATTCATATGGTGTATTGTTATTTATGTTTTAATTTAAGAGAGTGGACAATGGGAGGCTCTCTCCTGTCCAAGGGATGGAGTGGGCAAGGGAGATAATGCTAAATAAATAATACAATTAATAATCAATCATTTGGAATTAACATTCCTTTTGAGAAGGAGTAAAGGAGCAGGAGGCTAAGGACGACTCCCTTGAGGGCAGTGGCAGAGGCATAGCCAAGATTGTATAACTAGTGGGGCTTGAATTTAATGTAGTTGGGCCCACCCGAGTGACATTAACATCTGTAAATTCCCACACAGTGCTGCAGAGCTGGCATTTACAGATTCTGGGTGAGACTTGCTCGCTCAAGCCCTACCCTGTCTACGCTTCTGGTCTGTGGCCCTGAGTACCCACCCAGGGCTAAATGAACCTCATATGGGAGGCTGCATAAGCCATGTGCGATCTGACTAAACGCACAGTGTCTTCCATCAAGTTAACCCACATAGGGGCCATGCTGCACAGGCCCAGAATGAGAAATCCCTGAGCCCATGTGCTGTGGGACCAGGTGACATTGTCTCACCTATTTTGTCTGTCCATCTGCAGGACCAGATGGCAAACGCCCCGAAGAACAGCACAGTGAGGTTATACATACCAGGAGCATCCCAAGAGCTTACAGGGAACTACCTGATGTCCACCTTGCCAAGAATCAGGAAAGCGGGATGGTGAAAAAGGTAAGTCCTGTGCTGCCATATCTTTGCAGCCTGGGTGAAGAGTGCTAGAGCATGGCTCTGAAGAATGGGCAGAACCGCCCCCAGCACTTTACATGTGCAGAAGATGAAAGGGATTGAACCCCCTCTGAACACTATGGAGGGATTTACTAAAAGGAGCCAGGTGCATGGCAGTGAAGGCGTTTTTCTCAAGGCAACAAGGAGAACACAGGCACCAGGAAGCACGTCAGCGGGTGTAGCTCCCCCAGGACAAATGAACACTAGTTCAACGGTCCCCCAATTGGCACAGCGACTTCCTATGGTACAGGGCACCACCCAAAGTTCCGCACCATGCAGGCAGTCTGCTGTAAGAACTGTAGCCCCCCAGGGAATGTGGCCAGTGTTGGAATTGAAATGAATCAAGGCTTGCGTTTGGTGCTCCATGTGGTGCACATGGCACTGTAGTGAAGAGAATAGTGACAGAGGCAGGTGAACCACAGAGAAACAGCTGGAAGGAGCTGGCCAAGCTCCCAAGGACCACTAATAGCATCAACCGAGATATTGTTCTTGCCCCTCACTGGAGAACTGAAGGGAAGTTTTGTGGTGGCTGATTGCGTTGAGTTATGGTTTGGAGTATGGGAGGTTTAGGTGAGGTTGGAAAAAGGTAATTCCCTGACCTGTGGGAGTAAGTCGAAGTGGCAGCATGCAAAATACCATCTATGGGAAGGCTCGCCCACCGGGACTGTAATCTCGTCTTCACAGTTGCTAGCGACAGATGAGTAGAAGAGGGTCTTTTCTATCCATTCCACCCTTGCGGTGGCCATCTTTAAAAATCCAATTCTTCCTGAATCCCCCATTTCCTGTAGGCACACAAAGGCCCTCTTTACAACCGTGGCATTAAGGGGTTAACGGCACCGTAAAAGGTGGCGGCGCCGTTAACCCCTTAACACCTGATTGCGAGGTCCCTTTGCGGGTTGCCGATTTTAACGCCTGCTTTTTGCAGGCATTAAAAACCAACCCGCAAAGGGACCTTGGTGCTAAGTGCGGCACCATACTTAGCGCCTTCCCATTCCCATTGAGCCCTATGGGGCAAAAATGGGAATGGGGAAGGGCCATGGCGGCATGGGGAATTACCGCCCCGCCAACCTTGGAATGGGGCGGTAATTCCCCATTCCGCCAAGGCAGAGCCGGTAAGTTACCGGCATGGACCCTGGTGCTATTAGCACCATGGTCCAACGCCAGGGTCGTAATGAGGGCCGAAGACGGGAGTGGATGCCAAATGTCCCATGACAAGGGAAAATCCAAAGTGGCAGAAATGCGGATGCACCCAGAAACATTCAGCGAGACAGAGCTGCAAGTAAGTCCTCAATGGTGAGGGTGTCAGCCATGCTGAGGAGCCATTTGGGGGAAGGCACAGGAAGACATCTGGCTGTGGGAACACAACCATCTGGGCCTCAATAAGGGACAGTGTGGTGTGTAAGGACATATATGTTTAACCAAAATGTAATGGCATTTTTTTTTTTTTATTGCAAAATGTAGTGGCATTTTTGTTGCCAGCAGTAATAGGACATATACATATATATTACACGGCCACGGTAATGGCCGTGTAGTTATGGTTAAGTTGCTGTTTCCCTAGGAAGAGCACTTTTTGGGTGGTCTATAACTTTGCTCCTCCTGGACGAATCCTCACCAAACTTTGCAAAAAAAGTATATGGACCACTCCAAATTGTTTTGCAAAGTTCAGTGATGTTTGGTCCGGGAGGGAGGGAGTTATAGGGGAGTCACAAAACGTCTTTTTGTCCCTATAGACTGAATGGGGGAAAAACTTTGCCCACGCCTACAGGCCAAATTGTTGGACGGATTTTCACCAAATTCGCGGCAGGGGCAGGGCCTTGGTCCCAAAAGCGTGCTTTTGTAAATTTGGTGACAACCTGTCCAGTAGTTTTGGTTAAAACGACTAAAAAGTAGGTCTCAAAACATTAGGGATATCTATGTCCGCTCCACGGTCACACTTCCCTGTTTGCTCCGCGGACAAGATACTGTTTGGCTAAGGGGCTGGCGTCATGACCGCGGACACACGACGTCTCCGCCGATTGGCTGCAGTGAGCCGTGATGTGCGTCAGATTGTTTGGATGCGCCCGACATCTTGGATCCGCCGACAGCGCGGCGGCGACCCGAGGCGAAAGGCTGTTTCGGAAACTGTTTTGGTGTGTCAGAGTGCTTGGAGAGGTTCAGAGAGTAAGAGATGGGTGAAATACTGTATTTGTTTAGGCGGCAGGTGTTAATGATGTATTCCATATGCCCGCCATGTCTGGGATGTTTGTAAGTACTGAAAATGAGGGGCATGGTAAGGATAGTGCTTCAGTCCGTGGTGTGCGCAGGCAACTTGAAACTGCTCTAAGGACACTCATTGTGTTAGTGAATATTAAAATTGACTACATGCCATAGTTACATTTTTGTTTCTATGGGAGTGCTATTGATTTATACGGCGCCATGAGTGTGATATGCTGCTATGGTTGTGGCCAGGGCCTAGAGTCTTGGGTGCATGGCCGTAGGCCGTAGGCCTTAGGCCGTAGGCTGTAGGCCATACTCCAAAGACGCTAGGCCCTGGCCACAACCACCACTGCATATCAAAGCTATAGATACACCAGTAGTATCGCATATTGATCAGGTGGTTGTGGGGAGGCCCTAGAGTCTTGGTTGCATGGCCAAAGGCCATGCACCCAAGATCAAATTTATACGTAGAGAAATTATAAGCCACTATGGGTGCGATATGCTGTGGTAGTTGTGGCCAGCACGTCGAGTGTTGGGTGCATGGCCGAAGGCCATGCTCCCATGACCAAAGTTGTAAGCACTGCAGTTATAAGTTATCATTGGTTTTATATAGTACAGTGGTTGTGGGCAGGACGTAGAGTTTTGGGTGCATGGCTGCAGGACGTAGGCCATACACCCAAGATTGTAGACCTTGCCCACAACCACTGCAGCATATCACATTCATGCATCACACCCATACAATCGATTATGTATCTGGTAGGTGTGGGCAGGGCCTAGAGTCCTGGGTGCAAATTGAGTACATGCTACAGTTAAAATGAGTCATTCTATGGGTGTGCTAATGATTTATAAGCCCCCATGGTTTTAATATGCTGCAGTGGTTGTGGCCAGGGCCTAGAGTCTTGGGTGCATGCCCGTAGGCAGTAGGCCATTGTGGGATGTTTTCCCCCACTAGTCTAGGCCTGCAACATTCCTGTGCATTGCTCGCATCAGGAACATCAGAATGGCCACCGGAAACATGATGCACGCTAAAATCACCCAGAAGTGCGCAGGAAAAATCTGAAAAATAGGCCACCATCCACTTTTGCCTATGTCAGTGGTAACACAGGAGACCACTGCCAAAACCCATCACATTGGGCTACACAAAGAGCAGCCTGAAACTACATGAAAAAGCCACGTTGAGTGCAAAAGAAACACAGAGCTGTTTGGAAATCCGTTTTTCTTGGTTGTCAAATTTGAAAAAATCATGGCTCACAAACCACCTAAAATATCCAACCTCCTTGTTGGGTGTTGAACATCATTCTACTTCAAGAATCCACATAAATATAATGTCAGCAGAAGTATATGTTATCAGAACAAAATCCACTTGTAAAGATACTTGCTGGAAAGAAATATGTCAGATATGGGTGCAATACCGTTACTCGCCTCTGTCAGACGCTGGCGATCTCTAAATCTATCAGGTGACACTTGTGTCTCAAAAGCTAAATATGCCAAAGAAGGGAGTTCCATCAAATGCAATATAGGATGCCACACATTGATTTTCATGTTGAAAAAGACTGGAATTGAAGATATGTTTGCTTATTTTAAATTTGTAACTTTAATTTCCACAAAAGAACAATGTTACAATTTACTGTAAGATAACCTGATTCAGCTAAACTCCAAGAGGTTTACCACACTGAGCGTCAAACACATTCCACACCTTCTCCCTAAACAAAGGAATCTTTTCTCCTGTGCTCTGCTGAGTATCTGACAGGCTGAGCTGAATGAAAATGCTAATGCGGGTGTGACTGACACCAACTGCCCTAGCAGGAAGAAGCCCATGTGACTCTCTGACTCAGCCAAGCCTTGGAGGCGGGCCAGACTGAAAATGTGGATTTGAAACTGAAGTAACTGTATGTTTTGGCAAAGGCCTTATAAAATATTGTGCCGAACTGACAAAAATATGAAACTTAGAGGTTATTAAAATGAAAAATTCGCTCCCAGTTTAAAACTAATCTGGAATCTGTGCGACATTCAGAGACTGAACCACGAAAAAGTTCATATTCTAGCTATTGTGATTATGCTAGGAACATGAAAAATTAAAGGAATATGCCCAGAGCGTATGTGCATGCATGTGTAAAAATTGGTACAGAACTGACACTGAGTAATCGCCCAAAAGCGTGAAAAATTGTCATTTGTAAACCAAAACTCGTAGGAAGATAAGATTTTGACAGAAACGTACCTTAGTCAATCTATCATGTAAATATGTATTATGAACAAATTGTGCATATTGAAAATGTGTTTTTTGGGAAAAACAGATTTTGTGGGTAAAAGCAAAGGGGAGAGATTTTTTTCTGGACCCTAAACACTGTGTCACTCTGACACATGATGACACATCATGACACACTGTTCCCTTCTCAAATCAGGAGAGGGGGAATTCTCTGACCTATCAGATCCTTAGAGGGTTGGGCATTGTGTAATCTGCCTCCCCACCCCTTTGGAAGATGGATAAATAGGGACTGTTGAGAACCCAAAAAGCACACACTTTCACTCATCACTGATCTACCGGTGAAGCGCTCTGAAGGAATATCCAGACTCCAGAACCTAAATCTAGACTCCAGAACCTAGATCTAGACTCCAGAACCTAGATCCAGACTCCAGAATTCTAAAGCAGAAAGGCCCAATCCAAAAAGCTGAACTCTTCTCAGCTGGCCTTTAGAATCATTTTGCAACCTGATTCTAACCCCAAACTTTCAAGGGGCACCACAAAACCAACCAACAGCCTGGCTGAGCTGTTTTGCTGCTTCTGGCCAAGAACCCTTGCTAGAAACCAAGATCCAGATCAGGCCAGCAGATCTGTAACCCAGAACCCGTGAGATCCAGTCCAAGAGGCTGTGCAGACCAGAGTGCCTTGCTGAGAGCAGAGTCCAGGTGCCCTGAATCCTGTCCGGTGGCGAGCGAAGTCCAGTCCAAACCTTTGACCAGATCTTTGATGGGCCCTTTCCATTCCAAAGCCATAATAGTGAGTATTTAGTATAGAACTGTCCATAGTCATTTCTTAGTTTAAAGTAATCCTATTCGAACCATTTCAACCTATCCAGAACTGCATTATAGAATCTTGTGCCCATCCTGAATCCTTTTCATTACATAGTCTTGTGATAACTGTAGCGATAAATCATCCTTGCGCTAAATATATTTTCTGAAGAAAGTCAAGTGTCCTGGCGACAAAAGTCGGCGCGGAGGCACCGCTGCTCTGGTGGCTGGCTGTTGGGTATCTTGCATCTTCATAGCCCCTTAGTATAAGCCCATTCTTGTTTGTAAATCTCCAAAAGCGCAATTGCATTCGTAAAAACTTAAGCCTTTTTGAGAAAAATCGACCTTCACTAAAACCTCTGTAACTTTTGAACCGTACGTCCTAGAAACGAAATTTAAATGTCATTTTGAAGCTAACATCCTCAGCTTTCAAATTAATCCATTGGGCTCAATTTCACTACATGTAAAAACAGCTATTTCTTGCTTTCAACTTCTGAATTTCGTTTCCAATCTGCTAATCAATATACAATCATTGCTAGTGTTTACCTGACCCAATTCAAAGCAACTCTCACTATTTCTGAATCCTATTTAGCGAATTAAAATAATTTTTAGCATTCTTCCCATTCAATTCAACCACATTTAAAAGGAATTGACCTGTTTTAAAATCATAGCTATTCTCTCTAAGCTTGCTGGGGGAATCGGGATTGAAACTGCAATTGTTGATTGTATTCCTGAAACCTGTGTGCCCCCATTCCATCTCTTTATATCGCATATTGGGGGGAGTGAGTAGTGACAGGGGGAAAGAGTGATCACATTGGGCCTCATCATGAGTTGGGCAGAAGGGTTTTTCCCCATTCCCCATTGGGCCCATTGGGGAAAAGTCACGCTATTACAGCTGGCGGATTTACCGCCGTCGGTAATCACGCCAAAAATCGGCAAATGTGCCGCAGATTTCCACCCAGCTCAGAGCTGGGGGGAAATCCGCCAAAGCCATAATCTGGCGGACCCTTAAATGCAGCGGTAATAGCGCTACCGCCGCATTTTAAGGGTTACCGCCAGATTCGTGATGAGGCCCATTGTCTTTGGTTACATTCATATCAAGTTTATTTCTCTGTTACATTCTTTCATATCACTGCATTTCATTCAACCCACGCAAAGTTATTCTCTGCTACATAATTCTTCCTATTTCTACTCCTAATTGATTAAAGAGATTGTTGATATTGTGATATTACCCATTGCTGATCACTGTTAATATTCATAATAGTGTGATATTTAGACATTGTTCATATTCATAGAAGTGTAATCTATCTATTGTTTAATTCTTCAAATACATTTTTTAATATGCAAAACAAACCTTCTTCTTGGTTCAGTGAGACCGGGGGGATTCAAAGAGAGGGGCGTTATGTATGGGTGCATCATCCAGAATTAAAATAACTTTTGACATACAAATATATAAGTAAGGGTTTCCATTGGGCATCCCATACTAGGCATTGACTTAGTTGGAGTGCTGGATTGAAACCTCTTACACCATAGGCCATACTCCCAAGACTCTAGGCCCTGGCCACAACCACTGCAGTATATCACAGCAATAGATACACCAGTAGTATTGCATATCGATCAGGTGGTTATGGGGAGGGCCTAGAGTCTTGGGTCCATGGCCGAAGGCCATGGACCCAAGACCATATTTATTTATACATAGTGAAGTTTTAAGCCGCAATGGGTGTGATATGCTGCAGTGGTTGTGTGCAGGACCTAGAGTTTCGGGTGCAGATGGAAGTTATAAGCACTAAGGTTATAAGTCAGCATGGGTGTGCTGTGGTGCGGTGGTTGTGTGCAAGACCTAGAGTCTTAGGTGCATGGCCGCAGACCATGCACCCAAGACCAGAGTTATAAGCAGTGAAGTTATAAAGCAGTGAAGTTATAAACCACCATGGTTGTGGGTAGGACCTACAGTCTTGGTTGCTTGGTTGCTTGGCCACAGGGTGTAGGTGGTAGGTTATACATCGAAGACTCTAGGCCCTGCCTACAGCCACTGCACCATGTTACTGCCATAGATCAGACGTATAGATTTGAATATGTATGACATGTGTGAAATTATACTTACTGTGGACTTTGTTGAGATTCCATATATTTGTTACATGACTTTAGTACTTGCTGGAAATATCCTTTTTAATTTCTGTTATAAAAGAAATGAGCATGTTAGTGTTTGTATTTTATAAAGACATGTTACATTGTACAATAGACATTTTAGCTTTTTTTACCCTCATATTTACTTTACAAACCAGTGTACTGTGTTTTTTCAGAGTTTCTGTTCCTTCTTTGCAGAAGTACCTGATTTACTTTCCCTAATAGATTCTTCTTTGCTTGTGGTCATTGAAAAAGTTTTAGTTTCTTTTGTTTTCTTTGAAGGATTTGCCGTCGGATTCTGCTGCATTTCTGTTTAAATTAGTTTTCTTTTACCATGTCTTCCTTTTTCTGGAACAGGATATGATTTCAAATGGGGGGTGTACAATGAACGCAGTCTATTGTATTCTAAAATGCAAGGAATATCAGCGTTCAGTTTACTTGCATCAAAGTTGAGTAGAAATAGACCGTCAAGTGTACGTAAGCGTGATAGTGCAAGTAGCTCATGCCTTCTTTAAAGACTGTGCTTCCTATATCTATCAATGCTTTGTCTAGGGTAAGACCATGGGATTTATGAATGGTGACTGCATATGCAAGAGTTAGAGAACATTCTTCTCTATGTACATACACGTCTTTGAAGAGAAGGAATCGATCAGTTGAGTGCCCTATCCTTTTCACTTCTGAAAGTTTGTCAAAGCGAATATTGACAAACTGAATGTTGTTGTCACGTGGGTATGTTTGAAAGCCAACAACTGTACCCAGTGCCCCATTAACTAGCCCTTGCTCCACGTCAAGGTTACGTTTAAGCATTACTCTACAATTTAAGGATAATTTGTATATTTATTCCAACACAGCTGTTTTGGAGATTGAATTTTCTAAGGTATTTACAGGCCGATTCATGGAATAATTAGCGCAAGTGGGCAAAAATGTGCGAATCGCAGTGGAATAGCGAAAATCGCAGTGCAAGTGCGAAAATCGCACGAAAAGCAGCGCACATCGATTCATGGAAAGCCGTGCGCGAGAAAACCATCGGATGTGCGAAAAAAAAGTGCGCGGCGCACGTTGGCGCACAGGCCATCTAACAGCGTGCGCAGGTCACAGCGAAAATCGCACAGGCCACAGCGAAAATCGCACATAGCGCGGCGCACGCAACAAAAGTAGGCGGAACACGGGGCGTAACACTCGGAATGGGGAACAACTTGCCAAAACGTGGGCGTCACAGGGGAAGTACAGGGTACAAGTGCGCGGAACGCCCACACGCTCGCCTACAACACGTATTCATGGAATAGAATAGGGCAAAAAAGCGCACGCTCAAACCAGCGCACAGGCACAAACACGACCGCCACAAGAAAGCAGGCGGTAGCGTCTCTGCGCCTGGAAGAAATGTGCACCAAAAGGTGCGCCAACAAATAGCACCTATATACAGCCATGAAGAATGTCCTATACTGTGGCCCTCCAGGACAAATGATGTGCAAAGGGGTACCCACAAACACGGACACCCGCTGACAAAATATTACGTGTGCGTGTATACCGGGGTGCGCGGGAAGTCTCACCCGCGATTTCGGCAGGGTACGTGTATTACATGGGTGCGCGGGAAGTTCCACACGCGATTTCAGCAGGGTACGTGCATTTCAGGGGTGCGCGGGAAGTACCACACGCGATTTCAGCAGGGTATGTGAATTCCAGGGGTGCGCGGGAAGTTCCACACGCGATTTCAGCAGGCTACGTGGATTTCAGGGGTGCGCGGGAAGTTCCACACGCGATTGGCCCAGTGCGAGCAGGGTACGTGTATTTCAGGGGTGCGCGGGAAGTTTCTCACGCGATTTCAGCAGGGTACGTGTATTTCAGGGGTGCGCGGGAAGTACCACACGCGATTAGAGCAGGGTACGTGCATTTCAGGGGTGCGCGGGAAGTTCCACACGCGATTTCAGCAGGGTACGTGTATTTCAGGGGTGCGCGGGAAGTTCCACACGTGATTTCAGCAGGGTACGTGTATTTCAGGGGTGCGCGGGAAGTTCCACACGCGATTTTAGCAGGGTACGTGTATTTCAGGGGTGCGCGGGAAGTTCCACACGCGATTTCAGCAGGGTATGTGTATTTCAGGGGTTCTGGGGAGTACTACACGTGAATTGGCCGTGTGGGTCCTCCAAGGTGTACGCTCCACAACCTCCACGGCCCCTGCAGGCAGCCCACACCACGGGGGACTACCCTGCACCCCTGCTCATGTCCCGCAGGCAGCCCATCCACCATGGGCATGCCCCCCAGCCAACGCACATGTCACCTTGCACTACTGATCAACAATGCATGTCTCCCACCACCCCCACCCCCCAGCCACCAGGGGCAGCCTCCACCAGGCCCCCACTCATGTCTCCCACCACCCCCACCCCCCAGCAGTGCAGGGGCACCCTCCACCAGGCCCCCACTCATGTCTCCCACCCCCCCCACCCCCCAGCAGTGCAGGGACAGCCCCCACCAGGCCCCCACTCATGTCTCCCACCACCCCCACCCCCCAGCCACCAGGGGCACCCTCCACCAGGCCCCCACTCATGTCTCCCACCACCCCCACCCCCCAGCCACCAGGGGCACCCTCCACCAGGCCCCCACTCATGTCTCCCACCACCCCCACCCCCCAGCCACCAGGGGCACCCTCCACCAGGCCCCCACTCATGTCTCCCACCACCCCCACCCCCCAGCAGTGCAGGGGCAGCCTCCACCAGGCCCCCACTCATGTCTCCCACCACCCCCACCCACCAGCAGTGCAGGGGCAGCCCGCACCAGGCCCCCACTCATGTCTCCCACCACCCCCACCCCCCAGCCGTGCAGGGGCACCCTCCACCAGGCCCCCACTCATGTCTCCCACCACCCCACCCCCCAGCCACCAGGGGCACCCTCCACCAGGCCCCCACTCATGTCTCCCACCACCCCCACCCCCCAGCAGTGCAGGGGCAGCCCCCACCAGGCCCCCACTCATGTCTCCCACCCCCCCACCCCCCAGCAGTGCAGGGGCAGCCCCCACCAGGCCCCCACTCATGTCTCCCACCACCCCCACCCCCCAGCAGTGCAGGGGCAGCACCACCAGGCCCCCACTCATGTCCCCCTGCACGCCCACCCCCCAGCATCCAGGGGCACCCTCCACCAGGCCCCCACTCATGTCTCCCACCACCCCCCAGCCCCCAGCCACCAGGGGCACCCTCCACCAGGCCCCCACTCATGTCTCCCACCACCCCCACCCCCCAGTCACCAGGGGCAGCCTCCACCAGGCACCCACTCATGTCTCCCACCACCCCCACCCCCCAGCAGTGCAGGGGCAGCACCACCAGGCCCCCACTCATGTCCCCCTGCACCCCCACCCCCCAGCATCCAGGGGCACCCTCCACCAGGCCCCCACTCATGTCTACCACCACCCCCACCAGTGCAGGGCCAGCACCACCAGGCCCCCACTCATGTCCCCCTGCACCCCCACCCCCCAGCCACCAGGGGCAGCCTCCACCAGGCCCCCACTCATGTCTCCCACCACCCCCACCACCCAGCCACCAGGGGCACCCTCCACCAGGCCCCCACCATGTCTCCCACCACCCCCACCCCCCAGCAGTGCAGGGGCAGCACCACCAGGCCCCCACTCATGTCCCCCTGCACCCCCACCCCCCAGCATCCAGGGGCAGCCTCCACCAGGCCCCCACTCATGTCTCCCACCAAACCCACCCCCAGCAGTGCAGGGGCAGCACCACCAGGCCCCCACTCATGTCCCCCTGCACCCCCACCCCCCAGCCACCAGGGGCAGCCTCCACCAGGCCCCCACTCATGTCTCCCACCACCCCCACCCCCCAGCAGTGCAGGGGCAGCACCACCAGGCCCCCACTCATGTCCCCCTGCACACCCACCCCCCAGCATCCAGGGGCAGCCTCCACCAGGCCCCCACTCATGTCTCCCACCACCCCCACCCCCCAGCAGTGCAGGGGCAGCACCACCAGGCCCCCACTCATGTCCCCCTGCACCCCCACCCCCCAGCCACCAGGGGCAGCCTCCACCAGGCCCCCACTCATGTCTCCCACCACCCCCACCCCCCAGCAGTGCAGGGGCACCCTCCACCAGGCCCCCACTCATGTCTCCCACCACCCCCACCCCCCAGCAGTGCAGGGGCAGCACCACCAGGCCCCCACTCATGTCCCCCTGCACCCCCACCCCCCAGCATCCAGGGGCACCCTCCACCAGGCCCCCACTCATGTCTCCCACCACCCCCAGCCTCCAGCAGTGCAGGGGCAGCCTCCACCAGGCCCCCACTCATGTCTCCCACCACCCCCACCCACCAGCAGTGCAGGGGCAGCCCCCACCAGGCCCCCACTCATGTCTCCCACCACCCCCACCCCCCAGCCGTGCAGGGGCACCCTCCACCAGGCCCCCACTCATGTCTCCCACCACCCCCACCCCCCAGCCACCAGGGGCACCCTCCACCAGGCCCCCACTCATGTCTCCCACCACCCCCACCCCCCAGCAGTGCAGGGGCAGCCCCCACCAGGCCCCCACTCATGTCTCCCACCCCCCCACCCCCCAGCAGTGCAGGGGCAGCTCCCACCAGGCCCCCACTCATGTCTCCCACCACCCCCACCCCCCAGCCACCAGGGGCACCCTCCACCAGGCCCCCACTCATGTCTCCCACCACCCCCACCCCCCATCCACCAGGCCCCCACTCATGTCTCCCACCACCCCCACCCCCCAGCCACCAGGGGCAGCCTCCACCAGGCCCCCACTCATGTCTCCCACCACCCCCACCCCCCAGCCACCAGGGGCAGCCTCCACCAGGCCCCCACTCATGTCTCCCACCACCCCCACCCCCCAGCCACCAGGGGCAGCCTCCACCAGGCACCCACTCATGTCTCCCACCACCCCCACCCCCCAGCAGTGCAGGGGCAGCACCACCAGGCCCCCACTCATGTCCCCCTGCACCCCCACCCCCCAGCATCCAGGGGCACCCTCCACCAGGCCCCCACTCATGTCTACCACCACCCGCACCAGTGCAGGGCCAGCACCACCAGGCCCCCACTCATGTCCCCCTGCACCCCCACCCCCCAGCCACCAGGGGCAGCCTCCACCAGGCCCCCACTCATGTCTCCCACCACCCCCACCACCAAGCCACCAGGGGCACCCTCCACCAGGCCCCCACTCATGTCTCCCACCACCCCCACCCACCAGCAGTGCAGGGGCAGCACCACCAGGCCCCCACTCATGTCCCCCTGCACCCCCACCCCCCAGCATCCAGGGGCAGCCTCCACCAGGCCCCCACTCATGTCTCCCACCACCCCCACCCCCCAGCAGTGCAGGGGCAGCACCACCAGGCCCCCACTCATGTCCCCCTGCACCCCCACCCCCCAGCCACCAGGGGCAACCTCCACCAGGCCCCCACTTATGTCTCCCACCACCCCCACCCCCCAGAAGTGCAGGGGCAGCACCACCAGGCCCCCACTCATGTCCCCCTGCACCCCCACCCCCCAGCATCCAGGGGCAGCCTCCACCAGGCCCCCACTCATGTCTCCCACCACCCCCACCCCCCAGCAGTGCAGGGGTAGCACCACCAGGCCCCCACTCATGTCCCCCTGCACCCCCACCCCCCAGCCAACAGGGGCAGCCTCCACCAGGCCCCCACTCATGTCTCCCACCACCCCCACCCCCCAGCAGTGCAGGGGCACCCTCCACCAGGCCCCCACTCATGTCTCCCACCACCCCCACCCCCCAGCAGTGCAGGGGCAGCCTCCACCAGGCCCCCACTCATGTCCCCCTGCACCCCCACCCCCCAGCATCCAGGGGCACCCTCCACCAGGCCCCCACTCATGTCTCCCACCACCCCCACCCCCCAGCAGTGCAGGGGCAGCCTCCACCAGGCCCCCACTCATGTCTCCCACCACCCCCACCCACCAGCAGTGCAGGGGCAGCCCCCACCAGGCCCCCACTCATGTCTCCCACCACCCCCACCCCCCAGCCGTGCAGGGGCACCCTCCACCAGGCCCCCACTCATGTCTCCCACCACCCCCACCCCCCAGCCACCAGGGGCACCCTCCACCAGGCCCCCACTCATGTCTCCCACCACCCCCACCCCCCAGCAGTGCAGGGGCAGCCCCCACCAGGCCCCCACTCATGTCTCCCACCCCCCCACCCCCCAGCAGTGCAGGGGCAGCCCCCACCAGGCCCCCACTCATTTCTCCCACCACCCCCACCCCCCAGCCACCAGGGGCACCCTCCACCAGGCCCCCACTCATGACTCCCACCACCCCCACCCCCAGCCACCAGGCCCCCACTCATGTCTCCCACCACCCCCACCCCCCAGCCACCAGGGGCAGCCTCCACCAGGCCCCCACTCATGTCTCCCACCACCCCACCCCCCAGCAGTGCAGGGGCAGCACCACCAGGCCCCCACTCATGTCCCCCTGCACCCCCACCCCCCAGCATCCAATGGCACCCTCCACCAGGCCCCCACTCATGTCTCCCACCACCCCCACCCCCCAGCCACCAGGGGCACCCTCCACCAGGCCCCCACTCATGTCTCCCACCACCCCCACCCCCCAGCCACCAGGGGCAGCCTCCACCAGGCACCCACTCATGTCTCCCACCACCCCCACCCCCCAGCAGTGCAGGGGCAGCACCACCAGGCCCCCACTCATGTCCCCCTGCACCCCCACCCCCCAGCATCCAGGGGCACCCTCCACCAGGCCCCCACTCATGTCTCCCACCACCCCCACCCCCCAGCATCCAGGGGCACCCTCCACCAGGCCCCCACTCATGTCTACCACCACCCCCACCAGTGCAGGGCCAGCACCACCAGGCCCCCACTCAAGTCCCCCTGCACCCCCACCCCCCAGCCACCAGGGGCAGCCTCCACCAGGCCCCCACTCATGTCTCCCACCACCCCCACCACCCAGCCACCAGGGGCACCCTCCACCAGGCCCCCACTCATGTCTCCCACCACCCCCACCCCCCAGCAGTGCAGGGGCAGCACCACCAGGCCCCCACTCATGTCCCCCTGCACCCCCACCCCCCAGCATCCAGGGGCAGCCTCCACCAGGCCCCCACTCATGTCTCCCACCACCCCCACCCCCCAGCAGTGCAGGGGCAGCACCACCAGGCCCCCACTCATGTCCCCCTGCACCCCCACCCCCCAGCCACCAGGGGCAGCCTCCACCAGGCCCCCACTCATGTCTCCCACCACCCCCACCCCCCAGCAGTGCAGGGGCAGCACCACCAGGCCCTCACTCATGTCCCCCTGCACCCCCACCCCCCAGCATCCAGGGGCAGCCTCCACCAGGCCCCCACTCATGTCTCCCACCACCCCCACCCCCCAGCAGTGCAGGGGCAGCACCACTGCCCCCACTCATGTCCCCCTGCACCCACACCCCCCAGCCACCAGGGGCAGCCTCCAACAGGCCCCCACTCATGTCTCCCACCACCCCCACCCCCCAGCAGTGCAGGGGCAGCACCACCAGGCCCCCACTCATGTCCCCCTGCACCCCCACCCCCCAGCATCCAGGGGCAGCCTCCACCAGGCCCCCACTCATGTCTCCCACCACCCCCACCCCCCAGCAGTGCAGGGGCAGCACCACCAGGCCCCCACTCATGTCCCCCTGCACCCCCACCCCCCAGCCACCAGGGGCAGCCTCCACCAGGCCCCCACTCATGTCTCCCACCACCCCCACCCCCCAGCAGTGCAGGGGCACCCTCCACCAGGTCCCCACTCATGTCGACCACCACCCCCACCGCCCAGCAGTGCAGGGGCAGCACCACCAGGCCCCCATTCATGTCCCCCTGCACCCCCACCTCCAGCATCCAGGGGCACCCTCCACCAGGCCCCCACTCATGTCTCCCACCACCCCCACCCCCCAGCAGTGCAGGGCCAGCACCACCAGGCCCCCACTCATGTCCCCCTGCACCCCCACCCCCCAGCCACCAGGGGCAGCCTCCACCAGGCCCCCACTCATGTCTCCCACCACCCCCACCCCCCAGCAACCAGGGGCAGCCTCCACCAGGCCCCCACTCATGTCTCCCACCACCCCCACCCCCCAGCAGTGCAGGGGCAGCACCACCAGGCCCCCACTCATGTCCCCCTGCACCCCCACCCCCCAGCATCCAGGGGCACCCTCCACCAGGCCCCCACTCATGTCTACCACCACCCCCACCCCCCAGCAGTGCAGGGCCAGCACCACCAGGCCCCCACTCATGTCCCCCTGCACCCCCACCCCCCAGCCACCAGGGGCAGCCTCCACCAGGCCCCCACTCATGTCTCCCACCACCCCCACCCCCCAGCAGTGCAGGGGCACCCTCCACCAGGCCCCCACTCATGTCTCCCACCACCCCCACCCCCCAGCCACCAGGGGCAGCCTCCACCAGGCCCCCACTCATGTCTCCCACCACCCCCACCCCTCAGCAGTGCAGGGGCAGCCCCCACCAGGCCCCCACTCATGTCTCCCACCACCCCACCACCCAGCCACCAGGGGCACCTTCCACCAGGCCCCCACTCATGTCTCCCACCACCCCCACCCCCCAGCAGTGCAGGGGCAGCACCACCAGGCCCCCACTCATGTCCCCCTGCACCCCCACCCCCCAGCATCCAGGGGCAGCCTTCACCAGGCCCCCACTCATGTCTCCCACCACCCCCACCCCCCAGCAGTGAAGGGGCAGCACCACCAGGCCCCCACTCATGTCCCCCTGCAGCCCCACCCCCCAGCCACCAGGGGCAGCCTCCACCAGGCCCCCACTCATGTCTCCCACCACCCCCACCCCCCAGCGTTGCAGGGGCACCCTCCACCAGGCCCCCACTCATGTCTCCCACCACCCCCACCCACCAGCAGTGCAGGGGCAGCCCCCACCAGGCCCCGACTCATGTCTCCCACCACCCCCACCCCCAGCCGTGCAGGGGCACCCTCCACCAGGCCCCCACTCATGTCTCCCACCACCCCCATCCCCCAGCCACCAGGGGCACCCTCCACCAGGCCCCCACTCATGTCTCCCACCACCCCCACCCCCCAGCAGTGCAGGGGCAGCCCCCACCAGGCCCCCACTCATGTCTCCCACCCCCCCACCCCCCAGCAGTGCAGGGGCAGCCCCCACCAGGCCCCCACTCATGTCTCCCACCACCCCTACCCCCCAGCCACCAGGGGCACCCTCCACCAGGCCCCCACTCATGTCTCCCACCACCCCCACCACCCAGCCACCAGGGGCACCCTCCACCAGGCCCCCACTCATGTCTCCCACCACCCCCACCCCCCAGCCACCAGGGGCAGCCTCCACCAGGCCCCCACTGATGTCTCCCACCACCCCCACCCCCCAGCAGTGCAGGGGCAGCACCACCAGGCCCCCACTCATGTCTCCCACCACCCCCACTCCCCAGCCACCAGGGGCAGCCTCCACCAGGCCCCCACTCATGTCTCCCACCACCCCCACCCCCCAGCAGTGCAGGGGCAGCACCACCAGGCCCCCACCCATGTCTCCCACCACCCCCCAGCCACCAGGGGCAGCCTCCACCAGGCCCCCACTCAAGTCTCCCACCACCCCCACCCCCCAGCAGTGCAGGGGCAGCACCACCAGGCCCCCACTCATGTCCCCCTGCACCCCCACCCCCCAGCATCCAGGGGCACCCTCCACCAGGCCCCCACTCATGTCTCCCACCACCCCCACCCCCCAGCCACCAGGGGCACCCTCCACCAGGCCCCCACTCATGTCTCCCACCACCCCCACCCCCCAGCCACCAGGGGCAGCCTCCATCAGGCCCCCACTCATGTCTCCCACCACCCCCACCCCCCAGCAGTGCAGGGGCAGCACCACCAGACCCCCACTCATGTCCCCCTGCACCCCCACCCCCCAGCAGTGCAGGGGCAGCCCTCACCAGGCCCCCACTCATGTCTCCCACCACCCCCACCCCCCAGCCACCAGGGGCACCCTCCACCAGGCCCCCACTCATGTCTACCACCACCCCCACCCCCAGCAGTGCAGGGCCAGCACCACCAGGCCCCCACTCATGTCCCCCTGCACTCCCACCCCCCAGCCACCAGGGGCAGCCCCCACCAGGCCCCCACTCATGTCTCCCACCACCCCCACCACCCAGCCACCAGGGGCACCCTCCACCAGGTCCCCACTCATGTCTCCCACCACCCCCACCCCCCAGCAGTGCAGGGGCAGCACCACCAGGCCCCCACTCATGTCCCCCTGCACCCCCACCCCCCAGCCACCAGGGGCAGCCTCCACCAGGCCCCCACTCATGTCTCCCACCACCCCCACGCCCCAGCAGTGCAGGGGCAGCACCACCAGGCCCCTACTCATGTCCCCCTGCACCCCCATCCCCCAGCCACCAGGGGCAGCCTCCACCAAGCCCCCACTCATGTCTCCCACCACCCCCACCCCCCAGCAGTGCAGGGGCACCCTCCACCAGGCCCCCACTCATGTCTCCCACCACCCCCACCCACCAGCAGTGCAGGGGCAGCCTCCACCAGGCCCCCACTCATGTCTCCCACCACCCCCACCCACCAGCCGTGCAGGGGCACCCTCCACCAGGCCCCCACTCATGTCTCCCACCACCCCCACCCCCCAGCCACCAGGGGCACCCTCCACCAGGCCCCCACTCATGTCTCCCACCACCCCCACCCCCCAGCAGTGCAGGGGCAGCCCCCACCAGGCCCCCACTCATGTCTCCCATCCCCCCACCCCCCAGCAGTGCAGGGGCAGCCCCCACCAGGCCCCCACTCATGTCTCCCACCACCCCCACCCGCCAGCCACCAGGGGCACCCTCCACCAGGCCCCCACTCATGTCTCCCACCACCCCCACCCCCCAGCCACCAGGGGCACCCTCCACCAGGCCCCCACTCATGTCTCCCACCACCCCACCCCCCAGCCACCAGGGGCAGCCTCCACCAGGCCCCCACTCATGTCTCCCACCACCCCCACCCCCCAGCCACCAGGGGCATCCTCCACCAGGCCCCCACTCATGTCTCCCACCACCCCCACCCCCCAGCAGTGCAGGGGCAGCACCACCAGGCCCCCACTCATGTCCCCCTGCACCCCCACCCCCCAGCATCCAGGGGCAGCCTCAACCAGGCCCCCACTCATGTCTCCCACCACCCCCACCCCCCAGCAGTGCAGGGGCAGCACCACCAGACCCCCACTCATGTCCCCCTGCACCCCCACCCCCCAGCCACCAGGGGCAGCCTCCACCAGGCCCCCACTCATGTCTCCCACCACCCCCACCCCCCAGCAGTGCAGGGGCACCCTCCACCAGGCCCCCACTCATGTCTCCCACCACCCCCACCCCCCAGCCACCAGGGGCAGCCTCCACCAGGCCCCCACTCATGTCTCCCACCACCCCCACCCCCCAGCCACCAGGGGCAGCCACCACCAGGCCCCCACTCATGTCTCCCACCACCCCCACCCCCCAGCCACCAGGGGCATCCTCCACCAGGCCCCCACTCATGTCTCCCACCACCCCCACCCCCCAGCCACCAGGGGCAGCCTCCACCAGGCCCCCACTCATGTCTCCCACCATCCCCACCCCCCAGCAGTGCAGGGGCAGCACCACCAGGCCCCCACTCATGTCCCCCTGCACCCCCACCCCCCAGCATCCATGGGCAGCCTCCACCAGGCCCCCACCCATGTCTCCCACCACCCCCACCCCCCAGCAGTGCAGGGGCAGCACCACCAGGCCCCCACTCATGTCCCCCTGCACCCCCACCCCCCAGCCACCAGGGGCAGCCTCCACCAGGCCCCCACTCATGTCTCCCACCACCCCCAACCCCCAGCCACAAGGGGCAGCCTCCATTAGGCCCCCACTCATATCTCCCACCCCCCCACCCCCCAGCAGTGCAGGGGCAGCCCCCACCAGGCCCCCACTCATGTCTCCCACCACCCCACCCCCCAGCCACCAGGGGCACCCTCCACCAGGCCCCCACTCATGTCTCCCACCACCCCCCAGCCACCAGGGGCAGCCTCCACCAGGTCCTCACAATCCCCAATCATGTGCGTTATGGTCAGCCTCAACAGCCAAAAAGCCCTACCAAGTAACCCATTCACCCACATGGAAATGGAAATTACATGTCACACCCCCAATGTTCATGAAGCTAATGAACCCATGTCCGTCACACACAATGTTTGCAATTGAATGGGAAAACACCCAACATGACATGCATGAAACCAATGAGATGATACCACACAGAGAAGCATGAAAACAAATTTGTATTGAAGAAAAAGAAAGAATGCTAAAGAAATGAAACAAACTACAATGGGAAGTAAAAAAAATCAAGCTGCATGTCCGCAAAAAAATAAAGAACTGCAAATCCTAATCCAAAAAAATTTCCTCCAAAGTCAAATGTAAAAAAATTATCTATCAAATCAAGAACTATGTAAAAAACTCGAAAGGGTCCATGAGCCCAACTGAACAAAGGAAACCTAAAATAAAACCTAACTAAATAGCAACTATATACAAAAAGTGGAGCAGTGTCCGTCGACTCCAAATCATAAGAAAAAACAAAGGAAACCTAAAACTAAAGAACTATATACAAAGGCGGCGGGCAAGTCCAGCGGCTCACTCCGTGGTGTTCCGGGCCAGGGCATCATCGAACTCCTGTTCGATGTCCCGGATGCGGTCCAGTTCCATGGCCCGAGGGTCCGCAGGGACGACGCCGTGTCCTCCTCCAACCCCCTGCGGATTGCCTCGAGGCACTCGGCCCGCCTCAGGGCCCTCCGCATGGAGTTCTCCGCCCTGACCATTGTGAGCCGCGCCTCTTCTGCCCGCCGCCGCTCCGCACCTATGGCGAGGCCCAACCGCTGCCACACGGAAGACACTCTCTGTCCTGGGTCCTCCTGCCCTCCGGCCGATGCCTGCCCCTCCGATGTCGAAGGCCCCGAGCCTTCATGGCTCCCACCATGTTGCTGCTGCTGCTCTGCCTCTGCCCGTGCACTGCCTCCTGCTGCCTGCACATCCTCCGCCGGCTGGGGTGCAGTTGTTGATGTGGCCACCCCTGCTGGACGTCCGACTCCCGACTGTGGCAGGGATGCCTCCTCCACCAGCCTGGCCGCACTGTCAGAGGCAGCTCCACAGGGCACCCAGGTGACTAATGGGTGGGAAGATGGCACAGAGGACGACTGGCGCGTAGGGGGTCCAGTTGAGGAGGGGGTCGGAGCAAGCCCCATCAGACGGAGGAATCCGGTCTGGGTGACCTGTCCCAGCAGGCTGACATGGTCAACGAGCCATTCGAGATGACGTGCAGTCTCTCCATGAAAAGACTGCAGGTCACCTCGCATGGCCCGTTGACGCAACGCCACACCAGCCAGGACAGGCTCAACCCAGACCTGGATAGCCACGTCCGCAGGCAGAGGAAGGCCAGTTGACATCAGCTCATCCCCTGCCTGAAAACGGGTCTGGACGTAGGCATCCCTGCTGGTGCAAGATGATGCAGGGACAGGATCGGGGACAGGATTGCACACAGGCACCTCCGCGGCGGCCTGTGCTGCCTCCTGTCCCTGGTCCTGGACTGCACCACTAGCACCAGTGGGATCCCCACCTCCAGACCCCGTCTCTGGTGCTTGCACGGCCTCCTCCTCCACCAAACCCCCCACCAACCTGGATGACTCCGTGCCATCTTCCCCTGTTGGGCCCTGTGGGGTCCCAGCTGCCCCTTCTGCTGCCGAGGAGTCCAACTCCAACCTCCGCCTCTTGGACCTCCCCCCGGCAGCTGCGGCCTGGGACGCGGCACCGGACTCCTCACTCCCCGACGAGATGACAACACGGGAGGGGAGCCGGGCCTTGCGTCTCCGGCTGGCGGTGGGATCCCCGCCGCTGTGCTCCACAGCACCTTCTCCGCCCTCTTCATCAGTTGACGCTGCAGACAGGGAGAAACAAAACACAGGCATCAGGGCACTGTACAATGGACACATACACACATGACAGTTGCACATGAGTGGCATTGGCAAACCTCAGACATGTCATCACAATCCCCAACACACATGTCATTGCAACTCGCACACATGAGCCATACCACAGCCATATTGCAACTGCCACCACCATCCATACACATACAACAGCATGAGCAGCCAAAGGTGACCCAGACATCACATGCAACACAGGAAGTGCACCACACATGTACACACACCATCACACTTGCATGCATGTGTACACCTCTGCCAAGTGTCGCACTGTTCAGACGGGCATCCATGTCACATCTGCCAATCAGGCTTACACATACCGCAGTCACATGCATCCATGGTGCATCACTGTTGCACCCTTGTCAAATACACACACATGCACATGTACACAGTGCTCATACATGCAGCCGAAAACAACATACATGCGTGACATCACGGACATGTCTACTTAAATACACATTCATCCAAACATGTGTGCACGCACAACTGCATTTGGCATGCAAGCCTACACACACAAGCACCATCCATGTCTCACACATTACAGCCCTCGCATGTGTCAGCCCCACGGCCCTGGACACCCCCACTCATACTCGACCCCATACAAACAGATGTGCAACCTGCACACTACCGAATAATCACCACACGCATTGCTCACAATCAGGATGCATGTACACTCACCGCTCGACTCCAGACGGGTCTGCTTCTCCAGGACCTGGACGTGGAGCGCTGGGGATATGCGTTCCAGGACCCCCATCTGTTCTTCCGACAAGTGGCCCCGGCGCCCCTTGGCATCCGCTGCCTTCAAGAGGCGCCGGGCCTTGTTCAGGGTCCTGGACCTGAAGTCCTCCCAGCGCTTCCTGACATGTTGGAAGTCGCGGACTGCCACCCCCTCCGCGTTGATGGCAGTCACGATGTCAGTCCAGATCCGAGTCCGTCCTTCCTTGTCGGCGCGGGAACTTCCGAAGAGGGCATCATACTGCCCCAGGACTTGCTCCACCAGGACACCAACTTCGGTGGCACTGAAGCTGGTGCCCCTCTGCCTCTCTGGCCGGGGGTTGTCAGTGGTCACAGATGGTGTTTGCCCCGACATGACAACCCCAGAGGCAGGAGTGGGTGGGCAACTGGGTCCTGGGGCTGGGCTGTGGAGCGATGGAATACCAGTCGGGAGTCTTCGGTTCCAGCAGGGGTGGTCACAGCAACAGCACCCCTGGCTGATGTTCAGGCAGCAAATGGCAGTGCACGTGGGCAGCAGGCAGTCAGGCAGCAGCAGATGGCAGGTGGGAGCGTGCTCGGGGCTCTGGGGGGCAGTAGTTCGGCCTTCTGGGCAGGAGCGTGGTCTTCCGTGTGCATACGCGTGGCCAGCTTGATACGGAGTGATTTGGCACGTGAAAAGTCTGCACGTCAGCGTGAAATTCGAGGAAAGGCTCTTAGCGCGTAAGCGCGTCAGCACGCATACGCGATTCTATTGGACCAAAGGCCCTCAGCGCGTAAGCGCGTCTGTGACGTGACCCGCACGGGTGTCTCCCACACAGCACGTGATGACAGAGCACACGTGGAAAGACTGCACGTCAGAGTGTCATCGCGTGTTATTGGACAGCACGTCAGAGTGTCATCGCGTGTAATTGGACAAAAGTGCGCGTACACATGATTGGCCTATGTACGTGTATATCAGGGGTGCGCGGGCACTTACACACGCAAGTACGTCAGCGCACCTGTATCCCGGGGTGCGCGGGAATTTCCACACGCTATTGGACTGGGTACTGGATTTCAGGGGTGCGCGGGTCACACGCTCGCCTACAACACGCGCAACGCATTAATTTGCACGCTAACAAAATAAGAAGCTCAGACCCAGGATGAACATACCGTTCCTAGCAGCAGTGGGCGTGGCCTACCAAAGGAGGAGGAGGAGGATAGTCAGGGCCAGAATATTCACACCCAGAACCAGCCTTTTCGGGATGCCTGATGACCAGGTGCATGGGAGGTACAGGTTTCCACCACACATTATACTGGACCTGGTGAGTGAGTGGGAGGATGACCTCACATCACCCACCCTGTGCTCCCAAGCACTCAGCCCCCTGGAGAAGGTCCTCAATGTACTGCACTTCTTGGCCACAGGATCATTTCAGCGGACAAGTGCCATTGTGGGTGGGGTATCACAGGCCACCCAGTCACGCTGCCTACACCAGGTCTTGAACATCATCACTGCACACCCATCAGTCCGCAGGCACATATACCTTCCCAGAACACCTGCAGAAAGGCATGCTGCCGCCCTGGATTTTTACGGTGTGGCACGATTCCCCAAAGTGCTAGGTGCCATTGACTGCACCCATGTGGCTCTACGTCCCCCCAGGGCATCAGAGCACATCTATAGGAACCGCAAGCACTGGCATTCCATCAACGTGCAGGTAGTATGTAATGCCAAGGGAATCATCACCTCAGTATTTGCCAACTATCACGGGTCAACCCACGACAGCTTCATTTACCGAATGTCCACCCTAAGCCGGGACCTAGAAGCTGGGCGGCATGGCGATACATGGCTGCTTGGTGAGTATGAATGCCACTGCACATGCATGCATGTCAGATACTGAGCAAGGTCACAACCCCACCAATGATACCAATCACCACCTCCACAGGGGACAGTGCCTACCCTCTCAGCCCCCACATGATGACGCCAATTCGGAACCCCACCACGCCACACCAGGTAAGATATAACACAGCCCACATTACAACCCGGGGCATAGTGGAGCGCACATTCGGAGTGCTAAAGTCACGCTTTCGCTCCCTTGACCGTTCTGGCGGGCAGCTGTTGTACGCTCCCCCAGTAGTGTGCAGGATCATAGTGGCAGCATGTGTCCTGCACAACGTTGCAACACGCCGGGGCCTGGCCGTGGACATGGTGGTGGCCCCACATCCCCAACCACATGCACAGCCGCTGCGCATGGGAGGGGAAAGGGCACGGGGGGAGGCAGCCCGTACACAGCTAGTGGCTAATTACTTCACATAGAAATCACACCCCTGTGGAGTGCACACTGCCCTGGCACATTCCATCTGACAATCAATGATGACTCAACCTGACACTGATCCTGAATGTCTGGAGAATGAACCGTGAAAACCATATCAGCCTGAGATTGTTCACCTGGAAGTGTCACAATGTGTGCATCCCTACCCACACAGACACCACCAATGCAGTTTTGTAAAGTAACACATTCAAGCAGCTAAAATGAATACCCACTTGCAAAATGCAACAAGAGGACAGTGCCATGTCAGCCAACCCATCCCCAGCACCGCCACACGACACACCGTGCCATGTCATGCTATTTGCAGGTAAACAAACTAATCCCCACAACATGACACTAGTGTCACAATGTAGAGTGTCCCTAATTGAAACTTGCAACACCTGAAATGCTCACAGTAATGCCGGACCAACAACAAACTTGAGCAGCTACTACCATCAACATGACATCACAAATGTTATATATTAGTAGTCTCACCACCTGGAAATGCCTGCACTCCCACCACTACCAACTGTGCGGTGTTGGCGCCATGTAGAGTTGTAGGTGCACTGCTGCCAACATGGACCCCATCTCCAAACTAGAGGGCCTTGTGTAGACATGAGGAAGGGATCTGCAAATTGGGAGGTAGACACAGATGATGAGTTACACATCAATGCAACATGCAGTGTACAACACAACAGCAATATGCACTAGGAATGTATACACAGTATTGACTAGACTACCCACACATGTAGTGGGAGTCCAATGTCACCATGTACGTCAATGTCACTTGGGCACACCCTTTGCAAGCCCATGGAAACGGGAAGCAGGAGGGGTGTGTGTGACTCTAACCCAAGCATCTGAACCAAATACATGACAAGCCTGCATGTGCCCAGCCACATAGCAGCGTATGCCCACAGGAACCACGGAAGCCAACAAATTGTACCAAAAAAATTGGGAAAAAATAATAAAAAATAAAAATAATAATAAAAATAAAAATAAAAAAAAATAAAAAATGGCCATTGATGGGCCCGGGGGGGTTGGGGAGGCCACCCAGGAGGTCCGAGGACAGGATGCACACCAGAACCCACCTGCGTGGATCCTGGGAAAATAAAACACCTCCATGGGCTCATGGCCCACACGGCTACCCTATTGTGGGAGTATCACTGCTGTCGCTATTATCACCCTGTGCAGCTGCATCCGGAGGTGGTTGCACTATGGGAGGCAGCCCACGCAAGGCCCTAGTCTGCTCCTCCATGGCTGCAAGCATGCGGGTGTGGTAGGTCTGGTTCTGGAGGATGAGTGTGCGGAGGTCCCCATGCAACAACTCACGGGATGCCCGGACCTCCGCCCTCGTTGCCTGCATCTGAGCTGAGAGCGTACGGGTGAGACGCTCCAGCTGCTGTTCTGTCCTTTGGTGACAAGAGTGAAGGTGAAGGAGCTCCTGCCTCAGGGCTTCCCTGTGGCCCTGGGACTCTATGGAGATGGCCTCCTGCAGAGTCGCCAGTGCCTCCCGCCTGTCCCTGTTGGACGCCAACATGTCCTCCCTGTGTGACTGGCAGATGGAGTCGGTTGCCTGCTGTAGTCGCTCCATCAGCCTTTCAGGGGGGACAATGGAAGTGGCCACCCTATCCATGGCCTGAGCCATCATCTCGGATGATGCTGCCTGTTGGGTTGCCATACCGTAAATGGATTGCTCCCATGCGGTATTGCCAGGTGGCGTACGGCCACCACGTCGGCGGGCACCACACCTGTCTGGGGCAAGGCGAACTGCGCCTTGCTGTGCCGGCACTGCCTGAGGCTGCAGGACTGCATTCCCCCTCTGATCTGCTGGCCCAGGAACAGGATCAGATGTCGCGGAGTGTGACCCTGCATCCGTAACCACCAAAGGCGTAGCTGCCAACACTGACATCCCCATTGAGGGTTCTGACCCTGGTGCAGGTGGGTGGGACAGAACAGAATCCCTCCCTGGAACACTCACCTGCGACGGCACGTAGGTCTCATCCGAATCAACACCTGAGTACAGCTCGGGGGAGGTGCAGCCAGAGACACCCCTTGAGAGCACGACCTGCAGCAGTTGTGGGTTCTCACCCACCACCACACCACGTCCCTCACTGGTGGTTGGTCGGCCCTCGGACCCCTCCTGGGTCTGCACCATCTCCACAACCCCAGCAGTATCAGGTGCGTCTTCCCCTGCAAAGACATAAAAACAAAGAAATGGAAACAGGCATTAGCACCATGGCACACAATGAGGGCTGAGAAGCAAGAGAACCAGTACTTGATTGACACATGTCCCACATGACTAAAACCCTCCCATGCATGCACCCTCACTGCATATGAAGGGCAGGCAAATGGCACACACTGATGACACCAAAATGGAAGATGAACACATTTTCTGCATGCTGCCTGGCAGTGGCATCACACATTGGCCTGTGATTGCCAGGTGAAACACACATGCCATCACACAGATGGCATGTACCATTGCTATTGAGTGAAGATGGAGAGGAGGGCAGCACCTATTCATTCAGTCCAGTTCCCGCATGTAATAGCTTTTCTAATTCAAACAGGTCAGATTTTTCACCTGGAGCTGCCAGTCCGAAATGGTCCAATTGCACAGGGACATGTGTGAACAAATGATATCCAGGTAACAAAGTCACTCCACTTTACCATAGCCATGTCAGACATGTGACTAGAGGACTGCGAAATGCCTAGTAAAAGTGGTGGAATGCAAACAATCTGACTGAATGAACTGTGAAAAATAAGCAACAATGTTGTGGCAAGGTGACACTTCAAGGGCAACTGGTGTGCAGTTGGGCTAGATGTCTACTGTTGGCAGAAGGGATACTGCTATGGCCAAATGCAGCTGCGCAGGATGTATTGCATGAAGCACATGGCTGACCCATACGACTCAGGCGCACCCACTCTCACCTGGCACACAAACAGAAGCCCTCACACACACCATGCACATGGATGACACACACATGCATGTGCACTCACCGGACAATGCCTCGAAATCAGGCAGATCTCCCACGCCTTGGATCTGTTCCTCCGTGACGTAGGTCCCAGCGACTGACTCATGTGGAGTGAGTTCCATGTCTACTACTGGAGACCCACCTCCAGTCACTAGAGTTGCGGCATGACTTGAGGCCAGCTTACTCTTTGCCCTGCGCTTTAGGTCATTGCAGCGCTTATAGCAATCATTGGCTGTGCGCCTCACGATTCCAAGGGCACTTACGATGTCCGCAACGGTCTGCCAGTGTGCCTGGCGTTGTGCAGGTGTGGTCTTGGATCCTGCAACAATGACCATCTCGTTGTCATGTGCGGACACATACTCGACAAGTGCATTCAGTTCGTCATCCGTGAAGCTGGGCTTCCTGGACAGGCCGGACTGTGTAGCGGTGTCTGGGGCATCAGCCTGTGCCGGACAAGCACTCTTCCTCTTCCTCTTGGAAGGTGGTGGTGATCCTGAGTGTCCTGCGCCGCTCTGGACACTAGGGGCAGGATCCCTGGTGGACTCTGTATCAGGAGTGTGGGATTGCACACTCAGCATGGGAGTTGGTGCAGGCATTGGCTCAAGTGTGATGGTGTCAGGGGGAATGTCAGCAGGATGGACTAGGACCGACACTGTCCTGGCTGGGTGTGTGAGGGCTGGGGTGGATGGAGCCACAGCTGCCCCTGCAGCCTCTCCGCCCTGCCTACTTGGGGCAGCAGATGACCTTGCTGGGCCAGATGCACGTGGCATGGTGACATCAACGTGCACCAGCACACGTGTCATAGGCCTGCTGACCTGGAAGTCAGCCATGGAGTCAGCCAGGTCTGGTGCCACAATGGGCTGGTCCAACAAGGGCTGAGCATGGATGGTGTCAGCCACATCAGCCTCAACGGGAGGGGGAGGGGAGGGGGGGATTATGGGTGCCCTTGACTGGTCCTCCACACATGGGGGGACAGGCTCACCCTGCAAGTAATGACCACGTCCCCTACCGGATCCACCACGGCCACCACTTGTGGCTCTTCCACCTTTGCCACCCTTACGGAATCCTCGCCTCCCAGCCATGGCACTGATGTAAATGTGCGTATGGGAGTGGCTGTAAACTATTGTCCTGGGCAATTGGAGGTCAAAGGGGTTGGGTACCAGATCGTAATTGTACCCTAGTGCTCTTGCAAGGCTGAATGTAACCCCTGGGGAAAGATGACGGGTCACGCTACGCACAGGAGCCCCAAAAAAGGGAGATGACGTGCACGCAACCCCTCCTAGACCACGTGTGCAGAAAAAAAAACCTGCACTACGCTGTGGCACCCAGTAACACAAGAATGAACGTATGCGTGTCACACGCAGCCTAGAATGACCTCTGAAGGGGTAGGCTACACACGGGGCAAGCACAGATGTTAGATACGTGCGTGACTCACCGTCTGCCAGGTAAAAGAGCGTGAAAAAGGAGCGCGTTTGGTTGGCAACACCCCCGCCAAAAGAAGATTTGTACGCTGTCTGAGGAGACAGGACAACAGTAGAAGGGAACACTGTTTGAGGGAACAGGCCCAGGTAAACCAGTAAAAGAGAAAAAAGAGAAAAAGCTGTCAGAGGTAACAGGGAATACGAACTTGAAACACCGTGAAGTAAATCGCGTGTGAAACGACAAGAAGTACAGAATTCACCCACTCGCTCTCCACGAAAAGCACGTACAAGGAAATGGTGTTCTACACGTACCTTTTATACAGGCCCACACATCCAGCGTCACTTACGCGGCGTGTACGCGCTAGGGCCATTTCCACCAATTACACGCTTTGTCACTGCCGCGTGGACGCGCTAGGCCCATTCCCACCAATTACACGCGATGACACTCTGACGTGCTGTCCAATAACACGCGATGACACTCTGACGTGCAGTCTTTCCACGTGTGCTCTGTCATCACGTGCTGTGTGGGAAACACCCGTGCGGGTCACGTCACAGACGCGCTTACGCGCTGAGGGCCTTTGGTCCAATAGAATCGCGTATGCGTGCTGACGCGCTTACGCGCTAAGGGCCTTTCCTCGTATTTCACGCTGACGTGCAGACTTTTCACGTGCCAAATCACTCCGTATCAAGCTGGCCACGCGTATGCACACGGAAGACCACGCTCCTGCCCAGAAGGCCGAACTACTGCCCCCCAGAGCCCCGAGCACGCTCCCACCTGCCATCTGCTGCTGCCTGACTGCCTGCTGCCCATGTGCACTGCCATTTGCTGCCTGCACATCAGCCAGGGGTGCTGTTGCTGTGACCACCCCTGCTGGAACCGAAGATTCCCGACTGGTATTCCATTGCTCCACAGCCCAGCCCCAGGACCCAGTTGCCCACCCACTCCTGCCTCTGGGGTTGTCATGTCGGGGCAAACACCATCTGTGACCACTGACAACCCCCGGCCAGAGAGGCAGAGGGGCACCAGCTTCAGTGCCACCGAAGTTGGTGTCCTGGTGGAGCAAGTCCTGGGGCAGTATGATGCCCTCTTCGGAAGTTCCCGCGCCGACAAGGAAGGACGGACTCGGATTTGGACTGACATCGTGACTGCCATCAATGCGGAGGGGGTGGCAGTCCGCGACTTCCAACATGTCAGGAAGCGCTGGGAGGACTTCAGGTCCAGGACCCTGAACAAGGCCCGGCGCCTCTTGAAGGCAGCGGATGCCAAGGGGCGCCGGGGCCACTTGTTGGAAGAACAGATGAGGGTCCTGGAACGCATATTCCCAGCGCTCCACGTCCAGGTCCTGGAGAAGCATACCCGTATGGAGTCGAGCGGTGAGTGTACATGCATCCTGATTGTGAGCAGTGCGTGTGGTGATTATTCGGTAGTGTGCAGGTTGCACATCTGTTTGTATGGGGTCGAGTATGGGTGGGGGTGTCCAGGGCCGTGGGGCTGACACATGCGAGGGCTGTAATGTGTGAGACATGGATGGTGCTTGTGTGTGTAGGCTTGCATGCCAAATGCAGTTGTGCGTGCACACATGTTTGGATGAATGTGTATTTAAGTAGACATGTCCGTGATGACACGCATGTATGTTGTTTTCGGCTGCATGTATGAGCACTGTGTACATGTGCATGTGTGTGTATTTGACAAGGGTACAACAGTGATGCAACATGGATGCATGTGACTGCGGTATGTGTAAGCCTGATTGGCAGATGTGACATGGATGCCCGTCTGAACAGTGCGACACTTGGCAGAGGTGTACACATGCACGCAAGTGTGGTGGTGTGTGTACATGTGTGGTGCACTTCCTGTGTTGCATGTGATGTCTGGGTCACCTTTGGCTGCTCATGCTGTTGTATGTGTATGGATGGTGGTGGCAGTTGCGATATGGCTGTGGTATGGCTCATGTGTGCGAGTTGCAATGACATGTGTGTTGGGGATTGTGATGACATGTCTGAGGTTTGCCAATGCCACTCATGTGCAACTGTCATGTGTGTATGTGTCCATTGTACAATGCCCTGATGCCTGTGTTTTGTTTCTCCCTGTCTGCAGCGTCAACTGATGAAGAGGGCGGAGAAGGTGCTGTGGAGCACAGCGGCGGGGATCCCACCGCCAGCCGGAGACGCAAGGCCCGGCTCCCCTCCCGTGTTGTCATCTCGTCGGGGAGTGAGGAGTCCGGTGCCGCGTCCCAGGCCGCAGCTGCCGGGGGGAGGTCCAAGAGGCGGAGGTTGGAGTTGGACTCCTCGGCAGCAGAAGGGGCAGCTGGGACCCCACAGGGCCCAACAGGGGAAGATGGCATGGAGTCATCCAGGTTGGTGGGGGGTCTGGTGGTGGAGGAGGCCGTGCAAGCACCAGAGACGGGGTCTGGAGGTGGGGATCCCACTGGTGCTAGTGGTGCAGTCCAGGACCAGGGACAGGAGGCAGCACAGGCCGCCGCAGAGGTGCCTGTGTGCAATCCTGTCCCCGATCCTGTCCCTGCATCATCTTGCACCAGCAGGGATGCCTACGTCCAGACCCGTTTTCAGGCAGGGGATGAGCTGACGTCAACTGGCCTTCCTCTGCCTGCGGACGTGGCTATCCAGGTCCGGGTTGAGCCTGTCCTGGCTGGTCTGGCGTTGCGTCAACGGGCCATGCGAGGTGACCTGCAGTATTTTCATGGAGAGACTGCACGTCATCTCGAATGGCTCGTTGACCACGTCAGTGTAACGCTCACCTGATTCCCGCAGAGGCGCCGGTCTTGACTGGGTGAATGCCGTATCTTCAAAGGTGATGTGTAACACACGGTTGGCTCTTTGGGCTGGACCTCTGTGCACTGTATGTCTGACTCGAAGAGTAAGATGTCTGCAGATAGAAAATATGGGATTAATGAACTGGGGTTATTAGGTGCCTCTCTCCTCTTCCCTTTCTCTTCTCCTGTAGAACCCCAAAGGTTAACGCCCTCACCTTAGGTAAGTGAACGCCGAGCTCTCCATCTGCCTCGGGGCAGGGTGCCGTAACCAGTTTCTTCACTGGATAAGGGTGCAGGCCTCTTGACCTCAGAGGACTGCTGTCCGTCGTTAACTGCACGAACGGTAAGTTCTGGGCACTTCAAATTTCTTAAAAGTCTTTTGTAATGATATCTCTTGTTTTGCAGGGTTCCGGCGATGGCGGATGGCGGGCTGATGGGAGTTGAGGATCGAACCCGCGTGAGGAATAGAAGCGCCTGGAAGCACGTAAGTAAGCGCTTGTAGCCTGCTTCACGATGCGCACTAACTGTCCCTTTTATCTTGCAGGTACAAGTTCGGAGCTTTAGAGAAGCTGAAGGGTGCTGGTATACCCACTGGATTCGGCGTGGGAAGGAGTAATGGCACGTGAGTAATAAAGTTGCCCAATGTCTTTAAACGCACCTTCTTTTGTCTTTCAGATGCGGGATGCAGCGCCGAAGGCCTCCGGAGCGTGCGAAGAGCTGGTAAGCTTTTGTCTTTCAGATGCCGGAATGCAGTGCGAAGACCTCCGGAGCATGCGAAGAGTAGGTAAGCCTTTGTCTTTCAGATGCCGGAATGCAGCGCGAGGCGTTGGTGACAGCCGATGGACCAGGTAAGAGGTGCGCTGCCACTGAAGACCGTAGTGCTAACCTGTTCTTTCTTTGTCTTTACAGGTGCTGCTGAAGACTGGATTCCAGGATGGTAAGCCTTTGTTCCCTTAGGCCCAGGATCAGGAGCAGAAGACACGATGAGCGTTCTGCTGCAGAGAATGCAGAATAACACAAAGCAAGATTCATCCATCGGGTGTGGTTTAAATAGCCTCCTGTAGTGCTTAGGTGTCTCCTTCCACAGCCACGCCTAGGTAAGAAAAGAGTTCCTGCTTTTCAGAAGAGTTCCAGTGTTCTGAACCTAGGGAGTGGCTCCTGCCCCACCCAACAGGAAAAGTAGTCCCAAACAGAAGAGGATCAGGGGTTCAACTGGCAGGTAAGTAAGCAGCATGGTCTGCTGCAGGTAAGTCCACCCAAGCATTATGAGCCCGGCACTTCCAGCGCTGGGACTGGGCATCTTTATGAGCCTGGTGCCACTGGCGCCAGGACAGGGTCCAAAAGGTCCCAATTGGGACTGGCTGGCACTCGGAACCGGGGTTATGGGTCTGCTTCCAAGGGAGTCGGGCAAGTCCTGATCTTTTGGAAGCAGAGATCATGACAGTCAGCCTGCTGGGACAGGTCACCCAGACCGGATTCCTCCGTCTGATGGGGCTTGTTCCGACCCCCTCCTCAACTGGACCCCCTACGCGCCAGTCGTCCTCTGTGTCATCTTCCCACCCATCAGTCACCTGGGTGCCCTGTGGAGCTGCCTCTGACAGTGCGGCCAGGCTGGTGGAGGAGGCATCCCTGCCACAGTCGGGAGTCGGACGTCCAGCAGGGGTGGCCACATCAACAACTGCACCCCAGCCGGCGGAGGATGTGCAGGCAGCAGGAGGCAGTGCACGGGCAGAGGCAGAGCAGCAGCAGCAACATGGTGGGAGCCATGAAGGCTCGGGGCCTTCGACATCGGAGGGGCAGGCATCGGCCGGAGGGCAGGAGGACCCAGGACAGAGAGTGTCTTCCGTGTGGCAGTGGTTGGGCCACGCCATAGGTGCGGAGCGGCGGCGGGTGGAAGATGCGCGGCTCACAATGGTCAGGGCGGAGAACTCCATGCGGAGGGCCCTGAGGCGGGCCGAGTGCCTCGAGGCAATCCGCAGGGGGTTGGAGGAGGACACGGCGTCGTCCCTGCAGACCCTCGGGGCCATGGAACTGGACCGCCTCCGGGACATCGAACAGGAGTTCGATGATGCCCTGGCCCGGAACACCACGGAGTGAGCCGCTGGACTTGCCCGCCGCCTTTGTATATAGTTCTTTAGTTTTAGGTTTCCTTTGTTTTTTCTTATGATTTGGAGTCGACGGACACTGCTCCACTTTTTGTATATAGTTGCTTTTTAGTTAGGTTTTTTTTAGGTTTCCTTTGTTCAGTTGGGCTCATGGACCCTTTCGAGTTTTTTACATAGTTCTTGATTTGATAGATCATTTTTTTACATTTGACTTTGGAGGACATTTTTTTGGATTATGATTTGCAGTTCTTTATTTTTATGCGGACATGCAGCTTGATTCTTTTTACTTCCCATTGTAGTTTGTTTCATTTCTTTAGCATTCTTTCTTTTTTTCAATACAATTTTGTTTTCATGCTTCACTGTGTGGTATCATCTCATTGGTTTCATGCATGTCATGTTGGGTGTTTTCCCATTCAATTGCAAACATTGTGTGTGACGGACATGGGTTCATTAGCTTCATGAACATTGGGGGTGTGACATGTAATTTCCATTTCCATGTGGGTGAATGGGTTACTTGGTAGGGCTTTTTGGCTGTGGAGGCTGACCATAACGCACATGATTGGGGAGTGTGAGGACCTGGTCGAGGGTGCCCCTGGTGGCTGGGGGGTGGTGGGAGACATGAGTGGGGGCCTGGTGGAGGGTGCCCCTGGTGGCTGGGGGGTGGGGGTGGTGGGAGACATGAGTGGGGGCCTGGTGGAGGGTGCCCCTGGAGGGTGGGGGGTGGGGGTGGTGGGAGACATGAGTGGGGGCCTGGTGGAGGGTGCCCCTGGATGGTGGGGGGTCGGGGTGGTGGGAGACATGAGTGGGGGCCTGGTGGAGGCTGCCCCTGCACTGCTGGGTGGTGGAGGTGGTGGGAGAAATGAGTGGGGGCCTGGTGGTGCTGCCCCTGCACTGCTGGGGGGTGGGGGTGGTGGGAGACATGAGTGGGGGCCTGGTGGAGGGTGCCCCTGGATGGTGGGGGGTGGGGGTGGTGGGAGACATGAGTGGGGGCCTGGTGGAGGCTGCCCCTGCACTGCTGGGGGGTGGGGGTGGTGGAAGACATGAGTGGGGGCCTGGTGGAGGCTGCCCCTCCACTGCTGGGGGGTGGGGGTGGTGGGAGACATGAGTTGGGGCCTGGTGGAGGGTGCCCCTGGTGGCTGGGGGGTGGGGGTGGTGGGAGACATGAGTGGGGGCCTGGTGGAGGGTGCCCCTGGATGGTGGGGGGTGGGGGTGGTGGGAGACATGAGTGGGGGCCTGGTGGAGGGTGCCCCTGGATGGTGGGGGGTGGGGGTGGTGGGAGACATGAGTGGGGGCCTGGTGGAGGTTGCCCCTGGATGGTTGGGGGTGGGGGTGGTGGGAGACATGAGTGGGGGCCTGGTGGAGGGTGCCCCTGGTGGCTGGGTGGTGGGGGTGGTGGGAGACATGAGTGGGGGCCTGGTGGGGGCTGCCCCTGGTGGCTGGGGGGTGGGGGTGGTGGGAGACATGAGTGGGGGCCTGGTGGAGGGTGCCCCTGGTGGCTGGGTGGTGGGGGTGGTGGGAGACATGAGTGGGGGCCTGGTGGGGGCTGCCCCTGGTGGCTTGGTGGTGGGGGTGGTGGGAGACATGAGTGGGGGCCTGGTGGGGGCTGCCCCTTGTGGCTGGGGGGTGGGGGTTGTGGGAGACATGAGTGGGGGCCTGGTGGGGGCTGCCCCTGCACTGCTGGGTGGTGGGGGTGGTGGGAGACATGAGTGGGGGCCTGGTGGAGGGTGCCCCTGGATGGTGGGGGGTGGGGGTGGTGGGAGACATGAGTGGGGGCCTGGTGGAGGGTGCCCCTGGATGGTGGGGGGTGGGGGTGGTGGGAGACATGAGTGGGGGCCTGGTGGAGGCTGCCCCTGCACTGCTGGGGGGTGGGGGTTGTGGGAGACATGAGTGGGGGCCTGGTGGGGGCTGCCCCTGGTGGCTTGGTGGTGGGGGTGGTGGGAGACATGAGTGGGGGCCTGGTGGGGGCTGCCCCTTGTGGCTGGGGGGTGGGGGTTGTGGGAGACATGAGTGGGGGCCTGGTGGGGGCTGCCCCTGCACTGCTGGGTGGTGGGGGTGGTGGGAGACATGAGTGGGGGCCTGGTGGAGGGTGCCCCTGGATGGTGGGGGGTGGGGGTGGTGGGAGACATGAGTGGGGGCCTGGTGGAGGGTGCCCCTGGATGGTGGGGGGTGGGGGTGGTGGGAGACATGAGTGGGGGCCTGGTGGAGGCTGCCCCTGCACTGCTGGGGGGTGGGGGTTGTGGGAGACATGAGTGGGGGCCTGGTGGTGCTGCCCCTGCACTGCTGGGGGGTGGGGGTGGTGGGAGACATGAGTGGGGGCCTGGTGGAGGGTGCCCCTGGATGGTGGGGGGTGGAGGTGGTGGGAGACATGAGTGGGGGCCTGGTGGAGGGTGCCCCTGGATGGTGGGGGGTGGGGGTGGTGGACGACATGAGTGGGGGCCTGGTGGAGGCTGCCCCTGCACTGCTGGGTGGTGGGGGTGGTGGGAGAAATGAGTGGGGGCCTGGTGGTGCTGCCCCTGCACTGCTGGGGGGTGGGGGTGGTGGGAGACATGAGTGGGGGCCTGTTGGAGGGTGCCCCTGGATGGTGGGGGGTGGGGGTGGTCGGAGACATGAGTGGGGGCCTGGTGGAGGCTGCCCCTGCACTGCTGGGGGGTGGGGGTGGTGGGAGACATGAGTGGGGGCCTGGTGGAGGCTGCCCCTGCACTGCTGGGGGGTGGGGGTGGTGGGAGACATGAGTGGGGGCCTGGTGGAGGGTGCCCCTGGTGGCTGGGGGGTGGGGGTGGTGGGAGACATGAGTGGGGGCCTGGTGGAGGGTGCCCCTGGATGGTGGGGGGTGTGGTTGGTGGGAGACATGAGTGGGGGCCTGGTGAGGGTGCCCCTGGATGGTGGGGGTGGGGGTGGTGGGAGACATGAGTGGGGGCCTGGTGGAGGCTGCCCCTGCACTGCTGGGGGATGGGGGTGGTGGGAGACATGAGTGGGGGCCTGGTGGAGGCTGCCCCTTGTGGCTGGGGGGTGGGGGTGGTGGGAGACATGAGTGGGGGCCTGGTGGGGGCTGCCCCTTGTGGCTGGGGGGTGGGGGTGGTGGCAGACATGAGTGGGGGCCTGGTGGAGGGTGCCCCTGGATGGTGGGGGGTGGGGTGGTGGGAGACATGAGTGGGGGCCTGGTGGAGGCTGCCCTTGTGGCTGGGGGGTGGGGGTGGTGGGAGACATGAGTGGGGGCCTGGTGGGGGCTGCCCCTTGTGGCTGGGGGGTGGGGGTGTTGGGAGACATGAGTGGGGGCCTGGTGGAGGGTGCCCCTGGATGGTGGGGGGTGGGGGTGGTGGGAGACATGAGTGGGGGCCTGGTGGAGGGTGCCCCTGCACTGCTGGGGGGTGGGGTGGTGGGAGACATGAGTGGGGGCCTGGTGGAGGCTGCCCCTGGATGGTGGGGGGTGGGGGTGGTGGGAGACATGAGTGGGGGCCTGGTGGAGGGTGCCCCTGGATGGTGGGGGGTGGGGGTGGTGGGAGACATGAGTGGGGGCCTGGTGGAGGTTGCCCCTGGATGGTGGGGGGTGGGGGTGGTGGGAGACATGAGTGGGGGCCTGGTGGAGGGTGCCCCTGGTGGCTGGGTGGTGGGGGTGGTGGGAGACATGAGTGGGGGCCTGGTGGGGGCTGCCCCTGGTGGCTGGGGGGTGGGGGTGGTGGGAGACATGAGTGGGGGCCTGGTGGAGGGTGCCCCTGGTGGCTGGGTGGTGGGGGTGGTGGGAGACATGAGTGGGGGCCTGGTGGGGGCTGCCCCTGGTGGCTGGGTGGTGGGGGTGGTGGGAGACATGAGTGGGGGCCTGGTGGGAGCTGCCCCTTGTGGCTGGGGGGTGGGGGTGGTGGGAGACATGAGTGGGGGCCTGGTGGGGGTTCCCGCTTGTGGCTGGGGGGTGGGGGTGGAGGGAGACATGAGTATGGGGCCTGGTGGAGGGTGCCCCTGGATGGTGGGGGGTGGGGGTGGTGGGAGACATGAGTGGGGGCCTGGTGGAGGGTGCCCCTGCACTGCTGGGGGTTGGGGGTGGTGGGAGACATGAGTGGGGGCCTGGTGGAGGCTGCCCCTGCACTGCTGGGGGGTGGGGGGGGTGGGAGACATGAGTGGGGGCCTGGTGGAGGGTGCCCCTGGATGGTGGGGGGTGGGGGTGGTGGGAGACATGAGTGGGGGCCTGGTGGAGGGTGCCCCTGGATGTTGGGGGGTGGGGTGGTGGGAGACATGAGTGGGGGCCTTGTGGAGGCTGCCCCTGCACTGCTGGGGGGTGGGGGTGGTGGGAGACATGAGTGGGGGCCTGGTGGAGGCTGCCCCTGCACTGCTGGGGGGTGGGGGTAGTGGGAGACATGAGTGGGGGCCTGGTGGAGGGTGCCCCTGGTGGCTGGGGGGTGGGGGTGGTGGGAGACATGAGTGGGGGCCTGGTGGAGGGTGCCGCTGGATGGTGGGGGGTGGGGGTGGAGGGAGACATGAGTGGGGGCCTGGTGGAGGGTGCCCCTGGATGGTGGGGGGTGGGGGTGGTGGGAGACATGAGTGGGGGCCTGGTGGAGGGTGCCCCTGGTGGCTGGGTGGTGGGGGTGGTGGGAGACATGAGTGTGGGCCTGGTGGGGGCTGCCCCTGGTGGCTGGGGGGTGGGGGTGGTTGCAGACATGAGTGGGGGCCTGGTGGAGGGTGCCCCTGGTGGCTGGGTGGTGGGGGTGGTGGGAGACATGAGTGGGGGCCTGGTGGGGGCTGCCCCTGGTGGCTGGGTGGTGGGGGTGGTGGGAGACATGAGTGGGGGCCTGGTGGGGGCTGCCCCTTGTGGATGGGGGGTGGGGGTGGTGGGAGACATGAGTGGGGGCCTGGTGGAGGCTGCCCCTGCACTGCTGGGGGGTGGGGGTGGTGGGAGACATGAGTGGGGTCCTGGTGGAGGGTGCCCCTGCACTGCTGGGGGGTGGGGGTGGTGGGAGACATGAGTGGGGGCCTGGTGGAGGCTGCCCCTGCACTGCTGGGGGTGGGGGTGGTGGGAGACATGAATGGGGGCCTGGTGGAGGGTGCCCCTGGTGGCTGGGTGGTGGGGGTGGTGGAAGACATGAGTGGGGGCCTGGTGGGGGCTGCCCCTGCACTGCTGGGTGGTGGGGGTGGTGGGAGACATGAGTGGGGGCCTGGTGGGGGCTGCCCCTGCACTGCTGGGTGGTGGGGGTGGTGGGAGACATGAGTGGGGGCCTGGTGGGGGCCGCCCCTGGTGGCTGGGTGGTGGGGATGGTGGGAGACATGAGTGGGGGCCTGGTGGGGGCTGCCCCTTGTGGCTGGGGGGTGGGGGTGGTGGGAGACATGAGTGGGGGCCTGGTGGGGGCTGCCCCTGGTGGCTGGGGGGTGGGGGTGGTGGGAGACATGAGTGGGGGCCTGGTGGAGGGTGCCCCTGGATGGTGGGGGGTGGGGGTGGTGGGAGACATGAGTGGGGGCCTGGTGGAGGGTGCCCCTGCACTGCTGGGGTGTGGGGGTGGTGGGAGACATGAGTGGGGGCCTGGTGGGGGCTGCCCCTGCAATGCTGGGGGGTGGGGGTGGTGGGAGACATGAGTGGGGGCCTGGTGGAAGCTGCCCCTGCACTGCTGGGGGTGGGGGTGGTGGGAGACATGAGTGGGGGCCTGGTGGAGGGTGCCCCTGGTGACTGGGTGGTGGGAGTGGTGGGAGACATGAGTGGGGGCCTGGTGGGGGCTGCCCCTTGTGGCTGGGGGGTGGGGGTGGTGGGAGACATGAGTGGGGGCCTGGTGGAGGGTGCCCCTGGATGGTGGGGGGTGGGGGTTGTGGGAGACATGAGTGGGGGCCTGGTGGGGGCTGCCCCTGCACTGCTGGGGGGTGGGGGTGTTGGGAGACATGAGTGGGGGCCTGGTGGAGGCTGCCCCTGCACTGCTGGGGGTGGGGGTGGTGGGAGACATGAGTGGGGGCCTGGTGGAGGGTGCCCCTGGTGGCTGGGGGGTGGGAGTGGTGGGAGACATGAGTGGGGGCCTGGTGGGGGCTGCCCCTTGTGGCTGAGGGGTGGGGGTGGTGGGAGACATGAGTGGGGGCCTGGTGGAGGGTGCCCCTGGATGGTGGGGGGTGGGGGTGGTGGGAGACATGAGTGGGGGCCTGGTGGAGGCTGCCCCTGCACTGCTGGGGGGTGGGGGTGGTGGGAGACATGAGTGGGGGCCTGGTGGGGGCTGCCCCTGCACTGCTGGGGGGTGGTGGTGGCGGGAGACATGAGTGGGGGCCTGGTGGAAGCTGCCCCTGCACTGCTGGGGGTGGGGGTGGTGGGAGACATGAGTGGGGGCCTGGTGGAGGGTGCCCCTGGTGGCTGGGTGGTGGGGGTGGTGGGAGACATGAGTGGGGGCCTGGTGGGGGCTGCCCCTGCACTGCTGGGTGGTGGGGGTGGTGGGAGACATGAGTGGGGGCCTGGTGGGGGCTGCCCCTGCACTGCTGGGGGGTGGGGGGGTGGGAGACATGAGTGGGGGCCTGGTGGTGCTGCCCCTGCACTGCTGGGGGGTGGGGGTGGTGGGAGACATGAGTGGGAGCCTGGTGGAGGGTGCCCATGCACTGCTGGGGTGTGGGGGTGGTGGGAGACATGAGTGGGGGCCTGGTGGAGGCTGCCCCTGCACTGCTGGGGGGTGGGGGTGGTGGGCGACATGAGTGGGGGCCTGGTGGAGGGTGCCCCTGGTGGCTGGGTGGTGGGGGTGGTGGGAGACATGAGTGGGGGCCCGGTGGGGGCTGCCCCTGCACTGCTGGGTGGTGGGGGTGGTGGGAGACATGAGTGGGGGCCTGGTGGAGGGTGCCCCTGGATGGTGGGGGTGGGGGTGGTGGGAGACATGAGTGGGGGCCTGGTGGAGGCTGCCCCTGGATGCTGGGGGGTGGGGGTGCAGGGGGACATGAGTGGGGTCCTGGTGGTGCTGCCCCTGCACTGCTGGGGGGTGGGGGTGGTGGGAGACATGAGTGGGGGCCTGGTGGAGGGTGACCCTGGTGGCTGGGGGGTGGGGGTGGTGGGAGACATGAGTGGGGGCCTGGTGGAGGGTGCCCCTGGATGGTGGGGGGTGGGGGTGGTGGGAGACATGAGTGGGGGCCTGGTGGAGGGTGCCCCTGGTGGCTGGGTGGTGGGGGTGGTGGGAGACATGAGTGGGGGCCTGGTGGGGGCTGCCCCTGGATGGTGGGGGTGGTGGGAGACATGAGTGGGGGCCTGGTGGAGGCTGCCCCTGGATGCTGGGGGTGGGGGTGCAGGGGGACATGAGTGGGGGCCTGGTGGTGCTGCCCCTGCACTGCTGGGGGGTGGGGGTGGTGGGAGACATGCATTGTTGATCAGTAGTGCAAGGTGACATGTGGGTTGGCTGCGGGGCATGCCCATGGTGGATGGGCTGCCTGCGGGACATGAGCAGGGGTGCAGGGTAGTCCCCCGTGGTGTGGGCTGCCTGCAGGGGCCGTGGAGGTTGTCGAGCGTACACCTGGGAGGACCCACACGGCCAATTCACGTGTAGTACTCCCCAGAACCCCTGGAATTCACATACCCTGCTGGAATCGCATGTGGAACTTCCCGCGCACCCATGGAATACACGTACCCTGCTCGCACTTGGCCAATCGCGTGTGGAACTTCCCGCGCACCCCTGAAATACACGTACCCTGCTGAAATCGCGTGTGGAACTTCCCGCGCACCCCTGAGATACATGTACCCTGCTGAAATCACGTGTGGAACTTCCCGCGCACCCCTGAAATACACGTACCCTGCTGATATCGCGTGTGGCACTTCCCGCGCACCCATGGAATACACGTACCCTGCTCGCACTGGGCCAATCGCGTGTGGAACTTCCCGCGCACCCCTGGAATACACGTACCCTGCTGAAATCGCGTGTGGAATTTCCCGCGCACCCCTGAAATACACGTACCCTGCTCGCACTGGGCCAATCGCGTGTGGAACTTCCCGCGCACCCCTGTAATACACGTACCCTGCTGAAATCGCGTGTGGAACTTCCCGCGCACCCCTGAAATACACGTACCCTGCTCTCACTGGGACAATCGCGTGTGGAACTTCCCGCGCACCCCTGTAATACACGTACCCTGATGAAATCATGTGTGGAACTTCCCGCGCACCCCTGAAATACACGTACCCTGCTCGCACTGGGCCAATCGCGTGTGGAACTTCCCGCGCACCCCTGTAATACACGTACCCTGATGAAATCACGTGTGGAACTTCCCGCGCACCCCTGAAATACACATACCCTGCTCGCACTGGGCAAATCGCGTGTGGAACTTCCCGCGCACCCCTGAAATTCACGTTCCCCGCTTGGCGTTTGCTGTTTGCCAGCCCGGTGAACTGGTCCAGGGTTAGCGCAGCCCTTTGCGATGATTTAGCGATTTTGATGGCTTTTCCTTGCGCGAGGGCGTTCTTGGGGGCCTTACTAGCGCTGCTGCAGGGTCGCTGCGATTCTCTGCGCCACGGCTGGTTTGGGAGCCTAAAATCCATGAATACGCTGTGCGCGGAAATCGGTTCTAGCGCACGTTCCTGGCGCACACAATCGCACGCGGACACTCTGCGCCAGCCGCTTGCGACACTTTTCGGCGAAATTCTATGAATTACCCTCTTAGTCTTGTTGTGGCTGGCTCACACATGGTTAGTGTCATACCATGTACGTCTAGTTTGTCTGTGGAGCAAATTTCCATTATCGGTTGCATTTCTTTTTTTAACAATGTTTCATTGAATTTGAAACAGCTTGCAAGAGTTCGCATTAAGGCCATACAATTGACATTTTTGTCCGCTAATTGTTCCATAACATCAGTAGCACATGCGTTATCGCGATAAAGTGAATGAATGTGCCGGTTTTTCAATATTGCTTGTACCTCTTGAGATAGTACACCAACTATAATACTTTTTAAAATGTTGGCGTAAGTGAGATCTGCAGATTGACACATGTTTTGTGTTAATACTCTGTATTGGAAATGTTTCCAAAGGTTCACATTTCCTATGCTGCCAACAGTTTTACGGCAGCGTTTTTGTCCTAAGTTTTTAAAAATAGGTTCACCTTTCACTCGTTTCAATTGTAGAAGATCTCCGAAAACAATAAGGTGTTTCCCTGCAAAGAGTTCTTCGTAGTTTGTTTTAAGTACTTCTTACAATCTGAGGTGAATCAAAGCCAACATTAGGTTGGAGACCATGCTCACTTCATCTATTAGTAGCATTTTCATTTGTTTTAATACTCTGTATAGTTCCATTGCAGCTTCTGCAGAAAGTTTGTAGCAGTCTAATTTGTTTTGGTTTTCTACTGGAAGGAGTAGTAATCGGTGTAAAGTGACACCGCCTATGTTGTAGGCAGTTAAACCTGTGGGGGCAGTTACAACAGCTGACAGTTTATTGTTTGTCAATTGTGGAAGGAACTTGCTAATGATTTTGATTAAGAATGTTTTTCCTGACCCAGCTTCACCACTGACGTATAGCAGTATAGGTTTGTAATTTTGGCAGGTACATTCTTTATTTTCGTGTTGGACACCATGTGCAATTTCTTTTGTTGCTTCTTCAAAAATGGTGCGCTGATCTTTAAGTTTTGCTTGTAGTACAGTTAAGTCTTCTGTAGCTTCTTCATACTGACACATGGTGTTTTTCACTTCTGTCATAGCTAATTCTGCCTCATTTGCTATTAGTGGCTGTCCTAGTGGTTCTTGACTTCCTGTTACAGAAGGTTGACTACTGTTGGAAGTGTCCTTATCTAGTTGGGCCTGAAGTTCTTCTTCGTGTTGCTGTTCATTATGCAAAATTGTTTTGTACTGTGTAAATTTCAAATCGGTGATAGTGCTTTAATTTCCTTTGAAAGCATCTTCATAGCATTCCTAGTTATCTAGTATCTCTTCCTCTTTTCTCCATGGTTTAAAAAGTTGTAGCAGGGACATGTGATAAAGTTCTTTCTGTTGAGGAGTTTTTAATGACAGTTTGACATGATTAATTAAGCTTCGTTTGGTAAGTTTTACTAAGCTGCCTTCACAATCTGTCACTCTATATCTACCTTTGCTTTCATCAGGTTTTATATTATTTTTGTATGCAAAGTTTTGAGCTATGTGGTATAGACAAATGTTTTCCAAAGTGGTACGTACCCCTGTTCGGATAGTATGTGTCCAGTAAATTGTTTATTAAAATGTCTTGGCTGTTGGGATCATTTCTGGCAATTTTTTCTATGACCTCATATGATTTCAGAACTCCTTTTCTAAATTTAGCAGGACCAAAACTTAGCCATACTATGTTTTCTGATTTTCCATACAAAGCAGTACTGGTTAAACGATCTGCCACTTCAAAGGCGCCACATTCTCTATGAGAGAGCATTTTTATGCCTAGGTTGTACAATTACTGGGATAGTGTTTTGTCTTTTGATAGGTCATTCCAGAGGTCTTGAAGCTCTGTTTTTTTCTGCTTTTGTTAAGTAGGCTGTAACATATCGTGCAACTGAAGTGGAATTGTCTGCAATGCACTGCACATCTATGTTTGCATTCCATAAGAGGGCAATGATTGCATTTTAATCATTCATATATTTTGATTCTTCTGTTCTTTGTATGTAATACGTGTTCTTAGGTGATTTACCTTTAACACTATGTCTAACTGAAGACATGAAGTGGCATTTGGTGTAGTATTTCCCTTCGCTTTTGCATTTGGAATAACAATATTTGCCACATTTGTGTCTTTGAAATTGTAAAATCTGTGCATTGAAGGTCACTATGTGTCCGTTGTGAAGGGATTTCACAAGTGACATATTTTTGGATGAACTGCAAAACAGTGGCATCACTGTCCTGACCGAAATTAGGTGCACCATTGATCCATAAAAGCATGTGAATATGTGGAGTTCCTCTGGCTTGGTATTCCTTTCTCCAAAAGAAGTGTTGCACTTCTCTGAGGGGAGGAACAGTTTTATTACAAATAAAAGTGTAGCATAGCAATGAAACGATGATGGAAATATCTTGACACATTAACAGGATCTAGAGAGCAAAGTTCTCCAGGTGTTAGTATATCTATGTTGGTTTTGTTGTTGTTTGATATGCGTAGGAACTCATGTAAATCTTCCCATGCATACTCTGCACAACTTAATGTAGCAAACCAAATGGGTGGTCCAAGGTTTCTGATCATACAACATACATCTCCGTGCCGTCAGAACCAGTATTCTTTGGTACCACGCATGTTTGCAAACAAATTTGTTATACTTGATTGTAAAACCTCATCTTTTTCTTGCACTTTTTGTATTAATTGTGTAGCTGACATAATTTGAAAGTGGGTTCCACATTTCAATATGTGTGCAACTCCCTAACATAGGGTTGCTAGTTCACTTTCAAAGAGTAGGTGGAATATGTATTCCAGATTCTGCCTAAATCTGGGATCTTCAGAATACATTTGTAAAGAACGTTATTCTGATGCCGTCATTTGAGTGGGTCTATCATCCTATCTTCTGCCTTTGCCAGTAGGAAATAGCAGTGGAAATGTATGTGCTTCTATACTTTTTTCCCATATGTTTATTGGTGACCCTTTGGTTTGTCGCATTTGGTAAGTTTCTAGTGCATCATCTATGCTCTTATTAGAATGCAATGGATGAATTGTGTAATGGTCCAAAAGAGTGGATATTGCAGCAGGATCCAGAAGTTCAAATTGATCAGTTTCTGATGTCTCTTGAATTATTTCAGTTGTTTCCCTTAGGCTTTCTTCAATATTTATTTCTTCGTAGTATTCGTTATTATCTTTCAGATATTGCAAGGCTTGTCTAACTTTATTTAAGTCCACCAGTTGTTGCCAATTTTTTTGTCTTTTGTTGGTAAATCATTTACTAAGACAATTAAAGAATGCTCAATTGGACGTTGCATTCCTAGAGTGTGCACATTTTCTTTCAGATCAATTGGCAAAGAGACTACTTAGCCACAAATGCCTTTCACCAAATTAGAGCGAGGTAATTTTGCTGGTTTTGGTTGAAGACATAATATTGGGTGAAATAGGTGAACTGATTTAATTATGATGCTCTCATACAAATTGAGCTGTTGCAGGGGTTTTGGTAGTGGGAATAATTGCAAATTATTTGTGATAGCATGTGAAGGAGTTTGGTTATTGTCCAGTTTTGTAGTGCAGTAACTGCAGCATATTAGGGGTTCACTTATTTGGCATTTGTTTTCTGCTAAAAGGTATAGGGCTAATTCAAACCATTTGGAATCTTAATTGTCTTCTATTTTGTATGTTACGTCTACAGTTTTTGTGTTCCTCTTGTAAACGTTCTGCGGCGACACACACATACATGGTTTGGTACTTCAGCCGAAGTAATTTTAAATTTTAGTATTTCTTTTTTGTATGTGTTTAATAGAAGGTTGCTATGTGCAGAATTGTTGCTAGTCTGTTCTGAAACTATTGCTTTTTGTAAGTGGCTTTCACTTCCAAAATATTTTCTCTGGATATGGTCAATTTCTTTTTGTAGGTATTTGGGTGTAGCATGTAGAAGAGTGTTATTTAAATTGGCGATTTCTAAAGCTGGACTTTTAGCATAGTACAGTTTATACACTAGATTTCTTACACTTGAATGATGTATTGATATTCTATTGATATCATGGAAGGTGCTTTTGCAAATAGGTCCTGAAATGCAGGCTAATGAATGTCCTTGTAGTCCTGTGTATTTGCGCACTGGACAGATATCCGTATTTTGCAGCACTTTCATTTTTATTTTGTCTTTACCTTTCACATACTGATTAAGAAACTGACGTAAAGATTTGAAAGATTTGTTAGGAATGTTACACATTGATGTGCACGGCCATTTGTATACTGGACGTTCTGGTTCAGTCGAATGGAGAGGTAATTCTGAGTTTTTAGGGGATACTTTTGTAAGCAGTGATGGTATTATTGATTTTTTCATACCCTCGTCCACTGCTATGGATGGCAATTGTGTTTGTTTGATTTTGTTTGGATGCTTCTTCATCAAAATATGGTTCTGTGGTTGTTGTGTGACTCCATTCACCTCCACAAATATTTAAGAAGTTATTTTTGTTGACATTCAGTTTATTGAGAAGTTTCTTTTGTAGTTTAGTACTTCGTTTTGTTAGTGGTTTCATCGTATTTAACACTAAAATAAATAACTTCCTTTTGAAAAGGATTGCACTGTCTACGAGAGCTTGTAGGATTAATTTTCTACGGTAGGTTTTAAGGGTTGAGGATGATTTCGCTCCTCTTCTTATTAGATTCTGAAGGACTGATGAAACATTTTTGCTAAAATACTTTTTTTTACTATCGGTTCTTGTTATTATATCAGGATTCATAGGAGCATTGTTAGCAGTACTGGTAGCCGATTTTTTTGTAAAGCGTTTTCTGTTTTGTGCCACATTTTGATAGAGGAGCCAAAGTTTCAGTAGTTGAAGCTTCCTTTGTTTTACTAAATGACTGTATTAGCTCTTTTGTTCCAATGTTCTCTACAAACTCTGCTAGAGATGGATGCTTACTTTGGACACGTTTACTCTCATTTGCTCTATTTCTGCGTTCCTTTCTATGGACTCGCTTTTTGGTAGGCATTCTTTGGGGCCTGTTGCAAAAAAAAGAAGACATGGTTTGGTCTGTTGTACAATGTATGTGTGCTGTGTGCATGCGTGTATGAGTTTGATGGGGAAGCTCTTTGTGGTGGTGTGTGAATGTGCATTGGGCAATTACAATGACTTGGGAAGGCTATTTTTCTGTTCGTATATTCCTACACTGTGCTTTAGATGAGAGTAGAAAGTGAGCTAGTGGTGACGAGAAGCATTTAGAGTAAACGTAATGGTATAAAATTAAAACAGCTATTTGTTTTGTAGTACTTACATTCTAAGGCTTCTGTATGTTATTAGTCTTCAAAAAACACAGGGATTTGTGTGCCATTCTGCCTTTTATTTTTTGTTTACTAAATGGGGATTTCTGGGTGAATGGTTCAGAAATCAATGTTTTTTTTGGTGCGCAAATTACATAAATAACCCCCAGTCTCTTTGAGGAACAGTAAGAATATAAAGGTAGTACAGTACTTACTTTTTTGTGTGGAATGACCAGGTTTCTTCAGACATGTTGTTTGCTGTGTAGATGCTGTTGATTTTCAGGAGAGTAGTCTTCACAGCAATTGTAAAAGGAAGAAGTTAGTAACTTTGTGTGTTCAAAGCAGTGATGTTAATGTACACATTAATTTTGCATCTTTCGTCAGAGTATTCACTTTTCATATCTCAACACAGTGCATGTGTGCATTTCATTTCACTATGTGCAGCCTTTATATGTTATTTGCAGTATGTTAGTTGAACCTGCTTCGCAAATGAGAACAATTTTCAGTTAATGAAAATCACTTGTTTTTTTAAGCTGTTTTGTCCATAACAGAGAGGTTTGTAAGTGATAGGTCATTATAGTAGATGGGAAAAATGTGACTACTTTCAGATTATAAGTACGAATGCGAAAAAACAGGAGAACCTCAGAGGGAGATGTCACCACAGCAATCGGGAACATTTATTTTTCTCATACGATCGCATTGGAAGTAGCATTGATTTAGGCGGTAGACAGTAAAAAATTGTGCCATTTTCTAATGGAAAATCGACTTTTGCACCTAAATCGGGAGGGTTGTTACGTATGTATAGGTTATGCAGGAAACAGTAAGAAGTAGTGCGGTTTGTCAATGAAAAATCGGAAGTCTTGCACTTAAAGGGGATTGTTGGTATGTATTGGCTATGCAGATTTAGTGGCATTAATTTGTTTAAATGAAATCATAAGGGTTGCACATGTTCTCTGAATAAAATATGCATACCTGTACTTTGTACTCATGCATGTGTGTATGCATGGAGCTGTAAGTAGAAATCCGCGACATGTGCACACTAATTTTTAAAGTAGATCCTTTGCAATGATATGAGACTTGCATTCAGAGTGATCAACAGTACATTTGAAGTGCGGAACTCTGATGACGGAGTTAGATGTAGAGATCTTGAATGTGATTGGTGGATGGTTGTGTGACTGCTTACCTGTGTCCAATGAGGGAATGGATTTGCGAGTGATGTGGAAAGGGTAGAAGGACTGGCTAAGAATTACGTGCCACACATAGACCGCGCTTGTCCGCAGGTAGGGCGTGGTACATACAGGGTTCTACAGCAAATCCAGCATGGAAAAGGGACTGTAGGCATCAGCCAATCAGATTTACACAATGTTCATTTGTGTCGAATCTCGTGCGTATAGTAAAGATGGCAGAGGTGGAGACAGTCAGGGTGTTGGTGCTCGGAGATATTTTTGATCATGGTTTACAGCACTATTCCGAAAGTAGGCATGTGGCACACAATTTCAGAGGAGTGGAGGTGGTGTGGAGCGCTGCCACTGATTGCAATGTTGCGGCAATTCTCCAAGTTTGCAGAGATATGCGTAGGGTGACAAGTCCCCGTGTGGTAGTTTTGCACTACGGTGCTTGCCATTTGGGCTACGTGACTTCACCTACTTTGTTGGAAGATTTGGAACAGTTGGTGCAAGCAGTCATTAATATCTTTCCAACTGCGAAAGTAATTTTTTCTGCCTTACTCCCTAGAGGAAAATGGGACACCAGTTCTGTTTTTTGTCCTGATCAAAGTATTGGGAGGTGTACTATCAATCGCGGCATGCATGCTTTCATGTTACGCGCTGGTATGTTTTTCTGCAGCCACAAGAACATTGTTTCCAGTAATGCGGCTTATCTTGAAGCAGATTGTGTTTCGTTATCTTTTTTGGGAAAGGCCAAGTTTATTTCGAATGTAAGGCTTGCTTTGGAGAAGGTTCTGTAATGATTGTAGGAGTAAAGTAAGAAGAAAAAAATAAAAAAAATACAAAATAACAGGTGTCGGTCAGGCATCTGCCCATAAAACAAAAAACAACGGCTCACCTTAAAGGGGAAAAGGGGAATACTATTTACATGTACAGTCGTCATGCTCAGATCCTGTACGTGTCCGCGGACATGGCGGTAGTCTGCAGGCAGTGCGTATTACCAATGGGGTTTCTGGGGTGGAGACACATGGAAATGAGAATTTGCATAGCTAGGTATTGGTCAGTAAAGTTCAGTGGGTGTGTTCTGAACAGAGAAATTTAGTGGGAACGTCTTTTTCCTGACAGGAGACCAGACAGCTATGGCTCTGTGTGCTCGAAAAGAGATTATCTGGATTTTGGGAGACTCATGGATACATTGGTTGAAGGTGCATGCAGAAAGTTGTGGTATGTCTGCAGATCTTGGATTTTCTCATGTGGAAGTGCACTGGCATGGAGTGAGTGGAATTAAGTGGCTGGACTTGCTACCTCTCTGTGCTACTTTACAGACAGAGCGTCATCCTGATATAATTATCATTCATTGTGGAGGAAACAGTTTAGGGCATGTCTCTAGAATTTCTTAGCAATTTGCAATGAAGGAAGGACTTGCGAAGGTCATGGACATGTTTCCAAATTGCTAAGTCGTTTTTTCCCATATTGCACAAAGAAAAATATGGCTGCGTTCTTCTGCATTTGGTCCACAAATGGAGAAGGCAAGGCGCAATGTCAATAAGGCTGTTAGTGCCTTTCTAAGAGATGTTGGCATGTCCTCATTCCACAATGAAAACATTTCGTTTCGCAGCACTTTCATTTTTTGCAGAGATGGAGTCCATCTCACATATGCTGGCAATCAGATTTTTCTTCGAAATGTTCAAAATGCATTGCGACTTTTTTGGGATTCATAGTCACCTATTTGACAATCTGTTTTTTCAAAAGCACAGTTTTTGAAACACACAAAACACCACCAAAAGGCTCTTTTCAGAGCCACCACTTACTCCCAGCAAAAAGTGCATTGGTTTTGCTCCGCTTGCACCCTCCATTTTTGTGCGTCCTACGACTGTCCGCTGACTTTTTGAAAAATGTACGGGGGCCTACACCAGTCACTTGATAGTTCCTTTGTTAAAATGAGAAAGGCGGCTCTGAAAAGAGCCTTTTTTGTAATTTTTGTTGTTTTCCATTTTTTTTATTTTTTAACACACAAGACACTAGGAGAGGAGGATGAAGGAGTGTGAAGGAGGGTAAGGAAGGGACACCAACCACATGGATTGCCTTAGGCAACCCCCATTTTGTTAATTTAGGGACAACTTGGACACCTGGTGCGTTGTAAGATTAGTTTCATGATGGTTGCGAATGGTACGGGTAGGTGTATTGCCCTTGGAACATCCATATTATATTGATTACGGCCAGCCCGAACAGGCGCGCTGTCCGTGGACATTTTAACTCTTTAAAAAAAAATGTTTTTGATCCAAATAATTTCACTACAACTAACATACAAAAATGTTCAATACCCACACCGCCATCAATCAAGAGAAATACTGGGGGAAGCAGATACTGAAATGAATATAGGGGAATTAGGGTTTAACACGGGTTGCTGGTGAGGGGATGAAGGGATGGATGTTTCATCAAAACGTTTAGGTTCCTCTTGAGTGTTTGGGGATGGTGAACTAGGAAATGGAGAAGGGGGACAGGGACAGGTGGGGCAGTGATATCTTATTTTTCCTCTCACGTATTCCTCCACAAATTGCCTTAACCTGTTAAAATTCTCATTTAGTATGTCCATTTTCTCTTCTATCCATTTTAGGGTGTCCTGCTCTGTGTCCTTTGGTGGACTTTCTTCTTTTTTTACCTGGTCTGTTAAAAATAAATATATATATATGTTAAATGCCCATAAAATACTGAGTATCAATTTGCTTATGAAGAGAAGGTGTACCATTATTATCGCTATCTTCCGACATTTCCCCATGCGGAAAATTGTCCTCCAGCCACTCCAAAGTACTGCAAATTTCTGTGTCAAAACAACAGAAATACATTCTTTTTTTTCCACCTCATACAAAAAAGTACATAGACATATAAGAAAAATGAAGCACACTTAATATTTTCTTGTAATTTGTCTTTGGTGTACTCTGTGCGTCCACTGTCGCTCCTGGCTGCACAGTTTCTGTGAGGTAATTACGTTGGAGGCATATCTTTTTTTGTTAAGGTATAATCCATTTCATTCTACATGGTAATTAAATGCATGGTTAATGTTTGCGACGTGTAGGTTCAATTGGTTACTTATAAGTACTTATAATGTGTTTATGTGTTCTTTTTTAAACTTGTGCATTTCTCATATGGCAGAATAGTACAATTTCAAATACCCCCTGACTGTTTGGGTAGTGATGATCTCATCCGTGCCCATCCACAGACAGGCGCTCAGTCCGTGCGTTTCAAATATCATTAGCGAGGGGGTTCAGTATGTTCTATGTTACATGTATATAAAGTAAGGGAATTATAGTACATATCTCCAAAAATCACATGATGAAAGTGTATATTCAGTGAAAAAACTTTGTTAACGGGATCTTATGATTAAGTTGCCCTACTAAAAAACTATGAAATTCAGTAAAATAAACTTTGTTAAAGGGATGTTATGGTTAAGTTGCCCTTCTAAAAACCTGTACAATTCACACAAAAAAACTTTTTTAAGGGGATGTTATAGTTAAGTTGCACTACTAAAAACCTGTCAAATTCACTAAAGAAAACTTAATAAATGTGACATTATGGAAGTAAAACCGAAAAACCCCTGAAATTCGCCAGTTATGGTAAACCAAGCAACCATAACTGCCTGCACCACTGTGCACTGCTAACACTAACACCCAGGACATCAAAGATGACATCACTGATGACATCACATGAGTAGCCCCTTAATTTTTGTTCACTGCCATATCTAGGCCAGGTGGGTTTATTTACTGACAGGTAGAAAATTAACTTTCAAAAGGTATTATATTTATAGATATTGATATTGCTATTCTCACATGTTCTTACAATACTTTCCTTATAATTTAATCACATCGGAAGAAGCAGGCCTGAAACACAGCAATCATGTTTTTGTAGATTACACCGCTTATTTGCTTACTTTACTTTCTACATATAAGCCCCATATTTGTATGCATTGTAGACTATTTATGTTTCTGTATTTATTTTTTAGAAATATATAGTAAGTGATGTATTATTAGCTACATGTTTCACAGTACGGAAACAAGTCTGATACAGAAACATTCAACTTTTTTTATATAACTTTGGAACATTACAAATATAGCTCCTCTGTGGTCTATGCTGCGGCCAATACCTACATTCTGTATGAGTGGGTTCCTGTACTAGAAAGAACACTGCAATGGAATGTTCTTTAGAACACTACATTGCGTAATGAAGTATGTTGTTTATTACACATCTCCCGATAATCCCTGATACGTTTTTGCCAAAATTACATTCACAACCCCATGTCTAAAAAGTAAATGCACATGTGATGTAATCAGTGATGTCATCAATGACATTTGTGATGTTATCAATGACATGTGTGATGTCAACTTTGATGTCCTGGGTGTTAGTGTTAGCAGTGCACAGTGGTGCGGGCGGTTATGGTTGCTTAGCCTACGATAACTGTCGAATTTCAGGTTTTACCTTGAACCATAATGTCACGTTTATAAAGTTTTTTTCGTGAATTTGACAGGTTTTTAGTAGCGCAACTTAACCATAACTTCCCACTAACAAAGTTTTTTTTAGTGAATATATATAACGACATGTAAAGGTGCTGTTGGTGGCATGCCACACAGCCAAGCCCAACTTGAAACTGCAGAGAATGAAATGCACGCATAGAAAAGCTTAGTGTTGCCTGGCCAAATAATGAAGTGCACCATGTTTTTGGATACCTCAGACATGGAGACTACATTAAGTTATACAACTGACTAACATAATTAACATTGCTAAAAAAACTAAATTCTAATTTCCCTAACATTAAAATGTAGTCTCATATGCAAAATGAGGTGAAAATCCATGTTTTAGTGGCACTGCTGTAATTCATTTTTAAATGCACACTGAAATATTTTTTTTTCTGTATTAGCTTGTGGAGAGCAGAGGGAAAGATGCAGCAGGAAACAAATATGACACATTTATTCAGGGAGGCCTAAAGCCCTCATTGTTCTAAACATGAGGGTTGATACAGAATGCATTCTTGTTAACCTGATTGAGGGAAGTTATAGGCAGACAAGAAACATCAAAAGGGGAAGGACAGAAGGTTTCTTGGGACAAGAAATGCAGAGAAATGTTAGTTCAGACTGGGCTGGCAAGACAGACGGAGCTCCAAGGGGTTAGAGAGCTGGATGTGAGAGATATCTCGCTGGTGCTCCCCACACAAGATACAGAAGCATTTCGCGCTGACATTGGGCCTGTATTTGCGAAAATAGCAAGGTTGTGCTGGGGACTTCAAAGAAATAACAATCTTGGTAAGATATGTACGTGCCAAGTGAGGACCATGGGAAATGCTGCATGAGTGGCTGAGGTTTATCACAGGGCAGGGAAGTCAGGAAGTCATTGCATGTTTATTTTTGTCATTTTCAGCATGTGGGAACTTTAAAAGTTTCAAATAAACCTGCTTGTTCTGTTTTGCTTTCTTTTGTATTCCAGAGGATGTTGTAAATAACCATGGTAAGACTTGATGACATGTAAATGTAATTCAATATAATAAGTACCTATGAAAACAAATGGGATTTTGTTTCATTCATGCATCTGTGAATTATTTTGCATAGGTGATGTCAAAAGGGGAGACTCATATTAGTGCAGTAGTGCATTTGCCAATTTATCAATGCAAGTAAAGTAATAGATAAGAGAAGGTTTGTGTGCGGTATGATGAATGCTCCTTTCCTTGCATGCTGATGGGAAAGGATCTGACTCATAGATTGCTGGTTGTAAATAAGCCAGTGATACTTTATGACACATAGAGAAAGAAAGTGATCTTCAAAATGCTGAACAAGAGATAGTTAAAATGTTTCAAGAAAGAGACAAGAGAGACAAAGAATTCAATGAATGCCAAATGCAAATGAGCGATATGCAAAATGTGATTAATAAGATGGGTGATGAAAACAATTATTTGAGTAAGGAGGCAGATCGGCTATCCAACCTACACCTTGCAAATGGGTATTGGCAGGTGTTTTTATCTGCAGAGGACACGGAAAATACAGCTTTATGCCCTCAGTCTGGTGGGCTGTGGATTGGCTCCAATTCACCATCCTTCATTTTCAAATAAAATGGACACCAGCAAAATCCCAAAGATTGATGGATATACATATGTGTTCCCAGATCGATCAGGGTTCTGCAGCCTTTGGCTCTCCATCAGCCCTAGCGAGCATAGTCAATAGTGAGGGATCATGAGAGACATATTCCAAAACACCTGGGGAGTCACAGGTTGCAGACGCCTGATATAGATGATATATTCATACACAGTTGAACATGAGAAGAACATATGAGACAAGTAAATTTGGTAGGTCACGGTTTATGCAAGGTGGGACTGATAACTAACCCTGCCAAGTTTCGCCTTGTCCAGTAGTACCTGGGCTTCTGCGTAGGAAGTGCCTGGGTGCAGCTCCATGCTTAAAAGGTAATGGCAGTGCAGTACTTTGTGCTAACACTGAGAAGGAGATACACACTTTCTTAAGGCTGGTAGAATATTACAGATGCTACATCCAAAAGGGAAAATTACAGCCTCGTAGAATTTGAATACCAGGCCATCAAGTGGGCCATTGAAGCCCTTAATGCTATCTAACAGAGAGAACATTCCACGTGGGTGATGACCTTGTCCCATCAACCTGTCTGCCCTGCAATACACATATAAATCCCTGAAACATGAGATAGTTCTTGAGCCTTCACCCCAACATATTTTCTATAGATCACAGCTAGGGGAACCCCCATACTAATCTTGATTACATCAGTAGTCATCTAGTACCACATCCTGAATGTGAAAGGGGTGCCAGACAGTAAGTGGAGAGATATCTGTCAAAGTCACTTGGGCTGGGCCAATAGGGGAGACTGGAGAACTCAGGAGGCCAGAGGGAACTACTAGCAGTATGAAACAACCCCTGCAGGAATAAAACCGGCAATTCCCCTGGGCTTCCACAATCTACCCACTGCTGTTAGAGAAAAGCCAGAGAACATACTCCTACTCCTGGACCCAGCCGCCCTGCCTTCCTCTTGCTACGCTCCTTGTTCTCTCCAGTGGACTGACCTCTCCTTACCAGACACTGGCTGCCATTGTCTTCTCCTCAGCTTCATCCTGCTCCCCCAACTTAACCTTGGGCGACTCCCTGAACTCCTCAGCTGCTACTGGGGTTATGATTTATCATGTGTGGGCCTTGCTTTTTGCCTTTCTGTCCCAGTGTTTCTGTGTGGGCTGCTCTGTAAAGCGCTATATAAATTTAATAAACATAATAAACATAAAAAGTGTAAGGATTTGGAACAGCAAATATGCATTTCCAGGTCCCAGGACAAACGACAGGGCACCACATTCAATGTAGTTGCGGTGAATTCTATTTTAACACAGAGAGATAGTGCCCCAGTGGCTGTGCCGGTGTCTGAACTTGGTTTTAGTGCCATTGGGGGATTTGACACACCCATTGGGGGCCGCCACCAATCCCATAGACCTGAAACAAGGATTGACTCACAAAGTAGTGCAATCCCATGCATAGCAACAAATAGCCCTATCAAAATAATGAAATCAATCAAGGCTCTGATCAAACCATTCCAAAAAGGAGGGAAGTGCTGCATAGAAGACCATATAGAAGCGGTGCACGATATATTTAAAGCCCTCCAGATACCTAAAGAACAATACAGACAATACTTTCACTTAATTCTGGATGCTCCCACAGCCAGTATCATTAGAGGATTAAACGAACAGCAGAACATGACATGGGCCGAGTTTGAAAAGGAGATTAGACGTAATTTTTCTCCATTCTAATCATTACAGGAGGCGAAGAAAGTTGCTTACATGATTACAGCTGGGCCAAATACGTCCCCTCGCTAGTTTTTACAAGATTTAAACAGAGCTTTTTCTTGCTTTGATGTATCTTTTGACACCAATTCCAATGAGTTTAAAACTGCCTACTTCTATGGGTTGCAGAAAGACATCATATCACAGTTAGTCCGTGAATTTGATCGTGGCAAGTCCCTTGAGTGGATTGTACACCAAAGTACAAAACTATATGAAGTGCTATACTGTCAGGGTAGAAAGGGTGACAAACTGAAAGACACTAGACCAAAATCTGAAGAATTCTCGACAACAGTAATGGAGATTAAGTCAGCTAAAATGTCACTTGAGTCCGCTCAAAGTCCAGGTAAAGATAATGTGACACCCGAACAGAGGGGTAATCAACAGAGGTTGCCGCTCTCTGCACCGATGTTTCAGTCACATGATCCTACTAATAGGAAGAGCTACATTAGCCCTAGGTACTTAGGGACAGGTCCCGGGCAGGATATCGGCCTGACATGTCAGGTATGAATAATAATCAGAGACAAGGTCAGGATTAAAGAAATAATGGTCCCTACCAGACATTGGGGACACAGAGCAGATTTGACCCCAACACCATGATATATGGTAATCAGGACAGACCCCGGTATGTGGATCGATTTACTGAAAATGGGAATCAGCATAGGGAACAATACTCACAAAATGAGAGACAGGACATGAGGCAGAGTATGAATTATGCCCCATCTCAATACAATCAATCACCGCCACCAGTGGACTATAACCAAAGGAAAAGTGCACCCAGGTCCCCTCCACACATGAATCAAGAGTTCAGAAACAATATCAATAGAAATCACTCTCCTGAGAGATACCAGAATAGATTCAACCAGGGGGAAAACAACCAATATCGGTATAGCCCACAGAGAGAAGATTCTAGAGAAATGGAAAGCTGCCAGTGTCGTGAGGCCCAAGTGAAAATGTTGGCTGAACAAATAGGAAAGCTCTGTATGGCCCAAAAACAGTCATCAAAGGAGGGGGCAGAAGGCCATAGCAATGACCAGGTGTCTTCCGATAATAAGTGACTAAATCTTCATGATACCTGCAAAGATAAAAAGACAGATTGCCCTGATCTGGTTTTGCATAATTTTTTTTTTTTTTTGTATTTTTATTGGTTTATTTGCATAATGACTCTGAGATGCGTAATGATTTAAAAACAAAAATACCTGCAGAGGAAAATGAGATAGAAATTTCAAATACATCTAAAAAAGAAGTTCAGTTTAACCTGGAGTTAAATCAAACATTGGAGATTTGCACAAATGAAAAAGGAAAACATGAAATTCCAAAAGAACAAAGAGACAGATTTAAGAAAGACAACCCATCAGGGAGTAAGTGGGGATGTTAGAATGCTCTCTCTGGACAATTAAGACGCTGATAAAATACAGGCAGGAATAGTAAGTACTCAAAAGGAGGGTACAGACCAGTCACATGACGGGTTCTTTGAGCAACAGATTTTTGAGGAAGTTAAAAAGATTGGTACCATGCCAAACACCTACAAATGCCCAGAAATAGAAAATGACAAATTATCAATTGATGTTTTTACGCATATTCAGTTGGAGGATTGTAGTGTGAACTCTGATGATTCCCAGATGGAAGGGCGAACAGTGGCCACACTCCATAGGACCTCTGAATATGGGGATATTAGTAAGGTTTCTCAAATGGAAATGGACAGAAAGGAGGGAAAAATGTCCTTTCATTTACCTATGTGCTTACCCAAAAGTGGAAAAGGTCTGAGAAAAGTGAATCCTGAAATCAGTAAGAACTCACACTTTTTGTGTGTGTTAGTGGAAGTTGAAGACAGATATTATGCTCCCATTACTGTGGAAGAGAAATGCAATACATTTGCAATGATTGACAGAGGTGCACAGGCCACATTTATGTCCAAAGAATTGGTAAAAAGTATCAATGAAGGGAGTTCTCCACAGAATCAGATCACAGTGAGGCAAAGTGAAGGCCCGGTGCATAACTTTAACGGTGAGGAGGTACCTATCATGGGTGTCACCAAGGTGGACATAAAGATAGGAAAACACAGAATGAACCAGGAAGTGTTGATCACATCTATTTCTGAAATTCCATTCCTGATGGGAACAAATTGCATGAAGAGATTGTCTCCTCTCATAGATGGGGTAAATGGGGTACTTTGGTCTTTAACCAAAAAAACATTAAGACCTAAGAAAAAAAAGTCACAAAAAAGCAGTATAAATGAATGCCACGCTGTTGCTAAAACGGATGATGCAGTGGAGGCGTATCTACAAAATAGCGGTGTGCCTAGTGTCATTGTCATTTTGATGTGTCAGGATAAAATGCAAAGTGAAAAAGAAAAACAATCTGTGTAGATTTATTTGGATCCCAGGAAGAAATGGCAGACTGAAATAGATGAACACACATTACGCTTCTATTTAAAAGAGAAGAAATGCAAACAGAACACTACTTCTAAAGCAGACACAGAAAAACACATCACCACTCTTGCTGAAATACACATGGAAGATGAGCAGCCATGGGTTCACATTGGTATAAATTACCATTCTAAATTGATAAAAGCTACTTTGGCGCTTGAACAGGAAAGGAGTTTTATTAATGAGAAACTACTGCAGAGAATAATGGAAAGGGAGGAAATCCCAAAATTTATTTTAAAAAACGATGTCTCTGGTTTGGACAATCCAGACTTTTCAGAACCGAATTGCAGGAAGATGCATGCTAAAGATTAATATTGGACAGAAAACCATCTGCCACAATGCATGGATAGTGAGTGGAACACAACATTATTTTTACATGGGTAATGATATTATGCACAGAATGTGCATGGTATTAGATTTCCTTAACCAAAAATTACAGGTGAAGAAGGATATTAATATCCCTGCATTCACCAAGCAGGTTGCTATAACACTAAATTGCAACAGTGGTCAGCAAATGAAAGATTCCGATGCATTTGTGTGCTTGAATGAATCCATGAAGCAGCAAGGCCTGGATTATGAATACACCCCCTTGATAGCTGTTGGAGAAGGGTCTGTCAAAATTATAGTGAATAATAAAGGATGTCAGGATATTCACTTAGAAGAGAATGCTTTATTGGGGATGGCCAAACACAAATCACATTATGCTGCAGACTTCAATAACATGGTGATTGGAAATATCCCTGAGAGATATGTGGATGCACAAGCTGTTTTGCCAGAGTATCTGGATTCTCAACCCAAAGGGATCTTTAAAATTCAATCTGTGTACCCTTATGATTCAAATGAGACAGTGTGCTGTCACCAAGAGGTTGTATAGTATTTGATTTAAATGAAAATGAAACAGAAAATCAGCACATTGATGTTGAAGCTGCTATGCCAAAATATTTAAAAGTGGCAGCTTTGCAAAGAGATACAGCCGCACAGTTAGAAGAGAGCACAGAGGTTTGTCCACTGGAGGATTTCGCAGAATTTTCAAAGATGGTAGAGGAGCAGATTCTGTTAGCAGATGCATGTGATAGCGAAGAGGATAAAAACGAGTTGAGAAAAATATTTATGTAATTTAAAGACGTTTTTGCCAAAGATGCATATGATTGTGGCCTAACTAATTTACATGTTGCCACATTACCAGAGGGGTGTGGTAGAAATCCAGTGTGTGTGCGCCAATATTGATTACCACTGGCATGCTTAGAGTCATTGGCAGAGATAATTAAAAATGTGGCGTCTAGGGGAATTATCAAGCCCATTCATAGTACCTCCAACACTCCTATTTTGGGTGTGTTAAAGCGAAATGGTCAATGGTGTCTGTGTGCAGACCTGAGGGAATTAAATAAAAGAGTGCCAGTGTCTAGTTGGCTGCTGCCATTCATTGATCAAGGCCTTGCTCAGGTGCATGGCTCAAGGGTATTTACCACATTAGATCTCACATCTGGATATTGGTGTGGGCCACTGGCAGAGGATATTCAGATTTTATTTTCATTTTCATTTGATAAAACACAATTCGCATGGGCTAGAACACCATTCAGGTATGTCAATAGTGGGAGCGAATTTGGCATATTTTTGAGAAAGGCTATGTCTGATGCAGCGGAAAGAGGGACTATAGTTTATGTGGATGATGTCCTGATAAAAAATGAAAATTTAAAAAGCCATTTTGATGAAATTAGACATGTACTTGGCCAATTGCAAAAGGCGGCTGACAAAGTATCTTTGCAGAAAGCCTAACGGTGCAAGAAAAAGGTGAATTTCCTAGGCCATGTAGTAACTGAACATGGGCTAAATCCACAAAAGAAAAAGGTGGAGGCCATACAGAAATTGAAAGATCCTAGAAATGTGAAAGGTTTAAAAAGTGTATTAGGAATTACGGGATATAACAGGAAATTTATTGAAAATGATGCCGAAATTACTCAATCATTAACTAAACTATTGAAGCTGAATACACCCTGGAATTGGGAAAAGGAGAAATCTGAGGCAGTTGCCAAATTGAACGAATGTCTCATTAAGGTGCTCTGTTTAGTGTATACCATACAAAACAGAGATTTCTTTATAGAAATAGGTTTTACTGAACATTGTATGTCAGCAGTATTATATCAAAAACATGATTTGAACCATAAAACCATTGCTTATGCAAGTAAGGCATTTTCCCAGGTTGTGATCAACTTCAATGAATGTGAAAAGGCCCTTTTGAGCACCGTGTGGGCGTTGCAGCATTTTCTCCCCAATGTTCTAGGGGAAAGGGTAATCATTGAGACAAATCACCAACCATTGCAGTTTTTACAGAGTAAAAGGATTAGATCAGGCAATCTAGCACAGTCCAGAATTACTTCATGTACATTGGCATTGCAAGGTTTTCCAGTAGAAGTGAGATATGGCCAAAATAGAAAGAGCCCAGTTGCTCAAGGGTTAGCAGATTTACATGACTGTGCAGCAGAATGTGTATCAAATGAAATAGAAGTAGGATCTGGTTTGCAGGAGTTTGAAAAATCACCATACAAAGCTTTTGATGAAAATACATGTAAGAATGTACCGACTGTATATGTTGATGGTTGTGCCTTTCAAATTGAAAATGACAGCAATAAACAGTTGGTATCAGGGATAAGAAATGTCTGGTTGAAATGTGAGTACATTCCTTGTATAGGGATGAGAATTGGGGCTAGGAGTAGTCAGGTAGTGAAATTGGCAGCCATTTATAATGCAATTACTACTGCAGTTGATAATAAATTCAGTGACATTGTCTGATTATGCGCGAAATAGCATTGTAGGGTATTTGCCTAGCTGGAAAACAAGAGGCATGCTTACATATAATAAAAAGCCCATCAAACATGGAAAAATGATACAGGGTATAGACAAATTAGTGTCAGAAATTGATTTAACAGTGCACTGGAGGAAAATGTGTGGGCATTTGAAAACTCCAGGAGAAGATAAGGAGGGAATTGATAAAGCAGATCAATTAGCCAAGATTGGGGCTGTTATGGGAGAGTTGTTACCCATTAAACACTTAATTGGTGAAATACAGATAGATGCAGTTACACGCTCTAAGGCTCCAAAAGAGATAGAAAAACCAGTAGTGCAATGGAGTTATGATACACCAGATCAAGATCTGATTAAGGCGCAGAAGGATGATCCAATATTGGGGATCTATTATAATCATTTGGTGGATCCCGAACAAAATCCTTTAACTGAAAATGATTGTACAGGGAAAGAAGAGTTGAGGGTATTATTAAAGAATAAAAAATGAATTAGACTACAAGATGGACTCATGATCAGGAATCCATAACTGGACAGATACAATGGGTGGTACCCCTTTCATTCAGAGGGCTAATGCTACATCATGCACCTGATGCAATAACTGCAGGACACAAAGGTTCACAAAAGACTTTAGAAATACTGAAAGATAATGCTTACTGGCCACATATGTCCCAAGATGTGGAATTATATACTAGGGGATGCCTGGTATGTGCCCAATTTTAAACCCGCTTCACCAATGCATAGAGCTCCACTGATGAAAAGAGGCTTAACCCTTCCATGGTCAGATTTGCAAATTGACTATGTAGGGCCTGTAAAAAGGTCGAGTAGGGGGAACTGTTATCTTTTGACCATGGTTTGTTTGATGTCGAAATGGGTAGAGTGTATTCCCTCACCAGATTGTAGTGCGCAAACTGCAGCTACATTACTGGTAAATCATATATTTTCAAGATTTGGATTAACACAAAGAATAGAGTGAGACAGAGGAAGTCATTTCACGAGCACCTTGATGAGGTGTGGCAGATAATGGGGGTAAAAAGAAAACTGCATATTGCGTACCGGCCCGCCTCCTCTGGAAATACTAAACGTTGCAACAGGTCTGTTGTGGAGATATTAAAAAAGTTTGTAGAGGAGGCAGGTTCCAGCTGGGATTTACGATTAACCCTGGTTTTGATGGCAATCAGATCGACTCCTGCCAAAGCAACAGTTATCAGTCCTCATGAGGTATTAACAGGAAGGAAAATGGTACTGCCACAACATTTATTATACAGGACACATGAACTGACACTTGTAAATGCATATACAGTTCACGAATATGTGGAAGAATTGAGGAAGCATTTACAACATGCATTTGCATTGGTGCAGCGAAATTTGGAGAGAGCTGCTGATAGTGCAAAGTCATGTTATGATAGAAAGACGTCCATGGAAGAGTATAATGTAGGGGATCAGGTATATACATTTCATTTTGGAAAAGGTAAACATAAAAATTCTAAATGTCTTGTGGCCTGGCAAGGGCCATTTTAGATTGTGGATAAGGTGTCCTGTAAGGATATTTGGCGTGTTACATCACAGAGTACAGCACTACTGCACAGGATCAATGTGTAGCATGTTTCTTTTTATGCAGCACCACTGCATGGGTTTTGGTGAATTGCTATGATGCAATTGTTTCAAGCTAATGTGTTGCCAGTGTAACATGGACATATAAGTAAGGGCAGCCTATTCAGTCAAAAAAGATTTTTACATATAAAATGCAAATACATTTTTCACAGTTAAAGCACACATCTGTACCTTCAAAATGCACACCATTTCTCCCCTGAAATGCCTATGTTGCAAGAGACACATTTGGTAATTAACAAACTAATCTCACTAACAAGACTAATAATTATAACTCATTAATAAAAGAATGTGTCTTCACTGCAAAAAGAGGCAGACTCTGAAAATCAGTTTTAAACACACATTCAAGTTTTTTTTTTTTCTTTTCTCTTTGCCTTCCTGTGCTCTGTCCACAGTAACTGCAGGAAGCAAAGACTTCGAATAAGCAGGAAATCAGCTTGTTACAGTTGCAACTGTACAAGAAGAACCATTGTTAAAAGTAGGAGGATAGAACATGATTGATTCTGATTGGAGCATGTCACATCAAGCATCATGTTGGAGGCTGTGACTAGTGCTTTGCTGCAGAATCTGGGGGAAGAAAGGCAGAGACATCTTGACACAGCTCGAAGAAGGACAGGGTTGACAGCTGGGGAGGCCTGATTCCTAAAGCAGATTCAACTTGGTTGCAGAGACTGGCTTTTCCAGTCAACAAGTCCCAGTTCGAGTGACGGCAGATGCTTGTCCTTGCTGGGTGAACCCCTCCAGAAGGCGAACAGCCAAAGAAGTTACATGCTGAATAAGCCTGGTAATTATCTCGCTGAGGTGTGGGGGCTGAGTGTGTACGAGAATATTCAGTCAGTGTATGAAAGGAGATTCCTGTGCTTTACTCACGTGTTTAATGTTGCAAATTGAGTTCTTGTCTCCGCCACTCTCTTTTCAGTGTATCACAGATAATGCTGTTACTGTGCTATTTCATTTATTTCTGTAAAGAGTGAGATCGTGTTTAAATGCAACTTTTATAATACACAAAAATATCTGAAAGCAGACGGGTGGTGTGTTTTATATTTACCAATACAGTGCTGATGATGTGGGGAGATGTTTAGACAGTGCAATTGTCATTTTCAAGGTAGCTAAACATAAGATTTTGCTGCAGCCGTGTGCACAATGTAATTCAGTATGAGCAATTATAACTAACTGTGTGTGTTGTAGTCTGCCGGAGGTCTATGAGTCGGCAGAAAGGGAGGCCCGGGACATAGTTCACTACCGTATATAAGATAGTGAAGAATACCACATGATAGCTCGCTGCCGTAGATAAGACAGAGAGAAATTGCCCAGGTGGCACACTAAAAATGAAAATGAGGTGTTCCTGAAATGCAAGCCTGAGGTCTCTCTAGTGATTACACGAAAAATCTAAACAAAAATAAGGGGTTCTGGATATTATGGCCACAAATAAAACAAAGGAATTATGCTCACCAAAATACCACCAATCACGCATACCAACCACGCATACCAACCACACATGTCTGTGTGCTGAAATAATGCATGTCCACTGTATTATTGATGTACATGGCCCAATCTGAATACAAGGAGTGATTGTTGCTAAATTATTTTTGGCGGTAAGAAAATACCGCCAGGCCCCAAATCTACACAAAATACCCAACAGTCCCCAGTAGTTTACAAAATATTGAAGTCAGCAGGTGAAACAGTGACAGAGCAATTTGTTCATGTTAACCAAATCAAGCCCTGTCATCCCAAGCATAAAATCAGGAGACTTGAGCAAGAAGAAACAGCTTAAGTGACCTGAAGACATGGAAAGGAAGACCCAGTGGCTGTCCTCATAGTGTCCCAAGCCATAAAAAATTAAAATAATTGTAGAGATAAATGTAAATGAAAATACCATAGGTGATAAGCATTGACATAAGGGGCTGAAGCAGGTTGAATTATTATGGTACAATGTTGAAATATATTTTTGATGTATAATGGTGTCTTATGTATATTTTTGTTTTCTCTCTAACATGTGTTTAGTTAGAAATGAGAAACTGAAGCAGAATGTTTTGGGGTCGGAGATCGCAGTATCGGAGGACACGAGAGATGTCTGAGTAATGAAGTCCACGGGATGAAGCTCGAGTAAAGCCTCCGGACTGAAGTATGGAGGTGAAGACAAAGTAACAGGGACGCCCAAAGAGATGACTTCTATGGAAAAGCATTCAAGGGTGCCAGGATGAAAGAACTTCACCGAATGAACCAGATGACGAAAAATTGATGATCAAAACATCTCAGAAATGCAATCATAAAAATGATAAACGTTTTTAAAAGAAGAGTAGTGAATTGAACTTAATTCTACAGTGTTCCTGATGAAGCATAGTATTATTCTATGGGACTTAACAGGAGTGTGGTGGAGAATCACATGTGTTTTTTATTTTATTTATTTGTTTTAGTTAGTTATATTAGTCATTTATTTTATTTATTTATTTTATTTAATTGTTTTCATTATCACACACTTCGGTTGAAAAGAGAGTTATACATGCAAATGCACATAATGAGGACTTATGGACCCATTTGGGATATGTTTTACTGTTATTATGATTAAGCAGTGGTTTTTCTATTGTGATTCATATAATGGAAAGAAAGAAAAACAATTTGGGTTTCCTCCTATTGTGGATTTGGGTAGCCAGAATTGTTGGAAAAGGAGGATATGCAAGGACATATATAGTTTACCAAAATGTAATGGCATTTTTTTATTGCAAAATGTAGTGTAACATTTGTTGCCATAAGTAATATGTGCATTGATGTCTAGCAAGGTCCTCATATAGGTATTGATATATGTATAAGGGTTTTTTCCCTATTTGGAGACTGTGGTGTTACACACTATGTTTTACACCTTGGTCAGTTCTACTCTGTTTCAGCATGTTTACACACTCCCTTCCAACATGGCCGCCCCTGTTCCCTCTTGTGTTGGTAGCAGCTGTTGCCATTGACATAGTTAAGGGACTGTTGTTGGTGGTGTATTTATCACTGTCCAACCCTTTCCCCCTCACGTGATCAAGCGCTCAGTATAGCGTGAAACGCGTTGTTTGCAGTCTGCTAAACTTAGGCGTCCTGCTGTTCTGTCCTCTATGTGCTGCTTTGTGTCGTGCATTTGTTTTTTGCACAATGCATTTGTTTTTTTTTATTCTGTATTAACATTAAAAGACATCAGTAATTTGTTTCACTGTGACTGCGGTGTTTCTTCCGACCCCCTACGGAACCTGCCATTTGTTTCTTTGTGCGTGCGGGAGTGCGATTCGTTTTTTCCTCCCTTTCTGCTATATATATATATATATTTTTTTTTTTTGCTAGTATGACATGTAAAGGTGTTGTTGGTGGCATGCAAAGTACAGGTTTTACACCACAGCCAAGCCCAACTTGAAACTGCAGAGAATGAAATGCACGCATAGAAAAGCTTAGTGCTGCCAGGCCAAATAATGAAGTGCACCATATTTTTGGATACCTCAGACATGGAGACTACATTAAGTTATATAACTGTATTAGCTTGTAGAGAGCAGAGGGAAAGATGCAGCTGGAAACAGAATGAAACATTTTTTCAAGGAGGCCTAAAGCCCTCATTGTTCTAAACATGAGGGTTGATACAGAATGCATTCTTTTTAACCTGATTGGGGGAAATTATAGGCAGACAAGAAATATCAAAAGGGAAGGACAGAAGGTTTCTTGGGACAAGAAATGCGGAGAAAAGTTAGTTCAGACTGGGCTGGGAAGACAGACGGAGCTCCAAGGGGTTAGAGCACTGGCTGTGAGAGATATCTTGCTGGTGCTCCACACATAACATACAGAAAGATTTTGCGCTGACACTGGGCCTTCATTTGCGAAAATAGCAAGGTCTTGCTGGGGACTTCAAATAAATAACAATCTTGGTAAGATATGTACGTGCCAAGTGAGGACCAAGGGAAATGCCGTATGAGTGGCTGAGGTTTATCACAGGGCAGGGAAGTCAGGAAGTCATTGCGTGTTTATTTTTGTCATTTTCAGAATGTGGGAACATTAATCTATGTTTCAAATAGAACTGCTTGTTCTGTTTTGCTTTCTTTTGTATTCCAGAGGATGCTGTAAATACCCATAGTAAGACTTGATGACATGTAAATGTAATTCAATATAATAAGTACCTATGAAAACAACTGGGATTTTGTTTCATTCATGCTGTGAATTATTTTACATAGGTGATGTCTAAAGGGGAGGCTCATATTAGTGCAGTAGTGCATTTGCCAATTCACCAATGCAAGAAAAGTAACAGATAAGTGTGCGGTATGATGAATGCCCCTTTCCTTGCATGCCAATGGGAAAGGATCTGATTAATAGATTACTGGTTGTAAATAAGCCAGTGATAATTTATGACACATAGATTACTGGATGTAAATAAGCCAGTGATACTTTATGACACATAGATTACTGGATGTATATAAGCCATTGATACCAGCCACAAACTGTAGGTGGTGCTCTGAATAAAATCATTGGGTTGTAACAGTGCATAGGTCTGGAGCTCTCTACAGACAACTAGGGGGTATTCTAATAAGAAAGGAAAGTTTTGTTTTATGATGGGGTTATAGTATAAAGAAGAAAACCATGCTCACCACTATACCACAGAAATAATTATCGCAAAACAAAATACCACTAAAATTACCACCAATATAACCTAACAAGGTATGGTCACTAAAATAATGTGATGCCAAACCCGAACTAAGTGCAAGACTAATTTACCACCAAATTACCACCACTATTTGTATGGTAAGAAAATACTGCCAAATCCCAAATTTACCACAATAAGACAAACATCTATTACAGGTGGCAGTGGGCATAGTCCCTTGTGATAGTGAGAATTACTGTAAGAGTTTAAATGGCCTGAAAGCCGTTGTCTGCATCCTCTGTCCAAACACAGGTGGGAGACAGCTGCCACAGGAGTCTGCCCTGTGGAGCCAGCACCTTACCCTCACACCATGGGAGTAAAAGACAGCAACATCCTCCCCATGGAAGGCATTTAAAGTGTTGGAGGGGCCCAAATTGAGCCAACAGTCAGGATTGTGATTATGAATAATCCAGTCTCTCATGAGAATGCACAGCCCAGATCTGCATCCCATGCAGCATGGACATGCACACAGGAATTCCCTACCAAATGGCAATGTAGGCAATGGCACTGTAACAACATGCATGTGTGAAAGGAAGATGGGCCAGTGTGAAAATAGATATGCACTTACATGGAAAGGGGCTTGTGACCCCATGCAATAATGAAACACACCCCTGTGTGCAGGAAATGGCCAAGTGGCAAAGTTAACCACCAGCACCAACGTCCACCACTGACATACCAAAAAGCCCACCTGGAAAACCCCAAGTCCAATGACTGTGCAAACACGTGTAAGAGCCATTTCTGAAAGCAAACTGCCAATGAGCCCATGCATATACCAGACCCTAGTCCCACCTTGCATGAGCACTGTTCATTGACGATCAACCGACCATGGCTATAACCCCTGCTCACCCAATTGCTCAATGCACAGTTAGCACCCATCATAAAACTCATTGTCCATAGAAATGTAAAGCTCACATCTGGATAGGTGTGTGCGACACAGATGCCATATCTGGTTGAGATTATGAACAATTCCTGCAGTCCATACAAAAACCTTGAAACCACATGTGTCTACAATATGCATCCACCATAGTACATGACTGTCTTGATAGCCCACATACAAGGTGGCAAAGAGGATTGAATGTTAGTCTTCATGCCTGGTCCATAACATTTTTAACCACCTAGGTGCTTATTATCTGCAAGATAAATTCCAGCCGTTTGCGCCTGGTTGGGCTCTCTGCTCAAGCAAGGCATATATAGTGGTTAATCCCAAATTTCGCTGGCTGAGAATTGGGGGGCGTGCCTTCTCAGTCGCAGGTGCTAAATTGTGGAATGGATGGCCCACCTCTCTTAGACAGGTTGAGAATCACCTTTGTTTTCGTGGTCTTTTGAAAACCAGGCTATTCCAGGCTCTAGTCCACTGTGTTCTTCCTCGCGCCATGATGCCTTCGGGTGACCGTGCATGTAATACATTTTGTTAACATAACATGATATAATATAACATGCATGATGACTGACAGCATATCATTGTCCCTCCAACAAGTTCACAGTCGACTTAGGGAGGAAGAGCAAGAAGATGAGCATGAGAGACAAACCTGGCACAGGGCACAGCAGCAAGCAGACACGCTACCTCCCTTCCCACAGGTGTGGATACTGGCCCCTCCATCAGTAGTTCACACGCCACTACTGGTTACCACCTGATGGCGGTACAGTTGACACAGCTGAAAGTGTTGCAACCCCACCAACTGTAGTGACCATTCCAAATGCATCCTCAGTGGAGATAGTTGAGGAGCCACAGGCTAAGACTGCCCCCTGAATCCCCCTCCTCATCTGAGTCACTGATCCAATGCCATCAGCAGTGGGACACAGACGCAGGGAGCAATGATGCTGTCATTGTGCCAGTAGATGTAGGTTTTTTGGAGCGATCAGGTCCCCCTGCTTCAGCCCTGTCTTTAGCCCTGAGTATATTGCACAGCATTCATTGATGCCATTAGGAAGTGCCTGGACACAACAGAACTGCACCAGGTGCAAATAGAGGATATTGCAGAATGACAGTCACAGCATCTGCAAGCAATATGTGACTTGTCCAGGGCTCATCCAGCAGGATTGCCTTGTCCATGGATCAGCAGTGTTGCTAATTGTCAGTGACAAGGGATGTCATTACTGTTGTGAGCCAGAATGTGAAGGACCTCAGCATGCACAGCACCATCCTCCTGAAACTTCAGCACATCCGGGGAGCCCACATCACCGCTCCTGGAGAATGTGGCCTGTTCACAGCCGGAACAGCCTGCCATGCCAAAAAGCGTACGGAATCAACACTATTTGAGATTGGACAATTATGTGGGGAACAAGGGAGGTGGGAGGGCATGGGTGTTGGGGTTTGAGGGAAGTGGGAGTGCATGGGTGTTGGGCTTTGAGGGAGGTCGAGGGTATGTTTTTTTTTGCACAATTATTAATTAATCAGATGTACACTTGAACACATGCAAGGACAATGCTTTTTGAGTGAGAGTGAACTATTTGAATCTTGTGGCTATGTACGCATGAGTGAAACAAATGCTGCAAAATGTGTCTAAAATAAATGGACTATGAGTTGCTGCCACGCCAGATGGCCGTCCATGCCTTCATCATGCTCACACCATGGCAACACTTTACTGCATCGTTGTCCCCTTCGGAGGGGGATGGCGTCATCAGGGAGAAATGGGACCTGCGGCTGATGCACATGTTATGCAGCATGGCACAGGCAACAATGAATCTCCCACCCTTCTCTGGCCTGTATATCAGGGACCGTCTGATTAGGTGGAGACAGCAGGAATGCCCCTTCAATAGGCCAAGTATCTTCTTGATACACAGCCTGGTACTGTTATTTCCATCAAATTTAATTCCACCAGTGCTAATTCCAACAGTGGATATAGCACCTATTTTCTAATACCATTAATTTGGCGTAGTGGCAAAAGGGGCAGTAATTCAGTTACCATCACTTTTTCCACTTACCCCCCGAACTTGCAATGAGCCCCAATGTCTGAAATCATTTTTTTAAAATAATGGTACAAGGTGATGTACCACATTCCTACCTGTCCATCATGCTTTTTTTTGCAACAACTGCATGATGGGCGAGTAAATGCCTTTTCTCAATAAGTGAGTTCAAATATTGTGTTGCTGTGCCCTGCAAGGCATGGAATCACACCCTCCAGATTATCCATCCTTTCTCCTTGGAATGTCAAAGAACCCTCCTAGCAGGCACAGTTATTCAATGTCTTCCTTCGGAGGACTCTGTTCAAGGCTTTGCTGCCATAGAGGTTATTGATTCTGAGATTATCGTTCAATTGAGGAAAGGACACATAGCAGTGGCTAGACACCCTTGAGTCAACTGAGACCGATTCCTGGTTTACTGCTGTAAGGCCCCAAAAATAAAAACAAAATATTTGTTTGACGGCTGCACTGTAAAAAACGTACAATTAAAGGACATTGGTCAGTGAAAGGATACTAAACCTTGTAAACTATATGAATCAAAGTGTACGGCTACACATGCTTTTCCAGAATTGCATAGTCATGTATTAATTTCCTGTGCTGCACAAAAAATGTAACACTATAAGAGAACCATGGGTTTATGCCATCATTTCAATTACGGTAATGAATGAGTTTAGAGTGAAAAAGTTTTAATTACAGTGCTTGCCACCTTATTGAAGCAAAAATAAAGACGTCTATTTCAAATAAAGTTCATGGAGAGATCAGTGATGAGGCTCAAACTCTGCACTAATTTCTGCTTGTGTATTTAGTATTATAACTTCAGTTACCAATTGCTATGGCAAAACACACAAAGCAACACATATGTGCATGAGAACAGTGTGTCCTTGTGGGCTGCGGGCAGAGCATGCATGTGCAAGTGCAAATGTCCCCTAAATTATTAAGGGCACAAGCATTTCTGGGTGTGCTTAGCGGTTTCAGAAACTGTCCTTCTTTTGGGGAAGGAATAAGATGAGGTGCAGCGTACTAAACTTGATCCACTGTGAGGATTTGGGAGGCAAAGACAAGCATGAAACTTGAGGCAACATAACGTCCCCAAAGAACATTGCTAACAAGGATATGGCATCAAAGGAATGAACACAAAAACAGTCCATTAAGAAGCAATAAGGAAGTGTGACAGGTGCAAGAAAAGCCAGCTGTATTCACTTTGTTAAAAATAAAAAAAGTTAAGACCGATAGTTAAACCAGATACAAAAAACTCAATGACCCCACATCAGGCTGAGGGTTATAAGGCAACAACCCAAGAGATGTGCATAGATATAAAAAAAATGCATGTGTCATTTTCTAACATAATAATTGACTACACTATTCAAAATCCTTATAGTTCCCTATACATTGGAGTCTACCATTGGCTAATTCATTATCTACAATCCCACCCAGGGATTGTAGAAATGTTGCCAAAGACACTAAAGTAGGTTGTATACAAATTCCACTCTATGGACAATTAGCACCACTATACCCTATCCTAAATATTGTAAAATAGAAGAATGGATATCTGGCATTTAGCTCCATAAAAACTGTTCTTCATTCCCCCACATATAGTCGTCATTACAATCACATCATTACCGCACAATCTGCTTGGTTTGCACAGTGCATGCGAACAGTGATAAGAATATTTCTCTGCCATTGTATGGCACCTCTTAAGGTAGCATCGAATGTTGCACTGTCCTAGTGTTGTAAAGGTCTAAATCCAACGCTGCCAAGGGTGGCACATGTACCAATTGTGCAAGTAATGTGGTTACGTCAAGGATGTTTAGTGGGTGACTTCGTGGGTGAGGACACCATTGAACGTGGTGCGGCTTGCATAACATGACATAGAAGCAGGTGCAGCGCGTAAAGTCCCAGGGTGGAACTCAAAGAGGAGTGGGTGCTTCGGGGCAGTATGGGTTAGTTGTATAGAGTGTGCACAGGGCAGGTATGAAAGATGTGTTAGTGGGGGTTGTAGTATGGGCAAAGCCATTTTGGTTGCAGACCCACTTCAAGAAAGCATTTCTTGCAGACAGCTCATTAGAAAAGAGCTGTGTGCCCTTGTGTAACAAGCAGAATGTGTTTTCTGAACATTCAGCAGAAATAGAGTGCTGAAATATTGCAGGGCTGAAGGTTCCCAAAAGAACACAGCCACAACAAAGCTATTCTAAGAGGTACCTTCCAGGCTAACGAGCGAGGCACCCGAGTGCATGAAGAGAATTGGTGGAGAAATAGATATTAAATACCGTTAATTCATCTCCAACCCCTGTGTGGTATAGTTTTTTCAGACCACACTTGGAAGCACGGCGTGAGAAGGGAACTGGGGTCCAGAGCAATGAGGTTGGGGCTATTGGTGCAGAGGACAGGAAGCCAATCACCGGAGAGAGGTGTTGGTGTCCCTAGGGTGCAACATTGTGCAGCTGCTTTGCTGATGTCCGTGGGACACACCATTGGTCCGGATCTGTGTGAACGGCATCCCTTTGCCAAGCTATTGTGTTTACTGGACATTGCCAACCAATGGCAAAACAAATGTTTTTGACTGTTCAGCACAATCACGTAGTTGAAGGGTGGTTTGAGAAGGTTTGTGACGTCACTGGGATTGTTAATGTAATTATGGCAAAAAATGTGTAGCAACCAATTAAGATCATTCAATACATATTTGGATATTAGGGAATGACATCAGCACTTGGGGCCTGCCTTAAAAATTAAACCAAAATGTTGTATGATCATTTCACAAGTTCTGTTTGAAATGTTCAGCTGCAGTTGGTGGCATTGACAGCTCACTTCATTCAATACAGTTCCACACGGCTGTATCAACCATGCTTCCCAGCTGTTTGGATCCAATACATTTGCATTACTTATTGCTTGGTGTACACTCCTTGTTTTATTGCTTGTTCTTTCCTTCAAATATTTTTGACAGAGGTCAATTGGGACATTGGACAGTGTAATTTAATATTTGATTCACAGACTGTGAATAGAGAGATCAACCACTGCTTTCAAGAACCAAAAGACACTCTCATCTAACGTCTCATGCCATGACCCCATTTGTCCTAGAACACTTCCCCAACCTTAAATATTTAAGTTAGCAACTGTTGTCTTGAATCTCACTGCCGACGGAGGAGCATAAACTTTTAATTGGGTCAAGGAATAAAAAACAGTCTTTATGGGGCTAAAGGCCAGGGATCAATTCTTCTATTTTACAATATTTAGGATAGAGAATGGTGATACTAGTTGTCCATAGAGTGGAATTTGTATACAACCTACTTTAGTGTCTTTGGCAATATTTATTTTGTATGTTTATTCAATTATCATTTGGCTACATGTCTACTATTATGTCATGGGAATAAGATCTCTTCTCTGCTCTGTTGCATGCTATCTTGTACTCCCTTCCACTGTAACCTTGCCTGCCTCATACTGTCAGGCAAGAATGGGTTTTTCATGAAGTTTGACAAATCTAAGCACTCTGGCAAGGAAGTTCTAAAATAACATGTTGGGCAGTTTGTAACGGGGCATTTGCTGCAAAATGATAGAACATCTTCTCAGTTCTACAATATAATCCATCAGGAATACGGTTTATTTGTGTATGTATCTCTTTGTATTCATCTTGTTCTATTCAGCTTCCTATATTTCACATGATCTATTAAGAGTGTGTTGCAACCTAACTCCCTCAATTTGGCACAACTACCTGTAGTGTTGCAAAATAATTAGATTCTACTTGTGTTAATATTTTAACAGATGAGACATGTGTCTCTATTCTACTTGTGTTAGTGTGTTTTCTGTATCTAGGCTTCTTAAAAACAGTACCAGCAGATAAAAGGCCTAAAACCATTAATTTAAGTGAGTTTTTATCTTATATTTACCTTCACGTTGTGGGTGCATTCTGGATGGTGCGTGACTTGATGTTTGTCCCATTTGCACCATCACACTCCCCCCTTTGGTTAGTTTACTAACCAATAAACCAACACACATCATTCTACAATAGGCATCGTTTGGATTCAATGCCCTATACACTCCCTTTAAGCTTCCTGTGTGTGCTACATATTCTTCTGGGGGACATGTAATAAAACAACATTTTCCATCCGCATGACATTCTACCCAGTTTTGGGTATAACTTTTACGGTCTGGGGGAGGGTACAACACGTGTCAGGGGGCCCAATGGGTCCATCTATTGCTACCATGTGTAATTTCTTCTCCCCGTTCTATGTATCTGTTTGTGTATATGTATGTATCATGAGCACAGTGACATAAGATCCTGATATAAGTGACAACATTTGCACTTGTGCTTTCTTCTTCCCAATCCCCTTTAAATACCATAAAACAACTTGTAAAATGTAGAAGCTTACAAGTAACACAATACAGATGGTAAAAAGTACTTTAAAAATGTTGCTCAGGCAAGAAGGCCCCAGGAAACATTACATGATAACAGCCTTCTAATCAACAACAGGATCACTCTCCTTCACCATGGTAGTGTGCAATGTGTGCTGGGCAGCAATACCATTTGTGTGGCTGCCGTATTGAGCATCGTTTTCTGACATGAATGTACAGCAGCCTGTGCTGATTTTTGCACTCACACCTCCTCCCACAGTTGTAGGGAGGTCAAGGACACACCTATTTTGGAGAGTGGTTAATCTGACAGCGCTAAGCTTTTCTTTGATTGAATTCAGTCCTTTCTCTGTAGTATTAGCAAGCTGGAGCATATCCCCCCTGTTAATCTTCACCAATTTAGTGTAAGTAGCTGCTTGAATTCCAAGCACTAAAAGCGACCTAATGGAGACAGCGGCCTTGCTGCAAAGCCGGTACTTTGTAGAAATTGCTGCCACACTGCCCAAAGAGGATTGTAATTACCTCTCTTACTCCTTTGCAATGTCAAAGAGCTACTACCTTTTTTTAATAGGTCACATTAGTTAGGGCAGGGTGCTTGGCGATCAAAACAATGTGGCTTTGTGGCACTACCAATGGCAGTGAATGAAGAGTTGTTAATGTGTAAGAGCCCCTTTAATTTGGTTGGAGCAGGTGGGCGCTGTGTGTAGGCCTGAGTGCAACAGGACCAATAATGTTCTATGATGGCTGTGGTTCCCAATTTGAAGGCTGGCATGACCATTATTCTTTTACACCCAGTATTCATTCCCACTTGAATAGTTATGTTATATCTGAAACATAAAGAAGGGTGTATGAGACGTTTGATGTGAAACAGTTCTTTTTTTGTATGTATCCAAGTAAACAATTTTGCATATTGCCCCCAATCAGCGAGGCATATATTGTTCAAGTGTGCAACCATTTCCTTTGCTTATCCAATCATTGCTTCTGCTAAGCATACCATTATCCCTTCTTCCTATTTCCCTCTATGAAAGCCATCCCCTATTATGTGCATTTATGGTCTCAGTGTGCACAATGCCAGTACTTTCCTTTGTGCACCTGTGCATTTTTTTAAACTCACAGTCCTAAATGTAACTTCCCCCTGTGTGGCCCTTCCTGATCTACCTGTCATTTTCTTTATTTTCATAAAGTCATTAACAAATACTGAATTTTCTTCAGACTTTTCAAACACCCAACATCCCTGGAATAATCCCCCCCTCTTGCATAGGGAAAGATTAATTAGACACTGTGCCATTTTGGGTTTTACTTCCTGTGGTATAGACAGTCTTGTGTTTGCTGCTGGCAAGGGGGATGAGAGAGCACACATAACTGGCCTGTTTCTATCTCTCTCTTCTCACAACCTGCATGTGGCTATACCACATATTTTCAATCTCAGTAGAGAATCCATCATGTGTACCTCGCTCAAATCTTTCAGGGTCAAAGAACACCTTCGTTGTCCTGGTAATTCTCCCAGTTTTGTTTTCAAATAATGTTAAATCATTAACCCCTTGTTGTGCAACCGACCAATGGTATTTCATCCAAAAAAAGGAACGAGAGAAAAAAAAGAAAAGACAAGAATACATGCTATACAAGGTAAAAGGTCCATGAATCGTTTGCATTTTCTGTGCTGTGTGATGACAATTTCTGAGTCTCTGTTAATAATTGGTTGCATAGAGGGTTGAAACAGTTATATTATATCTCACAAAACTTCCTTTTCACAGCTCTCTTTGTCATTGCTATGGGGGGAACTGCTCTTGTCTCTCTTGGTGTTGGAAAGATGGACCCATTGCTTATGACCCTGGGTTGTCAATGCAGTCGCGGTGGTGTAATCAACGATGAATTATCCTACATTCTAGGATTATTCCACTTCCTTACAAAGTTCCTAATCAATACCCGGTACCCTGGTTAAAGCCGAGGTGTTAGTAGCAGCAGTGTTGCTTCTGTTTGTGTTTCCTCTTCTCCAGTAGCTGCTGCCAGCTATTGTTGTCAAGGTTGTATCTGGTTTGAGATGAACTTAATATAATTGTTGTTAGCCGTAACATATTCATGAAATGCATCACATAAAATGTGTGCAGCCTTTTCAGCATTTAAGCATGCATGTGAAGGCATTAGTGGAGCATGCATTCTTCTGCCAGTTAAAACGTCATGCAGCGCACAATGCGTGGCAGAGCTTGGTTGATTTCACAGTGCAAAGAGGGCAATTGGAAAGCAGTGCAGCCAATTTTTATTCAAGCTAATGCATTGTGTCCCAAGGCACTCTTAAAGCAGACAGTTTTGGCATTCTACAAACCTGTTGGCTTATGGGTGATAAACAAAACACAATTTGTGCGGAGTGAGCTGCAGAGTGATTGCAGACTTTGGCAGACACACAGCAGACCCACAGTCTTTCTACAGTGGCCTTTGTTTACCCAGCTCACCAAGACTCCAAAAACACACTCCAGCCGCAGAGCGGCCGCGGAGTGAGCTGCAGAGTGATTGCAGACTTTGGCAGACCCACAGCAGACCCACAGTCTTTCTCAGTGGCCTTCGTTTACCCAGCTCACCAAGACTCCAAAAACACAATCTAGCCGCGGAGCGGGCGTGGAGTGAGCTGCAGAGTGATTGCAGACTTTGGCAGACCGGTGCAGGGAGTGGGGGAGTCTGCCTGCCTGCATGTGCTGAGAGCCTCTTTACTGTGTGATCTGTGATTTCGCTTGACCACCTTTCCTGCCGTGACTTGACAGCGGACATCTTCGAGCAAAACTAGATTGCAAATATCAGGACTCAGGACTCAGCAAATTTCGCTCAGTACAGTCTAGTACTGAACCAGGAACCGGACTAGTATGACGTCGTCCCCCGTCCGTTCCCCCTCCCTTCCTTCCTCTTCCTCCCCTGGATGTGGAATCTTTCTCTGCTCCCTCCCTTCCCTGTCCCCTGTTTCCCTTGCTAGCCTTCCCACCAGCCCCCCCGCTTCCCAGTTCTACCTGCCCGCCCGCTCCTGAGGTGGAGTCCAGCCGCCGCATTCTGCGGCCACTGAAGGAAGCACCGAAGGAAGCAAAAATTCTGAAACCGAATTTGAAGAGGAGGTGCGAGAAGTCTTCGGTTCCAAAGCGGGTACCGAAGCGAACAATCTCATCAGACCCGCCTGACCTCTCACTGGACTTCCCGGCAAAGACAGCGAAGACAGCGAGGATGAATCTGTCGAGATGCGACGAGTCTTTTTCTGCCAGGCCGTCTGGGGCCTTACCCGGTTCGCAGTCTTCTCTAGAGATTCAACAAAATCAACTGGAGCCCGCGCCCTCGAAGTCGGCTTCTCCAGACAGGGCCGATCAACACTCTCAACTCTTGTTCACCTCCCCTGTGGAAGAGGGGATGGGGCTTTCGAGTAGCTCAACAGCTTTAGAGAGACGAACTTTGAACGAAATTCCTAGTTTGGAAAACAACACCCCCAGTAATCAAGCAATCGAAAAATATACTGATACGAGCCTGACTGGGGCCAGCAACTTGGCGTACCTTACGCAGCAAACTACGACTCCAACGATCCTCAAAAAAGGTTAAAAAGACAGATTGACAAATGCAACGCATGTTTCATCCTAAACATCATGCACCGTTGTAGTCCACAGTGTGCAGGTGTGGGAGGACCTGGAGAGTCCAACTGAGGTCCAGACCATTGTTAAGGACGCCAAATCAATGGACATTAACAACGGACACACTGGACACATCCTAGGGCTGAAAAATCCTAAAACTGACAATCGTTTGCATGCTTCTGTCGCCAGTAAACTACAAGATGGAGGCAACCTTTGCTGTGAACCAGGGACTTCGAGTGCACCAAATCTACACGCAACAATGGCCGACCATACTACGTCAAAAAAGCATGAAGGGGTGGGAACCCAAGTAAAAAAAAAAGACAAACAAGGATCTCAAACTGAGGCAGTGCCTAAACAGCCTACTTCTATGTTAATCAAAATCCATCGACACAACCCTAGCAGGACGAGAAGAAGATTGACCTTAAGACCAAAAGTACCTTTAAGCAAAAAAATGGGCCCGAAGAACGGACCTGGCATGCCTTTTACCATGACAGCAATGAACGATTTCTTTAAAAGAAATTAGAGACTCGATTGAATATGCAGCAGGAGTTGTCGGACAGTGAAATCTTGGAAAGTTTTTCGCAAATAGAAACAGAAACGACATCTTTAAAAAGCTGTGTAGAAGAAGTTACTACACCCTCAAGGCTTTCGGATTCTGTTCCCGCAAAGAGGGTGGCAAATAGTTTGCCGGCACTGAGATGGCACTACACTAACAAAACTGTAACAACAGCGAGAAAAGATCAATGCTTGAACGGGGAGGTGCGTGACTCTATATCCCCTGTAAAACCTGGAGCTGAAAGCACAAGTTCAGCCGAAACACAACCAATTCATCAACAATTGCAGAGCTCTGTTAGCAACTCACCTAACCATCAACGGTCACCTTCTGTGCGAGAAAATGAGACGATCAGAAGTCCACAGGGGCCGGATCCTCTCACGACACCTCGCTGACCACCAAGGACAAGAAACCTAACATCATCAGCCGAGCCCAAGCATGAAGATCATCTGCGGACCAGTGCCACAAAGTCAGCAAGAACTCCAACGCTGTCGTATACTCCTAAAACGCCAACGGAGGCTTTGACCGTACTAAAAGAAATCCGACTGTCAATCCTGAGACAGACTCTACAGCAGCTCAACAAGAAATAAAAAATGGTGCATTAACATCGGTGCAACTGAAGGATCCTCTAGATGAGATAATAGCGATAATAGAGGAAGAAGAGGAAGTCTCTCAGGCTGATCGCTCAAGCGAGGTCACAGAAGATCACACCAAACAAGTACCTAACCCCTTCTCATATATAAAGTTAGCTGAAGGGGTGAGCAGGTCTGACAAAGGTTTCCTGGAAAACCCTATGGTTTTTTCCTACGGCATATTTTCTCACCAAAAGTCGATTCTCCATCCTACTTCCAAGAAAGACAATAACAAGCAAGGCCGGGTTTCTAGCCTACAAGCTCTGCGGAGACGGACAAAGACGTCGGCAAGAAGGGTAGTTCCTATACCTCAACCAAAGCAGGGGACTTCTGTCTGCCAGATCCAGGTCACTGAAGTCTGCAATAGCCAGGAAAAGAAGACATACCCAGTTCTCACGGTGGATGACCAGTCAGACTGGAGTACGATAACCATCGACGAAATTGGGTACGAAAACAACACCAGGAAAACCCTGAAGAGAAAAGTGGCGGAAGTGGCAATAGATACTCGTAATAAAGCACCCCCGACCAAAGTCCAAATACAGGACCACTCGGCATCATCGCCGAAGTCTTCAGGGAAAACCCCAAAAAACCAAAAACTGCGATTTGCCGATATATCAAAACCAAGGTTGAACTCAACATGCACTAAGAGACTGGACCCAGTGCACAGAACAAGCCCGAATATCTGGAGAAATGGCCGACTCTCACCTGAGCCAGTACATCGCCGGAGAAACAAGTCGAGGTCCGACACAAAAACCCCAAACTCAAAGGAAGAAATGGGTCACAAAAACATAACTGTGCATGTGCAACAGATTCCTTGGGTGGAATCGAATTCTAAAACTATCAGAAGATCAGAACCTGAAAGAGCTCCAAAAATGGAATCCAAGAAAATAATAAGTGACTGTATTTTAAGATTGAAAAACATAAACACAAAGCTGGGCAGAGTGACCTTGAACAGAACTAACATCTTAAACATTCTAACGCAAATCCCAAGCTTAAGACACATTCAAAATCAGGACCTTTGGATGGTGGAGCCAAGCACGTCAGGAAGACCTGATTATTCCTATATACATCTCAATTCTAAGAACATCGAATCTCAATTATTGAAAGAAACTGAAAGTCTCCTGCGATTGGGTTATGAACTAGCGGAAATCAAATGTTTGAATAAACAAGCAGATTCACTAAGAGAAGCGGACAGGGCAGCACCTAACCCTAACACCTCTAAACCATCGAAAAGAGACACTCGTGTTCACTACATCAGCAGGATGGATCATGCCCGTCCGGTTCAAAATGAGCAAAAAACGGACACGTACAGAACACACAGTTCTAACCAGGGGGAAAGAAAAAGATTCGATAAAGCACATGAAAGAGAAGAAGAGAAGGCCGGATGGAACAGCAACAAATACGAAATGAAAAGCATCCCTGTTTACCACAGAATGGACAAGTACCAAACAAGCATGATGCAACAGGGGCTAAACAAACAGTGCCTTGGTCCTGGTCCAACTCTGACAGGAACCCGCATCGTAATCAGTAGCCACGATCAGTGGTCGATGTGACCTATCATTCGTCAATCCATAAAGAACCCATTGATGGGAAAACATCTCCAAAGAAGCTTCTGAAACTAGGCTGTTGGAACACGAGGGGTTTCTGGCACCTAACCAAAATAACTGATGTTAGCCTAGGCCATTTCGATATTATGTGTCTTCAAGAAACATGGTTGACCACCAAACCGCAACTGGATGGATACAAAATCATCTTTACGGCTGCAAAGAAAGGTGTAGCAGGACGCCCTTATGCAGGACTCTTAACTATGGTCGGAGCGGGTTCTGGAGTTGATGTTCTGGAAATTCTCCCATCACCGCACTGGATCCAGGCGTCAATCTTAAAACGTAAGACATTTCCCACTGCATCAAAATAGGGTATAATCCTCTTGATAAATGTTTACTGGAACCCTGAGTTGACAACAAGTGAGGAATTCACCTTCATCCTCCAGAACCTGCTGGGAGAGGCTTATGGAAAAAACCCGGATCACAGTACAATTATAAACGGCGATTTTAATGCCAAGTGTGAAGGGATCGGAAATTACCAAAAGCCTATAGATCAAAACTCCCTCGTGAGAAAAAGAGGAAAACTCCTTGACGAGCTAATGGAAGCCAGAGATATGTACAATCTCCATTGGTATCGTAAACAGACTAACCTTCAGATCCCGACATGGCAAAGAGGGGAGCAACAAGGGACGATAGACCACATATTCGTCTCAAGAGACCTCCTCCCTGAAATTCACTCCTTTAAGATTGTACGAACAGCGTTCAGTGACCATAATCTTCTAGTCACAGAAGGCTTACCGTCTATCGTTCAACCTCTAAAGTGCTCCTTACCACTCCAGTCGTCAGAGAGAGGAAAATGAGTTAAAATCTCTGAAAAAGGCCTTCGTGAAATTGAAGCACAATATTTTCGAATTGATCACAAGGACAAGGTAATTGTCAGAAGGAACGGGGAGGGTTTAGACTACACTCCACTCCTAACAAAGTTCCTGATGTCATCAGCCAAATCAACTAAAGCACAGAAAGGTCACCCACATTCATATAATAAAGATTTGGTAGAAAAAAGACGCCTCCACAGGAGACTCAGAAAACGCTATAAAAAGTCACCTTCTAACAAAACTTTGGCAAATTGGACAAAGGCAGTTCAGAACTACAAGAGTTGGCTCATACATTATCGGCACAAACTATATCAGAGCGACTCCGAACAGATGCTGTCTGCCATATGTGGAAATAAGCCGAAGGATTTTTGGAACTTAATTAAAGGTTCCATAAACAAGACCAATGACAATATACAAAATAATGTAGGAGAGGACCGTTGGATAAACCACTTCTCGGTGCTGTTCGCACCAATCCCACCATCGAACATAAATCCAGTGGATAACAGGCTGAGACATAAAGACAAAACTCCCTGGGACATCCCTGACGACAAGGAATCAATCCTTATTAAATTAAGGAAACTGAATAACTCAAGAGCACCTGGGCCAGATGGCATAAGCAACCTAGAACTAAAAAAACATCCAGAGTTGTGGGCCAGCATAATGAGTAAAATTTTCTCAAATTGTAACCTTACCAAAGAAGTTCCATCGTCTTGGAAGAAAGCCAACATTGTGCCAATATTCAAGAGAGGCGCCACTGATGATCCAAACCAGTATAGACCAATCGCCCTCTTGGACGTGATGGGGAAGGTCTTTGCATCCCTTGTATTAGACTAATTTCAAAACTGGATTTGCTCCAACAATCTTGCGGACCCTTTTCAGAATGGCTTCATAAGGAATTCAGGAACCACTACTAACATCTTGCTATTAAGCTCTTTGAAAGCCAAAGTCTTACAAGGCGGCCTTCCCTTCTACGTTGTCTTTATTGACCTGGTCCAAGCTTTTCACCAGGTCAATAGACAACGTCTTTGGACGAAACTAGAAGCCAAAGAGTGCCCAGATTCAGTTATTGAACCAATAAAAGCACTACATCAAGGAACTTCCATCCGAGTTCGTCTCAGTGCCGAGGGGCGCCTATCAGAAGAAATTGAGACATCAAGAGGCATAAAGCAGGGCTGCCCTCTGGCGCCTTCACTATATAATTCCTACATTGCAGACTACGGCAAATCAAGTGCAACGATCAGGCACTTCCCACCATCATTAGGAGGCTCTAAGATAGAGCGAGTACTGTACGCCGACAACATCATTCTGATGGATTTGACGCCTATTGGCTTACAGCGCCAACTAGATAATCTGGTAACATTCATGGCAAAGAACAATTTAAGGCTAAATAAGGACAAAACGAAAATACTCATTCTTGGACAGTCTGCAAAGGGGAAACAAAAATTCACATGGCATTGTGAAGGTCAAAACCTGGAAACAGTAAAAGCATTCAAGTATCTGGGAATTCCGATAAGTAATGACAAAGACAAAAAAAACATGCAAGAAACACTATGATTAAAACTGAAGAGCCTCACCGCGCAAGCAAAGGCTGCAGATAGAAAGTACGGCCGCTTTTCGATAGTTCCAACCTTGAGATTCTTCAAGGCTAAGGTGGTTCCGGCCTTGATCTATGGCATGGACGAAATGCCATTGGCCCCGGATTTCATCTGGGAGAAGTATGAAAGCTATTTTTGGCGGTCAGTCCTAGGTCTTGCGAACTCCACCCCAATCGCCTTAATAAGAAGAGAACTGTGTCTACCATCTCTCTTAGCAACAAAAATGAGAGCAACCCTCATTCTGTACCGGAAAGTAATCAACGCGCCTGAAGCAAAAGTCTTGGACCTTATCAGAAAGGAAATCCAGAATGGTGACAACTGGATGCTTTCCAGGTGGGAACAATCAAATCTGACCATTCTGAAGGAATTGGACCTCAATGTGGAGATACTGATCCTAAACCCCAACAAAGTATCGAAAAAAATGTTTGAAGCGGATTGGATCAATATGCAAGAAGTAGCTAACACTTATTCTTTGACAGCAAACATTCTAAGTGTTCCAATGAAGTTAGACGCGGTACGAGGCTATCTTCAGAAATTCCCAGATAAGAGGTTAAGCCGATTGTTTCTGCGGTTCATATTAAATCAACTGAAAACAAGTGAAATCTTGGCCATACGCAAGCAAGCTGAAATGAATATCTGTCGCTTCTGCAAATCTGAGAACAAAATAGAATCCACGAAACATTTGATTCTTGAATGCACAGGGCTGGTGACAGAAAGACATCGGTTCCTTGCAGACCCACTGAAGAACTACTCCACCTTAGATCTGGATGACCTATGGGTAATGTTGTCCGGGGGGAACAACAGGCGCTGTGTCATCGGAGTGACTGTTCTTTAAAGCTCTGAACTTGTAACAGAACGAGCAAGTGTTGGGAAGTCTAATGCCCAAAGACATGCTAAATTCACAACACGTTGAAGTTCTTCTTTAACTGAGGGCGGACTGAGGACAAGTCAAGGAAATGAACTAAGTAAATGAACTAAATGAGGATATGAACTCAAGGTCAGAATGACTTTCTCTCTTCTTTTTTGTAAAAATTGTTATACAATGAAATAAAAAAAAAAACCTTTGTGTCTTATGCACAATAGAGATGTTATCGTTTTGAAAAAAATCATTGAATAAATGCTGCCCATTGTGTGAACAGTACTTCATGGATACCCCTGTGGGGGGAATACTTCATGTACTAGGAATTTCACTGTTGATTTTGCATTAAAATAGGTACAAGAACCCGCTTCAAGCCATTGGGAGAAGGGGCATAACACAACAAATATATAACAACATGTCCTACACCTTTTTTGACATATGGACATACTTGATATTCAAATGGATAAAGGGCCCACATGGGTTATGCAATGTTGCTTTCACTGTTTTCAGTGTGCGTTCTGCAATATATTTTGCCACACTGCACAATTTGTTATGACATCTACCTCCTCTCTATTATATCAGAAAAAAACTCTCTTCTTTTAAATCTATTGCTACATATTCCTTTGGTGTGTGTGTATGATAGTGCAGCAGCTCAAGGGCAACTGTCAGTAGCTCCAGTGTCATAACAGGTTTCGCAGTAATACGTACAAGGTCACTGGGTATCAAAACACACACTCTCATAATCCACAGCTCCTGCTGATGTTGGGGGGCATGATCCTGCAACTCTATTATTTGCTTTTGATACATAGCATTATAGGGTTCAGTCAACTGTACTTGTAATAGCTCATGCATGTACAATGCTTTGTTTGCCATAGAATCTGCTACACTATTAAAATGTACTAATATATCTGTTGCATTAGTGTGATCGGCAAATGTTGCCACCGCTACTGGGCCCGACAATGCTTCAAGTAATCTGGATAACAATTAAGCATGTTCTACTGGCATACCGTCATATTTTTTTAAAAGCTTTACTTTTCCACCGGGACAGTCGTGAATGTACTGTGGAGGTGACATATGCAGACTCAGAAAATATTGTTATAGGGGTATCTGGATACATTTCTAATACCAAAATCAGAGTTATCAATTCTATGACTTGTGCAGAATAACGTGCAGGCAATATTTTTTTAGCCACTTTTTTTAACTCCCCATCTTCCCATTTTACCACAGTTTCTCCTGTGTGCCTTAAACCAGTATTCTGATTTATCATTTTTTACCCGTCAATAAACAATGTCTCTCCCCCAAGTGCATCTTCCACAATATGAGGTAAACATCATGGACCTCAGTGTATGTTGAACAGTCATGGACAATATCTCCTTTCTCCACAGGTTCTTCAAGGAAAGTAGCCAGGTTGAAAATTGTAATCAAGGATTTTGACAGAATTACCTTGTAGCCTGAGGCACACTGTTTTCTGAGTGTGAATTTAGTTTTTTTTTTTCAAATTTGAGATGGTGCATGCTCTACACATAGAGTCAATGAGCAACCTATAGTTATTGGTGATGATTTTTCGTTTGCATGGGAGTTGTCCTTGTTCAGATTTGAAATGGCCTTGCATTACTGGGTCTAAATTACCATATATAATACCAGAGGTTTGTACCCCATTGTAGTTACCTGAGTGAGGAGAGCCGTCATCATGTAACCATTAGAATGGGAGATCAAGAAAACATATTTCTTATAAGCTGGCGTTGCTAGCACTGGGGCATTACTAACATGTTTCAGTTAATTGAATGCTTTGGTCATCTCTACTGACCAGACAATAACTTTTCACTCCTTATGTGCTTCTTTAAATCCTTACCAAAGGGGCCTAGTGTATTAGGCACAATTTGATAACCAAGATCGGCAATAATTGCACTGCTCTGGAAACAGTTGCATTCATTTTACTGTAGCTGGTTCAGTTGTATTGTGTATTACATCTGCTCTCTCTGGTGTTACAATTATTTTCTGATGATATTATTTGGCCAAATTATATCACATTTTTTACAGTTTGTCTGTATCTACTTTGTACCCCTTTTCTGCTAATAGTTTCAGGAGTGTCACTGAATCTTCCTTGCATTCATCTTCTGTGGTGCTGCACACCAAGATCTCACAAAGATATTGTATCAATTCACTCTGTGTCTGTAAATTCCCTAGGTAAATGTGTAGTACTCTGCTAAACACACTTTGTAATTCATAGAACCGCTGAGGTAAATAGGTATGTTGGAGTTGATGGCCGTGGCAAGTAAAGACAGTCACATATTGTGAGTCTGAGTGCAATGGTATTGAAAAGAAAGTTTTTTTAAAAAAATATATTACTTTAAAATACATTGCATTTGTGGGTATGTTGCAAACAATTGTTGCTGAATTTAGAACTATTTGGAATTCTGTTTCAACTATTTTATTTAGGGTGTAAAAACTTGCATAACTCTCCACACACCCCCTTTTGCCTTTTTGACAGGACACACAGCTGTGTTACATGGAAATTCTGATTGTACTATAATGCCTTACTGTAAAAATGCTGCAATGGTATCATACATTCACTCAGCTGCTTCTCTGGACATTGGGAACTCTCTCACTCGGTGTAATAAAGTTCCTTGTTTTATTTTTATTCAGAAAGCCCATACTCCTTTTTAAAGAGCCACATCATGGTGGTAACTGGTCCCTAATTCTTTAGCCACTCTGTCCAAATTAGCCTACAAATATTGTGACAACATTGTTTCTAGCAGTACTTTCTGGGTTATTTCCATATGCTCTATTATTAACCGATTTGAAATACACACTTCAAACATTGCCTCCCCGTCCTCATCATCATCTTGACAGTGTGTCAGTTAAATCAGTTAATCATAGTGTTGGATCAATGTTCAAGAACGAGTGCCATTCAAAACCCTCCTTGTCTACTCCATGTAATGTCACTGCTACTTGCTTTATTATCACTGCTTCTACATGCACTGTGATAATTATCCCATGTGCTATGTCTTTAGGGACTGCTGGTGTGAATAAAGATTATGTGGCTACACATAATATATTGTCCTCAGTTCTATGCACCCATCCTAATATTATTTGTACGCCATATGGTAAAAATATCAAGTTTAGTGGCGCTGCTCCAAAAACGTAGTGGCCGCAAAATGCCTGGGGCACTGCCCTTGCTTTTACATAGTGTATACCTGGAGTGAAACACACCATTACATTTTCAGCAAATGAGATGGTCATGTTTAATTTGACCATGAGGTCCCTACTCAATATGTTCACTGATGTGTATTGTGATTATAATAAAGGTGATTTTATTTCATGTGTTCCTACTGTACTACTTCCTGCAAGTATTTTGTAAAATGAACCATCATCATTGCCCCAGAAAATCCTTGCATACCCATTACAATGTCTGATAATGGAAACCCTCCTTCCCTGATACAGGATTTGGTTGCTCTTGATTCGGCCAGAAATTAAAACATCCTTTCTCCTATCTTCACTCCAACTCATGGTTCCTCTTCTGGGTCTGGGGTTACTGATAATATCCGGGATGTCAGAGTCATCTGTGGGCTGTCCTATTGTGTATACGTACTGGTGCTTGAGGGTTTAAAAGTATCCACTACACAATTACTCCACCAAAATGTTGTACAACACCTTGCAGTATCAAGTACTAGTTCAACCGCTGTGGGGGTTCTGAGAGTATTCTTGCAGATGATTTGGTGTCTGTTGTTGCAATGGTGGATTATGCTTTGTCATAGCAATGTATTGTGCTTGCTGTAGTTGCTGAGCTTCTACATGTTCGTTCATATTGTCCTGTCTTTCCCAATGTCCAACAATGCTCTACAAATCTTCGAATTGCTATCACTGAAACATGGCTACACACCGCTTATGGCCCACTCTTGTCCCTCGCTATTCCTGATGGATATTCTATCCTTAGAAATGACCGCCCATCCAACATGTCCAAAGGTGGCAGCATTGCCTTCATACATAGGGACAATATCAACATGAGACCGATCCCCAACATTCTTTGTAGCTCAACTGAATCATTATCAGTGAAACTTTCACTCTCACCTACCAACACAGCGTCATTACACCTCATTTACAGACCACCCGGTCCTCTCTCCTCGTTCCCAGAAGATATTACATCTGTCCTATCCAACAATACTATCTCTTATTCACAAGTGTTGCTGCTAGGTGACCTGAATCTTGGACTTTCTGACCCCAAGGATTTCATGGCCACAGAAGTTGCAAGCAGTGTGTCAAACTTAGGCTTTCAACAACGCAACCTCGAACCCTCACATAACAAAGGCAGAACGCTTGACTGGATCGTAGACCTAAATTGTAATACTACGATAAGTTCCAATTCAGCCTGCGCTTGGTCTGACCACCACGTCATTATCTTCCATCTACCAACCACCATTCCTAGCACCAAACCTACAATAGCCCCCTTTATTCCCACCAGGAATAAAAAGGACATCACCAAGGACAAGAAACTCCCGCTTATCCTACCCATTCTGAACAATTGTGCCACATCCTATAATGACCCTTTGTTGAATCATAGATACCCCTTTTTGTGCGCTTAAGGGTAAGGGACCTTTTGTATCGTATGTTCAAGTTCATCCTTGGGAAATCACCAATCTGGAACTTGCTGTGGGGTACGACTAAGGCTGGTGCACTTATTAGCACCAGGGAGCACAGGCCTCCCCAATTTGGGGGAAGTTGCATATAGGCTTTTAAACCACAGCACCAATATTGGCCCATCAATACAGCGTGTACCTACTTTCGTGCCTGGTACGTCAAAAACACAACCATACTTTATATGTGTTCCATCATGCACTGTGCCATTATTTCTGAAGCTTACAGTGGCATCATTCAAAGATATTATGGGTACTAGCCCTGCTTCATGGTCTACCCAAGTGAGCAATTTCATATATTTGGGCCATTCCTCAAGGCATACTTTATGTGCATTTTGCACAAACTCTTCAGGCTGCTCTAGGAGTGCTAGTGTTTGCACTCTATTGATTCTTACCCCATCCCTCTGCCGTAAGTATTAGACTGTTTAGTTGTAACTGTCTTCTGTTCCAAAACTATAGTACACCACAGCATTTTGTGATCTTCTATTTTGATCCCTCTCTCATTCATGTCTACTGGCAGATATTTTACTACTTTGTGTTGTGAATTAGTTCTTATCATTGTGTTATTTTGCTTTATAAAATGAACATCTTGTGGAGAATTTGATTATTTTGTCACCCACTCTTTGGAGGCTGTCTGACCCTGGAATTGTCCTCGGGTCATCCATAGTGCAAGATTTGTTAGGTAATGTGCTGTGTTTACCGGTACTTCTGTGGCTATAAACATTCTGGTGGCAATCATGGCATAGGGGATGTGGGAACACACAAAACTCTCTTCAGACATCTCTCTCCCCACTTTGCTCATGTGCATGTGCTTGTCCCGAAACTCCGTGCTTAGTCTCCTAAGAGACCCGAATGCACTCTGGCATGTCTGGCTGGCTGACTGTCCCTGCTAGGTGAGTGACAGCTAGGCTGGAATGAATGGGAGAAAGCTGTTTAAAAGGGGAGTCTCCAGGACTGGAAGGCATTTTCGAACACTCAAACAAAAGAACCGAAGATGAGCTGAAGGAAGATGGCTGCTGCAACTCCTCGACAGTTGGTTTGCCTTGTGAAGCTTGCTGCAGGACTGAATTACATGTAACTCCATCGACAGAGAAGCTCCTTCAAGGACGACTTCTTCCCTTGAGCTGGTGGGAACAACTAACTTGTAAGCCACCTGGACGCCGTCTCCATACTAGTCGAAATTTCATCAGAGTGCTGTTGAAAACTGGATAGCCAGTGTGAAGGATACCAGCTTGTGGACTTTAAAGCACTCAACCTTAAAACCGATGCTTAGCCAGGCTTGTGGCCTCTTCCCTGGGCAGTGCAGGAACCTCCCAACATTCTCCTTCTTGTCCCCACGACTGAAGCTCAGGAACAGCAGGATCTGCTGGAACTGCCCGGAACAACTGCCTCAGCTATAGATTTTCTTCATACATAAGGTACTGTGCAAACACGGTGTGGAAATCCTTCCTGCCGCGCTGAAAGTTTGTGAAACTTTCCCAACTTTGTTCGATCCTAATCTGAAATATAACTCTTTTTCTGGCAAACTACTTCCAAGAACATTGGTAGTGAACTGAAACTATGTGCCCTGCCTATGAAAGTAATTGTGCTTTAATTATTTTAACCTTTGTCTTTCTACCCCTTTTGAAAGTTACTGAAGTGCCATTGTGTTCCCACTTCAGGGGAGCCTAACTTGTTCAGAAACGTATTGGTTGTGTACTGTGTATGAGATTGTGATATTGAGCTGCTTCTTACTAGTGGAATGTTTTCCAGCTGACTGTGTGAATAAATGTATATTCTTTACCAAGAAACCTTGAATAGTGTTTGAACTACTGTGATTGCAAGTCCTTTGTGTAACATCTTGTAACATCTTGTAATGCTCACATCTCTCTTGAGATGAGTCTGGCTGCTCAGCCACTGCTACCACATAACTGTGTAGTACAGGCTTGTACCAAAGGTGAGATTGTGCTTACACCTGTAGTCTTAATTGTGTGTAGTATTCCCAAAGGGTACTGCAAGTAATTCTGCCTAACATAAACCAACCCCTATCCGGATATTGTATGCTAAATAATGGTGGATGCTTTCTTTGTTTATTTTCTATTTTGTTTCTTTCTGTTAATGTTGTTTTGTGCTTTCAATGACTTGATCACTACATTGATATCTGTTTGCTGGTGCTGCTTTTTATAAATAATAAAATGATTTAACAAAAAAAATATCACTGAACTCCATGAGCTGAAGTTATGCAATAATGTATCTCATCTCTGTGAACAAAGGCAAAAGACACTTTTTCTTGACATATTTTCACATCAGGAAAGAGAAGCAGAAGGGTATATATTAACAGTGGGATAGAGATCGGGGTACACCTGTTTGCAAGTGCACTGAGACAAAGATTTGTAAAGTAATGAGACCAGACGCGTGGCTAGTAAACTGTGGATATCCCCAAACCACAAGACATTAACAGTATAAGAATGTTACTAGCTCTTCATGCTCAGCCACATGCTAATTGTAGCTTGAGTTATTTCTTGTAAGCACAAAGACAATTAGATAGTTGCAAGGATGTTTATTGTTTTGTATTGTATTTATTTATCTTGCGCACCTAGCCCTGGGGCATCTGTGCACATTTCTTACAGGTACATGGAAGCAGAGGTATTTACAGTTACACAGTATATATCTGCATTTACAAAAAACAGTATTTACATATGACACTATTCACATATGAAATTGACAGGCTACATAAACAAAGTATGTATTTGAATTTAAATATAACAGTGTTTAAATAGCCGGGGCTGGGTACTAGTTGTTAGTCCATATTCGTAATGAGCCAAGTTTTGACATTTTTTCTGAAGTTGTGGAAGGACTGTTCAGTTCTGAGGGTAAGATGTAAGATGTTCCAGGTTTTAGCTGCTATGCCATGATGGGGAAGCTTCTGCCTCTATCCTTTTGGAGCTCAAATCTTGGGATGATAAGGCAGTTGGCTTGTGAGGATCTGGATGGTCGATCAGACGAGTTTACTTTGAAATTGTCACAGAGGTATATCAGAGCTAGGTTATATAAGCATTTGAAGATAAGTGATAAGGTTTTAAGTCTAATAGTTTGATTGATTGAGAGCCAGCAAGTGCTGCGTCTAAACTCAGAGATGTGGAAAGATTTGCAAAGTTAGTCGCTGCTCTAAGCACGTTGTTCTGAAAGGTTTGTAACTTTTTAAAGATGTATTGGCTAGTACCTAGGTAAGGGGAATTGCAATAGTCTAGCTTGGTTAAGACTAGTGCCCTAGCTAGGGTGATGCAATTAGTTGTGGTTAGGAATTGCCTACAAGCGTTGATAAGCTTACAGGTGTAGGCTGTGTAGGTGCGGTAGAGTTGATTTGTCTAGTTAAAGAAAGAGAGGAGTCAATGTATATACCTAAGGTTTTTACGTTCCTCGATACCGTTATGGCATTACCATCAATGATGAATGAATGAATGAACAAACGTGTTTGTCCAGTCCGTGAAGTCTAGCTTGGGTACCTACAAGGAATAACTCTGTCTTATCATTGTTAAGACAGAGTCTGTGTTTTGCCATCCAAGCTTGAATTATTAGATAGATGTCATTTAGGCGTTTGGAGTCTATAGTGTAGTCACCAGTAATGGGGATCAGAATTTCGGTGTCGTCAGCATCATTTGTGTAAGAGACACCCAAGTGATCTTGATCATCAAATAAAAGTTTCGTAAATATAATATAAAGTGCAGGAGAGATGCAGGAGCCTTGGAGGACTCTAGATGTGATTGGAACAGGTGTAGCAGAAGCTGTCGGGGCAAATACCCTGGTAGTTTGGTTATTGAGGAAGGTCTGAGTCCAGGAGGTAGCATCGTTAGAGAAATGTGCTGCCAGTGAGAGGTGGTTGCAGAGTGTTTTGTGGTCTACTAAGTTAAAGGCAGCTGATAGATCAAGTAACAGAAGGAGGGCAAAGTTGCCTCTGTCTTTTATAGTTTCTATTTGTGTTTCTAGATCTATCAGAGCTGTTTCTGTGCCATGCATTGGTTGTAAGCCTGATTGACGGAGTACTTGTAGGTTTTTGCTCTCCAGGGGATGCTGAATCTGCAGGTAGGCAGCTCTGTCCAGAATTTTTAAGAGGAAGGGCACTGTGGTGATTGGTCTATAGTTAGTCAGGGTATTCAGGTCAAGGGATGGTTTCTTTAAAAGTTGCAGGACCCCGCCGTCCTTCAAATTGGTAGGTACTGTATTGGTTGCAAAGGAGGCATTTATTAGTGAGGTGATGAAGGGTGCAAGGTCCTTTGCTATCTCTTTGATAACTGTTGCTGGGCAGACATCATTCAGACATCTCGATGATTTAAATTTAAAATTATTTCCTCAATTTCCTTAGAGCTAAGGGAGGAGAATTTGAACAGGTGCTGTTCCTCAGGTAGCAGTATTTGATTTTCGGGTAGGGGTAAGATTGTGGCACAACTAGCTTTTTTGGTCTAAATTTTAGTTTGGAGAAACTCAATTATGTCAGAAAGAGCTTTTTGGAGATGGGTGGTACAGTAAGGGATTCTTACTCTCTGAGTATCCTAAAAAAGTTATTTTGTATTAGATTTGGCATTATTGATGCGGTCAATGTAGGAATCACATTTTGTTAGGATGATTGCTGATTTGTAAGTGGAAGAGGCTGTAGTAAAATGATCTTTGGTGGGTGTTGGAAGGAGGTTTTTCCAGATGGTTTCAGTGTCTCTTTTGTTTTTGCGCAGAGTTCTAATGTTCACGGTGAACCAAGTGTTCAGGTGTGAGCAACGTTTAGCTTTTCACATTATTCGTGGTGCTATCTTATTGATGGCATTGAGTATTATGGCATTGTAGAGGTCCACAACGGCAGTTGGGTCGTCATTGAAGGTTGAGGGGTTGGTGAGGGGTTGAAGAAGTGGGAGTAGCTTATGAGCTGTAATATTCTGCATGTTTCTCGCTAGTCTAGGAGGTGCTGTCAGTTTGTCAGAGTTAGATCGAGTGTCATTTTGTATGGTAAAGAGAATGTCATGATGGTCCTTCCAGGCGCATGGCTGATTGGAAGGAATGTTAATGTCACCGTTGATCTCTATGATCCAGTCTAATAGTTTTCCCTTGTTGTGGGTGGGTTGTGAGACCCACTGCGATCAGCCTAGACCAGCAATTTTGTTTGCAATGTCTAATGCATTGGGATCCTTAGGGTTGTGACGTCCTAGGTTGAAGTCTCCCAGGAGCATGACTTGCGAGCCAGGCTTGGAGTTGGCTGTTAGGAGTAGAGTTATGTCTTCCTCGAATGAGGAAAGAGGGTCAGGAGTTCTGTACATAAGATGTGTGGTTATGGTTTGCCTGGGTGACATGGGTAGCTTGATTGAGAGGAGTTCTCCTGAAGGGAAGGTTTGAGTAGTGGCAGATCTAAAGCCTAAGGAGGTTTTTGCAATGAACGCTAGGCCAATGCCTTTCGCAATGTTCTGTCCTGTCTGATAATGGTGTAATTGTCTGGAATATCTAATGAGAGCAATGGACTGGAAGTAGTATGGAGCCAAGTCTCAGTTATAGCTAAGAAGTCAAGGCTGTTAGTGGTTATAAGGTCATCAATGTCTAACGCATGGGCTGTTAATGATCTGGCGTTGATGAGTCCCATTTTGATGGAAGGGGTTTTATCATTGGTAGCCATTTTAGTTACTTAGGGGTTATTTCCTAAGTGGGTTTTTTTGTTGGTTGAACTGGCAGGTGTCCAACCTGTTAGTCTAGGTTTGGAGCTGGTTTTAATAGAGTTTATAGTCAATTATTGGCGGGTTTTGGCAATAGTTTCTAGTTGCAGTCGAGCTGGTTGGTTAGGTGGAGGTCTAGTGGCATATAGTTTTATCGATTGGTCAGGTGTTGGTAATTGGGCAAAGTTTGGCGTAAATACAGTCAGGTTCCTAGGTCTGGTGATAGTTTGGTCGAGTTGAGGTAGGAAAGTTGTGGGCTTGACACTATCCGATGGAGGCAGTTTAGTGGCCATGGATAAGGCAAAGTTTGTCTTTTTGGTATAGTTTGAGCATTCCAATGTGCATCTTTGGCATATTTAGGTACAATGGTGCCAAGCGTGGGATCAGCATTGTTGCACATGATGTATGCTGCCAAGCTAATTAATGCACTTGCAGTAACTAACCAAGATTGGTGCATGACTGAGTTATGGTTGTCATCACAGATTTAAGGATTAGGCAATTGTATGACAGGTGCAAGTTTCAAGGGCGCAGCAATGCTAAGGCTATGTCTGGTGAGGGCAGAAGCACTATAAGAGTTGCAATGGGTTGCTATGCATAGCACAGTGGGCATACAATAGGCTAGGCACGAAAATCCATAGGGTGCAGTGGGCAGCTAGGCATAATACAATAGGCATAAAATAGGCTAGGTAAAAGACTCTACAGGGTGCAGTGGGTTGTTAGGCACAACACAGTGGGCATACAGTAGGCTGGATACAATACTCTGTTGGGTACAGCGGGCTGCTAGGCATAATACAGTGCGCATACGATAAGCTTGGTACAATAGGCACAACCCAGTGGGCATACAGTAGGCTAGATACAATATTATGTTGGGTACAGTGGGCTGCTGTTGTCGCATGTTAAATAGTACAAATTATTTACGTGACTTGATGGGTAAACAGTTGTAGACACATGCATGGCTAGCCGCATTACTGACTAGAGACATAACAAGTAATGAAATTGTTTGGTAATACGGTATAGTAAGCAGAAATAGGCTGCTGTAATACAGGCAGATAAGCTGCTACTGATTAATATGATGAGACAGTAACATACTGGTTGTTACAGGCTAGTCTAGGGAGAGCAGACAGCTAGACTGTTGCAAGGACACCCTTGATTTTCTAGTGAGAAATAGTTACATAGATATGGCATAGGAGAAGAGTGAGGATTGGGGATATGTATGGCTTGAACCAAGCTGGAACGCTAAGTGGGCGTAATGCGTAGATACAATTAGATTATGCTTAGGCTGGAGTATGCATTGGGCATTTGGTACGCATGTAGGGGGTTAGATAGATGTTACCGACAGTCGATCGGGCAAGATATGTACATTTGGGGGAGCGCGTAACTGCGAGCCTTAGCCTGGAACGCTGGAAGGCAACTATGGAGGCTAAGGAACTTAACAATGATAAGGCGAGCACTCTTACCGCATGGGTTAATGGATGCAAGGTGGATAACAGGTGCTGAAGGCAGCAGTGTTTGAGCGTTATGGTAGAGGGCGTGAAGGTCGTAGGCGTGGACACAATGTAGAACAGGTTGCAAAGTTAATGATGGTCCGATGGTCCGCCAGGCTCTGACAGCCTCCGGACAGGGCCTTTGATTAGGCCATAGATGTTGGCCTGCTGCCGCCACCCGGCTGAGTGTGATAGGCTTAAATTCCCTATAGACTGCCTCCTCACGGTGTGAGTTGCTAGCCAACCATGTAAACACACTGATACAGTGAGGCTTTTCGAGCACTCGTGGTGCGGCCACCACTTTGTAGTGCAAACACAAGTTTTCAATGAATGGGCAGGCACGTGGGGGCCACAGAGACATGGCTACATGTGGTTTTTGGTGTGCAAGGGGGTTTGAATCAGGCGGGAAGCTGTAGATGGACGCTTCGCTGCAAGGAAGACCACAGAGCTTCATATGCAGGGATTCAAGCTGCAATAGAGCTCCTCTCATGCAGGCTGGTGAGGCAGAACCGCTCCAGCCCTTCCTAGGTGATTTAATCTGGTGTTCACAGTCTACACGTGTTTCGACATACTGTCTTTGTGAAGGCTAGACTTCTTGTTTGTAAGGACCTGCGGTTCCATGTGGTCCAACTGTGAAAAAAGTTGTTTGCAAGAATTGCAAAAATTGTCTACAGAAATCGTCCTGCTTCCCAAAATCTTAAAGGCTAGAATTGCCAATGAATAATATCGATATGAGTTGCTAGCCAACCATGTAAACACACTGATACAGTGAGGCTGTTAGAGCACTCGCGGTGCGGCCACCATTTTGTAGTGCCAACACAAGTTTTCAATGAATGGGCAGGCACGTGTGTATGTGCTTCATGTCTAATGCATGCACAGTAGTTTGATTGCTTTTGCCTTCTTCTACCTAAATAGTCTATATATCTTGATGTACCTGGCTGGGATAAGTGTGGTATGGTTGCCTCAGTGAGTATGCTTCTCATCTTTGTGATATTGGGTCGGAAGAGGGCCAGAAGCTATGGATGATGTATTCATCTGCCTCTCAACACCCCCTCCCCCTTTCTGGTTGACTCCTCAACCAAACTCTCCCTTCTGCTCTCCTCCACATAGGGCTCGTCAGTTATCCATATTATAGTCACCCGGCTCCAGCTACCACCATGTCTGATGTGTTCATCTTGACTATAGGTCATATAGCTGCACTCCCCATTGGAATCACAATATACCTAGTTCTCTGTGTAATTATGATGGTCCTGATGATAAATATATTTTGAGCCTGGAGGTGCAATAGAGCTCTCCATTGGTTGGGCATGGGGGTTGTAATCTGTTTGTGCATACGCATGCAAATGAGTGTCCAAGTTTATTGATATTTACATCTGTACTGTCTTCTTAGCAGTCTTTTTGCATTGGCCTATTGCTATTTTTAGAACACAGAATGCTAATACTACTAGTACCAATATGGCCACTAGTATTTTGAATGCATTGGCCAGCCAGCTGGTAATCCATGACAACAGGTAGTTTAACCAGTCATCATCTGCAATATCTTCCACCTCTTCCAACATGTTTGTCTACAGTTCTGTCAAGGTGGCAAAGACATCTGTAAGAGCCCCATGTTCCTCATCGTGTGTGTGTGTGTACATGTAGCTAGAAGGTCCAATTTGTGCGCAAACCCCCTCCATGGCCATTATCAGATCAATGACATATCTGTTTTGAAGAGTCATGAGCTGTATTGCTGTCAACTCTTCCCGTATGCCAATAAAGCCTTTTATGGCTGTATTTATAGTCTGTAATAGCTCCCAACAAGTTGTCATTTAGCATTCATATTGGCTTGCAACTCAGGAGTAAAGAAGGAGACAAAAACATGTATGTCCTATTAAACAATGTATGCTCAGCTGGTATTTTGTCACATCCTTTTGCTTTTTTTGTTGAATCATAGTTACTCCTTTTTGTGCGCTTAAGGGTAAGGGACCTATTGTATCTTATGTTCAAGTTCATCCTTGGGAAATCACCAATCTGGAACTTCCTGTGGGGTATGTCTAATGCTGGTGCACATATTAGCACCATGGAGCACAGGCCTCCCCAATTTGGGGGAAGTTGCATAAAGGCTTTTAAACCACAGGACTAATATTGGCCCATCAATACAGCTTGTACCTACTTTCATGCCTGGTACATCAAAAACACAACCATACTTTATATTTGTTATCATTGTGTTATTTTGCTTTGTAAAATGATCATCTTGTGGAGAATTTGATTATTTTGTCACCTACTCTTTGGAGGCTGTCTGACCCTGGAATTGTCCTCGGGTCATCCATAGTGCAAGATTTGTTAGGTAATGTGCTGTGTTTACTGGTACGTCTGTGGCTATAAACATTCTGGAGGCAATCATGGCATAGAGGATGTGGGATGACACAAAACTCTCTTCAGACATCTCTCTCCCCACTTTGCTCATGTGCATGTGCTTGTCCCGAAACTCCGTGCTTAGTCTCCTACGAGACCCGAATGCACTCTGGCATGTTTGGCTGGCTGACTGTCCCTGCTAGGTGAGTGACAGCTAGGCTGGAATGAATGGGAGAAAACTGTTTAAAAGGGGAGTCTCCAGGACTGGAAGGCATTTTAACCACTCGAACGAAAGAACCGAAAATGAGCTGAAGGAAGATGGCTGCTGCAAATCCTGGACAGTTGGTTTGGCCGGTGAAGCTTGCTGCAGACCGAATAACCTGAAACTCCTTCGACAGAGAAGCTCCTTCAAGGACGACTTCTTCCCTTGAGCTGGTGGGAACAACTAACTTGTAAGTCACCTGGAAGCCGTCTCCACACTAGTCGAAATTTCATCAGAGTGCTGTTGAAAACTGGATAGCCAGTGTGGAGGATACCAGCTTGTGGACTTTAAAGCACTTAACCTTAAAACCGATGCTTAGCCGGGCTTGTGGCTTCTTCCCTGGGCAGTGCAGGAACCTCCCAACAATCTCCTTCTTGTCCCCACGACTGAAGCTCAGGAACAGCAGGATCTGTTGGAACTGCCAGGAACAACTGCCTCAGCTATAGATTTTCTTCATACGTAAGGTACTGTGCAAACGTGGTGTGGAAATCCTTCCTGCCGCGCTGAAAGTTTGTGAAACTTTCCCAACTTTGTTCGCTCCTAATCTGACATATAACTCTTTTTCTTGCAAACTACTTCCAAGAACATTGGCAAAGACTTAACAGTTTACTACCAGAACTGTGCTATCCTATCCAAGATTCGGAACCATTGACTTTGGCCGAGGCCTATTGAATTGAATTGCCTGTTTCTAGTGAACTGAAACTATGTGCCCTGCCTATGAAAGTAATTGTGCTTTAATTATTTTAACCTTTGTCTTTCTACCCCTTTTGAAAGTTACTGAAGTGCCATTGTGTTCCCACTTCAGGGGAGCCTAACTTGTTCAGAAACGTATTGGTTGTGTACTGTAGTGTATGAGATTGTGATTCTGAGCTGCTTTTTACTAGTGGAATGTTTTCCAGCTGACTGTGTGAATACATGTATATTCTTTTACCAAGAAAACTTGAATAGTGTTTGAACTGCTGTGATTGCAAGTCCTTTGTGTAACATCTTGTACTGCTCACATCTCTCTTGAGATGAGTCTGGCTGCTCAGCCACTGCTACCACATAAATGTGTAGTACAGGCTTGTACCAAAGGTGAGATTGTGCTTACACCTGTAGTCTTAATTGTGTGTAGTATTCCCAAAGGGTACTGCAAGTAATTCTGCCTAACATAAACCAACCCCTATCCGGATATTGTATGCTAAATAATGGTGGATGCTTTCTTTGTTTATTTCCTATTTTGTTTCTCTCTGTTAATGTTGTTTTGTGCTTTCAATGACTTGATAACTGCATTGATATATGTTTGCTGGTGCTGCTTTTTATAAATAATAAAAGGATTTAACAAAAAAATATCACTGACCCCACCATGAACTCCATGAGCTGAAGTTATGCAATAATGTATCTCATCTCTGTGAACAAAGGCAAAAGACACTTTTTCTTGACATATTTTCACATCAGGAAAGAGAAGCAGAAAGGTATAAATTAACAGTGGGATAGAGATCGGGGTACACCTGTTTGCAAGTGCACTGAGACAAAGATTTGTAAAGTAATGAGACCAAATGCGTAGCTAGTAAACTGTGGATATCCCCAAACCACAAGACATTAACAGTATAAGAATGTTACTAGCTCTTCGTGCTCAGCCACATGCTAATTGTAGCTTGAGTTATTTCTTGTAAGCACAAAGACAATTAGATAGTTGCAAGGATGTTTATTGTATTGTATTGTATTTATTTATCTAGTGCACCTAGCCCTCGGGCATCTGAGCACATTTCTTACAGGTACATGGAAGCAGAGGTATTTACAGTTACATAGTATATATCTGCATTTACAAAAAACAGTATTTACATATGACACTATTTACATATGAAATTGACAGACTACATAAACAAAGTATGTATTTGACATTAAATATAACAGTGTTTATATAGCCGGGGCTGGGTACTAGTTGTTAGTCCATATTCGTAATGAGCGAAGTTTTGACATTATTTCTGAAGTTGTGGAAGGACTGTTCAGTTCTGAGGGTAAGATGTAAGGTGTTCCACGTTTTAGCTGCTATGCCAGGATGGGGAAGCTTCGGCCTCCAGCCTTTTGGAGCTCAAATCTTGGGATGATAAGGCAGTTGGCTTGTGAGGATCTGGATGGTCGATCAGAGTTTACTTTGAAATTGTCTCAGAGGTATATCAGAGCTAGGTTATATAAGCATTTGAAGGTAAGTGATAAGGTTTTAAGTCTAATAGTTTGATTGATTGAGAGCCAGCAAGTGCTGCGTCTAAACTCAGAGATGTGGAAAGATTTGCAAAGTTATTCGCTGCTCAAAGCGCATTGTTCTGAAAGGTTTGTAACTTTTTTAAGCTGTATTGGCTAGTACCTAGGTAAGGGGAATTGCAATAGTCTAGCTTGGTTAAGACTAGTGCCCTAGCTAGGATGATGCAATTAGTTGTGGTTAGGAGTTGCCTACAAGCGTTGATAAGCTTACAGGTGTAGGCTGTGTAGGTGCGGTAGAGTTGATTTGTCTAGTTAAAGAAAGTGAGGAGTCAATGTATATACCTAAGGTTTTTACGTTCTTCGATACCTTTATGTCATTACCATCACTGATGAATAAATGAATGAAAGTGATTGTCCAGTCCATTAAGTCTAGCTTGGGTACCTACAAGGAATAACTCTGTCTTATCATTGTTAAGACAGAGTCCGTGTTTTGCCATCCAAGCTTGAATGATTAGATAGATGTCATTTAGGCGTTTGAAGTCTATAGTGTAGTCACCAGTAATGGGGATCAGAATTTGGGTGTCGTCAGCATCATTTGTGTATGAGACACCCAAGTGATCTTGGTCATCAAATAAAAGTTTTGTAAATATATTATAAAGTGCAGGAGAGATGCAGGAGCCTTGGAGGACTCTAGATGTGACTGGAACAGGTGTAGCAGAAGCCGTCTGGGCAAATACCCTGGTAGTTTGGTTATTGAGGAATGTCTGAGTCCAGGAGGAAGCATCGTTAGAGAAATGGGCTGTCAGTGAGAGGTGGTTGCAGAGTGTTTTGTGGTCTACTAAGTTAAAGGCAGCTGATAGATCAAGTAACAGAAGGAGGGCAAAGTTGCCTCTGTCTTTTATAGTTTCTATTTGTGTTTCTAGATCTATCAGAGCTGTTTCTGTGCCATGCATTGGTTGTAAGCCTGATTGACGGAGTACTTGTAGGTTTTTGCTCTCCATGCGATGCTGAATCTGCAGGTAGGCAGCCCTGTTCAGAATTTTGTAAGAGGAACGGCACTGTGGTGATTGGTCTACAGTTAGTCAGGGTATTCAGGTCAAGGGAGGGTTTCTTTAAAAGTGGCAGGACCCAGCCGTCCTTAAAATTGGTAGGTACTGTATTGGTTGCAAAGGAGGCATTTATTAGTGAGGTGATGAAGGGTGCAAGGTCCTTTGCTATCTCTTTGATAACTGTTGCTGGGCAGACATCATTCAGACATCTCAATGATTTAAACTTAGAATTATTTACTCAATTTCCTTAGAGCTAAGGGAGGAGAATTTGAACAGGTGCTGCTGCTCAGGTAGCAGTATTTGAGTTTCGGGTAGGGGTAAGTTTGTGGCAGAACTAGCTTTTTTGGTCTAAATTTTAGTTTGGAGAAACTCAATTATGTCAGAAAGAGCTTTTTGGAGATGGGTGGTACAGTAAGGGATTCTTACTCTCTGAGTATCCTAAAAAAGTTATTTCGTATTAGATTTGGCATTATTGATCCGGTCAATGTAGGAATCATATTTTGTTAGGATGATTGCTGATTTGTAAGTGGAAGAGGCTGTAGTAAAATGATCTTTGGTGGGTGTTGGAAGGAGGTGTTTCCAGATGGTTTCAGTGACTCTTTTGTTTTTGCGCAGAGTTCTTATGTTCAGGGTGAATCAAGTGTTCAGGTGTGAGCAAGGTTTAGCTTTTCACATTTTTCGTGGTGCTATCTTATTGATGGCAATGAGTATTATGGCATTGTAGAGGTCCACAACGGCAGTTGGGTCGTCATTGAAGGTTGAGGGGTTGGTGAGGGGTTGAAGAAGTTGGAGTAGCTTATGAGCTGTAATATTCTGCATGTTTCTCGCTGGTCTAGGAGGTGCCGTCAGTTTGTCAGAGTTAGATCGAGTGTCATTTTGTATGGTAAAGAGAATGTGATGATGGTCCGTCCAGGCGCATGGCTGATTGGAAAGAATGTTGATGTCACCGTTGATCTCTGTGATCCAGTCTAATAGTTTTCCTTTGTTGTGGGTGGGTTGTGAGACCCACTGCGATCAGCCTAGACCAGCAATTTTGTTTGCAATGTCTAATGCATTGGGATCCTTAGGGTTGTGACGTCCTAGGTTGAAGTCTCCCAGGAGCATGACTTGCGAGCCAGGCTTGGAGTTGGCTGTTGGGAGTAGAGTTATGTCTTCCTCGAATGAGGAAAGAGGGCCAGGAGTTCTGTACATAAGATGTGTGGTTATGGTTTGCGTGGGTGACATGGGTAGCTTGATTGAGAGGAGTTCTCCTGAAGGGAAGGTTTGAGTAGTGGCAGATCTAAAGCCTAAGGAGGTTTTTGCAATGAACGCTAGGCCACTGCCTTTCGCCAATGTTCTGTCCTGTCTGATAATGGTGTACTTGTCTGGAATATCTCATGAGAGCAATGGACTGGAAGTAGTATGGAGCCAAGTCTCAGTTATAGCTAAGAAGTCAATGCTGTTAGTGGTTATAAGGTCATCAATGTCCAACGCATGGGCTGTTAATGATCTGGCGTTGATGAGTCCCCCTTTGATGGAAGGGGTTTTATCATTGGTAGCCATTTTAGTTACTTGGGGGTTATTTCCTAAGTGGGGTTTTTTGTTGGTTGAACTGGCAGGTGTCTGACCTGTTAGTATAGGTTTGGAGCTGGTTTTATGAGAGTTTATAGTCAATTATTGGCGGGTTTTGGCAAATCTGTAGCCTAGTATATAGTTTCTAGTTGCAGTCGGGCCGGTTGGTTAGGTGGAGGTCTAGTGGCATATAGTTTTATCAATTGGTCAGGTGTTGGTAGTTGGGCAAAGTGTGGCGTAAATACAATCAGGTTCCTAGGTCTGGTGATAGTTTGGTCAAGTTGAGATAGGAACGTTGTGGGCTTGACACTATCCGATGGAGGCAGTTTAGTGGCCATGGATAAGGCGAAGTTTGTCTCTTTGGTATAGTTTGAGCATTCCAATGCGCGTCTTTGGCATATTTAGGTACAATGGTGCAAAGCGTGGGATCCGCCTTGTTGCACATGATGTATGCTACCAAGCTAATTAATGCACTTGCAGTAACTAACCAAGATTGGTGCATGACTGAGTTATGGTTGTCAGCACAGATTTAAGGATTAGGCAATTGTATGACAGGTGCAAGTGTCAAGGGCGCAGCAATGCTAAAGCTATGTCTGGTGAGGGCAGAAGCACTATAAGAGTTGCAATGGGTTGCTATGCATAGCACAGTGGGCATACAATAGGCTAGCCACAAAAATCCATAGGGTGCAGTGGGCTGCTAGGCATAATACAATAGGCATAAAATAGGCTAGGTACAAGACTCTACAGGGTGCAGTGGGTTGTTAGGCACAACACAGTGGGCATACAGTAGGCTGGATACAATACTCTGTTGGGAACAGTGGGCTGCTAGGCATAATACAGTGCGCATACGATAGGCTTGGTACAATAGGCACACCCCAGTGGGCATAAAGTAGGCTAGATACAATATTATGTTGAGTACAGTGGGCTGCTGTTGTCGCATGTTAAATAGTACAAGTTATTTACGTGACTTGATGGGTAAACAGTTGTAGACACATGCATGGCTAGCCGCATTACTGACTAGAGACATAACAAGTAATGAAATTGTTTGGTAATACGGAATAGTAAGCAGAAATAGGCTGCTGTAATACAGGCAGATAAGCTGCTACTGATTAATATGATGAGACAGTAACATACTGGTTGTTACAGGTTAGTCTAGGGAGAGCAGACAGCTAGACTGCTGCGAGGACATCCTTGATTTTGTAGTGAGAAATAGTTATATAGATATGGCATAGGAGAAGAGTGAGGATTGGGGATATGTATGGCTTGTACCAAGCTGGAACGCTAAGTGGGCGTAATGCGTAGATACAATTAGATTATGCTTAGGCTGGAGTATGCATTGGGCATTTGGTACGCATGTAGGGGGGTTAGATAGATGTTACCGACAGTCGATCGGGCAAGATATGTACATTTGGGGGAAGTGCGTAACTGCGAGCCTTAGCCTGGAACGCTGGAAGGCAACTATGGAGGCTAAGGAACTTAACAATGATAAGGCGAGCACTCTTACCGCATGGGTTAATGGATGCAAGGTGGCTAACAGGTGCTAAAGGCAGCAGTGTTTGAGCGTTATGGTAGAGGGCGTGAAGGTCGTAGGCGTGGATACAATGTAGAACAGGTTGCAAAGTTAGGGATGGTCCGATGGTCCGCCCAGCTCTGACAGACTCGGGACAGGGCCTTTGATTAGGCCATAGATGTTGGTCTGCTGCCGCCACCCGGCGGAGTGTGATAGGCTTAAATTCCCTATTGACTGCGTCCTCACGATGTGAGTTGCTAGCCAACCATGTAAACACACTGATACAGTGAGGCTTTTAGAGCACTCGCGGTGTGGCCACCATTTTGTAGTGCCAACACAAGTTTTCAATGAATGGGCAGAACTGTGGGGGCCACAGAGACATGGCTGCACGTGGTTTTTGGTGTGCAAAGGGGTTTGAATCAGGCGGGAAGCTGTAGATGGACACTCCGCTGCAAGGAAGACTTCAGAGCTTCATATGCAGGGGTTCAACCTGCAATAGAGCTCCTCTCATGCAGGCTGGTGAAGCAGAACCGCTCCAGCCCTTCCCAGGTGATTTAATTTGGTGTTCACAGTCTACAGGTGTTTCGACATACTGTCTTTGTGAAGGCTAGACTTATTGTTTGTAAGGACCTGCGGTTCCATGTGGTCCAACTGTGAAAAAAGTTGTTTGCAAGAATTGCAAAAATTGTCTACAGAAATCGTCCTGCTTGCCAAAATCTGAAAGGCTAGAATTGCCAATGAATAATATCGATATGAGTTGCTAGCCAACCATGTAAACACACTGATACAGTGAGGCTGTTAGAGCACTCGCGGTGCGGCCACCATTTTGTAGTGCCAACACAAGTTTTCAATGAATGGGCAGGCACGTGTGTTTGTGCTTCATGTCTAATGCATGCACAGTAGTTTCATTGCTTTTGCCATCTTCTACCTAAATGGTCTATATATCTTGATGTACCTGGCTGGGATAAGTGTGGTATGGTTGCCTCAGTGAGTATGCTTCTCATCTATGTGACATTGGGTCGAAGGAGGGCCAGAAGCTATGGATGATATATTCATCTGCCTCTCAACACCCCCTCCCCCTTTCTGGTTGACTCCTCAACCAAAGTCTCCCTTTTGCTCTCCTCCACATAGGGCTCATCAGGTATCCATATTCTAGTCACCCGCCTCAAGCTACCACCATGTCTGATGTGTTCATCTTGACTGTAGGTCATATAGATGCACTCCCCATTGGAATCACAATATACCTAGTTCTCTGTGTAATTATGATGGTCCTGATGATAAATATATTGTGAGCCTGGAGGTGAAATAGAGCTCTCTATTGGTTGGGCATGGGGGGTGTAATCTGTTTGTGCATACGAATGCAAATGAGTGTCCAAGTTTATTGATATTTACATCTATACTGCCTTCTTAGCAGTCTTTTTGCATTGGCCTATTGCTATTTTTAGAACACAGAATGCTAATACTACTAGTACCAATATGGTCACTAGTATTTTGAATGCATTGGCCAGCCAGCTGGTAATCCATGACAACAGGTAGTTTAACCAGTCATCATCTGCAATATCTTCTACCTCTTCCAACATGTTTGTGTACAGTTCTGTCAAGGTGGCTATGACATCTGTAAGGGCACAATGTTCCTCATCGTGGGTGTGTGTGTACATGTAGCAAGAAGGTCCAATTTGTGAGCAAACCCCCTCCATGGCCATTATCAGATCAATGACATATCTGTTTTGGAGAGTCATGAGCTGTATTGCTCTCAACTCTTCCCTTATGGCATTAAAACCTTTTATGGCTGTATCTATAGTCTGTAATAGCTCCCAACAAGTTGTCATTTAGCATTCATATTGGCTTGCAACTCAGGAGTAAAGAAGGAGACAAAAACATGTATGTCCTATTATACAATGTATGCTCAGCTTGTATTTTGTCATATGCTTTTGCTATTTTTGCTGAATCATAGTTACCCCTTTTTGTGCGCTTAAGGGTAAGGGACCTCTTGTATCTTATGTTCAAGTTCATCCTTGGGAAATCACCAATCTGGAACTTGCTGTGGGGTACGACTAAGGCTGGTGCATTTATTAGCACCAGGGAGCACAGGCCTCCCCAATTTGGGGGAAGTTGCATATAGGCTTTTAAACCACAGGACTAATATTGGCCCATCAATACAGCATGTGTTGTACCCACTTTCATGCCTGGTACGTCAAAAACACAACCGTACTTTATATTTGTTCCATCATGCACTGTGCCATTATTTCTGAAGCTTACAGGGGCATCATTCAAAGGTATTATGGGTACTAGTCCTGCTTCATGGTCTACCCAAGTGAGCAACTTCATATATTTGGGCCATTCCTCAAGGCATACTTTATGTGCATTTTGCACAAACTCTTCAGGCTGCTCTAGGAGTGCTAGTGTTTGCACTCTATTGATCCTTACCCCATCCTTCTGCCGTAAGTATTAGTCTGTTTAGTTGTAACTGCCTTCTGTTCCAAAACCATAGCATCTCTTTTCCTTGTGAATCATTACACCACAGCATTTTGTGATCTTCTATTTTGATCCCTCCCCCATTCATGCCTACTGGCAGATATTTCACTACTTTGTGTTGTGAATTAGTTGTTATCATTGTGTTATTTTGCTTTATAAAATGATCATCTTGTGGAGAATTTGATTATTTTGTCACCCACTCTTTGGAGGCTGTCTGACCCTGGAATTGTCCTCGGGTCATCCATAGTGCAAGATTTGTTAGGTAATGTGCATTGTTTACCCGTACGTCTGTGGCTATAAACATTCTGGAGGCATTCATGGCATAGGGGATGTGGGAACACACAAAACTCTCTTCAGACATCTCTCTCCCCACTTTGCTCATGTGCATGTGCTTGTCCCGAAACTCCATGCTTAGTCTCCTACGAGACCCGAATGCACTCTGGCATGTTTGGCTGGCTGACTATCCCTGCTAGGTGAGTGACAGCTAGGCTGGAATGAATGGGAGAAAACTGTTTAAAAGGGGAGTCTTCAGGACTGGAAGGCATTTTAAACCACTCGAACGAAAGAACCGAAGATGAGCTGAAGGAAGATGGCTGCTGCAACTCCTGGATAGTTGGTTTGCTCGGTGAAGCTTGCTGCAGGACCGAATTACCTGAAACTCATTCGACAGAGAAGCTCCTTCAAGGACGACTTCTTCCCTTGAGCTGGTGGGAACAACTAACTTGGAAGCCACCTGGACGCCGTCTCCATACTAGTCGAAATTTCATCAGAGTGCTGTTGAAAACTGGATAGCCAGTGTGAAGGATACCAGCTTGTGGACTTTAAAGCACTTAACCTTAAAACCAATGCTTAGCCAGGCTTGTGGCCTCTTCCCTGGGCAGGGCAGGAACCTCCCAACATCCTCCTTCTTGTCCCCACGACTGAAACTCAGGAACAGCAGGATCTGCTGGAACTGCCAGGAACAACTTCCTCAGCTATAGATTTTCGTCATACGTAAGGTACTGTGCTAACGCGGTGTGGAAATCCTTCCTGCCGCGCTGAAAGTTTTTGAAACTTTCCCAACTTTGTTCGCTCCTAATCTGACATATAACTCTTTTTCTGGCAAACTACTTCCAAGAACATTGCCAAAGACTTAACAGTTTACTACCAGAACTGTGCTATCCTATCCAAGATTCTGAACCATTGACTTTGGCTGAGGCCTATTGATTTGAATTGCCTTTTGTAGTGAACTGAAACTATGTGCCCTGCCTATGAAAGTAATTGTGTTTTAATTATTTTAACCTTTGTCTTTCTACCCCTTTTGAAAGTTACTGAAGTGCCATTGTGTTCCCACTTCAGGGGAGCCTAACTTGTTCAGAAACGTCTTGGTTGTGTACTGTAGTGTATGAGATTGTGATATTGAGCTGCTTCTTACTAGTGGAATGTTTTCCAGCTGACTGTGTGAATAAATGTATATTCTTTACCAAGAAACCTTGAATAGTGTTTGAACTGCTGTGATTGCAAGTCCTTTCTGTAACATCTTGTACTGCTCACATCTCTCTTGAGATGAGTCTGGCTGCTCAGCCACTGCTACCACATAAATGTGTAGTACAGGCTTGTACCAAAGGTGAGATTGTGCTTACACCTGTAGTCTTAATTGTGTGTAGTATTCCCAAAGGGTACTGCAAGTAATTCTGCCTAACATAAACCAACCCCTATCCGGATATTGTATGCTAAATAATGGTGGATGCTTTCTTTGTTTATTTTCTATTTTGTTTCTTTCTGTTAATGTTGTTTTGTGCTTTCAATGACGTGATCACTACATTGATATCTGTTTGCTGGTGCTGCTTTTTATAAATAATAAAATGATTTAACAAATAAAATATCACTGACCCCAACATGAACTCCATGAGCTGAAGTTATGCAATAATGTTCTCATCTCTGTGAACAAAGGCAAAAGACACTTTTTCTTGACATATTTTCACATCAGGAAAGAGAAGCAGAAGGGTATATATTAACAGTGGGATAGAGATCGGGGTACACCTGTTTGCTAGTGCACTGAGACAAAGATTTGTAAAGTAATGAGACCAGACGAGTAGCTAGTAAACTGTGGATATCCCCAAACCACAAGACATTAACAGTATATGAATGTTACTAGCTCTTCGTGCTCAGCCACATGCTAATTGTAGCTTGAGTTATTTCTTGTTAGCACAAAGACAATTAGATAGTTGCAAGGATGTTTATTGTATTGTATTGTATTTATTTATCAAGTCCACCTAGCCCTGGGGCATCTGTGCACATTTCTTACAGGTACATGGAAGCAGAGGTATTTACAGTTACATAGTATATATCTGCATTTACAAAAACAGTATTTACATATGACGCTATTTACATATGAAATTGATGGGCTACATAAACAAAGTATGTATTTGACATTAAATATAACAGTGTTTATATAGCCGGGGCTGGGTACTAGTTGTTAGTCCATATTCGTAATGAGCCAAGTTTTGACATTATTTCTGAAGTTGTGGAAGGACTGTTCAGTTCTGAGGGTAAGATGTAAGGTGTTCCAGGTTTTAGCTGCTATACCAGGATGAGGAAGCTTCTGCCTCCAGCCTTTTGGAGCTCAAATCTTGGGATGATAAGGCAGTTGGCTTGTGAGGATCTGGATGGTCGATCAGAGTTTACTTTGAAAATGTCACAGAGGTATATCAGAGCTATGTTATATAAGCATTTGAAGGTAAGTGATAAGGTTTTAAGTCTAATAGTTTGATTGATTGAGAGCCAGCAAGTGCTGCGTCTAAACTCAGAGATGTGGAAAGATTTGCAAAGTTAGTCGCTGCTCTAAGTGCATTTTTCTGAAAGGTTTGTAACTTTTTTAACATGTATTGGCTAGTACCTAGGTAAGGGGAATAGCAATAGTCTAGCTTGGTTAAGACTAGTGCCCTAGCTAGGGTGATGCAATTAGTTGTGGTTAGGAATTGCCTACAAGCGTTGATAAGCTTACAGGTGTAGGCTGTGGTAGGTGCGGTAGAGTTTATTTTGTCTAGTTAAAGAAAGTGAGGAGTCAATGTATATTCCTAAGGTTTTTACGTTCTTCGATACCTTTATGCCATTACCATCAATGATGAATGAATGAATGAAAGTGTTTGTCCAGTCTATTAAGTCTAGCTTGGGTACCTACAAGGAATAACTCTGTCTTATCATTGTTAAGACAGGGTCTGTGTTTTGCTATCCAAGCTTGAATGATTAGATAGATGTCATTTAGGTGTTTGGAGTCTATAGTGTAGTCACCAGTAATGGGGATCAGAATTTGGGTGTCGTCAGCATCATTTGTGTATGAGACACCCAAGTGATCTTGACCCAAGTGATCTTGGTCATCAAATAAAAGTTTCATAAATATATTATAAAGTGCAGGAGAGACACAGGAGCCTTGGAGGACTCTAGATGTGACTGGAACAGGTGTAGCAAAAGCCGTCGGGGCAAATGCGTTATTGAGGAATGTCTGAGTCCAGGAGGTAGCATCGTTAGAGAAATGGGCTGCCAGTGAGAGGTGGTTGCAGAGTGTTTTGTGGTCTACTAAGTTCAAGGCAGCTGATAGATCAATTAACAGAAGGAGGGCAAAGTTGCCTCTGTCTTTTATAGTTTCTATTTGTGTTTCTAGATCTATCAGAGCTGTTTCTGTGCCATGCATTGGTTGTAAGCCTGATTGACGGAGTACTTGTAGGTTTTTGCTCTCCAGGGGATGCTGAATCTGCAGGTAGGCAGCTCTGTCCAGAATTTTTAAGAGGAAGGGCACTGTGGTGATTGGTCTATAGTTAGTCAGGGTATTCAGGTCAAGGGAGGATTTTTTTAAAAGTGGCAGGACCCAGCCGTCTTTCAAATTGGTAGGTACTGTATTGTTTGCAAAGGAGGCATTTATTAGTGAGGTGATGAAGGGTGCAAGGTCCTTTGCTATCTCTTTGATAACTGTTGCTGGACAGACATCTTTCAGACATCTCGATGATTTAAACTTAGAATTATTTCCTCAATTTCCTTAGAGCTAAGGGAGGAGAATTTGAACAGGTGCTGTTGCTCAGGTAGCAGTATTTGAGTTTCGGGTAAGGGTAAGTTTGTGGAAGAACTAGCTTTTTTGGTCTAAATTTTAGTTTGGAGAAACTCAATTATGTCAGAAAGAGCTTTTTGGAGATGGGTGGTACAGTAAGGGATTCTTACTCTCTGAGTATGCTAAAAAAGTTATTTCATATTAGATTTGGCATTATTGATCCGGTCAATGTAGGAATCACATTTTGCTAGGATGATTGCTGATTTGTAAGTGGAAGAGGCTGTAGTAAAATGATCTTCGGTGGGTGTTGAAAGGAGGTTTTTCCAGATGGTTTCAGTGACTCTTTTGTTTTTGCGCGGAGTTCTTATGTTCAGGGTGAACCAAGTGTTCAGGTGTGAGCAAGGTTTAGCTTTTCACATTTTTCGTGGTGCTATCTTATTGATTGCATTGAGTATTATGGCATTGTAGAGGTCCACAACGGCAGTTGGGTCGTCATTGAAGGTTGAGGGGTTTGTGAGGGGTTGAAGAAGTGGGAGTAGCTTATGAGCTGTAATATTCTGCATGTTTCTCGCTGGTCTAGGAGGTGCCGTCAGTTTGTCAGAGTTAGATCGAGTGTCATTTTGTATGGTAAAGAGAATGTGATGATGGTCCGTCCAGGCGCATGGTTGATTGGAAAGAATGTTGATGTCACTGTTGATCTCTGTGATCCAGTCTAATAGTTTTCCTTTGTTGTGGGTGGGTTGTGAGACCGACTGCGATCAGCCTAGACCAGCAATTTTGTTTGCAATGTCTAATGCATTGGGATCCTTAGGGTTGTGACGTCCTAGGTTGAAGTCTCCCAGGAGCATGACTTGCGAGCCAGGCTTGGAGTTGTCTGTTAGGAGTAGAGTTATGTCTTCCTCGAATGAGGAAAGAGGGCCAGGAGGTCTGTACATAAGATGTGTGGTTATGGTTTGCGTGGGTGACATGGGTAGCTTGATTGAGAGGAGTTCTCCTGAAGGGAAGGTTTGAGTAGTGGCAGATCTAAAGCCTAAGGAGGTTTTTGCAATGAATGCTAGGCCACTGCCTGTCGCCAATGTTCTGTCCTGTCTGATAATGGTGTACTTGTCTGGAATATCTAATGAGAGCAATGGACTGGAAGTAGTATGGAGCCAAGTTTCAGTTATTGCTAAGAAGTCAAGGCTGTTAGTGGTTATAAGGTAATCAATGTCTAACGCATGGGCTGTTAATGATCTGGCGTTGATGAGTCCCCCTTTGATGGAAGGGGTTTTATCATTGGTAGCCATTTTAGTTACTTGGGGGTTATTTCCTAAGTGGGTTTTTTTGTTGGTTGAACTGGCAGGTGACCGACCTGTTAGTATAGGTTTGGAGCTGGTTTTAAGAGAGTTTATAGTCAATTATTGGTGGGTTTTGGAAAATCAGTAGCCTAGTATATAGTTTCTAGTTGCAGTCGGGCTGGTTGGTTAGGTGGAGGTCTAGTGGCATATAGTTTTATCCATTGGTCAGGTGTTGGTAGTTGGGCAAAGTTTGGCGTAAATACAGTCAGGTTCCTAGGTCTGGTGATAGTTTGGTCAAGTTGAGATAGGAAAGTTGTGGGCTTGACACTATCCGATGGAGGCAGTTTAGTGGCCATGGATAAGGCAAAGTTTATCTTTTTGGTATAGTTTGAGTATTCCAATGCGCATCTTTGGCATATTTAGGTACAATGGTGCCAAGCATGGGACCTGCCTTATTGCACATGATGTATGCTGCCAAGCTAATTAATGCACTTGCAGTAACTAACCAAGATAGGTGCATGACTGAGTTATGGTTGTCAGCACAGATTTAAGGATTAGGCAATTGTATGACAGGTGCAAGTGTCCATGGCACAGCAATGCTAAGGCTATGTCTGGTGAGGGCAGAAGCACTATAAGAGTTGCAATGGGTTGCTATGCATAGCACAGTGGGCATACAATAGGCTAGGCACAAAAATCCATAGGGTGCAGTGGGCTGCTAGGCATAATACAATAGGTATACAATAGGCTAGGTACAAGACTCTGCAGGGTGCAGTGGGTTGTTAGGCACAACACAGTGGGCATACAGTAGGCTGGATCCAATACTCTGTTGGGTACAGTGGGCTGCTAGGCATAATACAGTGGGCATACGATAGGCTTGGTACAATAATTATATCGGGTGCAGTGGGCTGTTAGGCACAACCCAGTGGGTATACAGTAGGCTATATACAATATTCTGTTGCGTACAGTGGGCTGCTGTTGTCGCATATTAAATAGTACAAGTTATTTACGTGACTTGATGGGTAAACAGTTGTAGACACATGCATGGCTAGCCACATTACTGACTAGAGACATAACAAGTAATTAAATTGTTTGGTAATACGGTATGGTAAGCAGAAATAGGCTGCTGTAATACAGGCAGATAAGCTGCTACTGATTAATATGATGAGCCAGTAACATACTGGTTGTTACAGGTTAGTCTAGGGAGAGCAGACAGCTAGACTGCTGCAAGGACACCCTTGATTTTGTAGTGAGAAATAGTTACATAGATATGGCATGGGAGAAGAGTGAGGATTGGGGATATGTATGGCTTGTACCAAGATGGAACGCTAAGAGTTGGCGTAATGCGTAGATACAATTAGATTACCCTTAGGCTGGAGTATGCATTGGGCATTTGGTACGCATGTAGGGGGGTTAGATAGATGTTACCGACAGTCGATCAGGCAAGATATGTACATTTGGGGGAAGTGCGTAACTGTGAGCCTTAGCCTGGAACACTGGAAGGCAACTATGGAGGCTAAAGATCTTAACAATGATAAGGCGAGCACTCTTACCGCATGGGTTAATGGATGCAAGGTGGCTAACAGGTGCTAAAGGCAGCAGTGTTTGAGCGTTATGGTAGAGGGCGTGAAGGTCGTAGGCGTGGACACAATGTAGAACAGGTTGCAAAGTTTGGGATGGTCCGATGGTCCGCCCGGCTCTGACAGACTCGGGATAGGGCCTTTGATTAGGCCATAGATGTTGGCCTGCTGCCGCCACCCGGCGGAGTGTGATAGGCTTAAATGCCCTATCGACTGCGTCCTCACGATGTGAGTTGCTAGCCAACCATGTAAACACACTGATACAGTTAGGCTTTTAGAGCACTCGCTGTGCGGCCACCATTTTATAGTGCCAACACAAGTTTTCAATGAATGGGCAGGCACGTGGGGGCCACAGAGACATGGCTGCACGTGGTTTTTGGTGTGCAAGGGGGTTTGAATCAGGCGGGAAGCTGTAGATGGATGCTCCGCTACAAGGAAGACCTCAGAGCTTCATATGCAGGGGTTCAAGCTGCAAAATAGCTCTTCTCATGCAGGCTGGTGAAGCACAACTGCTCCAGCCATTGCCAGGTGATTTAATTTGGTGTTCACAGTCTACACGTGTTTCGGCATACTGTCTTTGTGAACGCTAGACTTCTTGTTTGTAAGGATCTTCGGTTCCATGTGGTCCAACTGTGAAAAAAGTTGTTTGCAAGAATTGCAAAAATTGTCTACAGAAATCATCCTGTTTGCCAAAATCTTAAAGGCTAGAATTGCCAATGAATAATAGATGGTCCAAATCAACATGAATTCTAGCCATGACAAAGACAGTATGTCGAACACATGTAGGCTGTGACCACTGACAATCCGGTGAAAATTAAATACTGATTTATGAACACCATTGCAACTATCTAATTGTTTTTATACGTATAAGAAATAACTCAAGTTACAATTATCATGTGGGTAAGCACAAACAACTAGTAACATTGTTAGACATATACATAAACAGTGACATCTGCAAGCAGTAGTCAGCATGTGTTCCCTCTCGGATCTGAATAAATATCTAAGAATGGCATTTTTAAATGGCATATTTAATCAAAAATGAAATTCTTTGGAATATCAAATCTTTGTGAGGGAAGCTCGTAGAAACATAAGATTATTTGCAAATCGTACACATGGAATATATATATATATATATATATATATATATATATATATATATATATATATATATATATATATATATATATTCTTTCCATATAACATTTGCATGGGTGGTCATTGAATGATTTAAAGATGAATAGGAAAAACACTTATTATTTAAAATATTTCTAAACACCGGGACATTTAAGGTCTTGAATTATTCCTCCTTAGGTTTAGAATTCAGTGATTTACATTTTATTCATCTCACAAATCCCCATCAAAATTTGTCACAAAAATGAAATTTCCATTTTAGACTAGGAATTTGTTTACCCCTACCTTTGCAGTCACGAGTGTAAAATCATTCCTAGTCACAAGGCTGGGTTGTAGCGGAAAAAGATACAATAGCATTACAACATGGAGGAGAATTAATTAAGAAAAGAAGATTAATATTGAAGAATATTCTTTGAAACAACAGGGAGGAGATGGCTGGGGAGAACTGCCACCTGCAGAATGATTGCAAGGCAAGCTGGCAATATGAGTAGGACTGGGTTTCAAGCAACCAGCAAAGCAGGAACCTAACGAAGTGTGGCAGTTCCAGAGAGAGGGTCCAAGCTGATTTTCAACAAACAAAAAGCCACATTTAAAAGGGTAAATAAAAACCAAATGTAATGCTAAATTCAACCTACTGACTGTCCATAGTAAAATCTTGGTAATCAAAGGGTCTAGTAATTGAGGGGAAATTGTATATTGAAAAAATTCCAGGTGCTGTGAAACATGGTGCCCTGTGTAAGCCATTTAGAATTAACATAAACTTCACATTCATTTTCCCATCGACAAATAGGGTACATTTCTGCCGGACCACACAGCCCAAACTGCTAGATGGATTTGGACCAGGTCCGACACAACTTGGGCTTGAATCGTTTAAAAGAGGCCTTTTTGTGGTTTGGGGTTATTCTGTAGTCTTTTAAATATTTGACAGAGAAGGGGGTGCCCCCTTCTCAAAAATAGATAGCTATATCTCAGGTATATTTCCAAAACCGGGGGATATCCGAAAATTAAAAGCAGGAAAAAAAGCAATTTGCTGGCCAAGATAATTGCCAATGGCATTAGTCTAGAGGTGGGGGGTGGCTAGTAATCACCAAGTGAACTTTGGGATTCAGAGACTAGGGTCTAGTTTTGCAAGACAAAGCTTTTCTATAACCTCGGCTGTAACCTCAAATAGCCAACATCTCAAAGCAAACTGAATCACAGAAACAGTGTATGTTGTCTGGGTAAGGGAGAGGGTAGAGGAGGTGAGGAGGCCATTGGGTGGTGGGGGTACCCAGCACAGATGATGGGGGCATTTGGTGAGGGCATGTGGGGCAATACAGCATTTTTTCAGCAGTTTTTCCAATATTTGCAGCTTTAATAACCTATAGATAACCAAGGCTATCTGTAATTCATATATAAAATGATGACAGATAGCCGAGGTTTTCTGTCGTTCTGTAACCACAGCTATAAAAAAAAAGTTAACAGTATAAAAAAAGATATTTTGACATTTACAGTGACGTTGGGGGTGAAAAATAAATCGCCGGCATCCAGGACTCCGATCTAGGCAGTAACCAGTACTTACCCTGCTTACCTTCAAAGCAAGGTAGCAGCTGGCACCCTCAGGCCATGTTGCCTAACAAAAGAGCACAAGTTAAAAACCTGCTTAGAGCAATGTGGTCTGTGGGGGCAAGCCCTTTCCTTCCATTGACGCTAAGCAGAGTAAGTTCTGGTGACTGCCTGGATGGGAGACAGTCCACAGTTCTGGAGGTCCTGTGTTTTTTTTAGTTTTAAGGACATCACAACACATTAAGAAATGATATGGCATCTGCATTATATTATTTTTGTAAACATGTTAATGTCAGTCCTTTAAAGTATTGCAACTAGAGTCCATTTTTTTGACGTTTGGGAAAATGCATTCTGATATTTGTAGTTTCCTGATCAAGATTGGTGGAATCATACCACCATTTTACACTTTTTGTCTAACATAGTTTGAACATTGTTTATATATTTGAGTGAATATATGGTATGTGTACTGTTCAAGTTATCTTTATAAATCAGAGTACTGTAGGTGAGGAGGGGAAATGAGAGGGAAAGTAAGCCATGAGTATATGCCCACGATGTGTCAAGAGAGTTTGCAATCCTGGACACTGGTGCAGGAATTTGCCCCTGATTGTGGCTGATTATTAGGGCACAAGTAAAGGACACGTGGGTGGACAGCATAACTTTTTTTCAGAGGGTGGACGTAATCCCTTTTTTTATTTTGAGGTTGGCAAGTTTGCTCAAGTATTTGTCAACCAGGATTTTACTCAGGTTGTCATGTTTCCAGTGCAGATGCTTACCCAAAAGACCACAAGCACTTGTTTCGTACCGGTATTTTGTCTACCAGGGAATATTTCATAATAGATTGCTGGGTGGAAAAGGTTAGCACATTTTGTACATTGCCATCATATTTATTAGAACATTTTCTCTCACAGGTTATGTTTCTGGTGTTCATAACTTTTTTTTAAAGTCCAATGCTATTTTGTCTTGGGCACTTTCTTTCTTATGGGAAGGAACTACATTTGTATATTTCACTGTAAGATATATGTTGACTTACTGCTTGTACATTCATGGATACCAGTTTTTGATTTTCGTAATGTGTCTCCTCCTATTTATGTCTATTATTTTTTTGTAAATGTATATACAGATTATATTATAGTGAACATGTCTTAGATTTACATTTTGAACAAATAGGAACATACTAAGCAGTGTACTATGTATAATTCAGATTCATCTGTTACCAACGTACTACAAAGGAAACCTTCACAAGTAGTGATGTGAAGCATGTGTAGCTGTTTACTGTTTTAAACAATGTACTCATTGTTATGAACTATTCTAAAATGTTAATATCATATTTTTAGAAACGTAACAGCAGTCTAAATATTGGCAAATATGATGAGTGTCTGATGCCATTAGTTAAATAATGGTTGAAGTCATCTATGATGCTATTTGCAATGTCACCAGTTATATCATCAGTGATGGCATCCGTGATGTCATAGTTGATGTAATTAGTGATGTAATCAGTGATGTCATCATTGTGGACATAGGATGCACTACAGTGGGCACAAAGTCAAGGTGGCTTAAGCAGAATTTCCTGGGTTTTGTTGTGTTAAGTCCTTACCTTAATGCCCCTGCAACTAGAGTTTTTTTTTCCTTGAAAACACGTTGCATGGATGTGAAGTTGAGAATTTAATGTAACAACACCCTGTGTCATTTTTTTTAAACACTTTATTTAAGCAAACAGGCAGACAGAAGCGTGAGTCGAGGGACTGTGCGTGTGTGGGGTGCCTGAGACTGTGGGACTTATTTGCTTGCGTGTGAGAGGCATGTTGAGGAGAGAGAGTTGATGAGGGTTCGGTTGTCTGCGCTGGGAGTGGCTGAACCGAGTGGGAAGGCTTTGCTGGGAGGAGTCGGGGTGAGAGTCAGGGAGAGGAGCAGTGTGCTGCTAGATTTTGTGGGGCAGACGGGGAGGTGGGAGGAGTTATGAGAATGTGAGGACTGTGTGTAACATTGGTGGGGTAGGTCCACATCATCCTTTTGGATGGGGAAGCGCCTTCGTGGGTCCGCCCACGCATTCGATAATAAGAAAGAAAGAATGAAAGAAAGAATGAAAGAAAGAAAGAAAGAAAGAAAGAAAGAAAGAAAGAAAGAAAGAAAGAAAGAAAGAAAGATGGGAAACATGCATTTCTTTTAATTAAATTAAATTGATTAAATAAAGAATGAACATACAGCCTTGAACCATGGTCTGCCAGAGTTTGAGGCACAGCATTTAATCACTAGGCCACTATGGCTTGGTGATTCATGAGGCATACATTGCATACTTAGCCTATAATTTAATGTGTTCAATGAAAAAAGCTAGCTGTGAAACATGTGAAAATCCAAACAATAACATCATTCTAGGTATGAAACTTGTGAAAATCCAAACAATAACATCATTGTAGCATAATGGTTAAGTGCTGTGTCTCAAACTCCTTAAGGCCAGGGTTCTCTAATAGCAGCTTTAAGCATAAATATGATTTTATTTATTTTTTCTGTTTTATACTGTTGCCCAGAGTCCTCTTTTTGAATACATGTGCAGTGCAAAGGGGAATGTGTGGTGTGAAGGTGTGCATGTCAACTGAGAGTCTGTGCATGCAATGTGTGTGTGTGTTTGATGTGAGCGTGTTTGTGTGTACATGGTGTAAAGTTGTTTTTGAGGGATAGTTGCAAGCAGTTTATAATGTTGTGGTAAATAAATGTGTTTGTTATGTTTAATGCATGTTTAATTCTGCAACAACTGTGTAATACATGTCCCATCTTTGTCACTAATGTTGCAGTAAATACATCTTTTTCACAATAAATCCATATTACAAAATGGAAAGTGCCTGCAGGTACATGCCGATTGCGACCTCTCATTTCAAAACATCCTTGCGCTGAGAAGTCCTTGCCCCAGCTGGCTCCGACTAACTGGGCGCGGCCAAACAGAACCTGCGGCGAAATGGTCACGCCATAATGTTGTGCACCTAACTGCCTATGCCGAAATGTCCTGTCCCATGCTCCAAGCCCCTGGTTTTATGGCTGTTCTCTTCGGGACTGTTGTGATACATCACACAACCCCAACTTAACACATTTAAGAAGCACAGAAATAGGAACAAAATGACTGGCTGCAAGAATAACATAAGCCCGTGTAGTTTCTGCACCCATAGCGAAAATAAAAAGCTGGCACTCATGAATATACGCACATCACTGCTTAGCTTCAAAGTGAGGAAGGGACCAGCCCCTCAGGCCATGTTGCTCTCAGTGGTCTTCTATCATTGTCTTGTGTATTAGGCAGCATGGCATGACAGGGCTTTCCCTTTCCTCAGTTTGAAGCTAGGCAGAGTCAGTCCTGGTTACTGCATGGATGGGAGCCCTTGGTCAGCAGTGATTTTTCACCTTTGATAGCACTGTAGCTATAAAAATATCTATTTTATTTCTTATGTATAAAACATTGCAGTCTTTGAGAACTCCCAGTGTTTTTAGTTAATACCCTTTGCGATTAAAGTATTTGCATAGGATCACACACTTTGGTTAATCAGCGTGCTACAAGCCCCTTGTTTTATGGCCAGTCTTTTGGTGACTGTTATGATACATCGCACGACCCCACCCACCTGCATATAAGCAGCACAGAAAAGGGCTGCAAGAATAAAATATGCCCAGGTACTTTTGCTCCCATCGGGAAAATCAAAAGCTGGCACCCATGAATATACGCACAGTAAGTGGCCACATTTTGTTTTGTTGTAAATTTGCTTTTGTTAAGTTTTCAAGTGTGAGTCATGTTACAGAAAACATTTCAGAGCTTAAGGTTACAAAACAAACCCAGAAGATTCATTATTTTTCGTACATATATTTTCAAATGCATTGCTCTTAATTGGATATTGTATTAATACATGACTTTCCCTCCCCTCTTTCCCTCCCCCCTCCCCCTATGGGTCATTGTAGCATGTATCAACTGAAGATCACAGTTTATGTGTATTGTAGGGATCACTTCCAGAGCAAGCGTACATGTGAGTAATACAAGGCACATTTTTTTCAATTTGTTTCCTGCCCATCGCCTTCGTGAGTATTGGTTTTGCCACGAAAAAGTCCACTGGAGAGATATTTGTTCTTAATGTCCATCCATAGGGCCTCAGATTGTGATTATCTCCCATGTAACAACGCTGTTATGAGCTCCATTATGCATATGTTAGTGGCAACATTGATCCATTCATTTTTGGTGGGGGCTGACATGGATTTCCATTTCATGATGAGTGTTGCTCGAGCTGCTAGTAGTAGTTGTGGGGCCAGGCCTCTCACTCTGATCCATTCATCTTCGTCCTTCTCAAGACCAAACAGTATGAGATGAGGATCAGCTGTTCTGGTAATGCCATGGATCTCTCTGATCCAGCCCAGGACTTTGTTCCAGAAAACTATTATTCGGGCATACCCCCACCACATATGCCAGTAATCAGTGTTTTCTCCACATCCTCGCCAACAGTTTGGATTGGCCGTTTGGAACATTTTTGATAGCCTAAGAGGATCATATTGCCATCTATGCAACAATTTGATCGCATGTAGTTTGTATTGATTCGAGATGGATGTTTGTGTAGCAGCTTGGCATATTGTTCCCCACAGGTCCGGGGTGATCTGTTCACCAAAATCTTGTTCCCATCTGCCTCTCAATGATTCTGTAGTCCCTCCTCCCCCTCCTATTAGTTCTTTGTACATAGCCGATATCAGGCCCTTCCTTTCTGTTCTTGAGTCTAGCATCTTCTCAAAGGGTGTGAGATCTCTCATCAGTTTGGGATTCCACATCAGTCTTGTCAGAATGCCCTTGATTTGTATATATTGAAAGGTAGATAGTGGGCCTATTCCCAGGGCCTCCGTTAGTTCTGGGAGTGAGATGAAGGAGTCCTTTTTTGCAGTTGTCCAGCCCTCTCCAAGCGGCTTCATACCACGCCTGAAACCTTTCTACATTTGGAATGTGATCATTGATTCCAGGGGACCATAGATGGCTAAGGGGGGCAGGCCATGTGGTAATGTTTTGCATATTTTTGCCCTGTGTCCAAATGTCCCATATAGTGCTCAATATTGGGTGTTCTTTAAGTTTTTTACGAATCCTCTTCTTGTAGGACCAGAGCCACTGAGATATTGTGGCTGGCGAGAAGTAGTGGTTGTCCATATTGACCCATTGAGTGTTTGTGTGGTTGCACAGATGAGGGATCAATACTCTAAATTGGGAAGCCTCATAGTATTTTTGTAGGTTAGGGAGCCCAACCCCACCCTTATCTTTGGGGAGTATTAAAGTCTCATATGTAATTCTCGCTTTCTACCCTCGCCAAAGAAATTATCCAATGGCTCCTTTGGTCTCAGCAAAGAAACCTTTCGGGATCCTGATGGGTAACATTTGGAAGGGATATAGGAACCGGGGGAGGGATACCATCTTGATTGCGTTAAGTCGTCCCAACCAAGATATCATGAGCCTGTCCCATCTTGTCAGGTCAGCCTGGAACTGTTGTAGCAGGAGGGGAAAATTCGCCTCATAAAGGTCGTTCAAATTTCTGGTTATTTGTATCACCAATTGTTGTAATTTTGAGTGTTCAATCTTGAGACCTAATGTGGGGAATTTGATGGCATTCTCTTCTTTCTGCCCCTGTAAGGGGAAGAGTGTAGACTTCATTTTGTTTACCTTAAAGCCTGAGAGTTTACCGTATTCCTCCAACAGGAGGAGGGCTTGAGGGACGGATGTTGCGGGATACTGTCTTTGCTATTGTCAGAGAGAGCGCTCTCAGAGTTTGCAGAGTCCTTTGCATGCCCTGTTTTGATTTAGATAAAAACCTTTTAACTTCACACGCACTTGGTTGTGGCCTCATTCCCTCCTGGGGTGTGTCCTTTATTGCCTCTCAAAAGGGGGGTTTTCTACCTCATTGGGGGACGCTTACTTTCAGTGGTGACCCCATAGACGTGATTCATCTTAATTGTCCCCTTTTGGCACGAGATCACCCCGGCCGCAGTGGAGACGCAAGGCGAGGCCGCTTGAGAGAGCTGCCCGCCTATGGCAACAGGTAAGATTAGACGTGCGCACACAGTAGGGCGAAAGGGTATGGGTCCCTCTCCAAAAAACCATTAGTACCGCTCGCCAGAGCCAGGGGCGGCCATTAAGTGTGAGGCAGCGCTGCCTGGATGGACCAAGTCCGGAGAGTCTCGGATCCAGACGGGCACGTGAGTATTAAGTGCGAGTGACAATAAAAGGAGTGGGAGGGAGACCAGGGTATAGGAGGTCAGGTGAGCTAAAGAAGAAATATATTCTAAGGGGCTAATTAACGGGTACTTCAATACATTAATACTATCCTCTTTCTCTGCATATGGCCAGTAGGATAATAAGGTGAAAAAGGAAAAAAAACGGGAACCTAGCTCTGCAAGGAGGTCGAAAGCGGTGCTGCATAGTGCTATCTTGACTAGTACTGGGAATAAATGGAATAGTGGAAATAGAAATAGAGGTGTCTGAAAAAAGGGAGACATGGGGCCTCATTACACGGAAGGCGGTAGCCATGGCGCTATCAGCGCCATGGCTACCCCCTTACCGCCGTCGGAGGCCAGGTTCCCGGAAAAGGGACTTACCGGCCTACTCCGACCTTTGCGGGACCGGTAAATCCCCATACCGGGAACCATTCCCCATTCCCATTTGAGCCCCATAGGTCTCAATGTGAATGGGGAAGGAGCAAATAACGGTACCGCAATTTGCGGTCCCTTTATTTGCACTTAAGTCCCTCAGCGGGTCCTGTCCTTAACGTGTGGCCTGACCACACGTTAAGGACGGGACCCACTGAGGGACCTCGTAGTAGGGCGGTGGGGATTACCAGCACCAGTGCCCTTACCGTGCCGGTAATCCCCTACCGCCTTCCGTGTAATGGGGCCCATGGTGTATAAATTAGAAAATGCTTTTTCTCTTCGCTTCTTCTTTCTTGTGGGTGAATTAATGCTAGTCAAAATACTATAACCTCTAAGGGACGAAGGGAAGAACTGGGTGAGAGACAGTGGTTCTTTTCAAAGAAAAATTACAGGGCAAGAAAAGGGAGGGTCTTTGTTACATGTTGTACGTTAAGTTTTTGTAAAGGTCTATTTTGTGTTAAATATGTTATGCCATTTATGTTAAGAAAAATTGCACTAAAAAATAATAATGTTGGATGAATGATATAAAGGGGGATCCTGTGGTATGGTCATTGTAAGTGTGACCCAGTGAGATTCAAGACAGATGTATTGTGAAAAAGCATTTTTAGCATTTGAAGATTGTTAGTGCTAAAACACACACACACACACACACACACACACACGAGGCCACAGCGATAGGCACAGATAACACAGGGGGGTGAACGACTAAAAAGACAACATGAGGGCAGAAACACCCCTGGCCCATATTTGTACAAATCTACCTGGCTATGCAGAACGTATAACCAAGTACCATGACCAGTAGGTCACAGAATTAAAAAGAGAGGGGCTACCCCAGGTATGGCCACAAGGAGGGTTGTTTGACAAAAGTGTATTGGACATGGTTGCCACATGTATATTCATAAAATATAAAGGAAAACAATTTCATAATAGAAGAGAGATACTCGATCTGTGGAGACTGTTTGAAGTCCCCCCACTTAAAAGAAAAGACATGGCACCAGAACAGCCTGCTACTACCAACACTCCACTGGCAGCTAACGAGAGTGAAGGTAAGGTTAGGGGGAAAGAAGGGTCAATAGAGGTAACACAGCTGTACCCTCTCCTAAACAAGCCAGTGCCCGCCGAAGGGTATAGTGATCCTGTGTATGTGCCCACCGCTACCACCGCAGCTACCCCACCATATGATTGCCCCAGGACTAGTGGACAGGTAAGTACTCCTACAGTAGACATTGAAAAACTAACAGAAGACATACATTCCCGACTCTCTATGGCCAGAAATTAGCTATCTATAATACGAACCATATGTGAACAGAGTGGAACGAGTATGTCAAGAACAGAACAACCACCAAGGGTACAAACACGCGACAGGTCCTCAGAGGAAGGGTGGAAAAAGGGGGAAATATTATTCCGGATAGAGGAAGAGCCAACTAGAATAATAGAATTGGAACCACAAGATCACGGAGAACACATGGGGAGGAAGGGATGGCCACTGGGGGAGTGGAAGAGCTGTGGTGTGATATAGAAGAGGATGAGCAGGACGCTGGAAGACTGTGGGTAGCAGCAGGGGGAAGATCAGGGAGGATGGATGAGACACCCCTGGGAAGGGCCATGGAAGAAGTGTGCATGGAGGCTAAGAAACAGGCTGGGAAGAATGGCCACGCTGGGGAGAAAAGGGTTGAAGGTAAGTACCGGATAAGGAACCAAAAGTAAACTACAGCTTCCATTGATACACAGAGGGGGAGGGAGGCCAAACTACATACCCTGGGCTCAGATGGATAAGGCAAATTTACTACAATTATTGCCCCCGCTGTTGGGAGGAGCAAGTAAGTGGATATATGCATTTGAGAAGCATACAGCGGGAGTGCCATTAGCTGTGGGTGACGTCAAAAGTTTGTTGGTATCAGCAGTAAGAGACCAAGCTGACAGGATCTGGACAAAGGCTGGTTTTCCAGGAGTAACACTAGACTGTGACCACCATGATGGAGCCTCCTTTAATACAGTATGTGCAAGAATCTGGGAAGCCTTAAGAGAGACCTTCCCAGACAGGCCAGATTTACAGTCAGTAATGCAATGTACCATGGATGATGGGGAAGATGCTATGGATTTCATTTTTCGAGTGCAGGAGTTGTGGAGAGCGGAGACGGGGACAAACAGGGTTCAATCAATGTCCGTGTTTTACTTTATAATAAAGAGGGGGCTCCCAAAAGAAGTTCAAAAAGCACTTGACAAAATAGCAGGGATTGAAGCGAAAGGCTGGCCAGAAATTCTAAGTATAAAAGTGCACGACCGCAAGAGAATTAAAGAAAGAGAGAAAGAGATAGTACAGAAAAAGTTGGCAGACAAGCAAAATGAATACAGACAAAACTGGTGAAGGTTGCCGCAGCCGTAGCAGCACTCCCCACAGATAGGGATGCAGAGGGGGAGGAGGGACCAGCAGCGATAAAAGGGAGGATGGCAGCAAATTGGGTAGGCACTGAACAGGCACAGTGGAATGGACAGGAGCAGTACGGAGGACCGTAGTGGCAAGTGGGGAGTCCCCGCGGAGGAAGTGGTGGGTACAGAGGGCGCAGAGGGGGTGGTCAGGGGTACGGAGTAAATGGCAGGTACGGGGGCAGGGACCTAGAGGAGGACAAGGTATCTGCTGGAACTGTGGGAGATGGGGACACTTCTTACGTGAATGCAGGAGCAGGCCAAACAAGAATTATCAAGATGATCAACCGTACGGTCACCCGCATCCAGGAAGCCCAAATGGGTTGCCAATGAGAGGGGGGCAAGGACAGCAGGAACATAGATGCCCAGAACAACTCAGGTAGCAACCACACAATGTCCAGCAGCACCCACAGTGCAGCAAACATATACCACATACACAGGACAATCCCTTCGTTACAACAGCAAACGGTGCCCCTGCACCGCATGGGGGAGTGGCGGTGGTATCAGGAAATGTTTTCAATCAAGGGGGGACCATGAGACACCCAGCATAGGACAGCCCAAAGAGAGCACTTGCGTGCCCTGTACTATCGACAACCCTCAATGCAGCAGAGGAACCATTGATAGGGGCGGAGATAGGGAACAAACAATTTATTTTCATGGTGGATTCGGGAGCTGAGAAGTCATGTTTGCGTGAAGGCCGGTTTCTGCTATCTAATCGTAAATTGGAGACGGAGGGGTTCTCTGGGGTGGTGGTCGAAGTTCCTTACACAGAAGAATTAGATGTCACAGTGGGGGGTAAAACAGTAAGGGCACCCCTATTGTACTATGAACAGTCACCGATTAACCTACAGGGGGGGATCTCTTCAGTAAGCTCAACATGACCATATCCTTCACGGAGAGAGGAATAGTCTGCTCAACACCAGAGATTTTTCCTATGCGCGTTATGCTGGTGGTGCATGCGCGAGAAACTGCCCCAGAAGTGCGCGGCATACCAGTGGACCCTGACATGTTTATTCAAGGATTAAAAACATTGACACAGGTGGTCCCAGAATTGAAAAACCTAGAATGGAGGGTGCCCGCAGAGTTTATTTTCTGCACCATTGCACGCCTGGAGATAGTCCCTGGGACAGTGATGTCATTGGATTTACACGCAGTCCAGAAATCAGCCAAAAGAATAGCAGTCGTCGCAATGGACATACACGGCTGCGAGTGGCGCATAGTTTTGTGCAACAATGCTGACATTGCATTAAGAGATTTGTCAGACGAAGACCACTTCACAGACTCAGATAGTGATGGGGAAATAATAATTGAAATAGCAATCCCCTGCGACATCATGATACAGGAAAGACAAGGGCCAGTACAACTAATGGCTGTGGTGGGAGCACCATCTTCTTTATTTGATGATTCATGCAATCGGTGCCGAGTAACCTGTGGACCACTGGCCTCCACGATGTGGGACTATTGCATGAGGTGACACCAGTTAAGATAAAGCTCAAACCGGGAGCCTTGCTACCCATAGTGAAACAATACCTCCTGTCCCGGGAAGCTGAAGAAGGGATAAAAGAAACAGTCAGCACATTATTAGCACAAGGAATAATAGTTCCCTCAAAGTCACCATGTAATACCTGTATTTACCCCATTAAAAAAGCAAAAGGTGGAGCGTGGAGGATGATCCAAGATCTACGCCCACTCAATGACGTCATCCAAAAAGAGTTCCCTTTGGTCCCCAATCCTGCATCTATCCTGTGCAGCATCCCAAAAGATGCGTCTCACTTCACATTGGTAGATTTGAAGAACGCATTCTTCTCAATAACACTTGCAGAAGAGTGCAGATATTTAACGATACGAGCACTGCAGACTACCCCAGGGTTACTGCAAAAGCCCCAGCATATTTAACCAAATTCTACATGAAGATCTAGGGAATATGACAGCAGAGAGTGCAATTATTCAATACGTGGATGATTTGCTGATCTGCGGAAAAAATTAGGAGTGTAGAAAAGATTCTAATACACTCCTGACATTGTTGGCCCACAAATGTTACAAAGTTTACAAAGAGAAATTGCAGTACTGCCAACGAGAAGTGTTATACCTGGGACAGCTAATTTCAAAAGACAGCAAGAAAATAATACCAGACAGGGTAGCGGCCATTACAGCAGTAGGAAGACCAAAAACAGTTAAGGAAATGCAAACATTTCTTGGTATGTGCAACTATTGTCGAGCATGGATCCTAGATCACGGAGCAAACACGAGGCCCTTATTGCAGGGACTTAACCCTTTAAGTGCCATGGGTATTTCTCCCCAGTGCCAGGGCCTTTTTTGGTGATTTTGGTATGTGACAATTCAATGGCTTGTAACTTTTTTGTTACATGAGATATCTCGGCCAAATTTGGCTCCTTTTTTTCCCACATGTAGGCGGTCGTAACGGCACCCAGGAATCCCATGTTGCTGTAAGGGGGTGAGAGAAAATCAGGAAAAAGTGCGAAAATGTTGGGTTTTTTCAAAAAATGCAAATAAAATGATGTACAAAGAAGCCTGCGGTTTTTTCCTTGTAAGAGCTAGGAACAAATGGTTTGCTGTGCTGAGTTCCCCAGTTTCGTGGCTTTCAGGAACAGGTTGAGTGGAAATGGAAAAAAATTATTTTGATGTAGTTATGAACCGTTTTGTGAGAGGTAGGCGATTTTTGCCATTTTTGCCAATTGGACATGCATGGACGGAATGGAAGAAAAGGCAGGAAAGCCAAATTGGAGGACAGAAAGGCATATATTTCTGAAAAGTAGACAAAATTTCAAGTTTAGGAAGGGGTGATTTACATAGGTCAGGCAACAACTAGGTAGGGGAAACTGCCATCGAATGGGGGAAAAGCGGGAAAATGACTGACTGTGTTGGACATGGTTGGCTTGGTACGGCAATGGCTTCTATGAATTTTGAGAAAAGCAATGCTCCGCTAGATTCCCCCGACTCTTGCAGTTAGGAGAGCATACAATTTTTGTAGTGTTTTTACAAAACAAGCATTACCACAAGCAGAACACTGAGCCATGGTACACAGGAGTTTTACGCTCACGGCCTGACCAGACGCACTTAGCATGTGTAAATTGGGAAAACCAATGTGGTGAGGAATGACAGAAAATTTTTTTGTGAAAGAGCACAGGCAGACCTTTTCAAAGGTAGGTGACTTGTGCAGGTTACAAAAGTGTATGGTGGCTAAAGCAGCGACTAAATGTAGGTCACATTTGGGAAAAGAAAGGGTTGTGAGACAAAGGGCACCAGCAAATGGGTCAAAACGTTATGAAAACCACACAAACACAACACATGGCCTACCGTACCGCGTTCCCACAGGTGTCCCGATGAAAACAGTACCCCACATGTGTGGGTGCACCTACCTCTCCGCCAAGGGGAAAGCCTAAAACACAAGTAACCCCAAGTCTGTTTTGAGAGCGAAATCTCAGACATTCTGCCGACCGGCACAACGTACAGATATGGGTCTCGGGTGTCCAAGCCACTGAGGAAAACAGGGAACCCCATGCATTTCCGAAAAGAGGGCACCCCTGGAAATCCACAGAGGTATGATTTGCGCACATCGCCCCAGATTTGATTACCCAGACAGCCCCGCAAAGTCCGAAATGTAGGGAAAAAAATGCCTTTTCCGCACATTTTGCTCGACGCACCCATCAAAACACGCCCCCAAAAAAACATGGCCTACCGTCACGCGTTCCCTCACATGTGTGGGTGCACCTACCTGGCCGCCAAGGGGAAAGCCTAAAACACAAGTAACCCCAAGTCTGTTTTCATGGCGAAATCTCAGACATTCTGCCGACCGGCACAACGTACAGATATGGGCCTCGGGTGTCCAAGCCACCGAGGAAAACAGGAACCCCATGCATTTCCGAAAAGAGGACACCCGTGGGAATCCGCAGAGGTATGATTTGCGGACATCGCCCCAGAATTTATTACCCAGACAGCCCTGCAAAGTCCAAAATGTGGGGAAAAAAACGCTTTTTTGGCACATTTGGCTCGACGCACCCATCGAAACACGCCCCCAACAACACATGGCCTACCGTCACGCATTCCCACAGGTGTCCCGATGAAAACGGTACCTCACATGTGTGGGTGCACCTACCTGGCCGCCAAGGGGAAAGCCTAAAACACAAGTAACCCCAAGTCTGTTTTCAGAGCGAAATCTCCGACATTCTGCCAACCGGCACAACGTACAGATATGGGCCTCGGGTGTCCAAGCCACCAAGGAAAACGGGGAACCCCATGCATTTTCGAAAAGAGGACACCTGTGGGAATCCGCAGAGGTATGATTTGCGCACATCGCCCCAGATTTTATTACCCAGACAGCACCGCAAAGTCCAAAAAGTCGAGAAAAAAACGCTTTTTCCGCACATTTCGCTCGACACACCCATCGAAATACGCCCCCAACAACACATGGCCTACCTTCACACGTTCCCACAGGTTTCCCGATGAAAACAGTACCTCACATGTGTGGGTGCACCTACCTGGCCGCCAAGGGGAAAGCCTAAAACACAAGTAACCCCAAGTCTGTTTTCAGAGCGAAATCTCAGACATTCTGCCGACCGGCACAACGTACAGATATGGGCCTCGGGTGTCCAAGCCACCGAGGAAAACAGGGAACCCCATGTATTTCCGAAAAGAGGACACCCGTGGGAATCCGCAGAGGTATGATTTGGCACATCGCCCCAGAATTTTTTACCCAGACAGCACCGCAAAGTCCGAAATGTCGGGAAAAAAACACTTTTTCCGCACATTTCGCTCGACGCACCCATCAAAACACGCCCCCAACAACACATGGCCTACCGTCACGCGTTCCCACAGGTGTCCCGATGAAAACAGTACCTCACATGTGTGGGTGCACCTACCTGGCCGCCAAGGGGAAAGCCTAAAACACAAGTAACCCCAAGTCTGTTTTCAGAGGGAAATCTCAGACATTCTGACGACCGCACAATGTACAGATATGGGCCTCGGGTGTCCAAGCCACCAAGGAAAACAGGGAACCCCATGCATTTCCGAAAAGAGGACAGCCGTCGGAATCCGCAGAGGTATGATTTGCGCACATCGCACCAGACTTTTTTACCCAGACAGCCCCGCAAATTCTGAAATGTCGGAAAAAAACACTTTTTCCGCACATTTCGCTCAACGCACCTATCAAAACACGCCCCCAACAACACATGGCCTACTGTCACGCGTTCCCACAGGTGTCCCGATGAAAACGGTACCTCACATGTGTGGGTGCACCTACCTGGCCGCCAAGGGGAAAGCCTAAAACACAAGTAAACCCAAGTCTGTTTTCATGGCGAAATCTCAGACATTCTGCCGACCGGCACAACGTACAGATATGGGCCTCGGGGTTCCAAGCCACCGAGGAAAACAGGGAACCCCATGCATTTCCGAAAAGAGGACACCCGTGGGAATCTGCAGAGATATGATTTGCGCACATCGCCCCAGAATTTTTTACCCAGACAGCCCCGCAAAGTCCGAAATGTGGGGAAACAAAACACTTTTTTCTCAGATTTCGCTCGACGCACCCATCGAAACACGCCCCCAACAACACATGGCCTCTACCGTTACGCGTTCCCACAGGTGTCCCGATGAAAACGGTACCTGACATGTGTGGGTGCAACTACCTGGCCGCCAAGGGGAAAGCCTAAAACACAAGTAACCCCAAGTCTGTTTTCAGAGCGAAATCTCAGACATTCTGCCGACCGGCACAACGTACAGATATGGACCTCGGGTGTCCAAGCCACCGAGGAAAACAGGGAACCCCATGCATTTCTGAAAAGAGGACACCCGTGGGAATCCGCAGAGGTATGATTTGCACACATCGCCCCAGAATTTTTTACCCAGACAGCCCTGCAAAGTCTGAAATGTCGGGGAAAAAAACACTTTTTCCGCACATTTTGCTTGACGCACTCATCGAAACACGCCCCCAACAACACATGGCCTACCGTCACGGGTTCCCACAGGTGCCCCGATGAAAACGGTACCTCACATGTGTGGGTGCACCTACCTGGCCGCCAAGGGGAAAGCCTAAAACACAAGTAACCCCAAGTCTGTTTTCAGAGCGAAATCTCAGACATTCTGCCGACCGGCACAACGTACAGATATGGACCTCGGGTGTCCAAGCCACCGAGGAAAACAGGGAACCCCATGCATTTCTGAAAAGAGGACACCCGTGGGAATCCGCAGAGGTATGATTTGCACACATCGCCCCAGAATTTTTTACCCAGACAGCCCTGCAAAGTCTGAAATGTCGGGGAAAAAAACACTTTTTCCGCACATTTTGCTTGACGCACTCATCGAAACACGCCCCCAACAACACATGGCCTACCGTCACGGGTTCCCACAGGTGCCCCGATGAAAACGGTACCTCACATGTGTGGGTGCACCTACCTGGCCGCCAAGGGGAAAGCCTAAAACACAAGTAACTCCAAGTCTGTTTTCAGAGCGAAATCTCAGACATTCTGCCGACCGGCACAACGAACAGATATGGGCCTCGGGTGTCCAAGCTACCGAGGAAAACAGGGAACCCCATGCATTTCCAAAAAGAGGAAACCCGTGGGAATACGCAGAGGTATTATTTGCGCACATCGCCCCAGAATTTTTTACCCAGACAGCCCCGCAAAGTCTGAAATGTCGGGAAAAAAACACTTTTTCCGCACATTTCGCTCGACGCACCCATCAAAACACGCCCCCAATAACAAACACATGGCCAACCGTCACACGTTCCCACTGGTGTCCCGATGAAAACGGTACCTCACATGTGTGGGTGCACCTACCTGGCCGCCAAGGGGAAAGCCTAAAACACAAGTAACCCCAAGTCTTTTTTCAGAGCGAAATCTCAGACATTCTGCTGACCGGCACAACGTACAGATATGGGCCTCGGGTGTCCAATCCACCGAGGAAAACAGGGAACCCCATGCATTTCCGAAAAGAGGACAGCCTTGGGAATCCGCAGAGGTATGATTTGCGCACATCGCACCAGTCTTTTTTACCCAGACAGCCCCGCAAATTCCGAAATGTCAGAAAAAAACACTTTTTCCGCACATTTCGCTCGACGCACCCATCAAAACACGCCCCCAACAACACATGGCCTACTGTCACGCGTTCCCACAGGTGTCCCGATGAAAACGGTACCTCACATGTGTGGGTGCACCTACCTGGCCGCCAAGGGGAAAGCCTAAAACACAAGTAACCCCAAGTCTGTTTTCATGGCGAAATCTCAGACATTCTGCCGACCGGCACAACGTACAGATATGGGCCTCGGGGTTCCAAGCCACCGAGGAAAACAGGGAACCCCATGCATTTCCGAAAAGAGGACACCCGTGGGAATCCGCAGAGATATGATTTGCGCACATCGCCCCAGAATTTTTTACCCAGACAGCCCCGCAAAGTCCGAAATGTGGGGAAACAAAACACTTTTTTATCAGATTTCGCTCGACGCACCCATCGAAACACGCCCCCAACAACACATGGCCTCTACCGTCACGCGTTCCCACAGGTGTCCCGATGAAAACGGTACCTCACATGTGTGGGTGCAACTACCTGGCCGCCATGGGGAAAGCCTAAAACACAAGTAACCCCAAGTCTGTTTTCAGAGCGAAATCTCAGACATTCTGCCGACCGGCACAACGTACAGATATGGACCTCGGGTGTCCAAGCCACCGAGGAAAACAGGGAACCCCATGCATTTCTGAAAAGAGGACACCCGTGGGAATCCGCAGAGGTATGATTTGCACACATCGCCCCAGAATTTTTTACACAGACAGCCCTGCATAGTCCGAAATGTCGGGAAAAAAACGCTTTTTCCGCACATTTTGCTCGACGCACCCATCGAAACACGCCCCCAACAACACATGGCCTACCGTCACGGGTTCCCACAGGTGTCCCGATGAAAACGGTACCTCACATGTGTGGGTGCACCTACCTGGCCGCCAAGGGGAAAGCCTAAAACACAAGTAACTCCAAGTCTGTTTTCAGAGCGAAATCTCAGACATTCTGCCGACCAGCACAACAAACAGATATGGGCCTCGGGTGTCCAAGCCACCGAGGAAAACAGGGAACCCCATGCATTTCCGAAAAGAGGAAACCCGTGCGAATACGCAGAGGTATTATTTGCCCACATCGCCCCAGAATTTTTTACCCAGACAGCCCCGCAAAGTCTGAAATGTCGGGAAAAAAACACTTTTTCCGCACATTTCGCTCGACGCACCCATCAAAACACGCCCCCAACAACAAACACATGGCCAACCGTCACGCGTTCCCACTGGTGTCCTGATGAAAACGGTACCTCACATGTGTGGGTGCACCTACCTGGCCGCCAAGGGGAAAGCCTAAAACACAAGTAACCCCAAGTCTGTTTTCAGAGCGAAATCTCAGACATTCTGCCGACCGGCACAATGTACAGATATGGGCCTCGGGTGTCCAAGCCACCGAGGAAAACAGGGAACCCCATGCATTTCCGAAAAGAGGACACCCTTGGGAATCCGCAGAGGTATGATTTGCGCACATCGCCCCAGAATTTTTTACCCAGACCAGACAGCCCCGCAAAGTCCGAAATGTCAGGAAAAAAACACTTTTTCCGCACATTTCGGTCGACGCACCAATTGAAACACGTCCCCAACAACACATGGCCTACCGTCACGCGTTCCCACAGGTGTCCCGATGAAAACGATACCTCACATGTGTGGGTGCACCTACCTGGCCGCCAAGGGGAAAGCCTAAAACACAAGTAACCCCAAGTCTGTTTTCAGAGCGAAATCTCAGACATTCTGCCGACCGGCACAACGTACAGATATGGGCCTCGGGTGTCCAAGCCACCGAGGAAAACGGGGAACCCCATCCATTTCCGAAAAAAAGACACCCATGAGAATCTGCAGAGGTATGATTTGCGGACATCGCCCCAGAATTTATTACCCAGACAGCCCTGCAAAGTCCGAAATGTGGGGAAAAAAACACTTTTTCCGCACATTTCGCTCGACGCACCCATCGAAACACGCCCCCAACAACACATGGCCTACCGTCACGCTTTCCCACAGGTGTCCCAATGAAAACGGTACCTCACATGTGTGGGTGCACCTACCTGGCCGCCAAGGGGAAAGTCTAAAACACAAGTATCCCCAAGTCTGTTTTCAGAGCGAAATCTCAGACATTCTGACGACCGGCACAACGTACAGATATGGGTCTCGGGTGTCCAAGCCACTGAGGAAAACAGGGAACCCCATGCATTTCCGAAAAGAGGACACCCGTGGGAATACGCAGAGGTATGATTTGCGCACATCGCCCCAGATTTTATTACCCAGACAGCCCCGCAAATTCCAGAAAGTCGGGAAAAAAATGCTTTTTCCGCACATTTCGCTCGACGCATCCATCGAAACACGCCCCCAAAAACACATGGCCTACCTTCACACGTTCCCACAGGTGTCCCGATGAAAACGGGACCTCACATGTGTGGGTGCACCTACCTGGCCGCCAAGGGGAAAGCCTAAAACACAAGTAACCCCAAGTCTGTTTTCAGAGCGAAATCTCAGACATTCTGCCGACCGGCACAATGTACAGATATGGGCCTCGGGTGTCCAAGCCACCGAGGAAAACAGGGAACCCCATGCATTTCCGAAAAGAGGACACCCTTGGGAATCCGCAGAGGTATGATTTGCGCACATCGCCCCAGAATTTTTTACCCAGACCAGACAGCCCCGCAAAGTCCGAAATGTCAGGAAAAAAACACTTTTTCCGCACATTTCGGTCGACGCACCAATCGAAACACGTCCCCAACAACACATGGCCTACCGTCACGCGTTCCCACAGGTGTCCCGATGAAAACGATACCTCACATGTGTGGGTGCACCTACCTGGCCGCCAAGGGGAAAGCCTAAAACACAAGTAACCCCAAGTCTGTTTTCAGAGCGAAATCTCAGACATTCTGCCGACCGGCACAACGTACAGATATGGGCCTCGGGTGTCCAAGCCACCGAGGAAAACGGGGAACCCCATCCATTTCCGAAAAAAAGACACCCATGAGAATCTGCAGAGGTATGATTTGCGGACATCGCCCCAGAATTTATTACCCAGACAGCCCTGCAAAGTCCGAAATGTGGGGAAAAAAACACTTTTTCCGCACATTTCGCTCGACGCACCCATCGAAACACGCCCCCAACAACACATGGCCTACCGTCACGCGTTCCCACAGGTGTCCCAATGAAAACGGTACCGCACATGTGTGGGTGCACCTACCTGGCCGCCAAGGGGAAAGCCTAAAACACAAGTATCCCCAAGTCTGTTTTCAGAGCGAAATCTCAGACATTCTGACGACCGGCACAACGTACAGATATGGGTCTCGGGTGTCCAAGCCACTGAGGAAAACAGGGAACCCCATGCATTTCCGAAAAGAGGACACCCGTGGGAATATGCAGAGGTATGATTTGCGCACATCGCCCCAGATTTTATTACCCAGACAGCCCCGCAAAGTCCAGAAAGTCGGGAAAAAAATGCTTTTTCCGCACATTTCGCTCGACGCATCCATCGAAACACGCCCCCAAAAACACATGGCCTACCTTCACACGTTCCCACAGGTGTCCCGATGAAAACGGGACCTCACATGTGTGGGTGCACCTACCTGGCCGCCAAGGGGAAAGCCTAAAACACAAGTAACCCCAAGTCTGTTTTCAGAGCGAAATCTCAGACATTCTGCCGACCGGCACAACGTACAGATATGGGCCTCGGGTGTCCAAGCCACCGAGGAAAACAGGGAACCCCATGTATTTCCGAAAAGAGGACACCCGTCGGAATCCACAGAGGTATGATTTGCGCACATCGCCCCCGACTTTTTTACACAGACAGCCCCGCAAATTCCGAAATGTCGGAAAAAAACGTTTTTTCCGCACATTTCGCTCGACGCACCCATCGAAACACGCCCCCAACAACAAATGGCCTACCGTCACGGGTTCCCACAGGTGTCCCAATGAAAACGGTACCTCACATGTGTGGGTGCACCTACCTGGCCGCCAAAGGGGAAAGCCTAAAACACAAGTAACTCCAAGTCTGTTTTCAGAGCGAAATCTCAGACATTCTGCCGACCGGCACAATGTACAGATATGGGCCTCGGGTGTCCACGCCACCGAGGAAAACAGGGAACCCCATGCATTTCTGAAAAGAGGAAACCCGTGGGAATAGGCAGAGGTATGATTTGCGCACATCGCCCCAGAATTTTTTACCCAGACAGCCCCGCAAAGTCCGAAATGTCGGGAAAAAAACACTTTTTCCGCACATTTCGCTCAACGCACCCATCAAAATACGCCCCCAACAACACATGGCCAACCATCTCGCGTTCCCACAGGTGTCCCGATGAAAACGGTACCTCACATGTGTGGGTGCACCTACCTGGCCACCAAGGGGAAAGCCTAAAACACAAGTAACCCCAAGTCTGTTTTCAGAGCGAAATCTCAGACATTCTGCCGACCGGCACAACGTACAGATATGGGCCTCGGGTGTCCAAGCCACCGAGGAAAACAGAGAACCCCATGCATTTCCGAAAAGACGAAACCCGTGGGAATCCGCAGAGGTATGATTTGCACACATCGCCCCAGAATTTTTTACCCAGGCAGCCCTGCAAAGTCCGAAATGTCGGGGAAAAACACTTTTTCCGCACATTTCGCTCGACTTACCCATCGAAACACGCCCCCAACAACACATGCACTACCGTCACGCGTTCCCACAGGTGTCCCAATGAAAACAATACCTGACATGTGTGGGTGCACCTACCTGGCCGCCAAGGGGAAAGCCTAAAGCACAAGTAACCCCAAGTCTGTTTTCAGAGCGAAATCTCAGACATTCTGCCGACCGGCACAACGTACAGATATGGGCCTCGGGTGTCCAAGCCACCGAGGAAAACGGGGAACCCCATCCATTTCCGAAAAGAAGACACCCATGAGAATCTGCAGAGGTATGATTTGCGCACATCTCCCCAGAATTTATTACCCAGACAGCCCTGCAAAGTCCGAAATGTGGGGAAAAAAACACTTTTTCCGCACATTTTGCTCGACGCACCCATCGAAACACACCCCCAACAACACATGGCCTACCGTCACGCGTTCCCACAGGTGTCCCAATGAAAACGGTACCTCACATCTGTGGGTGCACCTACCTGGCCGCCAAGGGGAAAGCCTAAAACACAAGTAACCCCAAGTCTGTTTTCAGAGCGAAATCTCAGACATTCTGACGACCGGCACAACGTACAGATATGGCCCTCGGGTGTCCAAGCCACTGAGGAAAACAGGGAACCCCATGCATTTCCGAAAAGAGGACACCCGTGGGAATCCGCAGAGGTATGATTTGCGCACATTGCCCAGACTTTTATTACCCAGACAGCCCCGCAAAGTCCGAAAAGTCGGGAAAAAAATGCTTTTTCCGCACATTTCACTCGACGCACCCATCGAAACACGCCCCCAACAACACATGGCCTACCGTCACACATTCCCACAGGTGTCCCGATGAAAACAGTACCTTACATGTGTGGGTGCACCTACCTGGCCGCCAAGGGGAAAGCCTAAAACACAAGTAACCCCAAGTCTGTTTTCAGAGCGAAATCTCAGACATTCTGCCGACCGGCACAACGTACAGATATGGGCCTCGGGTGTCCAAGCCACCGAGGAAAACGGGGAACCCCATCCATTTCCGAAAAGAAGACACCCATGAGAATCTGCAGAGGTATGATTTGCGCACATCTCCCCAGAATTTATTACCCAGACAGCCCCGCAAAGTCCGAAAAGTCGGGAAAAAAATGCTTTTTCCGCACATTTCACCCGACGCACCCATCGAAACACGCCCCCAACAACACATGGCCTACCGTCACACGTTCCCACAGGTGTCCCGATGAAAACAGTACCTTACATGTGTGGGTGCACCTACCTGGCCGCCAAGGGGAAAGCCTAAAACACAAGTAACCCCAAGTCTGTTTTCAGAGCGAAATCTCAGACATTCTGCCGACCGGCACAACGTACAGATATGGGCCTCAGGTGTCCAAACCACCGAGGAAAACAGGGAACCCCATGTATTTCCAAAAAGAGGACACCAGTGGGAATCCGCAGAGGTATGATTTGCGCACATCGCCCCAGAATTTTTTACCCAGACAGCACCGCAAAGTCCGAAATGTCGGGAAAAAAACACTTTTTCCGCACATTTCGCTCGACGCACCCATCAAAACATGCCCCCAACAACACATGGCCTACCGTCACGCGTTCCCACAGGTGTCCCAATGAAAACGGTACCTTACATGTGTGGGTGCACCTACCTGGCCGCCAAGGGGAAAGCCTAAAACACAAGTAACCACAAGTCTGTTTTCAGAGGGAAATCTCAGACATTCTGCCGACCGGCACAATGTACAGATATGGGCCTCGGGTGTCCAAGCCACCGAGGAAAACAGGGAACCCCATGCATTTCCGAAAAGAGGACACCCGTGGGAATCCGCAGAGCTATGATTTGCGCACATCGCCCCAGACTTTTTTACCCAGACAGCCCCGCAAATTCCGAAATGTCGGGAAAAAAACACTTTTTCCGCACATTTCGCTCAACGCACCCATCAAAACACGCCCCCAACAACACATGGCCTACCGTCACGCGTTCCCACAGGTGTCCCGATGAAAACGGTACCTCACATGTGTGGGTGCACCTACCTGGCCGCCAAGGGGAAAGCCTAAAACACAAGTAACCCAAAGTCTGTTTTCAGAGCGAAATCTCAGACATTCTGCCGACCGGCACAACGTACAGATATGGACCTCGGGTGTCCAAGCCACAGAGGGAACCCCATGCATTTCCGAAAAGAGGACACCCGTGGGTATCCGCAGAGGTATGATTTGCACACATCGCCCCAGACTTTTTTACCCAGACAGCCCTGCAAAGTCCGAAATGTCGGGAAAAAAACACTTTTTCTGCACATTTCGCTCGGCGCACCCATCGAAACACACCCCCAACAACACATGGCCTACTGTCACGCGTTCCCACAGGTGTCCCGATGAAAACGGTACCTCACATGTGTGGGTGCACCTACCTGGCTACCAAGGGGAAAGCCTAAAACACAAGTAACTCCAAGTCTGTTTTCAGAGCGAAATCTCAGACATTCTGCCGACCGGCACAACGTACAGATAGGGGCCTCGGGTGTCCAAGCCACCGAGGAAAACAGGGAACCCCATGCATTTCCGAAAAGAAGAAACCCGTGGGAATACACAGAGGTATGATTTGCGCACTTCGCCCCAGAATTTTTTACCCAGACAGCCCCGCAAATTCCGAAATGTCGGGAAAAAAACACTTTTTCCGCACATTTCGCTCAACGCACCCATCGAAACATGCCCCAACAACACATGGCCTACCTTCACACGTTCCCACAGGTGTCCCGATGAAAACGGTACCTCACATGTGTGGGTTCACCTACCTCGCCGCCAAGGGGAAAGCCTAAAACACAAGTAACCCCAAGTCTGTTTTCAGAGCGAAATCTCAGACATTCTGCCGACCAGCACAACGTACAGATATGGGCCTCGGGTGTCCAAGCCACCGAGGAAAACAGGGAACCCCATGCATTTACGAAAAGAGGACACCCGTGGGAATCCGCAGAGGTATGATTTGCGCACATCGCCCCCGACTTTTTTACCCAGACAGCCCCGCAAATTCCGAAATGTTGGGAAAAAAACACTTTTTCCGCACATTTCGCTCAACGCCCCCCTCAAAACACGCTCCCAACAACACATGGCCTACCGTCACGCGTTCCCACAGGTGTCCCGATGAAAACGGTACCTCACATGTGTGGGTGCACCTACCTGGCCGCCAAGGGGAACGCCTAAAACACAAGTAACCCCAAGTCTGTTTTCATGGCGAAATCTCAGACATTCTGCCGACCGGCACAACGTACAGATATGGGCCTCAGGGTTCCAAGCCACCGAGGAAAACAGGGAACCCCATGCATTTTCGAAAAGAGGACATCCGTGGGAATCCGCAGAGGTATGATTTGCGCACATCACCCCAGAATTTTTTACCCAGACAGCCCCGCAAAGTCCGAAATGTGGGGAAACAAAACACTTTTTTCTCAGATTTCGCTCGACGCACCCATCGAAACACGCCCCCAACAACACATGGCCTCTACCGTCACGCGTTCCCACAGGTGTCCCGATGAAAACGGTACCTCACATGTGTGGGTGCACCTACCTGGCCGCCAAGGGGAAAGCCTAAAACACAAGTAACCCAAAGTCTGTTTTCAGAGCGAAATCTCAGACATTCTGCCGACCGGCACAACATAAAGATATGGACCTCGGGTGTCCAAGCCACCGAGGAAAACAGGAAACCCCATGCATTTCCGAAAAGAGGACACCCGTGGGTATCCGCAGAGGTATGATTTGCACACATCGCCCCAGACTTTTTTACCCAGACAGCCCTGCAAAGTCCGAAATGTCGGGAAAAAAACGCTTTTTCCACACATTTTGCTCGACGCACCCATCAAAACACGCCCCCAACAACACATGGCCTACCGTCACGCGTTTCCACAGGTGTCTCGATGAAAACGGTACCTCACATGTGTGGGTGCACCTACCTGGCCGCCAAGGGGAAAGCCTAAAACACAAGTAACCCCAAGTCTGTTTTCATGGCGAAATCTCAGACATTCTGCCGACCGGCACAACGTACAGATATGGGCCTCGGGGTTCCAAGCCACCGAGGAAAACAGGGAACCCCATGCATTTCCGAAAAGAGGACATCCGTGGGAATCCGCAGAGGTATGATTTGCGCACATCGCCCCAGAATTTTTTACCCAGACAGCCCCGCAAAGTCCGAAATGTGGGGAAACAAAACACTTTTTTCTCAGATTTCGCTCGACGCACCCATCGAAACACGCCCCCAACAACACATGGCCTCTACCGTCACGTGTTCCCACAGGTGTCCTGATGAAAACAGTACCTCACATGTGTGGGTGCACCTACCTGGCCGCCAAGGGGAAAGCCTAAAACACAAGTAACCCAAAGTCTGTTTTCAGAGCGAAATCTCAGACATTCTGCCGACCGGCACAACATACAGATATGGACCTCGGGTGTCCAAGCCACCGAGGAAAACAGGGAACCCCATGCATTTCCGAAAAGAGGACACCCGTGGGTATCCGCAGAGGTATGATTTGCACACATCGCCCCAGACTTTTTTACCCAGACAGCCCTGCAAAGTCCGAAATGTCGGGGAAAAAACACTTTTTCCGCACATTTCGCTCGGCACACCCATCGAAACACACCCCCAACAACACATGGCCTACCGTCATGCGTTCCCACAGGTGTCCCGATGAAAACGGTACCTCACATGTGTGGGTGCACCTACCTGGCCGCCAAGGGGAAAGCCTAAAACACAAGTAACTCCAAGTCTGTTTTCAGAGCGAAATCTCAGACATTCTGCCGACCGGCACAACGTACAGATAGGGGCCTCGGGTGTCCAAGCCACCGAGGAAAACAGGGAACCCCATGCATTTCCGAAAAGAGGAAACCCGTGGGAATACACAGAGGTATGATTTGCACACTTCGCCCTAGAATTTTTTACCCAGACAGCCCTGCAAAGTCCGAAATGTCGGGAAAAAAACACTTTTTCCGCACATTTCGCTCGACCCACCCATCAAATCACGCCCCCAACAACACATGGCCAACCGTCACGCGTTCCCACAGGTGTCCCGATGAAAACGGTACCTCACATGTGTGGGTGCACCTATCTGGCCGCCAAGGGGAAAGCCTAAAACACAAGTAACCCCAAGTCTGTTTTCAGAGCGAAATCTCAGACATTCTGCCGACCGGCACAACGTACAGATATGGGCCTCGGGTGTCCAAGCCACCGAGGAAAACAGGGAACCCCATGCATTTCCGAAAAGAGGACACCCGTGGGAATCCGCAGAGGTATGATTTGCGCACATCGCCCCAGAATTTTTTACCCAGGCAGCCCCGCAAAGTCCGAAATGTCGGGAAAAAACACTTTTTCCGCACATTTCGCTCGACGCACCCATCGAAACACGCCCCCAACAACACATGCACTACCGTCACGCGTTCCCACAGGTGTCCCGATGAAAACAATACCTCACATGTGTGGGTGTACCTACCTGGCCGCCAAGGGGAAAGCCTAAAGCACAAGTAACCCCAAGTCTGTTTTCAGAGCGAAATCTCAGACATTCTGCCGACCGGCACAACGTACAGATATTGGCCTCGGGTGTCCAAGCCACCGAGGAAAACGGGGAACCCCATCCATTTCCGAAAAGAAGACACCCATGAGAATCTGCAGAGGTATGATTTGCGCACATCGCCCCAGAATTTATTACCCAGACAGCCCTGCAAAGTCTGAAATGTGGGGAAAAAAACACTTTTTCCGCACATTTTGCTCGACGCACCCATCGAAACACACCCCCAACAACACATGGCCTACCGTTACGCGTTCCCACAGGTGTCCCAATGAAAACGGTACCTCACATCTGTGGGTGCACCTACCTGGCCGCCAAGGGGAAAGCCTAAAACACAAGTAACCCCAAGTCTGTTTTCAGAGCGAAATCTTAGACATTCTGACGACCGGCACAACGTACAGATATGGCCCTCGGGTGTCCAAGCCACTGAGGAAAACAGGGAACCCCATGCATTTCCGAAAAGAGGACACCCGTGGGAATACGCAGAGGTATGATTTGCGCACATCGCCCCAGATTTTATTACCCAGACAGCCCCGCAAAGTCCGAAAAGTCTGGAAAAAAACGCTTTTTCCGCACATTTCGCTCGATGCACCCATCGAAACACGCCCCCAAGAACACATGGCCTACCGTCACACGTTCCCACAGGTGTCCCGATGAAAACAGTACCTCACATGTGTGGGTGCACCTACCTCTCCGCCAAGGGGAAAGCCTAAAACACAAGTAACTTCAAGTCTGTATTCAGAGGGAAATCTCAGACATTCTGCCGACCGGCACAATGTACAGATATGGGCCTCGGGTGTCCAAGCCACCGAGGAAAACAGGGAACCCCATGCATTTCCGAAAAGAGGACACCCGTGGGAATCCGCAGAGGTATGATTTGCGCACATTGCCCAGACTTTTATTACCCAGACAGCCCCGCAAAGTCCGAAAAGTCGGGAAAAAAATGCTTTTTCCGCACATTTCACTCGACGCACCCATCGAAACACGCCCCCAACAACACATGGCCTACCGTCACACATTCCCACAGGTGTCCCGATGAAAACAGTACCTTACATGTGTGGGTGCACCTACCTGGCCGCCAAGGGGAAAGCCTAAAACACAAGTAACCCCAAGTCTGTTTTCAGAGCGAAATCTCAGACATTCTGCCGACCGGCACAACTTACAGATATGGGCCTCGGGTGTCCAAGCCACCGAGGAAAACGGGGAACCCCATCCATTTCCGAAAAGAAGACACCCATGAGAATCTGCAGAGGTATGATTTGCGCACATCTCCCCAGAATTTATTACCCAGACAGCCCCGCAAAGTCCGAAAAGTCGGGAAAAAAATGCTTTTTCCGCACATTTCACCCGACGCACCCATCGAAACACGCCCCCAACAACACATGGCCTACCGTCACACGTTCCCACAGGTGTCCCGATGAAAACAGTACCTTACATGTGTGGGTGCACCTACCTGGCCGCCAAGGGGAAAGCCTAAAACAAAAGTAACCCCAAGTCTGTTTTCAGAGCGAAATCTCAGACATTCTGCCGACCGGCACAACGTACAGATATGGGCCTCAGGTGTCCAAACCACCGAGGAAAACAGGGAACCCCATGTATTTCCAAAAAGAGGACACCAGTGGGAATCCGCAGAGGTATGATTTGCGCACATCGCCCCAGAATTTTTTACCCAGACAGCACCGCAAAGTCCGAAATGTCGGGAAAAAAACACTTTTTCCGCACATTTCGCTCGACGCACCCATCAAAACATGCCCCCAACAACACATGGCCTACCGTCACGCGTTCCCACAGGTGTCCCAATGAAAACGGTACCTTACATGTGTGGGTGCACCTACCTGGCCGCCAAGGGGAAAGCCTAAAACACAAGTAACCACAAGTCTGTTTTCAGAGGGAAATCTCAGACATTCTGCCGACCGGCACAATGTACAGATATGGGCCTCGGGTGTCCAAGCCACCGAGGAAAACAGGGAACCCCATGCATTTCCGAAAAGAGGACACCCGTGGGAATCCGCAGAGCTATGATTTGCGCACATCGCCCCAGACTTTTTTACCCAGACAGCCCCGCAAATTCCGAAATGTCGGGAAAAAAACACTTTTTCCGCACATTTCGCTCAACGAACCCATCAAAACACACCCCCAACAACACATGGCCTACCGTCACGCGTTCCCACAGGTGTCCCGATGAAAACGGTACCTCACATGTGTGGGTGCACCTACCTGGCCGCCAAGGGGAAAGCCTAAAACACAAGTAACCCAAAGTCTGTTTTCAGAGCGAAATCTCAGACATTCTGCCGACCGGCACAACGTACAGATATGGACCTCGGGTGTCCAAGCCACAGAGGGAACCCCATGCATTTCCGAAAAGAGGACACCCGTGGGTATCCGCAGAGGTATGATTTGCACACATCGCCCCAGACTTTTTTACCCAGACAGCCCTGCAAAGTCCGAAATGTCGGGAAAAAAACACTTTTTCTGCACATTTCGCTCGGCGCACCCATCGAAACACACCCCCAACAACACATGGCCTACTGTCACGCGTTCCCACAGGTGTCCCGATGAAAACGGTACCTCACATGTGTGGGTGCACCTACCTGGCTGCCAAGGGGAAAGCCTAAAACACAAGTAACTCCAAGTCTGTTTTCAGAGCGAAATCTCAGACATTCTGCCGACCGGCACAACGTACAGATAGGGGCCTCGGGTGTCCAAGCCACCGAGGAAAACAGGGAACCCCATGCATTTCCGAAAAGAAGAAACCCGTGGGAATACACAGAGGTATGATTTGCGCACTTCGCCCCAGAATTTTTTACCCAGACAGCCCCGCAAATTCCGAAATGTCGGGAAAAAAACACGTTTTCCGCACATTTCGCTCAACGCACCCATCGAAACATGCCCCAACAACACATGGCCTACCTTCACACGTTCCCACAGGTGTCCCGATGAAAACGGTACCTCACATGTGTGGGTTCACCTACCTCGCCGCCAAGGGGAAAGCCTAAAACACAAGTAACCCCAAGTCTGTTTTCAGAGCGAAATCTCAGACATTCTGCCGACCAGCACAACGTACAGATATGGGCCTCGGGTGTCCAAGCCACCGAGGAAAACAGGGAACCCCATGCATTTACGAAAAGAGGACACCCGTGGGAATCCGCAGAGGTATGATTTGCGCACATCGCCCCCGACTTTTTTACCCAGACAGCCCCGCAAATTCCGAAATGTTGGGAAAAAAACACTTTTTCCGCACATTTCGCTCAACGCCCCCCTCAAAACACGCTCCCAACAACACATGGCCTACCGTCACGCGTTCCCACAGGTGTCCCGATGAAAACGGTACCTCACATGTGTGGGTGCACCTACCTGGCCGCCAAGGGGAACGCCTAAAACACAAGTAACCCCAAGTCTGTTTTCATGGCGAAATCTCAGACATTCTGCCGACCGGCACAACGTACAGATATGGGCCTCAGGGTTCCAAGCCACCGAGGAAAACAGGGAACCCCATGCATTTTTGAAAAGAGGACATCCGTGGGAATCCGCAGAGGTATGATTTGCGCACATCACCCCAGAATTTTTTACCCAGACAGCCCCGCAAAGTCCGAAATGTGGGGAAACAAAACACTTTTTTCTCAGATTTCGCTCGACGCACCCATCGAAACACGCCCCCAACAACACATGGCCTCTACCGTCACGCGTTCCCACAGGTGTCCCGATGAAAACGGTACCTCAAATGTGTGGGTGCACCTACCTGGCCGCCAAGGGGAAAGCCTAAAACACAAGTAACCCAAAGTCTGTTTTCAGAGCGAAATCTCAGACATTCTGCCGACCGGCACAACATAAAGATATGGACCTCGGGTGTCCAAGCCACCGAGGAAAACAGGAAACCCCATGCATTTCCGAAAAGAGGACACCCGTGGGTATCCGCAGAGGTATGATTTGCACACATCGCCCCAGACTTTTTTACCCAGACAGCCCTGCAAAGTCCGAAATGTCGGGAAAAAAACGCTTTTTCCACACATTTTGCTCGACGCACCCATCAAAACACGCCCCCAACAACACATGGCCTACCGTCACGCGTTTCCACAGGTGTCTCGATGAAAACGGTACCTCACATGTGTGGGTGCACCTACCTGGCCGCCAAGGGGAAAGCCTAAAACACAAGTAACCCCAAGTCTGTTTTCATGGCGAAATCTCAGACATTCTGCCGACCGGCACAACGTACAGATATGGGCCTCGGGGTTCCAAGCCACCGAGGAAAACAGGGAACCCCATGCATTTCCGAAAAGAGGACATCCGTGGGAATCCGCAGAGGTATGATTTGCGCACATCGCCCCAGAATTTTTTACCCAGACAGCCCCGCAAAGTCCGAAATGTGGGGAAACAAAACACTTTTTTCTCAGATTTCGCTCGACGCACCCATCGAAACACGCCCCCAACAACACATGGCCTCTACCGTCACGCGTTCCCACAGGTGTCCCGATGAAAACGGTACCTCACATGTGTGGGTGCACCTACCTGGCCGCCAAGGGGAAAGCCTAAAACACAAGTAACCCAAAGTCTGTTTTCAGAGCGAAATCTCAGACATTCTGCCGACCGGCACAACATACAGATATGGACCTCGGGTGTCCAAGCCACCGAGGAAAACAGGGAACCCCATGCATTTCCGAAAAGAGGACACCCGTGGGTATCCGCAGAGGTATGATTTGCACACATCGCCCCAGACTTTTTTACCCAGACAGCCCTGCAAAGTCCGAAATGTCGGGGAAAAAACACTTTTTCCGCACATTTCGCTCGGCGCACCCATCGAAACACACCCCCAACAACACATGGCCTACCGTCATGCGTTCCCACAGGTGTCCCGATGAAAACGGTACCTCACATGTGTGGGTGCACCTACCTGGCCGCCAAGGGGAAAGCCTAAAACACAAGTAACTCCAAGTCTGTTTTCAGAGCGAAATCTCAGACATTCTGCCGACCGGCACAACGTACAGATAGGGGCCTCGGGTGTCCAAGCCACCGAGGAAAACAGGGAACCCCATGCATTTCCGAAAAGAGGAAACCCGTGGGAATACACAGAGGTATGATTTGCACACTTCGCCCTAGAATTTTTTACCCAGACAGCCCTGCAAAGTCCGAAATGTCGGGAAAAAAACACTTTTTCCGCACATTTCGCTCGACGCACCCATCAAATCACGCCCCCAACAACACATGGCCAACCGTCACGCGTTCCCACAGGTGTCCTGATGAAAACGGTACCTCACATGTGTGGGTGCACCTATCTGGCCGCCAAGGGGAAAGCCTAAAACACAAGTAACCCCAAGTCTGTTTTCAGAGCGAAATCTCAGACATTCTGCCGACCGGCACAACGTACAGATATGGGCCTCGGGTGTCCAAGCCACCGAGGAAAACAGGAAACCCCATGAATTTCCAAAAAGAGGACACCTGTGGGAATCCGCAGAGGTATGATTTGCGCACATCGCCCCAGAATTTTTTACCCAGGCAGCCCCGCAAAGTCCGAAATGTCGGGAAAAAACACTTTTTCCGCACATTTCGCTCGACGCACCCATCGAAACACGCCCCCAACAACACATGCACTACCGTCACGCGTTCCCACAGGTGTCCCGATGAAAACAATACCTCACATGTGTGGGTGTACCTACCTGGCCGCCAAGGGGAAAGCCTAAAGCACAAGTAACCCCAAGTCTGTTTTCAGAGCGAAATCTCAGACATTCTGCCGACCGGCACAACGTACAGATATTGGCCTCGGGTGTCCAAGCCACCGAGGAAAACGGGGAACCCCATCCATTTCCGAAAAGAAGACACCCATGAGAATCTGCAGAGGTATGATTTGCGCACATCGCCCCAGAATTTATTACCCAGACAGCCCTGCAAAGTCTGAAATGTGGGGAAAAAAACACTTTTTCCGCACATTTTGCTCGACGCACCCATCGAAACACACCCCCAACAACACATGGCCTACCGTTACGCGTTCCCACAGGTGTCCCAATGAAAACGGTACCTCACATCTGTGGGTGCACCTACCTGCCCGCCAAGGGGAAAGCCTAAAACACAAGTAACCCCAAGTCTGTTTTCAGAGCGAAATCTTAGACATTCTGACGACCGGCACAACGTACAGATATGGCCCTCGGGTGTCCAAGCCACTGAGGAAAACAGGGAACCCCATGCATTTCCGAAAAGAGGACACCCGTGGGAATACGCAGAGGTATGATTTGCGCACATCGCCCCAGATTTTATTACCCAGACAGCCCCGCAAAGTCCGAAAAGTCTGGAAAAAAACGCTTTTTCCGCACATTTCGCTCGATGCACCCATCGAAACACGCCCCCAAGAACACATGGCCTACCGTCACACGTTCCCACAGGTGTCCCGATGAAAACAGTACCTCACATGTGTGGGTGCACCTACCTCTCCGCCAAGGGGAAAGCCTAAAACACAAGTAACTTCAAGTCTGTATTCAGAGGGAAATCTCAGACATTCTGCCGACCGGCACAATGTACAGATATGGGCCTCGGGTGTCCAAGCCACCGAGGAAAACAGGGAACCCCATGCATTTCCGAAAAAGAGGACACCCGTGGGAATCCGCAGAGGCATGATTTGCGCACATTGCCCAGACTTTTATTACTCAGACAGCCCCGCAAAGTCCGAAATGTCGGGAAAAAAACGCTTTTTCCGCACATTTCACTCGACGCACCCATCGAAACACGCCCCCAACAACACATGGCCTACCGTCACACGTTCCCACAGGTGTCCCGATGAAAACGGTACTTCACATGTGTGGGTGCACCTACCTGGCCGCCAAGGGGAAAGCCTAAAACACAAGTAACCCCAAGTCTGTTTTCAGAGCGAAATCTCAGACATTCTGCCGACCGGCACAATGTACAGATATGGGCCTCGGGTGTCCAAGCCACCGAGGAAAAAAGGGAACCCCATGCATTTCCGAAAAGAGGACACCCGTGGGAATCCGCAGAGGTATGATTTGCGCACATCGCCCCAGAATTTTTTACCCAGGCAGCCCCGCAAAGTCCGAAATGTCGGGAAAAAACACTTTTTCCGCACATTTCGCTCGACGCACCCATCGAAACACGCCCCCAACAACACATGCACTACCGTAACGCGTTCCCACAGGTGTCCCGATAAAAACAATACCTCACATGTGTGGGTGTACCTACCTGGCCGCCAAGGGGAAAGCCTAAAGCACAAGTAACCCCAAGTCTGTTTTCAGAGCGAAATCGCAGACATTCTGCCGACCGGCACAACGTACAGATATTGGCCTCGGGTGTCCAAGCCACCGAGGAAAACGGGGAACCCCATCCATTTCCGAAAAGAAGACACCCATGAGAATCTGCAGAGGTATGATTTGCGCACATCGCCCCAGAATTTATTACCCAGACAGCCCTGCAAAGTCCGAAATGTGGGGAAAAAAACACTTTTTTCGCACATTTTGCTCGACGCACCCATCGAAACACACCCCCAACAACACATGGCCTACCGTTACGCGTTCCCACAGTTGTCCCAATGAAAACGGTACCTCACATCTGTGGGTGCACCTACCTGGCCGCCAAGGGGAAAGCCTAAAACACAAGTAACCCCATGTCTGTTTTCAGAGCGAAATCTCAGACATTCTGACGACCGGCACAACGTACAGATATGGCCCTCGGGTGTCCAAGCCACTGAGAAAAACAGGGCACCCCATGCATTTCCGAAAAGAGGACACCCGTGGGAATACGCAGAGGTATGATTTGCGCACATCGCCCCAGATTTTATTACCCAGACAGCCCTGCAAAGTCCGAAAAGTCGGGAAAAAAACGCTTTTTCCGCACATTTCGCTCGATGCACCCATCGAAACACGCCCCCAAGAACACATGGCCTACCGTCACACGTTCCCACAGGTGTCCCGATGAAAACAGTACCTCACATGTGTGGGTGCACCTACCTCTCCGCCAAGGGGAAAGCCTAAAACACAAGTAACTTCAAGTCTGTTTTCAGAGGGAAATCTCAGACATTCTGCCGACCGGCACAATGTACAGATATGGGCCTCGGGTGTCCAAGCCACCGAGGAAAACAGGGAACCCCATGCATTTCCGAAAAGAGGACACCCGTGGGAATCCGCAGAGGCATGTTTTGCGCACATTGCCCAGACTTTTATTACTTAGACAGCCCCGCAAAGTCCGAAATGTCGGGAAAAAAACGCTTTTTCCGAACATTTCACTCGACGCACCCATCGAAACACGCCCCCAACAACACATGGCCTACCGTCACACGTTCCCACAGGTGTCCCGATGAAAACGGTACTTCACATGTGTGCGTGCACCTACCTGGCCGCCAAGGGGAAAGCCTAAAACACAAGTAACCCCGAGTCTGTTTTCAGAGCGAAATCTCAGACATTCTGCCGACCGGCACAACGTACAGATATGGGCCTCGGGTGTCCAAGCCACCGAGGAAAACAGGGAACCCCATGTATTTCCAAAAAGAGGACACCCGTGGGAATCCGCAGAGGTATGATTTGCGCACATCGCCCCAGAATTTTTTACCCAGACAGCACCGCAAATTCCGAAATGTCGGGAAAAAAACACTTTTTCCGCACATTTCGCTCGACGCACCCATCAAAACACGCCCCCAACAACACATGGCCTACCGTCACGCGTTCCCACAGGTGTCCCAATGAAAACAGTACCTTACATGTGTGGGTGCACCTACCTCTCCGCCAAGGGGAAAGCCTAAAACACAAGTAACCCCAAGTCTGTTTCAGAGGGAAATCTCAGACATTCTGCCGACCGGCACAATGTACAGATATAGGCCTCGGGTGTCCAAGCCACCGAGGAAAACAGGGAACCCCATGCATTTCCAAAAAGAGGACACCCGTGGGAATCTGCAGAGGTATGATTTGCGCACATCGCCCCAGACTTTTTTACCCAGGCAGCCCCGCAAATTCCGAAATGTCAGGAAAAAAACACTTTTTCCGCACATTTCACTCAACGCACCCATCAAAACACGCCCCCAACAACACATGGCCTACCGTCACGCGTTCCCACAGGTGTCCCAATGAAAACAGTACCTTACATGTGTGGGTGCACCTACCTCTCCGCCAAGGGGAAAGCCTAAAACACAAGTAACCCAAAGTCTGTTTTCAGAGCGAAATCTCAGACATTCTGCCGACCGGCACAACATACAGATATGGACCTTGGGTGTCCAAGACACCGAGGAAAACAGGGAACCCCATGCATTTCCGAAAAGAGGACACCCGTGGGTATCCGCAGAGGTATGATTTGCACACATCGCCCCAGACTTTTTTACCCAGACAGCCCTGCAAAGTCCGAAATGTCGGGAAAAAAACACCTTTTCCGCACATTTCGCTCGACGCACCCATCAAATCACGCCCCCAACAACACATGGCCAACCGTCACGCGTTCCCACAGGTGTCCCGATGAAAACAATACCTCACATGTGTGGGTGTACCCACCTGGCCGCCAAGGGGAAAGCCTAAAGCACAAGTAACCCCAAGTCTGTTTTCAGAGCGAAATCTCAGACATTCTGCCGACCGGCACAACGTACAGATATTGGCCTCGGGTGTCCAAGCCACCGAGGAAAACGGGGAACCCCATCCATTTCCGAAAAGAAGACACCCATGAGAATCTGCAGAGGTATGATTTGCGCACATCGCCCCAGAATTTATTACCCAGACAGCTCTGCAAAGTCCGAAATGTGGGGAAAAAAACACCTTTTCCGCACATTTTGCTCGACGCACCCATCGAAACACACCCCCAACAACACATGGCCTAACGTTACGCGTTCCCACAGGTGTCCCAATGAAAACGGTACCTCACATCTGTGGGTGCACCTACCTGGCCGCCAAGGGGAAAGCCTAAAACACAAGTAACCCCAAGTCTGTTTTCAGAGCGAAATCTCAGACATTCTGCCGACCGGCACAACGTACAGATATTGGCCTCGGGTGTCCAAGCCACCGAGGAAAACGGGGAACCCCATCCATTTCCGAAAAGAAGACACCCATGAGAATCTGCAGAGGTATGATTTGCGCACATCGCCCCAGAATTTATTACCCAGACAGCTCTGCAAAGTCCGAAATGTGGGGAAAAAAACACCTTTTCCGCACATTTTGCTCGACGCACCCATCGAAACACACCCCCAACAACACATGGCCTAACGTTACGCGTTCCCACAGGTGTCCCAATGAAAACGGTACCTCACATCTGTGGGTGCACCTACCTGGCCGCCAAGGGGAAAGCCTAAAACACAAGTAACCCCAAGTCTGTTTTCAGAGCGAAATCTCAGACATTCTGACGAGCGGCACAACGTACAGATATGGCCCTCGGGTGTCCAAGCCACTGAGGAAAACAGGGAACCCCATGCATTTCCGAAAAGAGGACACCCGTGGGAATACGCAGAGGTATGATTTGCGCACATCGCCCCAGATTTTATTACCCAGACAGCCCCGCAAAGTCCGAAAAGTCGGGAAAAAAATGCTTTTTCCGCACATTTCGCTCGATGCACCCATCGAAACACACCCCCAAGAACACATGGCCTACCGTCACACGTTCCCACAGGTGTCCCGATGAAAACAGTACCTCACATGTGTGGGTGCACCTACCTCTCCGCCAAGGGGAAAGCCTAAAACACAAGTAACTTCAAGTCTGTTTTCAGAGGGAAATCTCAGACATTCTGCCGACCGGAACAACGTACAGATATGGGCCTCGGGGTTCCAAGCCACCGAGGAAAACAGGGAACCCCATGCATTCCCAAAAGAGGACACCCGTGGGAATCCGCAGAGGTATGATTTGCGCACATCGCCCCAGAATTTTTTACCCAGACAGCCCCGCAAAGTCCGAAATGTGGGGAAACAAAACACTTTTTTCTCAGATTTCGCTCGACGCACCCATCGAAACACGCCCCCAACAACACATGGCCTCTACCGTCACGCGTTCCCACAGGTGTCCCGATGAAAACGGTACCTCACATGTGTGGGTGCACCTACCTGGCCGCCAAGGGGAAAGCCTAAAACACAAGTAACCCAAAGTCTGTTTTCAGAGCGAAATCTCAGACATTCTGCCGACCGGCACAACGTACAGATAGGGGCCTCGGGTGTCCAAGCCACCGAGGAAAAAAGGGAACCCCATGCATTCCCGAAAAGAGGAAACCCGTGGGAATACACAGAGGTATGATTTGCGCACTTCGCCCCAGAATTTTTTACCCAGACAGCCCCGCAAAGTCCGAAATGTCGAGAAAAAACACTTTTTCCGCACATTTCGCTCGACGCACCCATCAAAACACGCCCCCAACAACGCATGGCCTACCGTCACGGGTTCCCACAGGTGTCCCGATGAAAACGGTACCTCACATGTGTGGGTGCACCTACCTGGCTGCCAAGGGGAACGCCTAAAACACAAGTTACCCCAAGTCTGTTTTCATGGCGAAATCTCAGACATTCTGCCGACCGGCACAACGTACAGATATGGGCCTCGGGGTTCCAAGCCACCGAGGAAAACAGGGAACCCCATGCATTTCCGAAAAGAGGACACCCGTGGGAATACGCAGAGGTATGATTTGCGCACATCGCCCCAGATTTTATTACCCAGACAGCCCCGCAAAGTCCGAAAAGTCGGGAAAAAAACGCTTTTTCCGCACATTTTGCTCGATGCACCCATCGAAACACGCCCCCAAGAACACATGGCCTACCGTCACACGTTCCCACAGGTGTCCTGATGAAAACGGTACCTCACATGTGTGGGTGCACCTACCTGGCCGCCAAGGGGAACGCCTAAAACACAAGTAACCCCAAGTCTGTTTTCATGGCGAAATCTCAGACATTCTGCCGACCGGCACAACGTACAGATATGGGCCTCGGGGTTCCAAGCCACCGAGGAAAACAGGGAACCCCATGCATTTTCGAAAAGAGGACATCCGTGGGAATCCGCAGAGGTATGATTTGCGCACATCACCCCAGAATTTTTTACCCAGACAGCCCCGCAAAGTCCGAAATGTGGGGAAACAAAACACTTTTTTCTCAGATTTCGCTCGACGCACCCATCGAATCACGCCCCCAACAACACATGGCCTCTACCGTCACGTGTTCCCACAGGTGTCCCGATGAAAATGGTACCTCACATGTGTGGGTGCACCTACCTGGCCGCCAAGGGGAAAGCCTAAAACACAAGTAACCCAAAGTCTGTTTTCAGAGCGAAATCTCAGACATTCTGCCGACCGGCACAACATACAGATATGGACCTCGGGTGTCCAAGCCACCGAGGAAAACAGGAAACCCCATGCATTTCCGAAAAGAGGACACCCGTGGGTATCCGCAGAGGTATGATTTGCACACATCGCCCCAGACTTTTTTACCCAGACAGCCCTGCAAAGTCCGAAATGTCGGAAAAAAAACGCTTTTTCCACACATTTTGCTCGACGCACCCATCAAAACACGCCCCCAACAACACATGGCCTACCGTCACGCGTTTCCACAGGTGTCTCGATGAAAACGGTACCTCACATGTGTGGGTGCACCTACCTGGCCGCCAAGGGGAAAGCCTAAAACACAAGTAACCCCAAGTCTGTTTTCATGGCGAAATCTCAGACATTCTGCCGACCGGCACAACGTACAGATATGGGCCTCGGGGTTCCAAGCCACCGAGGAACACAGGGAACCCCATGCATTTCCGAAAAGAGGACATCCGTGGGAATCCGCAGAGGTATGATTTGCGCACATCGCCCCAGAATTTTTTACCCAGACAGCCCCGCAAAGTCCGAAATGTGGGGAAACAAAACACTTTTTTCTCAGATTTCGCTCGACGCACCCATCGAAACACGCCCCCAACAACACATGGCCTCTACCGTCACGCGTTCCCACAGGTGTCCCGATGAAAACGGTACCTCACATGTGTGGGTGCACCTACCTGGCCGCCAAGGGGAAAGCCTAAAACACAAGTAACCCAAAGTCTGTTTTCAGAGCGAAATCTCAGACATTCTGCCGACCGGCACAACATACAGATATGGACCTCGGGTGTCCAAGCCACCGAGGAAAACAGGGAACCCCATGCATTTCCGAAAAGAGGACTCCCGTGGGTATCCGCAGAGGTATGATTTGCACACATCGCCCAGACTTTTTTACCCAGACAGCCCTGCAAAGTCCGAAATGTCGGGAAAAAAACACTTTTTCCGCACATTTCGCTCGGCGCACCCATCGAAACACACCCCCAACAACACATGGCCTACCGTCATGCGTTCCCACAGGTGTCCCGATGAAAACGGTACCTCACATGTGTGGGTGCACCTACCTGGCTGCCAAGGGGAACGCCTAAAACACAAGTTACCCAAAGTCTGTTTTCAGAGCGAAATCTCAGACATTCTGCCGACCGGCACAACATACAGATATGGACCTCGGGTGTCCAAGACACCGAGGAAAACAGGGAACCCCATGCATTTCCGAAAAGAGGAAACCCGTGGGAATACACAGAGGTATGATTTGCACACTTCGCCCTAGAATTTTTTACCCAGACAGCCCTGCAAAGTCCGAAATGTCGGGAAAAAAACACTTTTTCCGCACATTTCGCTCGACGCACCCATCGAAACACGCCCCCAACAACACATGCACTACCGTCACGCGTTCCCACAGGTGTCCCGATGAAAACAATACCTCACATGTGTGGGTGTACCTACCTGGCCGCCAAGGGGAAAGCCTAAAGCACAAGTAACCCCAAGTCTGTTTTCAGAGCGAAATCTCAGACATTCTGCCGACCGGCACAACGTACAGATATTGGCCTCGGGTGTCCAAGCCACCGAGGAAAACGGGGAACCCCATCCATTTCCGAAAAGAAGACACCCATGAGAATCTGCAGAGGTATGATTTGCGCACATCGCCCCAGAATTTATTACCCAGACAGCCCTGCAAAGTCCGAAATGTGGGGGAAAAAACACTTTTTCCGCACATTTTGCTCGACGCACCCATCGAAACACACCCCCAACAACACATGGCCTACCGTTACGCGTTCCCACAGGTGTCCCAATGAAAACGGTACCTCACATCTGTGGGTGCACCTACCTGGCCGCCAAGGGGAAAGCCTAAAACACAAGTAACCCCAAGTCTGTTTTCAGAGCGAAATCTCAGACATTCTGACGACCGGCACAACGTACAGATATGGCCCTCGGGTGTCCAAGCCACTGAGGAAAACAGGGAACCCCATGCATTTCCGAAAAGAGGACACCCGTGGGAATACGCAGAGGTATGATTTGCGCACATCGCCCCAGATTTTATTACCCAGACAGCCCCGCAAAGTCCGAAAAGTCTGGAGAAAAACGCTTTTTCAGCACATTTCGCTCGATGCACCCATCGAAACACGCCCCCAAGAACACATGGCCTACCGTCACACGTTCCCACAGGTGTCCCGATGAAAACAGTACCTCACATGTGTGGGTGCACCTACCTGGCCGCCAAGGGGAAAGCCTAAAACACAAGTAACCCCAAGTCTGTTTTCAGAGCGAAATCTCAGACATTCTGCCGACCGGCACAACGTACAGATATGGGCCTCGGGTGTCCAAGCCACCGAGGAAAAAAGGGAACCCCATGCATTTCCGAAAAGAGGACACCCGTGGGAATCCGCAGAGCTATGATTTGCGCACATCGCCCCAGAAGTTTTTACCCAGGCAGCCCCGCAAAGTCCGAAATGTCGGGAAAAAACACTTTTTCCGCACATTTCGCTCGACGCACCCATCGAAACACACCCCCAACAACACATGCACTACCGTCACGCGTTCCCACAGGTGTCCCAATGAAAACGGTACCTTACATGTGTGGGTGCACCTACCTGGCCGCCAAGGGGAAAGCCTAAAACACAAGTAACCCCAAGTCTGTTTCAGAGGGAAATCTCAGACATTCTGCCGACCGGCACAATGTACAGATATAGGCCTCGGGTGTCCAAGCCACCGAGGAAAACAGGGAACCCCATGCATTTCCAAAAAGAGGACACCCGTGGGAATCCGCAGAGGTATGATTTGCGCACATCGCCCCAGACTTTTTTACCCAGACAGCCCCGCAAATTCCGAAATGTCGGGAAAAAACACTTTTTCCGCACATTTCGCTCAACGCACCCATCAAAACACGCCCGCAACAACACATGGCCTACCGTCACGCGTTCCCACAGGTGTCCCGATGAAAACGGTACCTCACATGTGTGGGTGCACCTACCTGGCCGCCAAGGGGAAAGCCTAAAACACAAGTAACCCAAAGTCTGTTTTCAGAGCGAAATCTCAGACATTCTGCCGACCGGCACAACATACAGATATGGACCTCGGGTGTCCAAGACACCGTGGAAAACAGGGAACCCCATGCATTTCCGAAAAGAGGACACCCGTGGGTATCCGCAGAGGTATGATTTGCACACATCGCCCCAGACTTTTTTACCCAGACAGCCCTGCAAAGTCCGAAATGTCGGGAAAAAAACACCTTTTCCGCACATTTTGCTCGACGCACCCATCGAAACACACCCCCAACAACACATGGCCTACCGTTACGCGTTCCCACAGGTGTCCCAATGAAAACGGTACCTCACATGTGTGGGTACACCTACCTGGCCGCCAAGGGGAAAGCCTAAAACACAAGTAACTCCAAGTCTGTTTTCAGAGCGAAATCTCAGACATTCTGCCGACCGGCACAACGTACAGATAGGGGCCTCGGGTGTCCAAGCCACCGAGGAAAACAGGGAACCCCATGCATTTCCGAAAAGAGGAAACCCATAGGAATACACAGAGGTATGATTTGCACACTTCGCCCCAGAATTTTTTACCCAGACAGCCCCGCAAAGTCCGAAATGTCGGGAAAAAAACACTTTTTCCGCACATTTCGCTCGACGCACCCATCAAATCACGCCCCCAACAACACATGGCCAACCGTCACGCGTTCCCACAGGTGTCCCGATGAAAACAGTACCTCACATGTGTGGGTGCACCTACCTCTCCGCCAAGGGGAAAGCCTAAAACACAAGTAACTTCAAGTCTGTTTTCAGAGGGAAATCTTAGACATTCTGCCGACCGGAACAACGTACAGATATGGGCCTCGGGGTTCCAAGCCACCGAGGAAAACAGGGAACCCCATGCATTTCCGAAAAGAGGACACCCGTGGGAATCCGCAGAGGTATGATTTGCGCACATCGCCCCAGAATGTTTTACCCAGACAGCCCCGCAAAGTCCGAAATGTGGGGAAACAAAACACTTTTTTCCGCACATTTCGCTCGACGCACCCATCGAAACACGCCCCCAACAACACATGGCCTCTACCGTCACGCGTTCCCACAGGTGTCCCAATGAAAACGGTACCTCACATGTGTGGGTGCACCTACCTGGCCGCCAAGGGGAAAGCCTAAAACACAAGTAACCCAAAGTCTGTTTTCAGAGCGAAATCTCAGACATTCTGCCGACCGGCACAACGTACAGATAGGGGCCTCGGGTGTCCAAGCCACCAAGGAAAACAGGGAACCCCATGCATTCCCGAAAAGAGGAAACCCGTGGGAATACACAGAGGTATGATTTGCACACTTCGCCCCAGAATTTTTTACCCAGACAGCCCTGCAAAGTCCGAAATGTCGAGAAAAAACACTTTTTCCGCACATTTCGCTCGACGCACCCATCAAAACACGCCCCCAACAACGCATGGCCTACCGTCACGGGTTCCCACAGGTGTCCCGATGAAAACGGTACCTCACATGTGTGGGTGCACCTACCTGGCTGCCAAGGGGAACGCCTAAAACACAAGTTACCCCAAGTCTGTTTTCATGGCGAAATCTCAGACATTCTGCCGACCGGCACAACGTACAGATATGGGCCTCGGGGTTCCAAGCCACTGAGGAAAACAGGGAACCCCATGCATTTCCGAAAAGAGGACACCCGTGGGAATACGCAGAGGTATGATTTGCGCACATCGCCCCAGATTTTATTACCCAGACAGCCCCGCAAAGTCCGAAAAGTCGGGAAAAAAATGCTTTTTCCGCACATTTCGCTCGATGCACCCATCGAAACACGCCCCCAAGAACACATGGCCTACCGTCACACGTTCCCACAGGTGTCCCGATGAAAACAGTACCTCACATGTGTGGGTGCACCTACCTCTCCGCCAAGGGGAAAGCCTAAAACACAAGTAACTTCAAGTCTGTTTTCAGAGGGAAATCTCAGACATTCTGCAGACCGGCACAATGTACAGATATGGGCCTCGGGTGTCCAAGCCACCGAGGAAAACAGGGAACCCCATGCATTTCCGAAAAGAGGACACCCGTGGGAATCCGCAGAGGTATGATTTGCGCACATTGCCCAGACTTTTATTACTCAGACAGCCCCGCAAAGTCCGAAATGTCGGGAAAAAAACGCTTTTTCCGCACATTTCACTCGACGCACCCATCGAAACATGCCCCCAACAACACATGGCCTACCGTCACACGTTCCCACAGGTGTCCCGATGAAAACGGTACTTCACATGTGTGGGTGCACCTACCTGGCCGCCAAGGGGAAAGCCTAAAACACAAGTAACCCCAAGTCTGTTTTCAGAGCGAAATCTCAGACATTCTGCCGACCGGCACAACGTACAGATATGGGCCTCGGGTGTCCAAGCCACCGAGGAAAACAGGGAACCCCATGTATTTCCAAAAAGAGGACACCCGTGGGAATCCACAGAGGTATGATTTGCGCACATCGCCCCAGAATTTTTTACCCAGACAGCACCGCAAAGTCCGAAATGTCGGGAAAAAAACACTTTTTCCGCACATTTCGCTCGACGCACCCATCAAAACACGCCCCCAACAACACATGGCCTACCGTCACGCGTTCCCACAGGTGTCCCAATGAAAACGGTACCTTACATGTGTGGGTGTACCTACCTGGCCGCCAAGGGGAAAGCCTAAAACACAAGTAACCCCAAGTCTGTTTCAGAGGGAAATCTCAGACATTCTGCCGACCGGCACAATGTACAGATATAGGCCTCGGGTGTCCAAGCCACTGAGGAAAACAGGGAACCCCATGCATTTCCAAAAAGAGGACACCCGTGGGAATCCGCAGAGGTATGATTTGCGCACATCGCCCCAGACTTTTTTACCCAGACAGCCCCGCAAATTCCGAAATGTCGAGAAAAAAACACTTTTTCCGCACATTTCGCTCAACGCACCCATCAAAACACGCCCCCAACAACACATGGCCTACCGTCACGCATTCCCACAGGTGTCCCGATGAAAACGGTACCTCACATGTGTGGGTGCACCTACCTGGCCGCCAAGGGGAAAGCCTAAAACACAAGTAACCCAAAGTCTGTTTTCAGAGCGAAATCTCAGACATTCTGCCGACCGGCACAACATACAGATATGGACCTCGGGTGTCCAAGACACCGTGGAAAACAGGGAACCCCATGCATTTCCGAAAAGAGGACACCCGTGGGTATCCGCAGAGGTATGATTTGCACACATCGTCCCAGACTTTTTTACCCAGACAGCCCTGCAAAGTCCGAAATGTCGGGAAAAAAACACCTTTTCCGCACATTTTGCTCAACGCACAAATCGAAACACACCCCCAACAACACATGGCCTACCGTTACGCGTTCCCACAGGTGTCCCAATGAAAACGGTACCTCACATGTGTGGGTGCACCTACCTGGCCGCCAAGGGGAAAGCCTAAAACACAAGTAACTCCAAGTCTGTTTTCAGAGCGAAATCTCAGACATTCTGCCGACCGGCACAACGTACAGTTAGGGGCCTCGGGTGTCCAAGCCACCGAGGAAAACAGGGAACCCCATGCATTTCCGAAAAGAGGAAACCCATAGGAATACACAGAGGTATGATTTGCACACTTCGCCCCAGAATTTTTTACCCAGACAGCCCCGCAAAGTCCGAAATGTCGGGAAAAAAACACTTTTTCCGCACATTTCGCTCGACGCACCCATCAAATCACGCCCCCAACAACACATGGCCAATCGTCACGCGTTCCCACAGGTGTCCCGATGAAAACAATACCTCACATGTGTGGGTGTACCCACCTGGCCGCCAAGGGGAAAGCCTAAAGCACAAGTAACCCCAAGTCTGTTTTCAGAGCGAAATCTCAGACATTCTGCCGACCGGCACAACGTACAGATATTGGCCTCGGGTGTCCAAGCCACCGAGGAAAACGGGGAACCCCATCCATTTCCGAAAAGAAGACACCCAGGAGAATCTGCAGAGGTATGATTTGCGCACATCGCCCCAGAATTTATTACCCAGACAGCCCTGCAAAGTCCGAAATGTGGGGAAAAAAACACCTTTTCCGCACATTTTGCTCGACGCACCCATCGAAACACACCCCCAACAACACATGGCCTACCGTTACGCGTTCCCACAGGTGTCCCAATGAAAACGGTACCTCACATCTGTGGGTGCACCTACCTGGCCGCCAAGGGGAAAGCCTAAAACACAAGTAACCCCAAGTCTGTTTTCAGAGCGAAATCTCAGACATTCTGACGACCGGCACAACGTACAGATATGGCCCTCGGGTGTCCAAGCCACTGAGGAAAACAGGGAACCCCATGCATTTCCGAAAAGAGGACACCCGTGGGAATACGCAGAGGTATGATTTGCGCACATCGCCCCAGATTTTATTACCCAGACAGCCCCGCAAAGTCCGAAAAGTCGGGAAAAAAACGCTTTTTCCGCACATTTCGCTCGATGCACCCATCGAAACACGCCCCCAAGAACACATGGCCTACCGTCACACGTTCCCACAGGTGTCCCGATGAAAACAGTACCTCACATGTGTGGGTGCACCTACCTCTCCGCCAAGGGGAAAGCCTAAAACACAAGTAACTTCAAGTCTGTTTTCAGAGGGAAATCTCAGACATTCTGCCGACCGGAACAACGTACAGATATGGGCCTCGGGGTTCCAAGCCACCGAGGAAAACAGGGAACCCCATGCATTTCCGAAAAGAGGACACCCGTGGGAATCCGCAGAGGTATGATTTGCGCACATCGCCCCAGAATTTTTTACCCAGACAGCCCCGCAAAGTCCGAAATGTGGGGAAACAAAACACTTTTTTCTCAGATTTCGCTCGACGCACCCATCGAAACACGCCCCCAACAACACATGGCCTCTACCGTCACGCGTTCCCACAGGTGTCCCGATGAAAACGGTACCTCACATGTGTGGGTGCACCTACCTGGCCGCCAAGGGGAAAGCCTAAAACACAAGTAACCCAAAGTCTGTTTTCAGAGCGAAATCTCAGACATTCTGCCGACCGGCACAACGTACAGATAGGGGCCTCGGGTGTCCAAGCCACCGAGGAAAACAGGGATCCCCATGCATTCCCGAAAAGAGGAAACCCGTGGGAATACACAGAGGTATGATTTGCTCACTTCGCCCCAGAATTTTTTACCCAGACAGCCCCGCAAAGTCCGAAATGTCGGGAAAAAACACTTTTTCCGCACATTTCGCTCGACGCACCCATCAAAACACGCCCCCAACAACACATGGCCAACCGTCACACGTTCCCACAGGTGTCCCGATGAAAACGGTGCCTCACATGTGTGGGTGCACCTATCTGGCCGCCAAGGGGAAAGCCTAAAACACAAGTAACCCCAAGTCTGTTTTCATGGGGAAATCTCAGACATTCTGCCGACCGGCACAACGTACAGATATGGACCTCGGGTGTCCAAGCCACAGAGGAAAACAGGGAACCCCATGCATTTCCGAAAAGAGGACACCCGTGGGTATCCGCAGAGGTATGATTTGCACACATCGCCCCAGACTTTTTTACCCAGACAGCCCTGCAAAGTCCGAAATGGCGGGAAAAAAACACTTTTTCCGCACATTTCGCTCGGCGCACCCATCGAAACACACCCCCAACAACACATGGCCTACCGTCACGCGTTCCCACAGGTGTCCCGATGAAAACGGCACCTCACATGTGTGGGTGCACCTACCTGGCCGCCAAGGGGAAAGCCTAAAACACAAGTAACTCCAAGTCTGTTTTCAGAGCGAAATCTCAGACATTCTGCCGACCGGCACAACGTACAGATAGGGGCCTCGGGTGTCCAAGCCACCGAGGAAAACAGGGAACCCCATGCATTTCCGAAAAGAGGAAACCCGTGGGAATACACAGAGGTATGATTTGCGCACTTCGCCCCAGAATTTTTTACCCAGACAGCCCCGCAAAGCCCGAAATGTCAGGAAAAAAACACTTTTTCCGCACATTTCGCTCAACGCACCCATCAAAACACGCCCCCAACAACGCATGGCCTACCGTCACGGGTTCCCACAGGTGTCCCGATGAAAACGGTACCTCACATGTGTGGGTGCACCTACCTGGCCGCCAAGGGGAACGCCTAAAACACAAGTAACCCCAAGTCTGTTTTCATGGCGAAATCTCAGACATTCTGCCGACCGGCACAACGTACAGATATGGGCCTCGGGGTTCCAAGCCACCGAGGAAAACAGGGAACCCCATGCATTTCCGAAAAGAGGACATCCGTGGGAATCCGCAGAGGTATGATTTGCGCACATCGCCCCAGAATTTTTTACCCAGACAGCCCCGCAAAGTCCGAAATGTCGGGAAAAAAACACTTTTTCCGCACATTTCGCTCGGCGCACCCATCGAAACACACCCCCAACAACACATGGCCTACCGTCATGCGTTCCCAAAGGTGTCCCGATGAAAACGGTACCTCACATGTGTGGGTGCACCTACCTGGCCGCCAAGGGGAAAGCCTAAAACACAAGTAACTCCAAGTCTGTTTTCAGAACGAAATCTCAGACATTCTGCCGACCGGCACAACGTACAGATAGGGGCCTCGGGTGTCCAAGCCACCGAGGAAAACAGGGAACCCCAGGCATTTCTGAAAAGAGGAAACCCGTGGGAATACACAGAGGTATGATTTGCACACTTCGCCCCAGAATTTTTTACCCAGACAGCCCCGCAAAGTCCGAAATGTCGGGAAAAAAACACTTTTTCCGCACATTTCGCTCGACGCACCCATCAAATCACGCCCCCAACAACACATGGCCAACCGTCACGCGTTCCCACAGGTGTCCCGATGAAAACGGTACCTCACATGTGTGGGTGCACCTATCTGGCCGCCAAGGGGAAAGCCTAAAACACAAGTAACCCCAAGTCTGTTTTCAGAGCGAAATCTCAGACATTCTGCCGACCGGCACAACGTACAGATATGGGCCTCGGGTGTCCAAGCCACCGAGGAAAACAGGGAACCCCATGCATTTCCGAAAAGAGGACACCCGTGGGAATCCGCAGAGGTATGATTTGCGCACATCGCCCCAGAATTTTTTACCCAGGCAGCCCCGCAAAGTCCGAAATGTCGGGAAAAAACACTTTTTCCGCACATTTCGCTCGACGCACCCATCGAAACACGCCCCCAACAACACATGCACTACCGTCACGCGTTCCCACAGGTGTCCCGATGAAAACAATACCTCACATGTGTGGGTGTACCTACCTGGCCGCCAAGGGGAAAGCCTAAAGCACAAGTAACCCCAAGTCTGTTTTCAGAGCGAAATCTCAGACATTCTGCCGACCGGCACAACGTACAGATATTGTCCTCGGGTGTCCAAGCCACCGAGGAAAACGGGGAACCCCATCCATTTCCGAAAAGAAGACACCCATGAGAATCTGCAGAGGTATGATTTGCGCACATCGCCCCAGAATTTATTACCCAGACAGCCCTGCAAAGTCCGAAATGTGGGGAAAAAAACACCTTTTCCGCACATTTTGCTCGACGCACCCATCGAAACACACCCCCAACAACACATGGCCTACCGTTACGCATTCCCACAGGTGTCCCAATGAAAACGGTACCTCACATCTGTGGGTGCACCTACCTGGCCGCCAAGGGGAAAGCCTAAAACACAAGTAACCCCAGGTCTGTTTTCAGAGCGAAATCTCAGACATTCTGACGACCGGCACAACGTACAGATATGGCCCTCGGGTGTCCAAGCCACTGAGGAAAACAGGGAACCCCATGCATTTCCGAAAAGAGGACACCCGTGGGAATACACAGAGGTATGATTTGCGCACATCGCCCCAGATTTTATTACCCAGACAGCCCCGCAAAGTCCGAAAAGTCGGGAAAAAAACGCTTTTTCCGCACATTTCGCTCGATGCACCCATCGAAACACGCCCCCAAGAACACATGGCCTACCGTCACACGTTCCCACAGGTGTCCCGATGAAAACAGTACCTCACATGTGTGGGTGCACCTACCTCTCCGCCAAGGGGAAAGCATAAAACACAAGTAACTTCAAGTCTGTTTTCAGAGGGAAATCTCAGACATTCTGCCGACCGGCACAATGTACAGATATAGGCCTCGGGTGTCCAAGCCACCGAGGAAAACAGGGAACCCCATGCATTTCTGAAAAGAGGACACCTGTGGGAATCCGCAGAGGTATGATTTGCGCACATCGCCCCAGAATTTTTTACCCAGACAGCACCGCAAAGTCCGAAATGTCGGGAAAAAAACACTTTTTCCGCACATTTCGCTCGACGCACCCATCAAAACACGCCCCCAACAACACATGGCCTACCGTCACGTGTTCCCACAGGTGTCCCAATGAAAACGGTACCTTACATGTGTGGGTGCACCTACCTGGCCGCCAAGGGGAAAGCCTAAAACACAAGTAACCCCAGGTCTGTTTTCAGAGCGAAATCTCAGACATTCTGACGACCAGCACAACGTACAGATATGGCCCTCGGGTGTCCAAGCCACTGAGGAAAATAGGGAACCCCATGCATTTCCGAAAAGAGGACACCCGTGGGAATACACAGAGGTATGATTTGCGCACATCGCCCCAGATTTTATTACCCAGACAGCCCCGCAAAGTCCGAAAAGTCGGGAAAAAAACGCGTTTTCCGCACATTTCGCTCGATGCACCCATCGAAACACGCCCCCAAGAACACATGGCCTACCGTCACACGTTCCCACAGGTGTCCCGATGAAAACAGTACCTCACATGTGTGGGTGCACCTACCTCTCCGCCAAGGGGAAAGCATAAAACACAAGTAACTTCAAGTCTGTTTTCAGAGGGAAATCTCAGACATTCTACCGACCGGTACAATGTACAGATATAGGCCTCGGGTGTCCAAGCCACCGAGGAAAACAGGGAACCCCATGCATTTCCGAAAAGAGGACACCTGTGGGAATCCGCAGAGGTATGATTTGCGCACATCGCCCCAGAATTTTTTACCCAGACAGCACCGCAAAGTCCGAAATGTCGGGAAAAAAACACTTTTTCCGCACATTTCGCTCGACGCACCCATCAAAACACGCCCCCAACAACACATGGCCTACCGTCACGTGTTCCCACAGGTGTCCCAATGAAAACGGTACCTTACATGTGTGGGTGCACCTACCTGGCCGCCAAGGGGAAAGCCTAAAACACAAGTAACCCCAAGTCTGGTTTCAGAGGGAAATCTCAGACATTCTGCCGACCGGCACAATGTACAGATATAGGCCTCGGGTGTCCAAGCCACCGAGGAAAACAGGGAACCCCATGCATTTCCGAAAAGAGGACACCCGTGGGAATCCGCAGAGGTATGATTTGCGCACATCGCCCCAGACTTTTTTACCCAGACAGCCCTGCAAAGTCCGAAATGTGGGGAAAAAAACACCTTTTCCGAACATTTTGCTCGACGCACCCATCGAAACACACCCCCAACAACACATGGCCTACCGTTACGCGTTCCCACAGGTGTCCCAATGAAAACGGTACCTCACATCTGTGGGTGCACCTACCTGGCCGCCAAGGGGAAAGCCTAAAACACAAGTAACCCCAAGTCTGTTTTCAGAGCGAAATCTCAGACATTCTGACGACCGGCACAACGTACAGATAGGGCCCTCGGGTGTCCAAGCCACTGAGGAAAACAGGGAACCCCATGCATTTCCGAAAAGAGGACACCCGTGGGAATACGCAGAGGTATGATTTGCGCACATCGCCCCAGATTTTATTACCCAGACAGCCCCGCAAAGTCCGAAAAGTCGGGAAAAAAACGCTTTTTCTGCACATTTCACTCGATGCACCCATCGAAACACGCCCCCAAGAACACATGGCCTACCGTTACACATTCCCACAGGTGTCCCGATGAAAACAGTACCTCACCTGTGTGGGTGCACCTACCTGTCCGCCAAGGGGAAAGCCTAAAACACAAGTAACTTCAAGTCTGTTTTCAGAGGGAAATCTCAGACATTCTGCCGACCGGAACAACGTACAGATATGGGCCTCGGGGTTCCAAGCCACCGAGGAAAACAGGGAACCCCATGCATTTCCGAAAAGAGGACACCCGTGGGAATCCGCAGAGGTATGATTTGCGCACATCGCCCCAGAATTTTTTACCCAGACAGCCCCGCAAAGTCCGAAATGTGGGGAAACAAAACACTTTTTTCTCAGATTTCGCTCGACGCACCCATCGAAACACGCCCCCAACAACACATGGCCTCTACCGTCACGCGTTCCCACAGGTGTCCCGATGAAAACGGTACCTCACATGTGTGGGTGCACCTACCTGGCCGCCAAGGGGAAAGCCTAAAACACAAGTAACCCAAAGTCTGTTTTCAGAGCGAAATCTCAGACATTCTGCCGACCGGCACAACGTACAGATAGGGGCCTCGGGTGTCCAAGCCACCGAGGAAAACAGGGAACCCCATGCATTCCCGAAAAGAGGAAACCCGTGGGAATACACAGAGGTATGATTTGCACACTTCGCCCCAGAATTTTTTACCCAGACAGCCCCGCAAAGTCCGAAATGTCAAGAAAAAACACTTTTTCCGCACATTTCGCTCGACGCACCCATCAAAACACGCCCCCAACAACACATGGCCAACCGTCACGCGTTCCCACAGGTGTCCCGATGAAAACGGTGCCTCACATGTGTGGGTGCACCTATCTGGCCGCCAAGGGGAAAGCCTAAAACACAAGTAACCCCAAGTCTGTTTTCATGGCGAAATCTCAGACTTTCTGCAGACCGGCACAATGTACAGATATGGACCTCGGGTGTCCAAGCCACCGAGGAAAACAGGGAACCCCATGCATTTCCGAAAAGAGGACACCCGTGGGTATCCGCAGAGGTATGATTTGCACACATCGCCCCAGTCTTTTTTACCCAGACAGCCCTGCAAAGTCCGAAATGGCGGGAAAAAAACACTTTTTCTGCACATTTCGCTCGGCGCACCCATCGAAACACACCCCCAACAACACATGGCCTACCGTCACGCGTTCCCACAGGTGTCCCGATGAAAACGGTACCTCACATGTGTGGGTGCACCTACCTGGCCGCCAAGGGGAAAGCCTAAAACACAAGTAACTCCAAGTCTGTTTTCAGAGCGAAATCTCAGACATTCTGCCGACCGGCACAACGTACAGATAGGGGCCTCGGGTGTCCAAGCCACCGAGGAAAACAGGGAACCCCATGCATTTCCGAAAAGAGGAAACCCGTGGGAATACACAGAGGTATGATTTGCGCACTTCGCCCCAGAATTTTTTACCCAGACAGCCCCGCAAAGCCCGAAATGTCTGGAAAAAAACACTTTTTCCGCACATTTCGCTCGACGCACCCATCGAAACACGCCCCCAACAACACATGCACTACCGTCACGCGTTCCCACAGGTGTCCCGATGAAAACGGTACCTCACATGTGTGGGTGTGTGAGAGAACGGATCTCAACGACCGGTGGGGGGTGTCTGTACTCCCACTCCCTATATGGTGGAGGAGAGGCACAGGAGACCCCAGCCAAGATTCTCTATTCGGTAGCAATGGTCGAGCAATCAAGGCCTAGCTTCTCAGGAGGTGATGCAGGCTGGTTCTTAAGTACAGTGTATCCCCCAAGCCCCCAAAAATGAATATCCACACTCTGTATTGGTTAGAACACAGACTTTATATAATCAAAAGTTAAGGTTATGTACATTTATCATGATAACTCACTTTGTACTCTGGAAAAATCTACAATGACAAATATTTACAATCCTAAAGTGGTACCACCCTAGATCTCATTGAAGTGCATGAACAATACTGTACAATATCACATAGACCAATAGAGTGAAACCAGCAATAGAGAGAGGAGAGAAAATAAGATGGTTGAGCAATAGGCAGAATACTGACCCCTACCACTAGGCACAGTTCTGTGTGGAGATCCCCCCACCTGGGCAACCTGTAAAGAAAGATATAGTACCAGCCCAGTCCAGATGTTGCTCTGCAAGTCTTATTCTCTCCTATAATGTTTTTACCCCCCCAATGTACCTGGTGGAGTCGAGTTCCTCGAAGAGGCGTCGACAAACGTCGAGGGACTCGCTGTTCGGTGACGGGGAATCGACGGCCCTTCTTGAATGCCTTCCCTTTCAAGCGGGAGGCACGGGGCGTCGAACGTCCGTCGACGAACGAGGTAGAACAATGTCAAAGAGGCGGCAGCTTCGTCCGAGCGGTGCTCATCGGCGTCGGGGCGTCGGCGTCCTGCAAGGCGGAGGTGTGCGGGGCACCTCAACGACAATAGTTCTGGACCGCAAAGATTGTAGAGACGGGAGCCCAGCAAGGGCGTCGAGTCGTCCGAGTCTTTGAGGTCGTCGGGTGGCGGGAAACCCACCGGCAGGTTTCTCCTCGGCGCGTTGGTCGTCCTCGACTTTCTCCGGCAGGATAAGCGGTCGACGAAGGGGTCGAGAGAGTCCTTCGATTGAATGTTCTTAGGCAAGGAGCGGACGGCTCCGGTCGTCGGCGGCACGGCGTGAAGTGGTTCCCACGGCTGGGCAACACAACTTCGATGGGCCTCCAGCGGTTCCACCAACCTGCGAACCCTGGTCGACGGCAATGGACTTCGACGGCGTCGATGTCCGGGTGCTTCACTTCGATCTCCTCAGCTGTCCCGTCTCGGGTCGACAACCTTTCAGGGGTCTGTCTTCCAGGGCGCTTCGGCGAAGATGGAGCGGTGCTCGATGGTCCCTCGGAGCACGGGAAGAGGGCGCCTTACCAGGTCCTCTCTCGGGTCAGCCCTCGACGAATTTGTCAGCCTTCGGATCGGTCGAAGCAAATGCCACAGCAAGTCTTCTTCTTCCAGCTGGACGTCGAGGATCAGCAGTTCCAGTTACTCGTAGAGTGGAGACTCAGCTCCCTGGCTGCTTTAGGAGCACAAAGGTCCCTTCTGAACCAATGGTTCCTTCTGAACACTGAACACTTTTCCAGTGGTGAGAGGTCCCCAGATATACTATCCTCACTCTCATCCACGCTGCTGGCACACACTCAGCAGCCAATCATACTGCAGGGCATTCATGCAGTCTGTCAGCCAATCAGGCACACAGTGCATTCAGGCCACACTCCTCCCTTCCAGACACTCACAACAAGAAATGTGGATTGGGACAAGTACCCAGCCATTCAACACTACACACTGCATTCAGGCCAGTTTTGGGCAGGGCTGTCTCAGTCTTTGTCTCTCATGCCAGAAACCAGACAACCACAACAAGGAGTGTATATTGGTCACACACTCCATTCACCCAGGTCCCACCCACAGGAGGTACCCACAACATACAGCCACTGGGAAGGCTCCAGCCAGTCTAGCTGGGCCTTCACAACAACACCATATATGGAACTTCCACCCAACAGCCAGTCAGGGGGAAGGGACAGAGGCAGGGCTTCCCAGGACTTTGGGAAAACAAGATAACAGGCCATAGAAAGCAAGAGGCCACAGGGGCCATCTTGTTTCCTATCAGGAATCAACTGATCCCAATGGCAGGGCCTGGGTATCCCAAAATGGAGGACACCCAGAGCACCTGTCAAATTCAGCATGGAGCTGCCACCAGCCCATACCCTGCTCTGTGGGCCACCCACAGGTGCCCAAAAACATACACTAGGGGCACAGGGTTGTACCCCTACCCATGGGTGCCATAAGGGTATCCCATGGGTCTGTTCACCAAACCAAAAGAGAGAGCTGCACTGCAAGGAGTCCCACATGGACTCTGGGGCAGAAAACATAACAGAACACACGGTAAAAACAGAAAAAGGACAAGGATTCAGAGGCCCTGTCCCTCAGAGGCATTTCCAGCATCACAGTCGCCCCCCCCAGACTGAGGTGGAGGGTGTCTAATCTCCCACGGGATAGACACCCTCATCCAGACGGTCAACATACCTTCTGGAAAGGCCATCTGCATCATCGTGACTCTTCCCTGGTCTGTGCTCTATGGTGAAGTCTAGTCCTTGCAGGCTAATGGACCACCTGAGCAATTTCGGGTTCTCACCCTTCATCTGCATAAGCCACTTCAGGGGCTTATGATCCGTTTGGACCTTGAAGGTAGACCCCGTAAGGTAGGGCCTAAACGCCTAAGGCTCCAAACTATACTAAAACACTCCTTTTCAACAGTAGCCCACCTAAGTTCTCTACCCTTGAGTTGTCTACTGATGAATATCATAGGGTGTTCTCTCCCTTTGTCATCTAACTGGGACAAGACAGCTCCAATTCCGGTGTCGCAGGCATCCGTCTGGACGATAAAGGGTCGGCTGTAGTCAGGTGCACTCAACACAGGTGCCCTACACAGACTTTCTTTCAAGCCATCAAAGGCCCTCTGACAGTCTTCGGTCCAAGTAACCTTCCTAGGCTGCTTGGGTGATGTTAGAGCTGTCAGAGGTGCATCTATGGTTCCATAGTCTGCCATGAAATTGCGATAGTACCCAGTGAGGCCCAAAAAGGCTCTCACCTGGGTTTGAGTAGTGGGAGTCTCCCAGTTCTGTACATCCTGTACTTTACTGGCGAGAGGTTGGATTTGACCCCCTCCTACCTCATGACCAAGATAGGTAACTTTCCCCTGAGCTATCTGGCACTTGGTGGCCTTGATAGTGAGGTTAGCCCTTTTCAAGGCCTGCAACACCTTATCCAGATGTGTCAAATGCTCTTCCCAGGTGGAACTGTAGACGGCAATGTCGACTAAGTAAGCCACACAAAAGGCTTCCAGCCCACTGAGCGCATGGTTGACCAATCTCTGGAAGGTGGCAGGGGCATTCTTCAACCCAAAAGGCATGACTCTAAACTGGTAGAGTCCCTCAGGTGTTGAGAAGGCCATCTTTTCCTTGGCATGGTCCGTCAGAGCTATTTGCCAATAGCCTGAAGTGAGGTCAAAGGTGCTCACAAACTTGGCAGCACCTATGGTGTCCACGAGCTCATCAGCCCTGGGCAATGGGTGTGCGTCAGTTTTGGTGACGGCATTGACTCCTCGGTAGTCCACACAGAACCTCCAATCCTTGGTGCCCGCCTGGGAACTTGCCTTGGGGACAAGGACCAATGGACTGGACCAGGGACTGGTTGAGGGTTCAATAACACCCAGATCCAACATCTTGGCGACCTCAGCCTGGATGTGGTTCTTAACGGTATCTGACATACGGTAGCACCTGCTTTTGACAGGCACACTGTCACCAGTGTCAATTTTGTGCTTACACCACGGTGTAAGGCCTGGCTTCAGTGAAAACAGAGATACTGTTGGAGCAAAGCCCTACAGGCCCTCTGTTGCTCTGTTGTCAAATCTGGAGAGAGATGTACTCCCTCCACTGAGCCATCCTGAGGGTTTCTATGCAGCAAATCAGGAAGGGGCTCACTCTCATCCTCTTCTTGCCCAGAAGCTAGCAAGAGACATGAGACTTCCGCTCGCCTGTGGAAAGGCTTGAGCCTGTTGACATGGAATAGCTGAGGGGCTACCCCAGGGGCTCCCATGTCAACCAGATAATTGACTTCGCCCACCTTGGAGATGATCCTGAAGGGTCCAGTCCACTTGTCTGCCAGAGCCCTAGGCTTGGTAGGCTCCATCACAAGGATTTCCTGTCCCGGAGTCCAATCCACTTGCGAGGCTTTAAGGTCATGCCAGTACTTATTCAATTCCTGGCTGGCCTTGAGATTTGCTGTTGCCTGACCCATCATCTGTGTCATCCTCCGTCTGAGGCCTAACACATAGTCCCCCACTTGCTTGGCGGGACCTGGAGGGGTGGCTTCCAAGCCTTCTCTGATCAAGGCGAGGGGCCCCCTCATGGGATGTCCAAAGAGTAACTCAAAGGGGCTGAAACCAACACCCTCTTGAGGTACCTCTCTGTAAGCAAACAGCAGGCATGGCAGGAGGAGATCCCATTTCCTCCTTAGGGGTTCTTCCAAAGCCCCTAGCATGCCCTTGAGAGTTTTATTAAATCTCTCAACCAAACCATTGGTCTGGGGGTGGTAAGAGGTGGAGAACTTGTAGGTTACCCCGCACTCTTTCCACATGGTTTTCATGTAACTAGACATGAAGTTGGATCCTCTGTCAGAGACAACCTCCTTGGGGAATCCAACACGGGTGAAAATGCCCAGGAGAGCCCGGGCAACCACCTTGGCAGTAACAGTCCGAAGGGGTATCGCCTCAGGGTACCTGGTGGCATGATCTACCAAGACCAGGATGAACCGATGTCCACCTGAAGTGGGAGGGTCAAGGGGGCCGACGATGTCGATGCCCACCCTCTCAAATGGGGTGCCAACCACTGGCAACGGCTGCAGTGGGGCAATGACACTGCCTCCAGTCTTGCCAGACAACTGACAAGTTGGGCAGGTCCTGCAGTGGGACTCCACCTCTACTCCCATCCGTGGCCAGTAGAAATGGGCAGAGAGCCTCTGCTTAGTCTTCTTGGTCCCAAGATGACCAGCCAAGGGCACCTCATGCGCCAACTTCAGTAGGAAGGGCCTGTAAACCTGGGGTACCACCAACCTCTTGCGGGCACCAGGTTCAGGCTTAGTGGGCTCACTAACAAGGAGCTCACCCTCCCAATAAATCCGGAAGTTCCTACGGCCCTCTCCTTGTGCCTGGGCCAGGGCCTGTTTCCTCAGTCCCTCGAGAGAGTGGCACTCTCTCTGTCCCTTACAGAAGTCCGCCCGGGAGGGTCCCCCTTCAGCTAACAAGCATTGAAGGTCGGGATGATCCTCCGGGTTGAGAACCTCTCCCACAGGAGAGTCTTCTGCCTCTTCTCCCAAAGGAGTTGAGTTTGGGTTTTCCACTGGACCCAGCCCGTCCAGAGCATGGATCCCAATGGGTGCAGCAGGAAGAGAAGGCGCTCCCTCCACAGAGGTGGCCTTCTTGGTCTTCCTCCTTCTTGCCTTAGGCCTCGCCTTTGGCTTGGGTATCTGACCCACAGCCAGACCCGGTGTCACCTGTGATCTAGTGACGGCAGCAGCAGTCATGGGAAGACCATCCGAGATCAACCCCAACTCTACTAGATCATTCCCTAACAAAATGTTAGCAGGGACATTGTCCTGAACCAGGACAGGAAGCTTCGCTGTCTTGTCGCCAATCATGAGTGTGACTAAGGCTACAGGTGATAATTTGGGAGGCCCACCAGCTAACCTGGTGGTTTGCAGAGGAGCACCTTCATAGTCCTCTGGCCTGAGCAGGGTCCTGTCCACCACTGTCATGCTTGCCCAGTGTCTCTCAAACCAGTAGAAGGCTGGCCATTCAAGAGGACACTTCTCAAAAATCTACGGGTGTTCTGTGGGATAGTCGCCGGTACTACCGCGTACTGGTCCCAGGCCCCAAGGGACACTAAGGAAATCTCCACCGGAGCACCAAATGTGATACCGGCAGAGGAGGGGAGGACAGTGGCCTCCACCTCAGACACGGGGTAAGGGTAGGTCAGGCTGACAGCCTGTACTCCAAGTGCCTTACCTTTACACTTGGGGTCACCCCTTTTGTGATCCAGAGCCCCACAGTCCCAACAAGCGCCAGGAGTGCGGTGTATGGTACTGGAACCACTGGGAGCCTGCTTTGCAGCAGGTGGACCACTACTCTTATTCCCACCCCCAGATGACTTATCCCCACTAGATTTTTGGGTCTTAGGAGAGGAAGGTTTTGGTTTACCCGACTGTGACTGCTTGGAGGACTCCTCAGCTTTCTGAGAGGCCCCCTTCTCTTTGTCCTTGTCCTTCCCACTGGAGTCCTTAGGGGACACCCGGTGGGAGACCCACTTGTCAGCCAACCTAGCCAGCTTAAAGGGGTCCAAAATGTTCTGGTCAGCCACATACTGACGCAGCTCCGGTGAACAGGCTTCAGAGAAATGCTCAAAAAACAAGAGGTGGGACAATTCAACAAAAGTCTTAACCTTGTATCCATCGATCCACCCCATCATGTTCATGTGCGCAGCACTCACCCAGTCAACCCAAGACATATTCTCCTTTTTCTTAAAATCCCTGAACCTTCTAAGGTATTGGGTAGGTGTCTTGCCGAACTTGGCAATCAAAGCAGACTTCATACACTCGTACTGACCCCTTTCTTCCACACTCAGCTTCAGAATACAGTCATACCCGGTTTGAGGCACTCTGCTTAACAAACACTTCGCCCAATCTCTTTTATCCACATCATGAATCTCACAAGCCATTTCAAACGCTTCAATCCATTGGAGGATATCCAAACCCTCCACAAATACACCAACCAAATCTTTCATAAACTTGGTGGCTGGGGACCTGACACTCTCACTGGATCTAGCTGAAGTCTCCACTCTAGCTTTCTCTAGCTGGATCCTCTGACATTCAGTGTCCTGGCTCTTGAGTTCAAGGTCCTTATTTTTGAGTGCAACTTGTTGAGCCAACTCCTCTTTCTTAAGCTCAGCATCTATTTCCAACTTGCTGTATTCAAAGGCCAATTTCATCCTTAATAACTCAAGCTCTAAGGAATTGCTGGAGTTTGGAACAGAGGCAGCAGGAATGGCGGCATTCCCAGAAACAGATTCAGCAGAAACCACAGGGGCAGAGTCCTCATTGGTTGCATTCCCCCCCTCATCAAGAGTTTCACTATCAGTCTGGTAGTCCACCAGGGCAGCTATAAGCTCAGCCCTAGACTTATCCACAAAGTCTAACTCCCTGGCTTCACAAGCACTCTGGAGAGCCTCCAAGCTCATCCGAGTTAATTTGCCATTTGCAATAGACTCCATTGTTTGTAATGCAGTTACCTTGTACACAACTAAACCTTAATTCAATAAAGGGCAAATATCCTTTGTAAGTGGCACGGTTATACCCTGATTCTTAAAACCATAAGCATCCCACCACTGCCACCAGTGTGAGAGAACGGATCTCAACGACCGGTGTGGGGTGCTGTACTCCCACTCCCTATATGGTGGAGGAGAGGCACAGGAGACCCCAGCCAAGATTCTCTATTCGGTAGCAATGGTCGAGCAATCAAGGCCTAGCTTCTCAGGAGGTGATGCAGGCAGGTTCTTAAGTACAGTGTATCCCCCAATCCCCCACAAAGGAATATCCACACTCTGTATTGGTTAGAACACAGACTTTATATAATCAAAAGTTAAGGTTATGTACATTTATCATGATAACTCACTTTGTACTCTGGAAAAATCTACAATGACAAATATTTACAATCCTAAAGTGGTACCACCCTAGATCTCATTGAAGTGCATGAACAATACTGTACAATATCACATAGACCAATAGAGTGAAACCAGCAATAGAGAGAGGAGAGAAAAGAAGATGGTTGAGCAATAGGCAGAATACTGACCCCTACCACTAGGCACAGTTCTGTGTGGAGATCCCCCCACCTGGGCAACCTGTAAAGAAAGATATAGTACCAGCCCAGTCCATATGTTGCTCTGCAAGTCTTATTCTCTCCTATAATGTTTTTACCCCCCCAATGTACCTGGTGGAGTCGAGTTCCTCGAAGAGGCGTCGACAAACGTTGAGGGACTCGCTGTTCGGCGACGGGGAATCGACGGCCCTTCTTGAATGCCTTCCCTTTCAAGCGGGAGGCACGGGGCGTCGAACGTCCGTCGACGAACGAGGTAGAACGATGTCGAAGAGGCGGCAGCTTCGTCCGAGCGGTGCTCGTCGGCGTCGGGGCGTCGGCGTCCTGCAAGGCGGAGGTGTGCGGGGCACCTCGACGACAATAGTTCTGGACCGCAAAGATTGTAGAGACGGGAGCCCAGCAAGGGCGTCGAGTCGTCCGAGTCTTTGAGGTCATCGGGTGGCGGGAAACCCACCGGCAGGTTTCTCCTCGGCGCGTTGGTCGTCCTCGACTTTCTCCGGCAGGATAAGCGGTCGACGAAGCGGTCGAGAGAGTCCTTCGATTGAATGTTCTTAGGCAAGGAGCGGACGGCTCCGGTCGTCGGCGGCACGGCGTCAAGTGGTTCCCACGGCTGGGCAACACAACTTCGACGGGCCTCCAGCGGTTCCACCAACTGCGAACCCTGGTCGACGGCAATGGACTTCGACGGCGTCGATGTCCGGGTGCTTCACTTCGATCTCCTCAGCGTTCCCGTCTCGGGTCGACAACCTTTCAGGGGTCTGTCTTCCAGGGCGCTTCGGCGAAGATGGAGCGGTGCTCGATGGTCCCTCGGAGCACGGGAAGAGGGCGCCTTACCAGGTCCTCTCTCGGGTCAGCCCTTGACGAATTCGTCAGCCTTCGGATCGGTCGAAGCAAATGCCACAGCAAGTCTTCTTCTTCCAGCTGGACGTCGAGGATCAGCAGTTCCAGTTACTCGTAGAGTGGAGACTCAGCTCCCTGGCTGCTTTAGGAGCACAAAGGTCCCTTCTCAACCAATGGTTCCTTCTGAACACTGAACACTTTTCCAGTGGTGAGAGGTCCCCAGATATACTATCCTCACTCTCATCCACGCTGCTGGCACACACTCAGCAGCCAATCATACTGCAGGGCATTCATGCAGTCTGTCAGCCAATCAGGCACACAGTGCATTCAGGCCACACTCCTCCCTTCCAGACACTCACAACAAGAAATGTGGATTGGGACAAGTACCCAGCCATTCAACACTACACACTGCATTCAGGCCAGTTTCGGGCAGGGCTGTCTCAGTCTTTGTCTCTCATGCCAGAAACCAGACAACCACAACAAGGAGTGTATATTGGTCACACACTCCATTCACCCAGGTCCCACCCACAGGAGGTACCCACAACATACAGTCACTGGGAAGGCTCCAGCCAGTCTATCTGGGCCTTCACAACAACACCATATATGGAACTTCCACCCAACAGCCAGTCAGGGGGAAGGGACAGAGGCAGGGCTTCCCAGGACTTTGGGAAAACAAGAAAACAGGCCATAGAAAGCAAGAGGCCACAGGGGCCATCTTGTTTCCTATCAGGAATCAACTGATCCCAATGGCAGGGCCTGGGTATCCCAAAATGGAGGACACCCAGAGCACCTGTCAAATTCAGCATGGAGCTGCCACCAGCCCATACCCTGCTCTGTGGGCCACCCACAGGTGCCCAAAAACATACACTAGGGGCACAGGGTTGTACCCCTACCCATGGGTGCCATAAGAGTATCCCATGGGTCTGTTCACCAAACCAAAAGAGAGAGCTGCACTGCCAGGAGTCCCACATGGACTCCGGGGCAGAAAACATAACAGAACACACGGTAAAAACAGAAAAAGGACAAGGATTCAGAGGCCCTGTCCCTCAGATGCATTTCCAGCATCACAGTGTGCACCTACCTGGCCGCCAAGGGGAAAGCCTAAAACACAAGTAACCCCAAGTCTGTTTTCATGGCGAAATCTCAGACATTCTGCCGACCGGCACAACATACAGATATGGGCCTCGGGGTTCCAAGCCACCGAGGAAAACAGGGAACCCCATGCATTTCCGAAAAGAGGACACCCGTGGGAATCCGCAGAGGTATGATTTGCGCACATCGCCCCAGAATTTTTTACCCAGACAGCCCCGCAAAGTCCGAAATGTGGGGAAACAAAACACTTTTTTCTCAGATTTCGCTCGACGCACCCATCGAAACACGCCCCCAACAACACATGGCCTCTACCGTCACGCGTTCCCACAGGTGTCCCGATGAAAACGGTACCTCACATGTGTGGGTGCACCTACCTGGCCGCCAAGGGGAAAGCCTAAAACACAAGTAACCCAAAGTCTGTTTTCAGAGCGAAATCTCAGACATTCTGCCGACCGGCACAAAGTACAGATATGGACTTCGGGTGTCCAAGCCACCGAGGAAAACAGGGAACCCCATGCATTTCCGAAAAGAGGACACCCGTGGGTATCCGCAAAGGTATGATTTGCACACATCGCCCCAGACTTTTTTACCCAGACAGCCCTGCAAAGTCCGAAATGTCGGGAAAAAAACACTTTTTACGCACATTTTGCTCGGCGCACCCATCGAAACACACCCCCAACAACACATGGCCTACCGTCACGCGTTCCCACAGGTCTCCCGATGAAAACGGAACCTCACATGTGTGGGTGCACCTACCTGGCCGCCAAGGGGAAAGCCTAAAACACAAGTAACTCCAAGTCTGTTTTCAGAGCGAAATCTCAGACATTCTGCCGACCGGCACAACGTACAGATAGGGGCCTTGGGTGTCCAAGCCACCGAGGAAAACAGGGAACCCCATGCATTCCCGAAAAGAGGAAACCCGTGGGAATACACAGAGGTATGATTTGCGCACTTCGCCCCAGAATTTTTTACCCAGACAGCCCCGCAAAGTCCGAAATGTCGGGAAAAAAACACTTTTTCCGCACATTTCGCTCGACGCACCCATCAAAACACGCCCCCAACAACACATGGCCAACCGTCACGCCTTCCCACAGGTGTCCCGATGAAAACGGTGCCTCACATGTGTGGGTGCACCTATCTGGCCGCCAAGGGGAAAGCCTAAAACACAAGTAACCCCAAGTCTGTTTTCATGGCGAAATCTCAGACATTCTGCCGACCGGCACAACGTACAGATATGGGCCTCGGGGTTTCAAGCCACCGAGGAAAACAGGGAACCCCGTGCATTTCCGAAAAGAGGACACCCGTGGGAATCCGCAGAGGTATGATTTGCGCACATCGCCCCAGAATTTTTTACCCAGACAGCCCCGCAAAGTCCGAAATGTGGGGAAACAAAACACTTTTTTCTCAGATTTCGCTCGACGCACCCTTCGAAACACGCCCCCAACAACACATGGCCTCTACCGTCACACGTTCCCACAGGTGTCCCGATGAAAACGGTACCTCACATGTGTGGGTGCACCTACCTGGCCGCCAAGGGGAAAGCCTAAAACACAAGTAACCCAAAGTCTGTTTTCAGAGCGAAATCTCAGACATTCTGCCGACCGGCACAACGTACAGATATGGACCTCGGGTGTCCAAGCCGACGAGGAAAACAGGGAACCCCATGCATTTCCGAAAAGAGGACACCCGTGGGTATCCGCAGAGGTATGATTTGCACACATCGCCCCAGACTTTTTTACCCAGACAGCCCTGCAAAGTCCAAAATGTCGGGAAAAAAACACTTTTTCCGCACATTTTGCTCGGCGCACCCATCGAAACAAACCCCCAACAACACATGGCCTACCGTCACGCGTTCCCACAGGTGTCCCGATGAAAACGGTACCTCACATGTGTGGGTGCACCTACCTGGCCGCCAAGGGGAAAGCCTAAAACACAAGTAACTCCAAGTCTGTTTTCAGAGCGAAATCTCAGACATTCTGCCGACCGGCACAACGTACAGATAGGGGCCTCGGGTGTCCAAGCCACAGAGGAAAACAGGGAACCCCATGCATTCCCGAAAAGAGGAAACCCGTGGGAATACACAGAGGTATGATTTGCGCACTTCGCCCCAGAATTTTTTACCCAGACAGCCCCGCAAAGTCCGAAATGTCGGGAAAAAAACACTTTTTCCGCACATTTCGCTCGACGCACCCATCAAAACACGCCCCCAACAACACATGGCCAACCGTCACGCGTTCCCACAGGTGTCCCGATGAAAACGGTGCCTCACATGTGTGGGTGCACCTATCTGGCCGCCAAGGGGAAAGCCTAAAACACAAGTAACCCCAAGTCTGTTTTCATGGCGAAATCTCAGACATTCTGCCGACCGGCACAACGTACAGATATGGGCCTCGGGGTTTCAAGCCACCGAGGAAAACAGGGAACCCCGTGCATTTCCGAAAAGAGGACACCCGTGGGAATCCGCAGAGGTATGATTTGCGCACATCGCCCCAGAATTTTTTACCCAGACAGCCCCGCAAAGTCCGAAATGTGGGGAAACAAAACACTTTTTTCTCAGATTTCGCTCGACGCACCCATCGAAACACGCCCCCAACAACACATGGCCTCTACCGTCACACGTTCCCACAGGTGTCCCGATGAAAACGGTACCTCACATGTGTGGGTGCACCTACCTGGCCGCCAAGGGGAAAGCCTAAAACACAAGTAACCCAAAGTCTGTTTTCAGAGCGAAATCTCAGACATTCTGCCGACCGGCACAACGTACAGATATGGACCTCGGGTGTCCAAGCCGACGAGGAAAACAGGGAACCCCATGCATTTCCGAAAAGAGGACACCCGTGGGTATCCGCAGAGGTATGATTTGCACACATCGCCCCAGACTTTTTTACCCAGACAGCCCTGCAAAGTCCAAAATGTCGGGAAAAAAACACTTTTTCCGCACATTTTGCTCGGCGCACCCATCGAAACAAACCCCCAACAACACATGGCCTACCGTCACGCGTTCCCACAGGTGTCCCGATGAAAACGGTACCTCACATGTGTGGGTGCACCTACCTGGCCGCCAAGGGGAAAGCCTAAAACACAAGTAACTCCAAGTCTGTTTTCAGAGCGAAATCTCAGACATTCTGCCGACCGGCACAACGTACAGATAGGGGCCTCGGGTGTCCAAGCCACAGAGGAAAACAGGGAACCCCATGCATTCCCGAAAAGAGGAAACCCGTGGGAATACACAGAGGTATGATTTGCGCACTTCGCCCCAGAATTTTTTACCCAGACAGCCCCGCAAAGTCCGAAATGTCGGGAAAAAAACACTTTTTCTGCACATTTCGCTCGACGCACCCATCAAAACACGACCCCAACAACACATGGCCGACCGTCACGCGTTCCCACAGGTGTCCCGATGAAAACGGTACCTCACATGTGTGGGTGCACCTATCTGGCCGCCAAGGGGAAAGCCTAAAACACAAGTAACCCCAAGTCTGTTTTCATGGCGAAATCTCAGACATTCTGCCGACCGGCACAACGTACAGATATGGGCCTCGGGGTTCCAAGCCACCGAGGAAAACAGGGAACCCCATGCATTTCCGAAAAGAGGACACCCGTGGGAATCCGCAGAGGTATGATTTGGGCACATCGCCCCAGAATTTTTTACCCAGACAGCCCCGCAAAGTCCGAAATGTGGGGAAACAAAACACTTTTTTCTCAGATTTCGCTCGACGCACCCATCGAAACACGCCCCCAACAACACATGGCCTCTACCGTCACGCGTTCCCACAGGTGTCCCGATGAAAACGGTACCTCACATGTGTGGGTGCACCTACCTGGCCGCCAAGGGGAAAGCCTAAAACACAAGTAACCCAAAGTCTGTTTTCAGAGCGAAATCTCAGACATTCTGCCGACCGGCACAACGTACAGATATGGACCTCGGGTGTCCAAGCCACCGAGGAAAACAGGGAACCCCATGCATTTCCAAAAAGAGGACACCCGTGGGTATCCGCAGAGGTATGATTTGCACACATCGCCCCAGACTTTTTTACCCAGACAGCCCTGCAAAGTCCGAAATGTCGGGAAAAAAACACTTTTTCCGCACATTTCGCTCGGCGCACCCATCGAAACACACCCCCAACAACACATGGCCTACCGTCACGCATTCCCACAGGTGTCCCGATGAAAACGGTACCTCACATGTGTGGGTGCACCTACCTGGCCGCCAAGGGGAAAGCCTAAAACACAAGTAACTCCAAGTCTGTTTTCAGAGCGAAATCTCAGACATTCTGCCGACCGGCACAACGTACAGATAGGGGCCTCGGGTGTCCAAGCCACCGAGGAAAACAGGGAACCCCATGCATTTCCGAAAAGAGGAAACCCGTGGGAATACACAGAGGTATGATTTGCGCACTTCGCCCCAGAATTTTTTACCCAGACTGCCCCGCAAAGTCCGAAATGTCGGGAAAAAACACTTTTTCCGCACATTTCGCTCGACGCACCCATCGAAACACGCCCCCAACAACACATGCACTACCGTCACGCATTCCCACAGGTGTCCCGATGAAAACAATACCTCACATGTGTGGGTGCACCTACCTGGCCGCCAAGGGGAAAGCCTAAAGCACAAGTAACCCCAAGTCTGTTTTCAGAGCGAAATCTCAGACATTCTGCCGACCGGCACAACGTACAGATATGGGCCTCGGGTGTCCAAGCCACCGAGGAAAACAGGGAACCCCATGCATTTCCGAAAAGAGGACACCCGTGGGAATCCGCAGAGGTATGATTTGTGCACATTGCCCAGACTTTTATTACCCAGACAGCCCCGCAAAGTCCGAAAAGTCGGGAAAAAAACGCCTTTTCCGCACATTTCACTCGACGCACCCATCGAAACACACCCCCAACAACACATGGCCTACCGTCACACGTTCCCACAGGTGTCCCGATGAAAACGGTACTTCACATGTGTGGGTGCACCTACCTGGCCGCCAAGGGGAAAGCCTAAAACACAAGTAACCCCAAGTCTGTTTTCAGAGCGAAATCTCAGACATTCTGCCGACCGGCACAACGTACAGATATGGGCCTCGGGTGTCCAAGCCACCGAGGAAAACAGGGAACCCCATGTTTTTCCAAAAAGAGGACACCCGTGGGAATCCGCAGAGGTATGATTTGCGCACATCGCCCCAGAATTTTTTACCCAGACAGCACCGCAAAGTCCGAAATGTCGGGAAAAAAACACTTTTTCTGCACATTTCGCTCGACGCACCCTTCAAAACACGCCCCCAACAACACATGGCCTACCGTCACACGTTCCCACAGGTGTCCCGATGAAAACGATACTCCACATGTGTGGGTGCACCTACCTGGCCGCCAAGGGGAAAGCCTAAAACACAAGTAACCCCAAGTCTGTTTTCAGAGCGAAATCTCAGACATTCTGCCGACCGGCACAATGTACAGATATGGGCCTCGGGTGTCCAAGCCACAGAGGAAAACAGGGAACCCCATGCATTTCCGAAAAGAGGACACCCGTGGGAATCCGCAGAGGTATGATTTGCGCACATCGCCCCAGACTTTTTTACCCAGACAGCCCCGCAAATTCCGAAATGTCGGGAAAAAAACACTTTTTCCGCACATTTCGCTCAACGCACCCATCAAAACACGCCCCCAACAACACATGGCCTACCGTCACGCGTTCCCAGAGGTGTCCCGATGAAAACGGTACCTCACATGTGTGGGTGCACCTACCTGGCCGCCAAGGGGAAAGCCTAAAACACAAGTAACCCCAAGTCTGTTTTCATGGCGAAATCTCAGACATTCTGCCGACCGGCACAACGTACAGATATGGGCCTCGGGGTTCCAAGCCACCGAGGAAAACAGGGAACCCCATGCATTTCCGAAAAGAGGACACCCGTGGGAATCTGCAGAGGTATGATTTGTGCACCTCGCCCCAGAATTTATTACCCAGACAGCCCTGCAAAGTCCGAAATGTGGGGAAAAAAACGCTTTTTCCGCACATTTTGCTCGACGCACCCATCGAAACACGCCCCCAACAACACATGGCCTACCGTCACGCATTCCCACAGGTGTCCCGATGAAAACGGTACCTCACATGTGTGGGTGCACCTACCTGGCCGCCAAGGGGAAAGCCTAAAACACAAGTAACCCCAAGTCTGTTTTCAGAGCGAAATCTCAGACATTCTGCCGACCGGCACAACGTACAGATATGGGCCTCGGGTGTCCAAGACACCGAGGAAAACAGGGAACCCCATGCATTTCCGAAAAGAGGACACCCATGGGAATCCGCAGAGGTATGATTTGCGCACATCGCCCCAGAATTTTTTACCCAGACAGCCCCGCAAAGTCCGAAATGTCGGGAAAAAAACACTTTTTCCACACATTTCGCTCGACGCACTCATCGAAACACGCCCCCAACAACACATGGCCTACCGTCACGTGTTCCCACAGGTGTCCCAATGAAAACGGTACCTCACATGTGTGGGTGCACCTACCAAGGGGAAAGCATAAAACACAAGTAACCCCAAGTCTGTTTTCAGAGCGAAATCTCAGACATTCTGCCGACCGGCACAACGTACAGATATGGGCCTCGGGTGTCCAAGCCACCGAGGAAAACAGGGAACCCCATGTATTTCCAAAAAGAGGACACCCGTGGGAATCCGCAGAGGTATGATTTGCGCACATCGCCGCAGAATTTTTTACCCAGACAGCCCTGCAAAGTCCGAAATGTCAGGAAAAAAACGCCTTTTCCGCACATTTCGCTCGACGCACCCATCGAAACACACCCCCAACAACACATGGCCTACCGTCACGCATTCCCACAGGTGTCCCGATGAAAACGGTACCTCACATGTGTGGGTGCACCTACCTGGCCGCCAAGGGGAAAGCCTAAAACACAAGTAACTCCAAGTCTGTTTTCAGAGCGAAATCTCAGACATTCTGCCGACCGGCACAACGTACAGATAGGGGCCTCGGGTGTCCAAGCCACCGAGGAAAACAGGGAACCCCATGCATTTCCGAAAAGAGGAAACCCGTGGGAATACACAGAGGTATGATTTGCGCACTTCGCCCCAGAATTTTTTACCCAGACTGCCCCGCAAAGTCCGAAATGTCGGGAAAAAACACTTTTTCCGCACATTTCGCTCGACGCACCCATCGAAACACGCCCCCAACAACACATGCACTACCGTCACGCATTCCCACAGGTGTCCCGATGAAAACAATACCTCACATGTGTGGGTGCACCTACCTGGCCGCCAAGGGGAAAGCCTAAAGCACAAGTAACCCCAAGTCTGTTTTCAGAGCGAAATCTCAGACATTCTGCCGACCGGCACAACGTACAGATATGGGCCTCGGGTGTCCAAGCCACCGAGGAAAACAGGGAACCCCATGCATTTCCGAAAAGAGGACACCCGTGGGAATCCGCACAGGTATGATTTGTGCACATTGCCCAGACTTTTATTACCCAGACAGCCCCGCAAAGTCCGAAAAGTCGGGAAAAAAACGCCTTTTCCGCACATTTCACTCGACGCACCCATCGAAACACACCCCCAACAACACATGGCCTACCGTCACACGTTCCCACAGGTGTCCCGATGAAAACGGTACTTCACATGTGTGGGTGCACCTACCTGGCCGCCAAGGGGAAAGCCTAAAACACAAGTAACCCCAAGTCTGTTTTCAGAGCGAAATCTCAGACATTCTGCCGACCGGCACAACGTACAGATATGGGCCTCGGGTGTCCAAGCCACCGAGGAAAACAGGGAACCCCATGTTTTTCCAAAAAGAGGACACCCGTGGGAATCCGCAGAGGTATGATTTGCGCACATCGCCCCAGAATTTTTTACCCAGACAGCACCGCAAAGTCCGAAATGTCGGGAAAAAAACACTTTTTCTGCACATTTCGCTCGACGCACCCTTCAAAACACGCCCCCAACAACACATGGCCTACCGTCACACGTTCCCACAGGTGTCCCGATGAAAACGATACTCCACATGTGTGGGTGCACCTACCTGGCCGCCAAGGGGAAAGCCTAAAACACAAGTAACCCCAAGTCTGTTTTCAGAGCGAAATCTCAGACATTCTGCCGACCGGCACAATGGACAGATATGGGCCTCGGGTGTCCAAGCCACAGAGGAAAACAGGGAACCCCATGCATTTCCGAAAAGAGGACACCCGTGGGAATCCGCAGAGGTATGATTTGCGCACATCGCCCCAGACTTTTTTACCCAGACAGCCCCGCAAATTCCGAAATGTCGGGAAAAAAACACTTTTTCCGCACATTTCGCTCAACGCACCCATCAAAACACGCCCCCAACAACACATGGCCTACCGTCACGCGTTCCCAGAGGTGTCCCGATGAAAACGGTACCTCACATGTGTGGGTGCACCTACCTGGCCGCCAAGGGGAAAGCCTAAAACACAAGTAACCCCAAGTCTGTTTTCATGGCGAAATCTCAGACATTCTGCCGACCGGCACAACGTACAGATATGGGCCTCGGGGTTCCAAGCCACCGAGGAAAACAGGGAACCCCATGCATTTCCGAAAAGAGGACCCCCGTGGGAATCTGCAGAGGTATGATTTGTGCACCTCGCCCCAGAATTTATTACCCAGACAGCCCTGCAAAGTCCGAAATGTGGGGAAAAAAACGCTTTTTCCGCACATTTTGCTCGACGCACCCATCGAAACACGCCCCCAACAACACATGGCCTACCGTCACGCATTCCCACAGGTGTCCCGATGAAAACGGTACCTCACATGTGTGGGTGCACCTACCTGGCCGCCAAGGGGAAAGCCTAAAACACAAGTAACCCCAAGTCTGTTTTCAGAGCGAAATCTCAGACATTCTGCCGACCGGCACAACGTACAGATATGGGCCTCGGGTGTCCAAGACACCGAGGAAAACAGGGAACCCCATGCATTTCCGAAAAGAGGACACCCATGGGAATCCGCAGAGGTATGATTTGCGCACATCGCCCCAGAATTTTTTACCCAGACAGCCCCGCAAAGTCCGAAATGTCGGGAAAAAAACACTTTTTCCACACATTTCGCTCGACGCACCCATCGAAACACGCCCCCAACAACACATGGCCTACCGTCACGTGTTCCCACAGGTGTCCCAATGAAAACGGTACCTCACATGTGTGGGTGCACCTACCAAGGGGAAAGCATAAAACACAAGTAACCCCAAGTCTGTTTTCAGAGCGAAATCTCAGACATTCTGCCGACCGGCACAACGTACAGATATGGGCCTCGGGTGTCCAAGCCACCGAGGAAAACAGGGAACCCCATGTATTTCCAAAAAGAGGACACCCGTGGGAATCCGCAGAGGTATGATTTGCGCACATCGCCGCAGAATTTTTTACCCAGACAGCCCTGCAAAGTCCGAAATGTCAGGAAAAAAACGCCTTTTCCGCACATTTCGCTCGACGCACCCATCGAAACACGCCCTCAACAACACATGGCCTAACGTCACGCGTTCCCACAGGTGTCCCGATGAAAACGGTACCTCACATGTGTGGGTGCACCTACCTGGCCGCCACGGGGAAAGCCTAAAACACAAGTAACTCCAAGTCTGTTTTCAGAGCGAAATCTCAGACATTCTGCCGACCGGCACAACGTACAGATAGGGGCCTCGGGTGTCCAAGCCACCGAGGAAAACAGGGAACCCCATGCATTTCCGAAAAGAGGAAACCCGTGGGAATACACAGAGGTATGATTTGCGCACTTCGCCCCAGAATTTTTTACCCAGACAGCCCCGCAAAGTCCGAAATGTCGGGAAAAAACACTTTTTCCGCACATTTCGCTCGACGCACCCATCGAAACACGCCCCCAACAACACATGCACTACCGTCACGCATTCCCACAGGTGTCCCGATGAAAACAATACCTCACATGTGTGGGTGCACCTACCTGGCCGCCAAGGGGAAAGCCTAAAGCACAAGTAACCCCAAGTCTGTTTTCAGAGCGAAATCTCAGACATTCTGCCGACCGGCACAACGTACAGATATGGGCCTCGGGTGTCCAAGCCACCGAGGAAAACGGGGAACCCCATCCATTTCCGAAAAGAAGACACCCATGAGAATCTGCAGAGGTATGATTTGCGCACATCGCCCCAGAATTTATTACCCAGACATCCCTGCAAAGTCCGAAATGTGGGGAAAAAAACACTTTTTCCGCACATTTTGCTCGACGCACCCATCGAAACACACCCCCAACAACACATGGCCTACCGTCACGCGTTCCCACAGGTGTCCCATTGAAAACGGTACCTCACATCTGTGGGTGCACCTACCTGGCCGCCAAGGGGAAAGCCTAAAACACAAGTAACCCCAAGTCTGTTTTCAGAGGGAAATCTCAGACATTCTGCCGACCGGCACAATGTACAGATATGGGCGTCGGGTGTCCAAGCCACCGAGGAAAACAGGGAACCCCATGCATTTCCGAAAAGAGGACACCCGTGGGAATCCGCAGAGGTATGATTTGCGCACATTGCCCAGACTTTTATTACCCAGACAGCCCTGCAAAGTCCGAAAAGTCGGGAAAAAAACGCCTTTTCCGCACATTTCACTCGACGCACCCATCGAAACACACCCCCAACAACACATGGCCTACCGTCACACGTTCCCACAGGTGTCCCGATGAAAACGGTACTTCACATGTGTGGGTGCACCTACCTGGCCGCCAAGGGGAAAGCCTAAAACACAAGTAACCCCAAGTCTGTTTTCAGAGCGAAATCTCAGACATTCTGCCGACCGGCACAACGTACAGATATGGGCCTCGGGTGTCCAAGCCACCGAGGAAAACAGGGAACCCCATGTTTTTCCAAAAAGAGGACACCCGTGGGAATCCGCAGAGGTATGATTTGCGCACATCGCCCCAGAATTTTTTACCCAGACAGCACCTCAAAGTCCGAAATGTTGGGAAAAAAACACTTTTTCTGCACATTTCGCTCGACGCACCCTTCAAAACACGCCCCCAACAACACATGGCCTACCGTCACACGTTCCCACAGGTGTCCCGATGAAAACGGTACTTCACATGTGTGGGTGCACCTACCTGGCCGCCAAGGGGAAAGCCTAAAACACAAGTAACCCCAAGTCTGTTTTCATGGCGAAATCTCAGACATTCTGCCGACCGGCACAACGTACAGATATGGGCCTCGGGGTTCCAAGCCACCGAGGAAAACAGGGAACCCCATGCATTTCCGAAAAGAGGACACCCGTGGGAATCCGCAGAGGTATGATTTGCGCACATCGCCCCAGAATTTATTACCCAGACAGCCCTGCAAAGTCCGAAATGTGGGGAAAAAAACGCTTTTTCCGCACATTTTGCTCGACGCACCCATCGAAACACGCCCCCAACAACACATGGCCTACCGTCACGCATTCCCACTGGTGTCCCGATGAAAACGGTACCTCACATGTGTGGGTGCACCTACCTGGCCGCCAAGGGGAAAGCCTAAAACACAAGTAACCCCAAGTCTGTTTTCAGAGCGAAATCTCAGACATTCTGCCGACCGGCACAACGTACAGATATGGGCCTCGGGTGTCCAAGACACCGAGGAAAACAGGGAACCCCATGCATTTCCGAAAATAGGACACCCATGGGAATCCGCAGAGGTATGATTTGCGCACATCGCCCCAGAATTTTTTACCCAGACAGCCCCGCAAAGTCCGAAATGTCGGGAAAAAAACACTTTTTCCACACATTTCGCTCGACGCACCCATCGAAACACGCCCCCAACAACACATGGCCTACCGTCACGTGTTCCCACAGGTGTCCCAATGAAAACGGTACCTCACATGTGTGGGTGCACCTACCAAGGGGAAAGCATAAAACACAAGTAACCACAAGTCTGTTTTCAGAGCGAAATCTCAGACATTCTGCCGACCGGCACAATGTACAGATATGGGCCTCGGGTGTCCAAGCCACCGAGGAAAACAGGGAACCCCATGTATTTCCAAAAAGAGGACACCCGTGGGAATCCGCAGAGGTATGATTTGCGCACATCGCCGCAGAATGTTTTACCCAGACAGCCCTGCAAAGTCCGAAATGTCAGGAAAAAAACGCCTTTTCCCCACATTTCGCTCGACGCACCCATCGAAACACGCCCCCAACAACACATGGCCTAACGTCACGCGTTCCCACAGGTGTCCCAATGAAAACGGTACCTCACATGTGTGGGTGCACCTACCTGGCCGCCAGGGGGAAAGCCTAAAACACAAGTAACCCCAAGTCTGTTTTAATGGCGAAATCTCAGACATTCTGCCGACCGGCACAACGTACAGATATGGGCCACGGGTGTCCAAGCCACCGAGGAAAACAGGGAACCCCATGCATTTCCGAAAAGAGGACACCCGTGGGAATCCGCAGAGGTATGATTTGCGCACATCGCCCCAGAATTTATTACCCAGACAGCCCTGCAAAGTCCGAAATGTGGGGAAAAAAACACTTTTTCGGCAAATTTGGCTCGACGCACCCATCGAATCACGCCCCCAACAACACGTGGCCTACCGTCACGCGTTCACACAGGTGTCCCGATGAGAACGGTACCTCACATGAGTGGGTGCACTTACCTGGCCGCCAAGGGGAAAGCCTAAAACACAAGTAACCCCAAGTCTGTTTTCAGAGCGAAATCTCAGACATTCTACCGACCGGCACAACGTACAGATATGGGCCTCGGGTGTCCAAGCCACCAAGGAAAACGGGGAACGCCATGCATTTCCGAAAAGAGGACACCCGTGGGAATCCGCAGAGGTATGATTTGCGCACATCGCCCCAGAATTTTTTACCCAGGCAGCCCCGCAAAATCCGAAATGTGGGGAAAAAAACACTTTTTCCGCACATTTTGCTCGACTTACCCATCAAAACACCCCCCCAATAACACATGGCCTACCGTCACGCGTTCCCACAGGTGTCCCGATGAAAACGGTACCTCACATGTGTGGGTGCACCTACCTGGCTGCCAAGGGGAAAGCCTAAAACACAAGTAACCCCAAGTCTGTTTTCAGAGGGAAATCTCAGACATTCTGCCGACCGGCACAACGTACAGATATGGGCGTCGGGTGTCCAAGCCACCGAGGAAAACAGGGAACCCCATACATTTCCGAAAAGAGGACTCCCGTGGGAATCCTCAGAGGTATGATTTGCGCACATCGCCCCAGAATTTATTACCCAGACAGCCCTGCAAAGTCCGAAATGTGGGGAAAAAAATGCTTTTTCAGCAAATTTGGCTCGACGTACCCATCGAAACACGCCCCCAACAACACGTGGCCTACCGTCACGCGTTTCCACAGGTGTCCCGATGAGAACGGTACCTCACATGTGTGGGTGCACCTACCTGGCCGCCAAGGGGAAAGCCTAAAACACAAGTAACCCCAAGTCTGTTTTCAGAGCGAAATCTCAGACATTCTACCGAGCGGCACAAAGTACAGATATGGGCCTCGGGTGTCCAAGCCACCAAGGAAAACGAGAAACGCCATGCATTTCCGAAAAGAGGACACCCGTGGGAATCCACAGAGGTATGATTTGCGCACATCACCCCAGAATTTATTACACAGACAGCCCTGCAAAGTCCGAAATGTGGGGAAAAAAATGCTTTTTCCGCACATTTAGCTCGACGCACCCATCAAAACACGACCCCAACAACACATGGCCTACCGTCACACGTTCCCACAGGTGTCCCGATGAAAACGGTACCTCACATGTGTGGGTGCACCTACCTGGCTGGCAAGGGGCAAGCCGAAAACGCAAGCAACCCCCAGTCTGTTTACAGAGGGGAATCTCAGCCATTCTGCCGACCGGCACAACATACAGATATGGGCCTCGGGTGTCCAAGCCACTGAGGAAAACAGGGAACCCCATGAATTTCTGAAAAGAGGACACCCGTGGGAATACACAGAGGTATCATTTGCGCACATCGCCCCAGAATTTATTACCCAGACAGCCCTGCAAAGTCCGAAATGTGGGGAAAAAAACGCTTTTTCGGCAAATTTGGCTCGACGTACCCATCGAAACACGCCCCCAACAACACGTGGCCTACCGTCACGCGTTCCCACAGGTGTCCCGATGAGAACGGTACCTCACATGTGTGGGTGCACCTACCTGGCCGCCAAGGGGAAAGCCTAAAACAAAAGTAACCCCAAGTCTGTTTTCAGTGCGAAATCTCAGACATTCTACCGACCAGCACAACGTACAGATATGGGCCTCTGGTGTCCAAGCCACCAAGGAAAACAGGGAACCCCACGCATTTCCGAAAAGAGGACACCCGTGGGAATCCGCAGAGGTATGATATGCGCACATCGCCCTAGAATGTATTACCCAGACACCCCCGCAAAGTCCGAAATGTGGGGAAATAACGCATTTTCCGCACATTTCACTAGGCGCACCCATCGAAACACGCCCCAACAACACATGGCCTACCGTCCCACGTTCCCACAGGTGTCCCGATGAAAACTGTACCTCACATGCTTGGGTGCACCTACCTGGCTGGCAAGGGGCAAGCCTAAAACTCAAGCAACCCCCAGTCTGTTTACAGAGGGGAATCTCAGCCATTCTGCCGACCGGCACAACATACAGATATGGGCCTCGGGTGTCCAAGCCACCAAGGAAAACAGGGAACCCCATGCATTTACGAAAAGAGGACACCCGTGGGAATCCTCGGAGGTATGATTTGCGTACATCGCCCCAGAATTTTTTAACCAGACAGCCCCTCAAAATCCAAAATGTCGGGAAAAAAACACTTTTTTCGCACATTTTGCTCGACGCACCCATCAAAACACGCCCCCAACAACACATGGCCTACCATCACGCGTTCCCACAGGTGTCCCAATGAAAATGGTACCTCACATGTGTGGGTGCACCTACCTGGCCGCCAAGGGGAAAGCCTAAAACACAAGTAACCCAAAGTCTGTTTTCAAAGCGAAATCTCAGACATTCTGCCGACCGGCACAACGTACAGATATGGGCCTCGGGTGTCCAAGCCACCAAGGAAAACAGGGAACCCCATGCATTTCCGAAAAGAGGACACCCGTGGAAATACGCAGAGGTATGATTTGCGCACATCGCCCCAGAATTTTTTACCCAGACAGCCCCGCAAAGTCCGAAATGTCGGGAAAAAAACACTTTTTCCGCACATTTCACTCGACGCACCCATTAAAACACGCCCCCAACAACACATGGCCTGCAGTCACACGTTCCCACACGTGTCCCGATGAAAACAGTACCTCACATGTGTGGGTGCACCTACTTGGCCACCAAGGGGAAAGCCTAAAACACAAGTAACCCCAAGTCTGTTTTCAGAGCGAAATCTCAGACATTCTGCCGACCGGCACAACGTACAGATATGGGCCTCGGGTGTCCAAGCCACCGAGGAAAACGGGGAACCCCATCCATTTCCGAAAAGAGGACACCCGTGGGAATATGCAGAGGTATGATTTGCGCACATTGCCCCAGAATTTATTACCCAGACAGCCCTGCAAAGTCTTAAATGTGGGGAAAAAAACGCCTTTTCCACACATTTCGCTCGACGCACCCATCGAAAAACGCCCCCAACAACACATAGCCTACCGTCACGCGTTCCCACAGGTGTCCCGATGAAAACGGTACCTCACATGTGTGGGTGCACCTACCTGGCCGCCAAGGGAAAATCCTAAAACACAAGTAACCCCAAGTCTGTTTTCAGAGCGAAATCTCAGACATTCTGACGACCGGCACAACGTACAGATATGGCCCTCGGGTGTCCAAGCCACCAAGGAAAACAGGGAACCCCATGCATTTCGGAAAAGAGGACACCCGTGGGAATATGCAGAGGTATGATTTGCGCACATCGCCCCAGATTTTATTACCCAGACAGCCCCGCAAAATCCGAAATGTCGGGAAAAAAACGCCTTTTCCGCACATTTCGCTCGACGCACCAATCGAAACACGCCCCCAACAACACATGGCTTACCGTCACGCGTTCCCACAGGTGTCCCGATAAAAACGGTACCTCACATGTGTGGGTGCACCTACCTGGCCGCCAAGGGGAAAGCCCAAAACACAAGTAACCCCAAGTCTGTTTTCAGAGCGAAATCTCAGACATGCTGCCGACTGGCACAACGTACAGATTTGGGCCTCGGGTGTCCAAGCCACTGAGGAAAACGGGGAACCCCATCCATTTCCGAAAAGAGGACACCCGTGGGAATCCGCAGAGGTATGATTTGCGCACAACGCCCCAGAATTTATTACCCAGACAGCCCTGCAAAGTCCGAAATGTGGGGAAAAAAACGCCTTTTCCGCACATTTCACTCGACGCACCCATCGAAACACACCCCCAACAACACATGGCCTACCGTCACACGTTCCCACAGGTGTCCCGATGAAAACGGTACTTCACATGTGTGGGTGCACCTACCTGGCCGCCAAGGGGAAAGCCTAAAACACAAGTAACCCCAAGTCTGTTTTCAGAGCGAAATCTCAGACATTCTGCCGACCGGCACAACGTACAGATATGGGCCTCGGGTGTCCAAGCCACCGAGGAAAACAGGGAACCCCATGTTTTTCCAAAAAGAGGACACCCGTGGGAATCCGCAGAGGTATGATTTGCGCACATCGCCCCAGAATTTTTTACCCAGACAGCACCTCAAAGTCCGAAATGTTGGGAAAAAAACACTTTTTCTGCACATTTCGCTCGACGCACCCTTCAAAACACGCCCCCAACAACACATGGCCTACCGTCACACGTTCCCACAGGTGTCCCGATGAAAACGGTACTTCACATGTGTGGGTGCACCTACCTGGCCGCCAAGGGGAAAGCCTAAAACACAAGTAACCCCAAGTCTGTTTTCATGGCGAAATCTCAGACATTCTGCCGACCGGCACAACGTACAGATATGGGCCTCGGGGTTCCAAGCCACCGAGGAAAACAGGGAACCCCATGCATTTCCGAAAAGAGGACACCCGTGGGAATCCGCAGAGGTATGATTTGCGCACATCGCCCCAGAATTTATTACCCAGACAGCCCTGCAAAGTCCGAAATGTGGGGAAAAAAACGCTTTTTCCGCACATTTTGCTCGACGCACCCATCGAAACACGCCCCCAACAACACATGGCCTACCGTCACGCATTCCCACTGGTGTCCCGATGAAAACGGTACCTCACATGTGTGGGTGCACCTACCTGGCCGCCAAGGGGAAAGCATAAAACACAAGTAACCACAAGTCTGTTTTCAGAGCGAAATCTCAGACATTCTGCCGACCGGCACAATGTACAGATATGGGCCTCGGGTGTCCAAGCCACCGAGGAAAACAGGGAACCCCATGTATTTCCAAAAAGAGGACACCCGTGGGAATCCGCAGAGGTATGATTTGCGCACATCGCCGCAGAATGTTTTACCCAGACAGCCCTGCAAAGTCCGAAATGTCAGGAAAAAAACGCCTTTTCCCCACATTTCGCTCGACGCACCCATCGAAACACGCCCCCAACAACACATGGCCTAACGTCACGCGTTCCCACAGGTGTCCCAATGAAAACGGTACCTCACATGTGTGGGTGCACCTACCTGGCCGCCAGGGGGAAAGCCTAAAACACAAGTAACCCCAAGTCTGTTTTAATGGCGAAATCTCAGACATTCTGCCGACCGGCACAACGTACAGATATGGGCCACGGGTGTCCAAGCCACCGAGGAAAACAGGGAACCCCATGCATTTCCGAAAAGAGGACACCCGTGGGAATCCGCAGAGGTATGATTTGCGCACATCGCCCCAGAATTTATTACCCAGACAGCCCTGCAAAGTCCGAAATGTGGGGAAAAAAACACTTTTTCGGCAAATTTGGCTCGACGCACCCATCGAATCACGCCCCCAACAACACGTGGCCTACCGTCACGCGTTCACACAGGTGTCCCGATGAGAACGGTACCTCACATGAGTGGGTGCACTTACCTGGCCGCCAAGGGGAAAGCCTAAAACACAAGTAACCCCAAGTCTGTTTTCAGAGCGAAATCTCAGACATTCTACCGACCGGCACAACGTACAGATATGGGCCTCGGGTGTCCAAGCCACCAAGGAAAACGGGGAACGCCATGCATTTCCGAAAAGAGGACACCCGTGGGAATCCGCAGAGGTATGATTTGCGCACATCGCCCCAGAATTTTTTACCCAGGCAGCCCCGCAAAATCCGAAATGTGGGGAAAAAAACACTTTTTCCGCACATTTTGCTCGACTTACCCATCAAAACACCCCCCCAATAACACATGGCCTACCGTCACGCGTTCCCACAGGTGTCCCGATGAAAACGGTACCTCACATGTGTGGGTGCACCTACCTGGCTGCCAAGGGGAAAGCCTAAAACACAAGTAACCCCAAGTCTGTTTTCAGAGGGAAATCTCAGACATTCTGCCGACCGGCACAACGTACAGATATGGGCGTCGGGTGTCCAAGCCACCGAGGAAAACAGGGAACCCCATACATTTCCGAAAAGAGGACTCCCGTGGGAATCCTCAGAGGTATGATTTGCGCACATCGCCCCAGAATTTATTACCCAGACAGCCCTGCAAAGTCCGAAATGTGGGGAAAAAAATGCTTTTTCAGCAAATTTGGCTCGACGTACCCATCGAAACACGCCCCCAACAACACGTGGCCTACCGTCACGCGTTTCCACAGGTGTCCCGATGAGAACGGTACCTCACATGTGTGGGTGCACCTACCTGGCCGCCAAGGGGAAAGCCTAAAACACAAGTAACCCCAAGTCTGTTTTCAGAGCGAAATCTCAGACATTCTACCGAGCGGCACAAAGTACAGATATGGGCCTCGGGTGTCCAAGCCACCAAGGAAAACGAGAAACGCCATGCATTTCCGAAAAGAGGACACCCGTGGGAATCCGCAGAGGTATGATTTGCGCACATCACCCCAGAATTTATTACACAGACAGCCCTGCAAAGTCCGAAATGTGGGGAAAAAAATGCTTTTTCCGCACATTTAGCTCGACGCACCCATCAAAACACGACCCCAACAACACATGGCCTACCGTCACACGTTCCCACAGGTGTCCCGATGAAAACGGTACCTCACATGTGTGGGTGCACCTACCTGGCTGGCAAGGGGCAAGCCGAAAACGCAAGCAACCCCCAGTCTGTTTACAGAGGGGAATCTCAGCCATTCTGCCGACCGGCACAACATACAGATATGGGCCTCGGGTGTCCAAGCCACTGAGGAAAACAGGTAACCCCATGAATTTCTGAAAAGAGGACACCCGTGGGAATACACAGAGGTATCATTTGCGCACATCGCCCCAGAATTTATTACCCAGACAGCCCTGCAAAGTCCGAAATGTGGGGAAAAAAACGCTTTTTCGGCAAATTTGGCTCGACGTACCCATCGAAACACGCCCCCAACAACACGTGGCCTACCGTCACGCGTTCCCACAGGTGTCCCGATGAGAACGGTACCTCACATGTGTGGGTGCACCTACCTGGCCGCCAAGGGGAAAGCCTAAAACAAAAGTAACCCCAAGTCTGTTTTCAGTGCGAAATCTCAGACATTCTACCGACCAGCACAACGTACAGATATGGGCCTCTGGTGTCCAAGCCACCAAGGAAAACAGGGAACCCCACGCATTTCCGAAAAGAGGACACCCGTGGGAATCCGCAGAGGTATGATATGCGCACATCGCCCTAGAATGTATTACCCAGACACCCCCGCAAAGTCCGAAATGTGGGGAAATAACGCATTTTCCGCACATTTCACTAGGCGCACCCATCGAAACACGCCCCAACAACACATGGCCTACCGTCCGACGTTCCCACAGGTGTCCCGATGAAAACTGTACCTCACATGCTTGGGTGCACCTACCTGGCTGGCAAGGGGCAAGCCTAAAACTCAAGCAACCCCCAGTCTGTTTACAGAGGGGAATCTCAGCCATTCTGCCGACCGGCACAACATACAGATATGGGCCTCGGGTGTCCAAGCCACCAAGGAAAACAGGGAACCCCATGCATTTACGAAAAGAGGACACCCGTGGGAATCCTCGGAGGTATGATTTGCGTACATCGCCCCAGAATTTTTTAACCAGACAGCCCCTCAAAATCCAAAATGTCGGGAAAAAAACACTTTTTTCGCACATTTTGCTCGACGCACCCATCAAAACACGCCCCCAACAACACATGGCCTACCATCACGCGTTCCCACAGGTGTCCCAATGAAAATGGTACCTCACATGTGTGGGTGCACCTACCTGGCCGCCAAGGGGAAAGCCTAAAACACAAGTAACCCAAAGTCTGTTTTCAAAGCGAAATCTCAGACATTCTGCCGACCGGCACAACGTACAGATATGGGCCTCGGGTGTCCAAGCCACCAAGGAAAACAGGGAACCCCATGCATTTCCGAAAAGAGGACACCCGTGGAAATACGCAGAGGTATGATTTGCGCACATCGCCCCAGAATTTTTTACCCAGACAGCCCCGCAAAGTCCGAAATGTCGGGAAAAAAACACTTTTTCCGCACATTTCACTCGACGCACCCATTAAAACACGCCCCCAACAACACATGGCCTGCAGTCACACGTTCCCACACGTGTCCCGATGAAAACAGTACCTCACATGTGTGGGTGCACCTACTTGGCCACCAAGGGGAAAGCCTAAAACACAAGTAACCCCAAGTCTGTTTTCAGAGCGAAATCTCAGACATTCTGCCGACCGGCACAACGTACAGATATGGGCCTCGGGTGTCCAAGCCACCGAGGAAAACGGGGAACCCCATCCATTTACGAAAAGAGGACACCCGTGGGAATATGCAGAGGTATGATTTGCGCACATTGCCCCAGAATTTATTACCCAGACAGCCCTGCAAAGTCTTAAATGTGGGGAAAAAAACGCCTTTTCCACACATTTCGCTCGACGCACCCATCGAAAAACGCCCCCAACAACACATGGCCTACCGTCACGCGTTCCCACAGGTGTCCCGATGAAAACGGTACCTCACATGTGTGGGTGCACCTACCTGGCCGCCAAGGGAAAATCCTAAAACACAAGTAACCCCAAGTCTGTTTTCAGAGCGAAATCTCAGACATTCTGACGACCGGCACAACGTACAGATATGGCCCTCGGGTGTCCAAGCCACCAAGGAAAACAGGGAACCCCATGCATTTCGGAAAAGAGGACACCCGTGGGAATATGCAGAGGTATGATTTGCGCACATCGCCCCAGATTTTATTACCCAGACAGCCCCGCAAAATCCGAAATGTCGGGAAAAAAACGCCTTTTCCGCACATTTCGCTCGACGCACCAATCGAAACACGCCCCCAACAACACATGGCTTACCGTCACGCGTTCCCACAGGTGTCCCGATAAAAACGGTACCTCACATGTGTGGGTGCACCTACCTGGCCGCCAAGGGGAAAGCCCAAAACACAAGTAACCCCAAGTCTGTTTTCAGAGCGAAATCTCAGACATGCTGCCGACTGGCACAACGTACAGATTTGGGCCTCGGGTGTCCAAGCCACTGAGGAAAACGGGGAACCCCATCCATTTCCGAAAAGAGGACACCCGTGGGAATCCGCAGAGGTATGATTTGCGCACAACGCCCCAGAATTTATTACCCAGACAGCCCTGCAAAGTCCGAAATGTGGGGAAAAAAACGCTTTTTCCGCACATTTCGCTCGACGCACCCATCAAAACACGCCCCCAACAAGACATGGCCTACCGTCACGTGTTCCCACAGGTGTCCCGATGAAAACGGTACCGCACATGTGTGAGTGCACCTACCTGGCCGCCAAGGGGAAAGCCTAAAACACAAGTAACCCCAAGTCTGTTTTCAGAAGGAAATCTCAGACATTCTGCCGACCGGCACAACGTACAGATATGGGCCTCGGGTGTCCAAGCCACTGAGGAAAACAGGGAACCCCATGCATTTCCGAAAAGAAGACACCCGTGGGAATCCGCAGAGGTATGATTTGCGCACATCGCCCCAGAATTTTTTACCCAGACAGCCCCGCAAATTGCGAAATGTCAGGAAAAAAACACTTTTTCCGCAAATTTTGCTCGACGCACCCATCAAAACACGCCCCCAACAACACATGGCCTACCGTCACGCGTTCCCACAGGTGTCCCGATGAAAACGGTACCTCACATGTGTGGGTACACCTACCTGGCCGCCAAGGGGAAAGCCTAAAACACAAGTAACCAGACACCCCCGCAAAGTCCGGGGCACATTTCGGTGCTGTCTGGGTAAAATATTCTAGGGCGATGTGCGGGTGTCCTCTTTTCGGAAATGCATGGGGTTCCCTGTTTTCCTCAGTGGCTTGGACACCCCAGGCCCATATCTGTATGATGTGAGAGTGTGACATTTCAGATGTGAAAATGGACTTTGGGATACTTGTGTTTTAGGCTTTCCCCTTGGCAGCCAGGTAGGTGCACCCACACATGTGATGTACCGTTTTCTTCGGGACACCTTTGGGAACGCGTGACGGTAGGCCATGTGTTGTTGGGGGCGTGTTTCAATGGGTCCGTCGAGCGAAATGTGCGGAAAAAGCGTTTTTTCCCCACATTTCGGACTTTGCAGGGCTGTCTGGGTAATACATTCTGGGGCGATGTGCGCAAATCATACCTCTGCGGATTCCCACGGGTGTCCTCTTTTCGGAAATGCATGGCGTTCCCTGTTTTCCTCGGTGGCTTGGACACCCGAGGCCCATATCTGTACGTTGTGCCGGTTGGCAGAATGTCTGAGATTTCACTCTGAAAAAAGACTTGGGGTTACTTGTGTTTTAGGCTTTCCCCTTGGCGGCCAGGTAGGTGCACCCACACATGTGAGGTACCGTTTTCATCGGGACACCTGTGGGAACGCGTGACGGTAGGCCATGTGTTGTTGGGGGCGTGTTTTGATGGGTGCGTCGAGCGAAATGTGCGGAAAAAGTATTTTTTTCCCAACATTTCGGACTTTGCGGGGCTGTCTGGGTAAAAAATTATGGGGCGATGTGCGCAAATCATACCTCTGCGGATTCCCACGCGTGTCCTCTTTTCGGAAATGCATGGGGTTCCCTGTTTTCCTCGGTGGCTTTGACACCCGAGGCCCATATCTGTACGTTGTGCCGGTCGGCAGAATGTCTGAGATTTCGCTCTGAAAACAGACTTGGGGTTACTTGTGTTTTAGGCTTTCCCCTTGGCGGCCAGGTAGGTGCACCCACACATGTGAGGTACCGTTTTCATCGAGACACCTGTGGAAACGCGTGACGGTAGGCCATGTGTTGTTGGGGGCGTGTTTTGATGGGTGCGTCGAGCGAAATGTGTGGAAAAAGCATTTTTTTCCCCACATTTCGGACTTTGCAGGGCTGTCTGGGTAATACATTCTGGAGCAATGTGCGTCCTCTTTTGGGAAATGCAAGGGGTTCCCTGTTTTCCTTGCTGGCTTCGACACCCTAGGCCCAAATCTGTAGGTTGCCCACACGAACAAATTGTGCTGTGGCGAAAGGCTTGGGGTTACCAGCGGGTTACCCTTTTCCTTTTGCGCCCTCGGTAGGTGCACCCACACATGCGAGGTACCTTTTTCGTCGGGACACCTGTGGGAACACGAGAAGGTATGACATCTGCTGTTGGTGACATGTTTCGGTGAGTGGACACAGGGAAATGTCTCTGAAATTGGCTGGAAATGAAGACAATTCTTAGACATTTCGTTCTGGCCACCCACCGAAACACACCGCCAACAACACGTGGCCTACCTTCCCGCGTCCCCACATGTGTCCCGATGAAAACGGTACCTCACATGTGTGGGTGCACCTACCGGGGGCGCAAAAGGAAAAGGGTAACCGACTGGGAACCCCAAGCCATTCGCCACTGCCCATTTTGTTCATGTGGGCAACCTACAGATTGGGGCCTAGGGTGTCGAAGCCAGCAAGGGAAACAGGGAACCCCATGCATTTCCCAAAAGAGGACACCCGTGGGAATCCACAGAGGTCTGCCTTGCACAAATTGCCCCAGTTTTTATTAGCCACAATCCCCGACAAAGTGTGATATTTGGTGGGGAAAAAACACAATGTTCACTTTGTCTGGGGTTCTGGGTAAAAACTTCTGGGCCGCTTCGCGCAAATCAGACCTCTGTGCATTCCCACGGGTGTCCTCTTCTGGGAAATGCATGGGTTTCCCTGTTTTCCTTGCTGGCTTCGACACCCTAGCCCCAAATCTGTAGGTTGCCCACATGAACAAATTGTGCTGTGGCGAAAGGCTTAGGGTTACCAGCGGGTTACCCTTTTCCTTTTGCGCCCCCGGTAGGTGCACCCATACATGCGAGGTACCTTTTTTGTCGGGACACCTGTGGGAACACGAGAAGGTATGACATCTGCTGTTGGCGACGTGTTTCGGTGAGTGGACACAGGGAAATGTCTCTGAAATTGGCCGGAAATTAAGACAATTCTCAGATATTTCGCTCTGGCCACCCACCGAAACACACCGCCAACAAAATGTGGCTTACCTTCCCGCGTCCCCACATGTGTCTCGATGAAAACGGTACCTCACATGTGTGGGTGCACCTACCGGGGGCGCAAAAGGAAAAGGTTAGCCCACTGGGAACCCCAAGCCTTTCGCCACTGCCCATTTTGTTCATGTGGGCAACCTACAGATTTGGGTCTAGGGTGTCGAAGCCAGCAAGATAAACAGGGAACCCCATGCATTTCCCAAAAGAAGACACCCGTGGGAATCCACAAAGGTCTGGCTTACGCAAATCGGCCCAGAATGTAATACCCAGAACCACCAGCAAAGACCCACATGGGAGAAGGGTGCTCAAGGCCAGGGATATTACCGCCGACTTTGCTGGAGCCCTGGCTGCCCTGCGTTACAGCTTCTCCCCACCAAGGAGTCTCGGCAGTGTGCCAATACCTCCCCGAAGGGAAAAGCTGTAATGCAGCCCAGCCACAACTCCAGGACAGTTGGAGGTGATCTGCCCAGATGGGCCATTCCCACCCACACCACCAACAATCCAGCCCCAGTCTCACCCACCCCACTGACAGTGGGCCCTAACCATAGAATAATAAAAAACAGTACTCACATAACGTTGCAGCTGCTCGGGTAGAAAAAGCTGTAAACAAAACAAAGAACATGTGTTACCTACGGTCACACCAGCAAAATGTAGCCCTCCCCGGGGGCAGATAAGGGGGGGGGCTGTCCTGCACTCCTCCCTGGGCTCAGGCGTCCGTTCCTAGGAGCAGATATCTGGTCCCAGGGAGGGCTGCATGACTTGGCACCCACTCCATTGCGGGTGGGGGGGGAGGGGGTCAATGCCCCATCCCATTAGAAAATTCCCTGACCCTTTGGGGTGCCCCACCGCCCCATCCCTAAAAAGCGTTCCACCATTTTCATTTTTTTCCTTTGGTAACCCAACTCCACTTGGTGCAGAGGGTCACATTGGTGTGCCAATCTGGCGCCGGGGTGCCCAAACCTTACTGCCCCACCCACTGGGGGGGCCTGTCCCACCCTTTTTGGGGGCCCTCTCCCCCCTCACCCCAAATGGGTGGCGGGGGCACCTCATGCAGGCCTCCTCGGGCCTCCTAAAAACAGCTGCGTGAGGTACACCCCACCTCCAATTGGGGTTGGGGGGGAGAGGGCCACCACAAAAGGTGGGGCAGGACTCCCAATAGATGGGGCAGTAGGGTTTGGGCACCCTGGGGGCAGATTGCCACACTAATATGGCCATCTGCACCAAGCGAAGTTGGGTAAACAAAAAAAAATAATACAAATTCATAGGCTGCTTTTTAGGGGGGGCTGAGGGGCACCCTAAATTGGCAGCGAATGAAGTACTGGGACACCACTTTTGATCCATCCCTGGTGGTCCAGTGGGCCCCAGGGCCCCAAACCCCCTCCCACCTCCCTCCATCCCTCGAATTATTATATTTTTTAATTTTTTTATTTCACCCCTGGGGGCAGTGATCATCTGCCCCCAGGGGTCCCTAGTGCTGTGGGGGAAGGGGGCCGCTTACCTAGTAAGCAGCCTCCCCCTTCCCCCGCGTCACAAACGGATCTTCATTTGATCCGTGACGTTGCTGCCCGCGGATCGAGGTGCCCTGCGCCCGATCCGAGGGCAGAAATGCCATACAATTGGTATCGTTGGAAAGGGGAGATTCTCCTCTTTCCAACGATACCCACCTCGATCTCCGGCTTGAAATACAGCCGGAGATCGAGGCTGACAAAGAAGGGAACTCACCTTCTTTATCCACCGCAGCAGCCGAAAATGGCTGCTGAGGTGGATTTACTTTCAGTTTCACGCCGACGTGTGTTACGCACGCCGACGTGAAACTGAAGCTAATCCAGCCCCCTGGCAGTGAGGGGGGACCTCCCCCTCACATAGCCCGGGGGTTGGATTACAGTTTTGAGCGATCCCTGCTTTGCAGGGATCGCTCAAAACAAGCTGCCGAAAAGGACGAGCTATCTCGTCCTTGGCACTGAGTGTGCACTGTCAAGGACGAGATACCTCGCCCTTGGCACTTAAAGGGTTAAAGAAGCTCAAAGAGAAAACACTGAGATACAATGGTCTGCAGAACTAGATGATGCTTTCACCTCACTCAAAGAACTGATTTCAAGCGCACCAGTACTCGCGAACCCAGATCATGAACGCGAGTTCTATCTATTTTCACATTGTAAGGCGTCCCTTATGACAGCAGTACTGACACAAAAGACATCGCTGGGGCACAAGCCCTTGGCATATTACAGTAGCACACTGGATGCAGTAATACAAGGACACTTTGCTTGCGAGAAATCTCTCGCAGCCGCAGCGTTCGCCATTGAAAAAAGTGCAACAATAGTGATGGGATGCTCTGTGACACTGTTCATAGAGCACTCACTATTTGCAATCCTGGAACGGTCAAAAAGCACACTCACAACACAAGGAGCAATCTATCTAGTGCAAACATACACATAGTAAGATGCAAAACAGTGAACCCAGCAAGATTCATTATAGAGCCATGCACATTAGAGGACATGCAAGCGCACGATTGTGCAACACACAAGGGTTAGGAGGGAGAAACCACCATGGTAAGTGAAAACGCACTGAGCGAAGTAGAGGTATTCTTCATAGACGGGTCAGCATCAATAAATTCAGTGACAGGACTAAAGCACGTAGGGATAGCTGTTGTAAGGTTAGAAGAAGGTGAGTACGAAATGCTAATACAACGCCTACCTGCCCATTTCTCAGCACAAGCAGCAGAGTTAATAGCACTTGTTGAGGCATTGCATGCAGCGAAAGGATGTGCAGTCACCATATACACAGATTAAGCCTATATAACTACTACCGTGCATGGGGGATTGGCAAGATGGGGACGGAGATGGTTTCACCAAGCAGATGGGTCAACTGTAAAGCACACAGAGCTCCTAAAGGAACTGATGGAGGCATTAAAAGACCCCACCATGGTAGCCATAGTGAAGTGCCAGGCCCATACGAACAATACAGATGTGATCTCTTTGGGAAACGCGGCAGCGGACGCTGCTGCTAAGGAAGCTTCCTACCTAGTAAAAGAGAGAAGAGGTGAGTACCTGATACAAAAACAAGTAGAAGAGGATCTCCCAGATGGCTATAATGCCATGCCCGTGTCACAACTACTGGAACTGAAAGAAGGAGCAACAAAATAGGAAAAGGAATTGTGGGAAAAAAGAGGATGTAGCCAGTCAGCAACAGATCTCTTATGGCGTCAAAACAACACCGGAAAGGTGGTGATGCCAATCGAATTATTGGAAATAGCTTTCCAACAACTTCATTTCCCAGCACACAACGCAAAACAGCATATTGCCACAGAGATCCAGGAGAATTGGTTCATACCAGGGTTACAAGAGCAACTCTAAAAATGGCAATGGAATGTACAACGTGCCAAATATATAATTCAGGAATGACATTAAGAACACTGCTGGGAACAATACCAAAACCAACGGGTCCCTTCAGAGAGCTGCATATTGATTATGCAGATATGAGGGAGAGGTGCAATGGAGCAGGGTACATGATAGTGGTAGTTTGTCCATTTTCAAGGTGGGTCGAAGCAGGGCCCTGTGCACATCTGGATGCCAAGTGTGCTGCAAAGTTCTTGGTGGGGGAAGTATTCCCTGCTGGGGAATTTGTGATGTAATTCACTCGGATAATGGCACACATTTTGTCAATGATCTTTTCAAAGAAATAACAGCAATGCTAGGAATCAAACACAAATTGTGCTTGATTCATCATCCGCAAAGCAATGGCATGGTTGAGAAAATCAACGGCCTCCTGAAGCGAAGGTTGTCAAAATGATGTTTCTGACTTAAAAAGAACTGGGTGCACTGTCTGCCCTTGGCCTTGTTTGAGCTGAGAACTCAGCCTAGCAAGGACCACCATCTTTCACCACATGAAATAGTGACGGGAAGGCGCATGCACACAGCACACTCCCAACTCTGCAGACATTCAGACGCCCACAGAAGCGCCACGGTACTAGGTGAAGAGTTTAATAAATACTTGACAAAACTACCAAAACAGCTCGTATGATAGCAAGACAGCTCGCACCCCCATTAAGACACGAGGAAGGAAATGAAACAACAAAATTCACAGAATAGAAGACAACAGGTCAGCTAAGGCCAGGAGAGATGGTGTATGTGAGGAGTTCCGTACGTAGGTGGAATGCCCCAAGATGTCATGGCCTGTACGAGGTAGTGTTTTGTACACCGACAGCAGTGAAAGTAAAGGGCCTGATATATTGGATACACTTAACAGACGTACAAAAAGCCTATGACCATATCACACAGAGAGAAGAGGAAGGGGTACAACAAGCAGAAAAAGTGTAACAAGGGATGAATAGAAAGAAATGCAGCCGCATCCTATCATTAAATAATGGTACAGATTGAAAAAGAAGTAATCTGAACAAAATGACTGTGTAGCATGGAACATGTGTATGATTTGAAAATGTTACATGAAGTTCTCTCCCTCTCTCTCTATCTCTCTCTCTCTCTCTCTCTCTCTCTCCCTCTCTATCTCTCTTTCTCTGCCTCTCTCTCTAGAAAATAACGTCTATATAATTGTTGTGAGTTTGCTTAATGCACTTTTATGTTTTAATGTATAGGAGAAACCATGGCAACAAACAGGCAGCCTGCACAGAATAATGTTAGGGCAGACAGAAATGACAATGAGAATTTTGATTTGCGTAGATATTCGTATGAGTGTGGTCTGTTTGTGTGTGCAGTTATATTCTTTACAATGATGTTCGGACTAACCTCCTATTGGGTATTTACATTCATCACTATTGAGATGAATGAGGGGGGAGGGAATGGAACCAACAATGGAACAAGCATGGGAAATGGGACAAAAATGGTTAAAGAAGGGGCCTATTTAATATGGGATGGCTTCCAGCTCGTATGGGGTTATGACATTCACCCTGATCATGCACAGCACCCAAATGACACCAGCAATGGTTTGACTCCATACCCAACTCTCCCGCACGACGCGTCTGAATATAGTATTCATGGTTTAAATGATCCAAACCCCTCTGTTTTATCATGGTGATATGACACCACCACCAGCCCGCCATCACCATCAATCACTTCACTCATACAAAATGATTCACCCGCAAGCAGAAAGGAAGAAAATGATGAGATGTCTGAAAGATTTCTGACCCTATATGATGACTGGGAAAAGGGGGGGGGGCGGGCAAACGGGGCACAACACTGCAAGTAGCAAGAAGAGCAAGGAGATACCTCAAAAGCAACCGAAGGAGGAGAGAGGTTGGGAGGAGAAAATATGATGAGTATTCTGGCCTGGGACTAGACACAACAGAAGACCCTAGAGACCCACATCAGTCAAATAAATGGTATGTGGATATGAGCTCTACCGCAAAACAGACAACTAATGAGAGTTGTTATGTATGTTCCTTGATTCCCCACGCCTCAGGCACACCTAAGGTACTATTGCCTCAAGAATTGCCTCTGGCAGGTGCCCAGTGTCTCCTTCATCTCACCTTATGTAGAATTATTTCAGAGGACCATCGAGGTGTAGGAGCCCTCAACACTGCAGGAGCAGTGGGCTAGCCCTCCACCAGAGTGAATCCACCCTAAGGTAGGCTCCCTGCCTATTTTTAGCCCCCTGGGCTCGAAAATCCCACCCACTGAAAAGTGCTCTTCCTAGCCCCATAATTACACATGAGCAGTGTAAATTACATTTTTTTGAAAAAACGACCTAAAAAGTGCATTTCATGCATTTTTTCTGTGCCTCCATTGGAACACATGAGGTGTTCCTGCTTCAACATGGCCGCCAACCTCCTCCTTGCCAAGAAGGCATGACATCCAGGAGAGCCCCCATTGGCCAACTGCAACTACAAAAGGCCAATCAGGCGCCGGCAGGCAAACGCCGGCCCTCTCATCCAAAGGATTCTCATCACAAGGAACTTTTCCTGTCTGGAGCCTGTCCGGAGGCACCTGAGGCCTGGGCTAAGGACTCTGCCCATGTTCTGGTAAGTCTGCCCTGACCCTGCAGCTTGTCCACACCTCCCCAGAACCTAACCTTTCCACCTAATCCCTTCATGCAGTACACCTCATGGGTGTCTCTGCTTTTCACTGACTTTGGACACTTCCTTGCTATCACCTGGTCTATTGTTGTTATATAATATCTCACTATACTATTTAGCACATTTACCAGTATTGCTTATCCGCTTTTACTGTATCCTCTTGTGCAGCCAACTGCTACCTATTATGCCCTGCCACCATTTAGCCTCTGCCTGCCCCACTTAGAAAATCGAATTTAGGCATTGTATTTTGTTGAACTGCTACCTATTATGCCCTGCCACCATTTAGCCTCTGCCTGCCCCACTTAGAAAATCGAATTTAGGCATTGTATATTGTTGAACTACCACCTATTATGCCCTGCCTCTGAACTACCTAGCACTAGTCGCACAATCCCCCTGTCATTTCTGTCACATACCAGTAGCACACACCATCTGCACACACATACACACAGCCACTCTCCACGATCATGATGCCCAAGAATGCACCTCCCAACCATAGCCTAGTTTCACTCTCCCGCACTCTCCCTGCCACACTCTGCTCAGCAAGCCTAACAGCCATCCTTATAGCCCTCACTATAATGGCCTCTACGTCTCCCCACATATTCCCAGCACACCTCACCCACCGCCCGGCACTAAATTCACATGCTGCAGCACCAGACTACAACATCACACAGTATCGGCCACCTAGCCTAGCCACCAGACTCCGCAATCTCAGAAATCGATCACTTCCTTGGTATTTACTCTGCTCATCCACACCCATCACAACTAGAAACACCAGATTTGGCACCCGCATTGCACCACTACCCCATGCAAAAATGAGCATAGGCACTGCCCCTCTCCCCCCACCACCCCAACATGCCTCTACACTACTTCACATTAAGCTCCTCACTACCACACACCACAAATAGCACACTTCACCCCACACAGGTACAAACAAAAACATCAAAGGCACACAACACCCACCTCGTAAATGTGCACTACTGAACGTACGCTCCCTACCTGCACATGCCCTTGAGATAAATGATATACTATCCACACTTAATCTGGACTTACTTTGCATCACCGAATCCTGGCTCAATGATGCCTCCTGCCCAGCCATCGCACTAGCCCTACCCACAGGCTACACCATCGTTAGGCAAGATAGATGTGATAAGATTGGAGGGGGAGTTGCCCTTATCCACAAAGACTCACTATCCATCAGATTAGCAGACCATAGTACATTGGGTGGTAATGCTGATATCCTATCAGCCAAGCTTACGCTCTCCCCCAATAATCTAATCAACATCCACATCCTATACAGACCTCCCGGACTCCCAGCTGACTTCCAAGAGCACCTCTCCCATCGACTCGGCAACAACATTAAAAAGTCCTCCAAAATCCTTCTATTAGGAGACTTAAATTTAGGATACAATGATCCTAAGGATAAATCTGCCGCAACCCTAGCTAAAGAACTTGCAGACTTAGGTTTCTCCCAAAGAGTCCTCACCCCTACTCACTCCAAAGGCCGCACCCTTGACTGGGTCATGGATCACAACTGTGCAATTCAACATTTCCTCAAACATCGCCCTTCCTTGGACGGACCACACATGCATCGAATTCCTCGTCCCCACCAACCCTAAACCTAAGACTCTCACCCACGCACCACCTGCCACAATAAGAAGTTCTAAAAAACTCAACGCAGACAACTTGCGTCCCCACCTTAAAAGCCCCTGCCTAGCACCACCTTTCTCTCAGAACACAAATATACTATCAGCTATCTTCAATGATACTCTCACCAATGCCATAAACTCTATAGCCCCACTTGAGAGCAAGAAGGAAAAAAAATAATTTCATTGCAACTCTTGGTTCTCGGAAGAACTCCAAACCCTCCGAGCTCAAAAGCGCCAGTCGCTTAAAAACTGGCAAACGGATCCGAGTGATCTAAATAAGAGCCTCTTCAAACAAATAGCCCTCCAATATAAAAAAGCCATTTTAGCAGCAAAATCCAACTCCTTCAATGATAGGATCTCAAAGGTCAACTCCCAAGCTAAAGAACTATTTGCAATCTTTAATGAATTAGTCACTCCTCCGGCTACCGCTGACGAGATAACTAAAGACAAAGCCTGGTGTGCCAGCATTCAGTCCGCCATGCTCAACAAAATAAAACTCCTCCAGAACAAAATCCAAAACCACTGCAAAGCCCTCCCAAACCAAAAAAACAACCGCCCTACACAAGACAAGTGTAGTAATCTCAATCACGCTCAATTCTCCTTCAGAAACGTCACTGAACTTGAGGTCCTTAATCTCATCAAAAACCTCAAACCATCCCTCTGCAAAGCAGACATTTGCCCTCCCAAAATCATCAAGGAATGCGCCAATGACCTAGCACCCCTGATTACTGCCTTCATTAACGCATCATTCCAAACAGGAACTGTCCCAAACAATCTCAAGGAAGCCTGGGTGCCACCACTTCTAAAAAAGGCCACACTTGACCTAGCGCAACCCAACAACTACAGACCGATAACGACCGTCCCGTTCCTCCTAAAAATCCTGGACAAAGCAGCTCACATCCAGATCCAATCATACATAGAAGCTAACTCCATACTAGGCAAAAGACAATCTGGCTTCCGTGTCGGGCATGGAACAGACTCCGCCTTGTTAGACCTACCACTATAAACTGCGGTGTCCCCCAAGGATCTTGTATAGCCCCCACCCTCTATAACCTCTTCACAAAACCCCTCTTCGACCTACTTGAATCCATGGGTTTTGCATATTGAAACTATGCAGACGACACTCAAGTACTTTCACCCCTATCTGGACTCTATCACCAAGACGCCACGGCCCTTTACAACATCTATGCCACTATCCAAGCTTGGATGGCAATCAATGGCCTCTGTCTTAATGGGGAGAAGACTGAAATTCTCATCCTGGGCAGACAAACACATTATCGAAACTAAGCCCCCAATACAACAACTTCAACATAGACAACTCAACCATCTCCGTATCATCCTCTGTCAAGACTCTAGGTGTTCACATTGATGCAAATCTATTGATGAACAAACAAGTCAGCGCGATAGCCTCTGCATCAGCGTTCAGCACCAAACTCATCAATGCCATTAAACCCTACTTATCCACCCCCAACCGCTTGGCCATAGCTAGAGCAACTATAGGAGCCAAACTCGATTATTGCAACGCCCTTCTAGCTGGCACCTCCGCCAAAAACATTCACAGACTGCAAACCACACAAAACAATGCCCTCAGAGCCGCCATGAGCATCCCTAGAAGAGACCATATATCCAGCCAGACGTGAAGCACAGTGGCTCCAGGTCAAAGACCGTATTACTCTGAAAATCCTCACCATCACTCACAGGTGCATCAACAAAACCGCTCCAGCATACCTATCTGAAGCACCATCAAGGACCACATCCACTCGCCCCACCAGAGCTCAGTACACCAACCAGCTACACATACCATTCATAAAGAGAGCCACAGCGGGAGGTCTAGGCTTCTATATTGCACTGAAACTCTGGAACTCACTCCCTGCCACCCTTAGAGCTGAAACTTCCATCTCTGTCTTCCGCAACAACCTCAAGGCCACTCTCCTCAACTAGCAAGTGGAGGACTGCCTCCTCCACCTCTGCCATGTATATTGTAATATAACACAAATGTAATATAACTATATTGTAACCTGTATATATACTGATAATGACTATGTAACTATATTGCAACCTGTATATATATATTGCTAATGACCATGTAACTAAGTAACTAAGCTTTGTACTGTAACAAGTGCCACAATGTCCTCGGGCTGTTGTGCACTATATAAATACGAATAAAACAAAAACAAATAAGAACACCTTCCAGGCACACACAGTGTCTTCTGAAATGCTGCAAAACGAAAAGACTTGCTACTCAAGAGCCAAAGGAGTGATATGTTTGAAAGAACCTTTTTTCGTGATTAAAGGAACATTGTTTTCAGAAAATAAATGGAAAGATGAAGTAATAACATGCAAAGCAGAAGCACTACGAGGATTGCCAGCAGAGAAACTACAATGGACCGAGAAAACCTGCACACCTGTTTGGACTGAGCATATCACAAAGTTAACATGGGTGACAGCCATAGAAAAGCCGTTCAAACTACAAAAAGAAATATCCTACGAACATGCTTCCATGGTGAGGGGAAAAACATCATGGGCACAAATAAGAACTGCAATCGAACACTTACTATCCCAGAAATGAAGAAAGGGACAGCAGCACTTATGGACACTTATTGGATCTGTGGTAAGCAGGTATTATTGCACCTCCCACAATCTTGGAGGGGCACATGTTCTCAGGCGATGCTGCACTCGGTCCTGATGGTGATCCCAGAAAGTCATATTGAAGGAAGAAGAGGAGTGCAAACCGCCCGTCACCCAGAAAATCCACAACCAGCAGAAGAACCACGACTGTATGTCCTGTCCACGGACAACGCAAAAGGTATGATATCACGAAAGCGAAGATCGTCCAACTACATATCCAAAGCCTCCTCAGATCTGTTGGCACAGATCCCTGAAAGGTACCGGCTGTTCAATTCAGCGGAAACATTCTTTGCCTCCCCCGTCCCGAGTATCCAGGCGCAAGCCAACGCAAAATGGCTGCCAATAACGTGCTGGGAGCTGATCCAACTGGCCAACGACACTGAAGAGGGGTTCAACGTGATCAAGGTGGAGCTAAGGGCTTTAAGGCTAATGACAATGCAGAGCATAGACCTGTTAACGGCGATGGATGGAGGTGCTTGCCGAAAAATCAGGAGCGTGTGCTGCACATTCGTGCCTTCTGAAGACGCAGACAATGGAAAACTATCACACATCATCGTGGCAGTGCACATCTTGGGGGAACGGATGAAGAAAGAAGGTGGAGTGGACCCGAGCTCTTGGTTTGACAACATTTTTTCCTGGGTACCATCCTGACTGGGATTGAATATCAAGTTGATGATACCCATCATTGTATTTTTATTCCTGATTTTTTGTGTGTGCCAACTAGGTCTTCGGTGCTGCGCAAACACAGTCCCTAATGGTGCAATGATGATGGTGACAATGGGAAATGCTAGAGGGACAGCAGAGATCATGCTGGAGGTGCAAGTACAGACAGGTGAGGATCCCGAACCCAAGTATAGAATGGTGCCATTATACTATGACAGGGATACAGTAGACAGATTATACCATACAACAATAAAAGAGGCCCTCGAACGAGAATGGTATAAAGAGGTATGGGTAGATCTGGAGGAGGATGGGGGATGTATATGCATGACCTGCATGCCAGACGAATATGCTAGAAGGGGGGAAAGTCTCTGAGGGGTGTGCAGAGCATGGATGCCGATAAAGGGGACACCGGCATGGGATGGAGCGGTTGCAACTGAAAAGGAACGTCAGAGGTTGGACGAGTTGCAGTATTTGTTAATTAAGTAATGAAAGGGGGGAAATGTATGGAAGGAAAGGTCTGTAAAACCCCCCTGCCCTGCATTGCCCACCTACGTGATGCTCATGACTTGTCGGCAGCCCCCATTCACCTGGGCCCGGGTGGCAGGGCGGCTTTGGATCGACACGTGAGGCTGCACGGCCAGTAACCTGACATAACATAGACACCATTTTGTAATAAGCAAGATTCCATTTTAAGTGTACTGAACCGAGGCCCATGCAGAAGAGCTGGCGTACAAAGCTGCAGCTAGGCCCCCACTTGACCGCACATGGAGAGGCCTGCACTTCCCCCAGCCCCCACCCCATGGCTTATCTGCTGAAAGCCTGTTCCCACGAGCAACTAGACACGAACAAGTAATAGAACAAACACTGTATCATTTACCTTCCGCAGTACATCATTGCCCTAGGAGTGACCAGACTCATAGTTGGAGTATGGAAAAGAACAAAAACCATCCCCCTCAAACACACTCGACCCTGCGCCTAACCCATGCACGAATAATATATGGTGACCCAGATGAAGTGTTAACCATACATACTAAACCCTTGAGTCTCTCAGCCTTATTCCTGTTGCTCAAGGATGTGTAGTAATTAGTGGTAGATGTACAATACAGACTACTTATATTAAAGCAAAGTGACCCTGTACACCCTCAAGAGGCCTTCATGTTCCAAGGTCCAGTGTATAACTATTCAATATATTCACTCTGTGCCAACCAATGTTTGCTGCTGTTGTAAAAGGGAAAATTGAAAAAGCAATATATAAAATGCTTGAGTATAATGTAACGAAATATGACGTATTACATATAAGCTATGTAGAGTATCGAAACAGTTTGTAGTATAATTGAAACGTTACATTAACATGCTGCTTTCATGCTCCTGAGGGTATGACCCAACCTGATACTACCTCATGTTATTATTCATCCGCCTTTCTCATGAATTACAAGTATTAAGATCGACTAATGTTATGTACTGTATGTGATATTGACAAATCTTTATTGTTATGAACTTAGTACTGTAGACAATGTAAACGACAGATATGTGTAATTTCCAAAATGCTCCCAGCTTTAGCATTCGTCCCCTCCAATGGTATAGTGTGCCGCCCCATGAATAGAAAGTTGCTCAGAGTTACAAGGCCATCTCCCCCTCCTCCCACCAAGGCCTGCAGGGGCTCGCTGGTGTTCGAGCAGCACAGCCTCACCTCCCTGCATTCCTGCTGGACCCGTTTCAAGTATTTACCTTCCCCATGGCAGAGACCGCCATGGCCAGGCCAAATGAATTATGAGCTACCTGGTCCTAAATCCCACCGCCTTTGAGGTGCCAGTTAGGTGCCCCCTCTGACCCAATGGAATCCCAGTTCACCCCGAATCTAACAGACCACAAAGGCAGTTATCCGTCCTTGTGCAAGCATCCCCCAGAGGCATCATTTACTGCATCAAGCAGAGTAACTGATGAAGATAGCCTGACCCATGCCCCCTGATAAGGCACCTGGACCCACGATACTGGACCCCTCGCTACTGACAACTTTATGATGATGTATGGAAACAGCCTCGTATTGCATATTGTTTTCCTGTGTCCCCAGCCAGGTATTAGATTAACGTGTTAGAAGTTTTAAATAACAACTTGGTAAAGATGAGGGTGATGAATGGGTATGAAAGGCCACAAGGGCAAGTTTCTAGAACTATCATGGTGAATCTCTGTTGACAGCCAGCGTCCAAGATCTCCACGCCGACGAGTCCTGCTGACCCAAGCCCGTTGTGGTGCCACCACGTGGATCTCTGCCAATCATGGAGCACCAAACCTATATTCTATATAATAGCTAGACATCGCCATCCAATCCCAAACTGAAAAGTAGGTATATTCTCTCTCATTTGTGTGTTTTGTTCGCCATGTATCGTGTAAGTCATAGTACTCTGCTATGACTGGCCACGCCTACGTGGTGCGGGGCTAAGGTCTGTTGAGTTGTGGAGGATCTATTATACTCCAGTGAGAGAGCCAACCCAGATAATATCATATCCTGGGTACTTATGGATGTGATGGCCACATTTGTGGAAGAATTTGGTGGAGTCAGTTTTTGGCACATATATATATTTATTAGTAGGAGTTTCTGGCCTCCAATCTCACCTGCTAATACTACTCTTCTCTCCTCTTTGTCACTTATTGCTCATGGAGTCTAAAATCAAGTGTGTTATGTATATAAATTGCAACCCCTCTGGAGTGCATGGTGTATCTATGTGTACCCCAAACCGGCAATCGGGGGCAATTGCGGGATGGGTGCTTCACGAGCCAGGTGTTTTTCCTGTATACATAAGATATTGATGTTGTGATTTTTACTGTGATTCGCAATCAGCCAAGTTTTTTTCTGATAGGTGAGGCCTCTTACATTCCAGGACATTATTGACAGCCTTTTAGTCTGTCTATCACTTGTGTCTGGCATATCTTTTGTATTTATGCTGGGCTGTGTGGTTCTGTTGTGTTTGCTAAGGTAATTCCAGCCTTACAGTGTTCGCCACCTGAACGATTGTCTGATGATTGTTTTGTGTCTGTGCCATAGAGTGAGACACCTTGGGACCTCTTCCTGTGACATCATGTGAACTACCCCTAACCCCTTCCTCCCCACCCGCGCCAGAAACAAAAACCAACCGAATCCTCACCACCCTCTCATAACTGCTCAACGTTAACATAATCCAAAAGATCCACAATCAATGCGGGAAATCGGGCACAGATGGCAGCCCATACACTCCATGTGGTGATGGCCTAGGCCTAGTGAGCACTGCCCTTGGCTCTCTTGTCCCGGATGCCTGTCTGTTCTGCCAGGCCCAATTGTGGTTTACATAGTAGCTGTCACTTCATGGTGAGTGCCTTGGCGATCCGGCCCGATCTGGAATGTTCATGGCAAATCGTTCGGCTGCCTGTGGGGTGGTAAAAACTATTGTTGAGCCGTTGTGCTGAACTCTGAGTTTAGCGGGGTACATCATTGAGTATCTGACTTCCTTTTTTTCCAACATGTTTTTGACAGCTTGGAAGGTTTTTCATTGTTCTTGGAAGTCCGGGAAGAGTCTGATCGGGGAAACCCCCCATTCCACATCTTTCTTCTCCCTTGCAGTTCAGAGTATGGTGTCCCTGTAGCAGAAGATTCTCACGATTATAGGGTGTTCTGGCAATCTGGGGGGGGGGCTCACCGCCAGCGATCGGTGTGCAAGTTCCACCGTATACATGTTTGACAGCGGCAGGTTCCCCAGGGAGTCGACTAGTAGCTGCTCCACAAATTTCTCCATGTTTTCTATCTGCGTTGTCTCCGGGACCCCCAGGATGCGTATTTTGTTTCACCTGGAGAGACCGACCAGATCCTCATTATTGGCTATTACTTTCTTCACAGATTGTTGTAAATCCACCACTTCACGTTGCAGTACAGCTACTTTATCCTCACCTTCACCAATTCTTTGTTCTGCTTCTGTAATGCGTCCGGATAATTTGTCTATATGTATTGCAGAGATGTCCACCTTGCATGTGAGGGCGTCAATCTTTTCCCCCAAATTGTCTGTGCTACTTTTTAGTGCCAATAATGTCTGGTTCAGAGTTGTCACTTCCACTTGCGCTGTCTCTTGGGCCTGCTGGGAGGGGGCAACTGGTTGTGCCTGATCCGCGCAAGCAAACTGGTCCTTCTTCACTTGATTTTTGGGGTTGACCATTTTAGTAGTAGGGGTTAATCTGTAACATTATTGTCTGGCCTTTGTGGTGCTGTTGTCAGAGTTGTCTTCAGCTCTCTGCGGTGCACAGTTATAACCAGGTTATTCTTGCTGGCGGGGATTCTTGAATCCAGATATTTAATGTGAGTCTGGATTTCCCCTTAGTCTCATCGATATTCTGAGGTTGTCACCCTGCCTGCTCCTAAATCAGCTGAGTATGCACTGTGAGACCTGAGTGTCTCAAGTTCACATCTGTGCTCCGGGGGATGTACTGTAATTGTGCAGTTCAGTGGGGTTGTGTGTACCATGTGTTGGGGTACTTTATCCACAGGTGCTGCGGCCAGTGGTGCGGCCCCTATGCTGTGGCTGTGCTATGGACTGTTTTGGGTATCACACTTGCACCACCGGGTGTGCTATTGGGGATCCCCCATGGTCTGATATGTTGTAGGTATATAATGGTTTGAGGCAGGTACTGTCAGCTGACTCTGCAGTGGTTTAAGGGATCTTCTGGGCCCCATTTAAAAGCAAAGCATTGGAGTGTTATTCTGCCACTTTTCGATCAACGCAGTGGCAGCGGGGTAATGTGTATACATTGTTTGGTATGGATTAAGGAATGCAGGAGCTGCTCTTCTTGCCGTGTTCGCAATGTGCAGCCCAGTCACGTTGTCTTGCGTGACTCGCATGTAGTCTCTGGGGAATCAAGTCAGTGCTGACAGTGATTAGACCCCGAGCACGTGCCTATTTGGCTGAGCCTTGTTGATTGCAGGGGCCTCCATCATGTAGTGTATTGCTGGGCTCTAACAGCCGCAGCCTTCCGCCTTTGTGTTGTTTCTGTGGGTCTTTATTACCCTGATGCCCTCCACAATTGATGATGGGGTACTTGATTGTACTGTCACATCATTTCACCGGCTGTCAGCGCCTCCAAAATGGTCGGGAGGGGACATGGTCTTTATTGTTAAAGGGGTCCCGCCTCATCGATGCAGCAGTGTGCACTGGGCCGTGCGGGCTCCCTCTGTCTATGGCAGAGGGTATGGGTATAGCTCACCTCTGTGTCCTGATCTCTGGTTGGGGTTGCATACTTGGGTCTCAGCCAGATTCTGTTGTTTGAGCTGAGCAGCTCAGGCGTGCTTCTTCGAATTGCTTCTTTTGCTCGTGCTCTCGCAGCTCTTACATGCCCGGCGCCGGGGGCACTTGTTGTTTCCCATTGCTGTAGGTGTTCTCTGCAGTCTGCAGCCCCTCTGCTCACTGTTTCCACCGCATTGAGCCGGGCGGCCCCTCCTCGACACACCCAGCCTATGCCAAGGATCTCCACTTCGCACCCAGCGCAGCAGCTCACCACAGTCTCGTTCCGAGCTGCTACTTCACCAGAATATGATGCAATAGTTCACAAAGCCGCACAGCTGGCCCCCGGGGGTCTGCAAGTGGCTGAATTCAGGATATTTGAAAGGATTTATGAGCCTTTGCCGGAGCTTCTCAGGCGTCGGCCATCTTGCTCAGCCACGCAACAGTGCCCCTTCAATGACTTGACCTATGTAACCATAAAATAGAGGGCCGCTATCGAATACCCTGTAACATTATAGGGTGGCAATCCTATACTTAAGGTGAGTCAGAATACCACAGGAAACCTGAAATATTCTATTGTTAATAACTTTTGATTTGATTAATGGATTCGGCTGAAATCTTGATGTTTTATAGGGATGTGATGTCCCCCACCCTGGACTGCAAGGTTTCATAAATATTTGCTAAATAATAAAAAAATGTATTAAGAAGACAAAAAGATTACTTTTTCCAGGTTTGCAGCCATTTTCCCATTAATTTCCCCATAGAATAACAAGGTCAATGTTTGCCGGACTACACAGGCCAAACCGCAGGACGAAATTGGAGTAGGTATGAAATTACTTGGGCGCAAAGTGTCATTTTTGTGGTTATTCCATGCAGTCATTCTTAAAATATTTGCCAGTGATGGGGATGCCCCATTCTCAAAAATAGATAGCTATATCTTGGGTAAATTGCCAAAACCGGGGAGTTTTGCAAATTAAATGGCCCCGTAATTTTTTATTCTCAATGCGAGAGATAGCCATGCCTATAGCCTATGTTATGGGGAAATGAAATGCAGGAAATAAATCAATTTGCAGCTAAAGAAATGCAAATGCCATCAGTTTACAGGTGTAGCATAGCAAGAAGAAATTTCGAAGTTGGAGGGGCTGAGTTTGCAATACAAACACAGCTTTGCTGAAACCTCGGCTATATCAGGGAATAGCCAACATCTCAAAGCAAACTGTCACAGAAACAGTGTGTGTTGTGGGGGGAAAGAGAGCAGAAAGAGGAGGTGAGGAGGTCATCTGGGGAGTGGTAGGATATGGCACAGATGTTGGGGGCACTTGGTGAGGGGCTGAGTGGGGCAAGAACATTTTGTTTCAGATATTTGAGGCTATTGAAATCTACAAATAGCCACTTTTTACAGCTATAGCCACGTCAGGCATGAAATATCACTGTCCATGGCCTTAGTGGCAGAATAGCAATCCAGGTCTCCCATCCATGCCGTAATCAGAATTGACCCTGCTTAGCTTCAAAGAGAGGAAGGAGCCAGCCCCCTCAGCCATGTTACCTAAGCAATACGCCAATGTTTGCAGACCACTTAGAGAAGCATGGCTTTAAGGGGCCAGCCCTTTCCTCACTATGAAGCTTAGCAGGGTCAGTCTGCACGGATGGCCGACCAAATGTGTAGCCCCATTTTGTTTTTAAACCATGCTACTGCGAGTCCATGAATGTTTTTCACTCAGAGACATTTTCCTTTTGCTTTTTGCTGAATTGCTTTCTGGGATTTGGAGTCTCCCAGTCAAGATGGCAGGAATAATGTCACAATTGTACACTTTTTTCCTAACATAGTTCTATAAGGATTTACATATTTGAATAACACAAGTTATGTTTATAAAGTACAGTATTGATGAAAGACAGGCATGCGAGTGAGGAGGGGAAATGGTTAGAGGGCAAGTAAGTCATGTGTATTTTCCCATGATGTGACAAGAGGGTTTGCAATCCTGGACACTGGTGCAGTTATTTTCCCCTGAGTGTGGCTGATTTTCAGGGCACAAGTAAAGGACACATGTTGGTGAACAGAGTAACTTTTCTCAGAGGGCAGACGCAAGACCTTGGGATTGTTGACGTGGGCTAGCTTGCTTAAGGATTTGGCTACCAGGATTGTACTCAGGTTGTCATGTTCCCAGTGCAGAAGCTCACCCACAAGACCACAAGCAGTTGTTTCATATTGGGATTTTGTTTTCCAGGGACTATTTCAGGACAGATTGCTGGGGTTAAAACGTGAGCACCTTTGATACTTTGCCATCATATTTATTGGAATATTTCGTCTCTCAGGTTATTTTTCTGGTGTTCATTACTTTAAAAGTCCACTGCTATTTTTGTCTTGAGAACTTCCTTCTATGAAGAAGGGCAATTGAACTACATCTGTATATTTCACTTTAAAATATATGTTCACTTACTGTGCATATATTCATGAGTGCTAGCTTTTCATTTTTGCTATGGGGGGAAAGTACCTTAGCATATGCTATTGTTGCAGCTGGTCATTTTTTCCCCTTTTCCATTTTGCTTAAATACAGTTAGTTTGAGTCGTGCAATGTATCACAACAGTCACAAAGAGAACAACCATAAAACAAGGGAATTGTAGCACACTTCTTAACTAAAGTGTGTTTTCCTCAGTAAATAATTTGATCTCACTGCACATTGCCTAAAAACATTTTGAGTTCTCAAAGCCTGCAATTTTTTAGACACAATAAAACACTGTTGAAGTTAATTTCCCCTGATTGTGGCTGATTTTCAGGCCACAAGTAAAGGACACGTGTGGGTGGACAGCATAACTTTTTCAGAAAGGCGGACACAACCCCTTTGTTTTTTTTGAGGTTGGCAAGCTTGCTCAAGCATTGTGGCTACCAGGATTTGACCTCCTGCTTTCTCATTTGGGACTCAGAAGAACAGCAGCAGACTTCTATTTTCAGTAATTGATCACAATGGCATCAGCTGCAGAATATATTCTCACCAGACAAGATGATATTAAAGCATTATTTGCTCCTAGAGGATCCACCCTCAATCCATTTAAAAGACTGACATCAGAGTCAGAAGATCTCAGATCTAAGTTTATTCAACTAGAACGTCTCAGCATCAGAGAGATCAATACATTTTGGGAAAGAACCACCCTCACTCATTATTTAAAAGAACATAAAATACCTCGAGGTCTTCAGATACTAATTCTGCCGGATTTTGAAGATCCAGCTGATAATGACCTTGCAACGGAATGGGAACAAAATCTATCAGCTAGTTCAAACAATATGCTCAAACTCATCATTGAACATGCGAGCAGGGAACATGAACTCATTGTTATTCAAATAGATGCATTAAAAGAAGAAATAGGACTTTTTGACGCCCCCAGTGCTACGATTGACAAAAATTACAAAACTCTATACACCCGTCTACGTAGACATCAAGACGAAGTCAAACTTTGGAAATCTCGCAAATTTTCCCGGGATGTTAGAGACTATCGAGCCAATAGGGTGTATATGTATCAACCAAAATATGATGAAGTCTCTAGGTCAAGAAACAGTAGCACTGTGTCTACACCCGCCAGCTCTGAAGTAGATAGTGATGGTGAAACACCAGACAATGATGGAGACCCCACCAATGCCTTAACCAGTACAGATTTGAATCCCTCTGATGACTCTGAGATCACATCAGGTGAACGTGCCATAATTACGCAACCTGCGGAACAAGGATACACTTGAATAGGTCGGGGAATTCACTCATACACTCTCCTTTTTCCCCTATTACCATAACACTAACATAAACCCTAAACACTAACCATAAAATAACACTCAATCTGTGGTATCCAGATGTGGTAACTTCTTGATTTTTATACAGTTAGACAAGGTACATTGTCAAAATAACAGAAAGTTTATCCGTATTGATCATACAGGGAGAAAAAACACAAGAGCATGAACAATAATTAATCCAATCACTTGTGCATCGAAACAAGAAATGAATCCTTCACTGTCATTATCTGGTAGACAGTATCATATAGAAAGCTAGTGAACATTTTTAACAAAGACAACAAAACAAGTAACAAATTGTTCTTCCAGAGAACAGTGACAATACACTGTGGTTAAAAGGTGCGTCTACACTGTGATGTTTCAGCCATCTATATGGGCTAAATATGCCTCATATCTGACACGACCTTCTTCAGGACGGGGGGCTGTATGAGATGGATGTTTGTTGAGTGCTACTCTTAAATAGGCTGTGGTCTGTAATCTGTACTGGCCTCGAATGCAAAGGATGTCCTCTTGATTTCTTAATTTCACAGTGCTCACGGGCCGCATGTGACAGATGAAGAGCTGAAGAACTCTGCACGGATTGCTGAGTCACTATGTGGGCTTGAAGACCAGGAATCACAGCCTGGTCTTCGAGCCCACATAGTGACTCAGCAATCTGTGCAGAGTTCTTCAGCTCTTCACCTGTCACACGCGGCCCACAGATTGAGTGTTCTTTTAGCTGTTATGGTAATAGGGAAAAAGGAGAGTGTATGAGTGAATTCCCGACCTATTCTAGTGTATCCTTGTTCCATAAGTAGCCTTCCTGGACAGAATAGGGTCCTCACCAGGAGCCCGGATTTATAAATCTATATAATTACGCAACCTACTCCTTTTTTAGAACAGATTCGAAGATACAAAAAAGGCAGCCGTCAAGCTGCCCTAGCAGCTATGAAAAAAGTCAGGGTCCAGACACCTCTGGTCACAAATGCTACAACCCCAGACCCAAGCCTAGGGGCACAAGGGGTGGCCAATCCAACCGGCGTAAATGCCCCTCCCATGCAACGCAGAATAACCAGGGCATCCTATCAGCAAACATTGAGGAATCAGATCAGATAGATCTGATACATAACTTAAGTAGCTATCCCCTCTCCTCTGATGAATGCTCTGTCCTGAATAAAGGATTGTCATCTGCTTCAACCGGAACTAACAAATATGTTCAGATCCAGATAAACCTGTTCAAATTCATTCACAAAATAAAATTAAAAAAATACTTTGCAACTCAAGTCAAGTACTTTAAAACCAAGCCCCAACCACCTCTCCTTTCAGACATTACATTACAGACCATGCTCAGCACACATGTGCTCATGTCCCTTGATGAATGCGAGCATGACCCGAGTATCAATGTCTTGGACCTACTGCAAGATTTAAATATTCAGCACAAAGTTTGAAAATAAAAGAGTTATCAACCAAATCGAAATGTGTACCTGTATTTCCTAAAGACAACCTCATTGACACATTTCACCAAGCAGTCCTTAATGACATCACAAAATGCAAGACACTTCCAAGAGGAAGAATATATGCAAATACAACTTATCAGATAACGAGCAAAAGGCCCTGCATAAGCTAGCATCCAATGATAACTTAATCATCAAGGAGGCTGACAAGGGTGGCAATGTGGTTATTATGGACAAAGATGACTACATTGCCATGGGAATGAAACACCTGAACTCCCCTGGATGCTATGAGACAATGGCATCCAACTCTACACCTCATCTACGAGCTACAGTGAACACACTTGTGTCCAAATGGTATATTAGAGGTCTGATAACTGATGTGGGGAAACAATTTTTAATTGTTGATGGCCCAGTCATGCTTACAGCTTGCTTCCTACCTAAGATACACAAATATTTCATGAAAATACCAGAAGGGAGACCAATCTTGAGTGGTGGTGGTGGCATTTTTGAGCCTATCTCAATTTACATTAATGAATGTCTTGCACGCCTGGTAAATACCATTCCTACTTATATTTGTGATACCATGCACATCTTGCATACACTCGATCAGCTTTCAGTGTTGCCAAATGTGTTATTAGTGACGCTTGATGTGAAAGCCTTATACACCTCAATCGACCACCAGCGGGCAGTTGCCAGTGTTGATTATATTTTTTGGGAACATTCGGCTTCATTCTTTGAACATATTGAGTTGGTTAAAGATGTGTTATTATGTGCACTCGCTAACAACGTGTTATTATTTATCAATACCTATTACAAACAACTAATAGGTATAGCGATGGGAGCAAGCAATGCTCCAGCTCTTGCTAATATATTTATGCATCATTATGAGCAGCAGATCGTATTTTCCAATGCCAGCAGGGGGCGCAGTAGCTCAGTCGCCTGAACCGGTGCCTCCTCACCTCAGGCTGAATCTTACGAAATAAATCAATATCTACAGCAATTATTCACACATCTTACCTCTGTTCCTGATCCTTGAACATGGTGGCTCCTCCGGAGGTGATCTCTTCCAGAATCGCTCTTTACATCGTCCAGTTCGAGCTTGGCTCCTCGGTGTGGCCTCTACAGTGTCGGTCGTGGGTGCGGCCTACCTGCACATCGGCCCGTGGCTTCCTGTGAGCCTAGGAGTGATCCACTGCATCTTGCCCCGGACCCACCTTCGATCTCCTCTGCTGCACCGCTGTCCCCCTTCATTCCATCGCTGACTCCTTGTCGAAGGTTCCTGCTCGGCCCCCCAGTGCTGCTTTATCAGCTAGAGTCCTCCGTATCGTTTGCGGCGTCAGCCTGCCTCCACCTATACCGGCGTAGTGCATCTTCACTGAATGGGCCTCCCGTGCTCTGCAACTGGAGTTACCCCTCTTCTTCGCACCCTTGTCTGGATTCAGCTGCAGCTCCATCGCGGCCTAGCATCAGGGGGGGCACTTTGACCTGTCCACTCTGACTGTTCCATCGGCGTGTCTCGGCTCGTACCACAGTGCGGCCTTTTAAGCCACAGTCCTCCAACTCGGCCAAGGTGCCGTCCTGCCCTCCACCTTGCCCCCATCTGGATCCTGCTGCTGCTCCGCCACTGCCTGGTACTGGGGGGCGCACTTTGACTTGTTCTAGCTGACTGTTCCTCCGACGTGTCTTAGCTCGGACCCTGGTGCGGCCTCCTCAGCCACAGTCCTCTGTGTCTGCTGTGGTGCCGGCCCGCCATCCACCTTCGACCAGGGCTCCCTGCGCACTTCTGTGGGAGGCGAGCTTCTCGCTCGTGCCTGGGCTCTGATGTTCTGCAGTGGTAGTTGCTGCCCCTTCCTCCTCGTCTGTTCTGGTTTCTGCTGCTGAGCCCCACAAGCCTAATACCACGCAGGTCCCATCGACTGCTCCAGTATACCACTTCAGAAGTTGCCGTCTCCTCCTCTTGTTGTTCCAGTCTGGTCTGCCCATAAGCCATCTCCTACTCATTTCCAGAGGTCCCACGTTGGCTGATCCCAGCTGGACGCTGGTGCGGCCTCTTCCTGCTCGATCCCGACGCGGCACTCCGGTCCTCTCAGCTCTCCAGTCCTTCTCACCAACTGGCTCCCTGAACTTTGGCCTCACTGCCAGCCCTCCGCCAAAGCTGAACTGCCTTGCTGCTGTGGGACTCACATCATCTGAAACTCTGCTCTACTGTTCCCGCCAGCCTTCCTCCATGGCCTCTCTCCAGACTACACGGTCTCTGCCCGCCTTCTTCCACGGACCGGGGCTTTCTTCCCGCTCGGTGCCTCCTCTTCGTCTGTGTCCCAGCTCAGTGCCCCATTGTGGCCTCTTCCCGCCCAGTTCCGACGTGAGCACTCTGGTCCTCAGATCCCATCTCAGCCCTCCTCATTAGCCAGCTCTTTTGACCTCCGAGTCACTGCCCGCCTCCCTTGGCCCTGGGCGTCCCTGGGTGACCATTCATCAGTGAGCCCCTCTTTGGCTGTGCCCAGCCCTAACCCCCAGTGCTGCCTCTGGTCCTCTGTGCCTACTACCCCCTTATCCCTGCTCCCAGGTCCTCAGTGACCAGTCTGCCCCTGGGCCCAGGATCCCTACAACTTCCAGCCTCCCCTGAGGCCAGTTCACCTCTCCACAGAGCCTCTGCCCCTCCTCCTCAGGCTGATTATCCATTGTCCTCTGTGACTCTGGGCCCCTAATCCCTACTACTACCTGCCTCCTCTGAGGCTGGCTCTCCAATCCACAGAGCCTCTGACCACCCTCCTCCTCAGGCTGATTTCCTTTGTCCTCTCCGCCACCCTGCTCTGAGCATACCACTAAGGGCCCATATTTATCAACGCCTCCATCAAAGCACCATCCTTTTCTGTGATCACCCGGTCTGTGTCTCAGTGCCTATCTACCCCCATCAACCTGCTCTCTGGATCTCGACCCCAGATCCATGCATCTACCTGCCCTCCCCTGCAGCTGGCTTTCCGTACCACAGGTTCACTGCCCGCCCCCCTCCACAGGCTCATTGTCCATTCACCTCTCCCGACTTGGTTCCGGTCAGTCCACTGCTGAGCCCCCTCCTAAGTCCTGTTCTCCTCTGCCTCCAGTCCTGGTTAGCTCCCTCCCACATCTTACCAACCCAGCTTAACTCCACTGCAGTCTCCCCCACTGACGTCTCCTTCCTCCTCCCCTTCCCCTGCCCACCAGGTTACCATCAGCCTCTCCTACTGCACTGACGCAGTGATCCTCCTCGACTGCCCCCTCCTTGGACCTACTCATCAACCTTCCCCTTCCCAGCACTCTACCACCTCAACTTCTCCCATATTCTACTACTCCCCCTAGTGCTTCTCCTAATCTCTTTGCCCCTTCGTTTCTGACCCCATTGACCTCTCTTCTTTCCTCTCCCTCTACTTCCACCTCTCGCCCTCTCCTTCCGCTCTCCCTCCCTCGGCTATGCTTTCAGCCTTTTCTCCTCTCCACCACCCTCACTACCCTTCCCCCTCCCTCCTCCCTCTCCCCACCTTCCCCGTCCTCTCATACTATCCTTCTCCCTCCGTCTCATGTCCAATCCCCTATTTAATCCCCTCCCTCACTCTTCCCACTCTACTCCTACCCTCTCTCACCATCCTAATCTCCTCTACCCCCCTCTGTCCAACCCTCCTCCCTCATCAACATTGCTCTCTGGAACACCAGATCCCTCTGCAATAAGACTGCAGCAATTCTTGACATGTTCCTCCGTCTCAACCTCCATTTTCTTTGCCTTGCCGAAACCTGGATCCCTCCTCACAACACTACAGTACCTGCTTCCCTAACCACCTCCTCTTCCTCCTTCACTCATGTCTCTCGTGCTACTGGCCGTGGCGAAGGTATTGGACTCCTCTTCCACCCAAATACCTGTCCTCCTCCTCCGCTCCTCCTCTTCCTTCATTCCCATCTTTTGAATCTCTTTACAAATCCTTATCCTCGCCTCACCCCATTTCCTTTCTAATCATATATCGACCCCCTGGCACTCTCTCCTCCTTCTACGATGACCTCAATCACTTCCTTTCCCTCATCTCTCCCTCTCCCTTTCCTCTAACAGTACTCGGCAACTTTAATCTTCACCTCCCTTCTCCCCCTCACACCTCCCCCCTTTCATCCATCTAGACTCCTACCTCCTTTCCGCTCTTCCGTCCTCTCCTACTCACTCCTCTGGCTCCACTCTTGACCTTAGCTTCAACTCTTCCTACCCCTCTTCTACTGTCTCCAAACTTCCTGTTTATCTCTCCGATCATGCTATACTCTCCTCCCCCCTTACTCCCCTTCCCCTTCCCTCTTCTCCTAAGCCTTCCCCCTCCATCTTTTCACGACGTGACCTTCGCAACCTTGATCCTTCCCTCTTTCTCGAAACTTGCTCTTCTTCTCTCCCCTCTCTACAAGTTTTCTCTTCACTATCGGCCACTTTCAACTCTCTCCTCTTCTATCACCTCCTCTCTCGATCTACTTCACCCCCTTTCATTCTTCCGTCCAACTCCTAAACCCTCTCAACCGTGGCTCTCTCATCAACTTCTCTCCATGCGACATCTCCTCCGACGTCTTGAGAGACTCTGGCTCAAATCTCCTTCACTATCCAACCAAACATCCTACTTCTCTTACCACTCTCTTTATGACTCATGCCTCTCATCTGCAAACGCTCCTACTACTCTAACCTTCTTCATTCCCAAGCCTCCCACCCCCGCCGCATCTTCCAAACTCTCTCTCGTCTTCTCTCTCTTCCTACACCTGACCCCTCAACCTCCTCCACCCTTTCTCCCTCTGACTTTGCAAACTTCTTCTCCTCCAAGATTCTTGCCCTTTGGCTCTGCTCTGCTGACCAATTCCTCCTCCTACCCCCCTCCTACCCCCTCTCCCTTCTCCCCCTCCTCCTTCATGACTGATTTCTCCCCTGTCTCCCCTTCTGACGTTTCCATCCTCCTCTCCAAGGCCCATCCCTCATCAGCTCCATCTCACCCCGTCCGCTACCTTCTTATTCCTAAGATCTACCCTCTTCTTATCCCCTACCTAACTTCCTTCTTCAACACCTGCCTTTCCTCGGCCACCGTTCCCCTCTACCTTCAAACATGCCACTATCATTACGATTCTCAAGAAACCTTCTGCTGATCCACTACTACCCTCTAACTTCTGTCCTATCTCACTTCTCCCTTTCCTCTCTAAACTTCTCGAACGCCTTGCCTACTGTCAGCTCTCTGCCTTTGTCACTAATCTCTCTTTCCTTCCCCTTCTCAATGTGGCTTCCGTCTTAGACACTCTCCTGAAATAGCCCTCACGTACATCCTTAACTCCCTCCTCTCTGCTCGACACTCTAAGAAATCCTCTGTCCTTATTCTTCTAGTCCTCTTTGCTGCCTTCGACACTGTTGATCACCCCCTTCTTCTCAACACTCTCTCCTCCTTCGGATTTAAAGGCTCTGTACTCACCTGGCTATCCTCTTACCTATCCTCCGTCTCTTTTAATGTTTCCTGGGGAGGCCGCACCTCTCCTACCCAGCCTCTGGAATATGGAGTACCCCAAGGCTCGGTGCTTGGCCTTTCCTATTCTCACTCTACACCTCCCGTTTGCTCCTGTTATCTCCTCATTTGGCATCTCTCACCATTTCTATGCTGATCACACGTAGCTCTTGCTAACCTTCTCTTCCTTCTCTCCCGATCTCCACCTGAAACTCTCTTCCTGTCTTACTGCCATTAAAAACTGGATGGCTTCTCACTTTCTTTCTATCAACACTGATAAAACTGAAGTACTTTTCTTCCCCTCCAACTCCCTTCCCCCCCCCTCTCCTCCTCCTTTCATCCATTTTCATCCTTCCAATCTTCCTTTCTCCACCCACGCTCGCAATTTAGGCATTCACTTTGACTCCTCTCTCACGTTTACCCTTCATATCTCGCTCACCTCTCGTGCCTGTTGCTACCACCTCTTCAATTATTTGCAAAGTCCTCCCCTCTCTTACTTTCCATTCTACTGAACTCTTAATCTCCTCCCTCGTCTTCTCTCGCCTCTTTTACTGCTCTTCCTTACTCTTTGGTCTACCTGTTTCTCATCTTGCCCCCCTGAAATCTATCTACCATTCTGCCATCCGCACCCTCTGTCTCCTTACCTCCCGTGACTCCATCTCTGCTTCCCTTTCCTCCCTTGGCTGGCTTCCCTTTCACTCCCAACTTAAATTTCATTTTCTCTGCTTAGTCTTCAAATCTCTCCATGGTCTAGCTCCTCGTTATCTCTCTACCCTTCTCTCTTTCTACACTCCCTCTCGCTCCCTTTGCTCTGCTGACCACTTCCGTCTCACTGTCCCACCTTCCCCTTGTGCCTCCTCCCATTTCCGCTCCTTCCAACTCCTAGCCCCCCTGCACTGGAACTCCCTACCTCTCTCAATCCGCTCTATTCCTTCCTTTTCCTCATTCCACTCATCCCTTAAATCTCTCCTTCTCCTTTCCCCTCCTTGAAACCCCTCTCCTATCTCCCTCCCTCCCCTCCCCCACCTTCCCCCTCCTTCCCCTTGATCAGCTCCCTCCACTTCCCCCTCCTCCCCATTCTCTCCCATTTATCCCTTCCACTTTCCTCCCCCTCCTCCCACCTTTCCCCCCTCCTCCTCCCAGTCCTACTGCACTACTCTCCCTCTTCCCTTCTGTCTAATTGCTCTACATACTGTTTTGATGGTCTGATTCAAATTTAATTTGCTTCTTCTGTTACTGTTAATTGTTATTGTTATATGTATTCTGTTGTTATAATGTGCAGCGCGTTGTGTAAAGCGGTATATAAACTTAATAACTACAAATACAAATACAATGCTACATTTCTGACACACATCTATATGTGGAAAAGATATATAGACAATGTGATTCTGATTTGGAAAGGTACTATTGATTGTCTTAATGATTTTGTGCTTTATTTAAACACCAATAATTGGGGCATACAATTTACACAAACCTTCAGCTTTTCGAGCATGAATTTTTTGGATCTATCGATTAGCATTTCTGACAACAAATTTGTAACCAAGACTTACTGCAAGTCTTCATCAGTTAACGCAGTACTACATGCATCCAGTTGTCATAAGAAATCAATTACAACCAACATACCTAAAGGTGAATTTGTCCGTGCCAGACGTAATTGCTCATTAAATGAGGACTTTGCTACAGAATGTGCATCAATAAGACACAGATTTCTGGCAAGAGGTTATTATCCAATCCTTTTAGACAACGCCGAACCACAGGTTAAACATATGAAGAGAAGGTATTTGCTTACTCCTAAAGTACGTACATACAGTACACATAGTCACAAACTCAAATTTATTACTAGATACAATGCAGATAGTTCTAGTCTGTACAATACAGTCAAAAGACATTGACACCTTCTCCAGCTAGACAGAGATATCAGTCCATGGTTAGATGATGCACCTAACTTTATTTACACTAAAGCCAACAACCTCAAAAACATTCTTTCACCCTCCTTTATGTCCATTCAAAAACACTAACATACTTGGCTATATCAGCCACTTAACAAAGGTTTTCATAAATGTGGGTGGTGCTCAATGTGTGCCTACACATATGAAACTTCCAAAACTGAATTTGGTCAAATGGGAATTAACGCTTTCATCAACTGCAACACAACATTTTGCATATATTGCCTTTTATGTATATGTTGGCAGCGCTATATTGGCAGTACCATTCGTCCTTTGAAAATCAGAATAAGGGAGCATTTATCATTCATTTCTCAAATTGATTCTAAATACCCCCTGTCCATACATTGGCAACAAGTCCACCAAATGGACGATAAAGCACTGATTCAATTTGCTGGAATGGCTAAAGTTACCTTACCGCAACGCGGTGGTAACCTCGTTCTCAAACTAAGGCAATTGGAAGCCCGTCTTATCTGCCAGTAGCGTACTGTTGCACATGGTCTCAACACGGACCACAAACTATCTGTTTCCTGTGATCATGCATAGCATGTTTTTTTTTAATAACACATTTGTTTTATTTCTTCCAATATGTATTTTTTCCTTTACTCAGTGTTGGCCATGCATTTAGTTCAATTGACTTCAGTTTAGATTGCTACATTTCCAGAGCAGACTGGATTTGATCATGTACGCACAATTAGCACTTAGATCATGCAGAACACACCTGTACCATCGTTTATATCAATACACCATCCTTGGGAATTGATCTATTCACGCGTCTACCTATATATTTTTTAGTATTATGTATATATTGCCAACTCACTCAGACTTTATCCGTCGCAATTGTATGTTACCAAAACCATGTGGGTACATACTCGTCTCCATGACTTGAATTACGACACAAATTTACGTCCATAATTTTGCTATTTTGTAATCATCCGTAAATTGCCCCATTTTCCAATTAATTACCTAGGATCTCCATTCTGTATTTTTGGCATTGTAATTTTACAAATAATTGGTATAGGTGCCTCCTATTTAGCATATTTTAATTTGGCACCATTTAGACTTTATTTTAGTGGCACACCATTTAACTTCTGATCAAGTGAGTACACTCAAGATGGCGGATACGCTGGCACGCATGGCCATGCATGGCTTCGTGTCAACACATCCTTGCTGGGTTTTTTTAGAGTGGCAAGAGGGTCTACGCGCGCACACCAGATCGTCTAGATGGTTTTTAGATCAGCTAATTAGTGTGTCTTGTTTCTTTCCCTTCCTGCTAGCATCGACTGCTTACCTATCAACATAAATATCCACTCCAGAGAGTTCATTGAAACGCTTATACTTAACGCCCGCCTTGCAACTGCATATTACAGGTATGTGTTTACGGACCCTCCCAGCCCACAATATTAAATCAAGTACGGTTTTCAGTTGCATACCAACTGTTTTCCCTCCATGAATATAACGCTAATGTAACTCATTTTTTATTTGCTTAGGAGCCCGTGTTTACAATTAATTCAATCTTACACCATTAAAGGGTAAGTGTGCTTAGTTAGGCTGTGTATACACTAATAAACTACTAGCAACCTATTTCTGCCATGTGTTCCCTTTGTTACGCATAAGTTAAAAACCAAATGTGTTTCCAATTACACTGTTTCCCCTGTAGTGATCACAAAGGGAAGCCCAGATTCAAGGTACTTCTTAATGGTTGTGTATTTTACTTGACTAACTGTATGGCCAACATTGCTCTAAATGCTAATTGAGTTCCTTTCTATTTTTCTCCCAAATGTTTTCTTCTCAACTTCTGGCAATGTTCCGTATTGGAAATACTTATACCATTTGATTCACATATCCTTTTTCTAAAAATTGTTTCAACTGTCTCAATGCATTTACCTGCATTATTTCTTGACACATTATGTTTTTAATTGTTTCTTGCATTGGTTGGATTGGTCCACCTAACTGTCCTGTTCCTTGGTTGGGTTTGTTATGCTCACCATGGTTATAATTTCATTTTACTTAATGTCTGTATACTTATATGCAGCCTCAGTAGAAGAGCTAGTCGCTCTAAACACGTGTCAGGCTGCACCACCGTTTTTGATTAAACTACAAATCAATTCATCTCTATATTGTTTGTGTGTGTGGTGCGTTTGCAAAACAATCCTTCTTGCATGTTCGCAGTGCAGATTCTTACGCAGAAGACTACAAGCACTTGTTTCGTATTGTGATTTTTGTTTTCCAGGGAATAATTCACAACAGATTGCTGGTTTTAAAAGGTGAGCACCTTTTAAACTTTGCCAGTTATTTATTGGAATATTTCCTCTCGCAGCTTATTTGTATGGTGATTACTTTTTTTTTTTTTTAAGTCCAAAACCAATTTTGTCTTGTAAACATTCTTCTAAGTAGAAGGTCTAAAGAACTCCATTTGTATATTTCACTTTAAGTTATATGTTCACTTACTGTGTGTAAATTCATGGGTACCAGAGTTTGGTTTTTGCTATGGGGGCAAAGGTACCTGAGCATATTTTATACTTTCAACCTGTCATTTGTTTACCTTTTCAGTGTTGCGTAAATATGGTTAGTTTAGGAGGCTTTTGCTGAATTTCAGGGTTTTTGTTGCCCTAAATTCTTACCTTAATGACCCTCCAACTGAAGATTCTTCCTTGAATATTTACATAAATATTGTCCATTACATTGGGGTGATCTTCTTGGCATAAGTCTGGAGACCACCTTGGTTTAGATTTGACTTTGTTCCTTTAAATACATTTCGAATTTTGAGAAAAACACGCGTCGTGATTTACAAGCCATTTTTCAATTGGATTTTTCGATTGAAAAACTATTTTGTAAATCAGCCCACTGTCTGTTTATGGGGTGGGACTGCATATCAGGGGGCATGCAATCAATCATGCCACCCTAGCTGAACCATAATATCAGTTCAAATATGTCTACAGGAGTTTTCCAGACTTTCCGTCTTGAATTAAAACAATGGATCAGAAAAAAAACATATATCCTAGGTTTTGATACAATGCTTTGTTTTGTACAAACATGGCAATGTTCTTATTACTACGATGTATATTGGGAGTGATCAGTAGACATGAACATTGTAAACAAAATGTAAAGGAGACAAGAAAACAATGTTGCTACAATAAAAAAAGGTCCTACTACATATAGAAGCATTTGCTGATAATACACACCATTATGTCTCCAAAAAATGACCTTCCTTACTAGATAGGCTCACACTCAGATTTAAACCAATTATCTGTTTTTAAGGCAGTATTTATGGTGTGTGCTGGCCATGGACAGGTTGGACATGATACTGTACATGCAGATTTAGTGCAATATGCACAAACACAAACACATTAACACAAAGTAGAACATAACAACAACAAAAAAAAAAAACTGTTGGAGACCCTGCAGTATGTCTCTCAGAAAAACCTCCAGACCCTGTCTGCATCACACGTAACTCCCCATTTGTGGAAAATGCCCCCTCAGTCTGATGGCCACATTCCTGCAGAACACAACCAATGACAATGTAGACCTTCAAATACCAGACTGGTCTGTACCTCAGGGTTAGCCTTGGTTCAGCTCTACTTTTAGCCATGAAAAGCAAAGCACCACCTCACAAGAGATCTGTTTGTTGTTTTCTCTAGAAAACACACACCTGACAATGCATCTCTGAGATAGAGAGGCGGACACGTTGAGTAAGACATTGCGAGGAAGACAGCATAGAAACAGAGAGCACAGAGGGAGAGAGAAAGAGAGAGTTCTAGATTGTTGTACTGCCAAATGATATGTCTGGTTGAGTTGAGTAAAGTGACTTTATTTAATCAAGGAAATGGGGTATTGTGGGTCATGTATAACTCCACTGAAGTATGACAGCAGACCAAGGAGAGGTTTCGAAGACAGAAAAAAACAGAGCAACGTGTTCTTCATTACCCTTTAAACCATGCCGACAAAATGGGAATAGCACCAAAAGATCGAAAAACGAAAAACCATATCAATGGTTTACCTGCATTCGGAATAGCTAGAATAGACTGAACCCGAAAAATATCGAATTTGGTGAGAAGGGGTAGCGTGGGTGCCCCTGCTACCCTAGTTTGGTATTTTCGGGTTTGGGGGTTACTAGGGTGTCCCCGCATACAGGAAAAAAAAGTAGAGGACAAATAAAAAACAAACGAAAAGTTCGAATTGCAAAATGCGACAAAGCGAGTCTTGGTATTTCACAATTCGAGCTTTTGGTAATCTGATATGGTCACGTACATCCGATAAAAAGCACATCCCTGTACTTGGTCTGTCTTTAACCCACTATGGGCGGGGTTATCTGCCTGGAAAGATTGTCTGTGAAAGAGGGCTTGTCAGGAAGATTATTTGTCTGGGATAGAGAATGAATGGGTACAGAGTCACTGGAAGAGTTTATGCTGCCTTAGGCAATGAGCCTTTTTAGTGAACTTTCCAATATTGTGCTGAATGAACAGAACAGCCGGAATGACTAACTAGCGCTTCCAGTCCCCCCACCTCTTCATTGTTTAGCGGACGACTGGAGACACATTAAAGTCTATGCCTAGCATTGCACTGAAACGCAATGGCATCATATTGAATGGCACAAAAAAGACTATTTTGAAAACGGAATAAAGGTAAGCAATGTAACGCAAAGAGGTCTTGTATAAAAACCAGTGCATTAAAGTGTATAAAGTACACCCTAACACACATCAACATGCTATTTATTATTGCATCTTGGCAGTCTGAGGACACCCCCAACCGTTGACCTTTTGTCTTGTCGTATAAAAGCTGTCAGGCACACTCAATCCTGGAACAGTTCTGTAATGCACACTAGGGACTAGATTACCATACATATTACATATAATTATAGATTGATTCCACTGTAGAGAAAGCTTTTATGTTCTGCACATTTTAACATTATAACAAGAGGTTCTCTTTTGGGGCGTGTGTAATTGTATTGTTATTGGTTTCAGAAGCCCCCCCTGGAGAGCACTGATATTTAGCGCATGAATGTATTAGTGGTCCGTGATTGCTTTGTGGGCAACTCAGGCTGCTGATCCTGACATTTCCAGTGCTCGCCTGTAGTCAGACCTTTAATATTAGCCTGTGAAGCTTTGGTATTTTAGTTTTAATTAGTTACTCTATGTGTGAGACAGAAAGTCTTAAACTGCTAGGTAAGTGGCCCTTCTTTGACATTTCTGTTATTTTTTTCCATTCTGATGTACATAGTTATTTTTATCTTTGCTGGCTTCGATGTGATAGAGACAATGTTGATGTGCACGCCAGAAGCCTGAGTTGTATGCTAGATCGCTTGCCAACTAACCACTCTTAATTGTAAGGAGTGACGCAGAGTGACAGTCTTGCAGTGCTGTGTGCCACTGCAGAGCCTACAGAGTCAGTTTCCTACCTACATTCTAGTGGGTGGACCCACTCTTCAAAAACTGCTTCCTGCCGCGGAGCGGCCGCAGAGTGATGGAGAGTGACAGTCTTGCAGTCTTGCTTGGCTGCTTGGACTGCTTGGATTCCCTTGCTTTTCTATTTTCACTGTCTTTGCCCGATTCCAGCGACATCCAACAACCAAGATGGACGAAGTGCGTTTGCTCCGTAGCACTAAACGAGGTGACACGATAAAGGAAAGAGGCACCACATCGTCACCATGTCAGGATTCGGGTAGCGGCCCCTCCAAATCCGCACACCAGGGGGAGAACAACATGCTCTCCAAATCCGAAATCAAGAGCGAGAGCGCAAATTAAAAAAGGACAACGTGAGTGTGCCTGATGAACTCTCGCCACCATTACCATCAACTACAACTGAAACGAACTGGAATATGGCAGTGGAAGGTAGGCAACCTTCTGATCTTTTGAAAGTGACACCATCTTCAATTCATCTCACAAACACTCTCCCCCATCAGACTGTGTAAAACATATCAAACCCCACTTATGAGAAGCGGGTGGTGGTCCTGCTCCAGGCGCCGGTGGTGTTGGGAGGGGCGATCGCGGTGGATGGGAGCAGCCGGTGGAGAGAGTGGATTGCGCCTTTGACTCGGGTCCGCAGTCTGAGCACTCTGAGCCAGAGGCGCGGTCACGTATGGCCCACAATATAACAGGTGAGAGTCATACATTGGAAGGTCTCCACCAGTGTGAGGCGAGTTTCACAATATCACCAATGCCAGTGAGTAAATACAACAGCACACACCTACACTCAAAGGAGAGATCTTCCTCTACTGGTTGCACAACCATCGCAAACCATAATGAAAATACACCTGTGAATTCTGTATTGCGCGTGACCACACAAATTCACACTGCAATTGGCAATCCATCGGCAGGGAGTAACGTGCTGTGCCAGAAATATCAACACATCTTGAAGCCACGGACCCTCCTTTGGACCCAGTGAAGGAGAGCAAGGCAGAACTGTCAGAGAGAGTTCCTGCCGCCCAAGTTCATTGCCCCGCAAGCAGCTCTGACCTGCCCTCTGAGGTCATATGTGAGGCATTGAATGAACATCAGTTAACTTTAGTCCACCCGGAAACCCTTGCCGGTCATGAAAAATCTGAACCTCAAGCGGAAAACAGCACCTAGAGTTATCAAGAAAGCAGGGGGCACTAACGGGCATAAAAAAATGATAGTTCATAAAACGTCAAACCTGAGTAAAACACGGGCAAAAATCGACCTACACAACCCAAACCATCATATGGACACAACAAAACTGTTGCCCGAAAAAAAACAGAATCTATTGGAAAATTACATTGAAGGGTTCCCATTTTTACGAAAGTCTGAGGAACCATTTTATAAAACAAAAGATCTAACCAGAGGAGTCGCTTCATGAAATTTCAGATGCAGCAAGTGTAGAAGGAGCGGGTCCGGAACTGGACGGTGTGGTCTGTACTTCAACAGAGGCAACAAAGGAGCAGGATAAAAACAACCCGCAAAAAAATAACAACCCTGAAATTCCATTGGCGAAGGCGGCCGAAGGAAGTACGAACGATTCAGATCTTCATTTTCCAAGCCCTAATCAAACCAATCGTAATTTGGAGATGCATAATCTCGAGCTTTGGAACATTAAATCACAAGACTCGGTCAACATGATCAAGAGCTTACCTGATTGTGGAAGTGGGCAGGAGAACCTTAGTCCAAGAACCCAAACCACTGGGTCGCTAAACACCGTTTTGGAAGCGTGCAACTCTCACAATGGCGTAAGACACAATTCCAAACCTGACTCAATGTTGTGGATTTCTTCACAAATGAAAGAGAGCTGCCCCCAACTAACAACATCCATAACTTCAACACACCCTAGAGAAGGGTCCAGGTATTGGGCCTCGGGCCCGCCCCCTAACGAAGGGCATGAAAAGGTGAATGGAAATCCCCCCTTTATTTCTCCCATTTCGACCAACGGGAGCACCAGTCTATGACAGAGGTCCAGAAATGGGAGGACCCATATGCGTTTTGTCTCGACTATTGGAACCTGCCACACCGAGATGGCAATCCAGGGACAATGGCCCTATTTTTCAAACACGCATAACCAGTGAGAGTCAAGATACCTCAAATAATACGCCAAAGGGAATTCACAACACTTCGAATGATTTGTATGACGCCAAGACTGGTGATCAACAAAAGAAAAACGATTTGCTTTCAATAACATCCACTGTAACGATAGCCTTGGCACCATTCTCTAAGTTATACGAATCCCTGAACGATTCAATGAGAGATAACACGACTCTAATAGCCATGATCCACACCAAACTGATTTTCTTGGAGGGTTTTGTGACAGCCTTTGGTAAACAACAACCAGCAGAAAAAACAGTTCAAAACAATAAGGAAATAGGATGTCAGACCATAACAGGTAGTACCAAATAAGAAAGTATCTAGACTACGGCTGAAACTTCTAGCCCAAATGCCTACTTTGACCGCACACATGATAAAAAAAAGAGAGAGGAACCGACTTTTCAAAAGGAAATTAAAAAAAAAACATCAGAGGCAACCTTGACTTGCCCACTGGACTCAACTAAAAAAAACGAAATCAAATGGATGTCTACTCCTAAAACTTATAAGAATAGCAAGATTAACACTGGCTTTAACTAATCCATGAGAGTCCACCTCTACGTGAACCGATCAAGAAGAAAGCTACAAAGACTATGTGATCTTTGATAAAACTAACGCTAGACAAGCACAGGGTAAATCGAACAAAACACAGAGTTTAGAAACATGATGGAGCAGGACACCCGAAGGCCGACGCGAGAGATGTGATCCGAAGCCCAGCCAGGGATTATCCCTTGACAGACAAGAATTCGACTTGAAGCTAAATTCTCAGGTTTGTTTATTGCTTTAAATGCGGGCTCTGTGTTACATCTATTGGAAACTTTATGCTCAAACCTGCATTGCCTAGTGGTTCTAGTGAATTTCATTCACGCTCCTGATCAGTCAGTTCTGAACATTAGAGGGATCATGGTGATCATAACGTGTTATTGGAACCCCCAGGATATTACATATGACAACTTTATAGAGAAAATTAATAACATCATGGAAAAGATCTGGTAAAGTCAAAATGTGTGATCTGTGGAGATCTCAAGGCCGTTTGCCTACCTAACCACATTAATGGGGAAAAGAAAAAGCATAACATTATGGCACAAAAGAGAGGAACTGGACAAAAGCTATGACGTCCTGGGGCATGCACCACCTTAAAACAAAAGAGTGTATAGCCCCCAACCTCATCCTGACTTGGGAAAGGGGAGAGCAGTTGACTTACCTACACCATATGCATGTCTCAAGGAACCTCCTACAGATAAACTCAAACTTTAAAGTAATAAGAACTGTGAATAGTGACCATAACCTCCTCTGTATGGTAATGACTGTATCTCCAAAGAGTAGTCCTCAATTTATGACCACAGAAGTGGAGATGAACAAAGGAGGGAATCGTCTGAAGATTAAACAGACCAATACAATAACTTTAACAAAGAATTAGACGAAAGGTAGGGAGGGTGATAACCCTACGCTAGACCTGGTGATCTATGATATGATATGGCATTTATAACGCATACATACACAAGTGTTTCAAGGCACGACACAGCAACAGAGGGGGAACAGAGGGAAGAATGACAATGATCCTACTAGCCCAAGTGTCATTCAGATTGAGCAAGTTCATGGGAAGGGGAAGAGGAAAAGTGCGGAGTGGGAGGGATGAGGGGACAGTGCAATACATGGGAAAAATTAATAAATAACAATATGAGAAGTAGGGCTATCTGGTGGCAAGTGCAGACATCAGGTGTCAAATGTCTGGTGCAGGACTGTAGGGATACAGAAAATAGTCCCCAAGTGTGGGGGTTGCCAAGGAAGCCAGTGCAGGTGTGTATATAGTGGGATGTAGTCCCCTTCTACAATTGTACATGAGCAACAATTCATTGAATTGTGGGATGATAAAACCCCATTGTCACACTTACGACCCTGTTCTGGTGGAAAAATTGAGACATATGAGACAAACAAAGCGTAGAGCTGCAGTCTCCAAAGATGACAGTGTCAAACAACATGCAGCAAAAGTATGCAAAGATTATAAATCTTGGATTATCTCAAGAAGACACATCTTGATCCAACACGATTCTGAGAATACGCTGAAGGCACTAAGTGGGACAAATTCTAACATGGTTTGGTCATTAATCAAACAAACATCATCTAACATTGATGACCCCCAACTTAATCATGTCAGTGAAAAAACTTGGAACTCCCACTTTATAGAGTTATACCGAGGGTCATTGCCTACGGGGATAACTGCAGAAGCCTCAAAGAAAGGGAAGGCCTGGCCATGGCAATATAATGAAGAGGACATGAAAAAATGTGTAAGCTCAATCAATCAAAAGCACCCAGCCTTGATGGCCTAACCAACACGATACTGAGGGAAAACCCAGAAGAATGGTCTATCTTCATACACGCAGTATTTACAAACATCTCCCAACAAAAGACAATCCCAGAATCATGGAGATCTGCAACAATCGTCCCGATTTTTAAAAGAGGGGCTAGGAAGGACCCTCGAAACTACAGACCTTTCGCGTTATTGGACGTGATAGGGAAGATCTTTGGGACCTTCCTATTGGATAAGTTATGTGCATGGACCAAGATGTCTGGATCAATTAACCCACTTGAAGCCAGCTTCGTAAAAACAATAGGAATCACACCAAATATCTTGATACTAAACATCATGAAAGAGAAATCCCATGAAGGTAAATGAAGGACATTTACAGCATTTGTAGACCTTGTTCAGGCCTTCAATTGGGTAGACCACAATCTGTTGTGGGAAAAGCTGCATGAAAGGGGTTGTCCATCGAATGTAAAGGACCCCTTAATCGTCCTTCACACAGAAAACACCATAAGAGTCAACCTAAACCGAGCTGGCCTATTGTCCGCACCAATAACAACTTCCCAAGGAGTCAAACAGGGGTGCCCTATGGCCCCGGCAATTTATAACTTTTTCATCCTCGATGTACAATGAAACAAGCCTCAGCTAAGATCGTTTCTACTGTTAGGCAGAATTACATGCAGTACCCATTGGGAACACTACACACAATTAAGACTACAGGTGTAAGCACAATCTCACCTTTGTTAAAAGCCTGTACGACACAGTTATGTGGTAGCAGTGGCTGAGCAGCCAGACTTATCTCAAGAGGGACGTGGGCAGTACGAGGTGTTACACAAAGGACTTGCAATCACAGTAGTGCAAACAAACACTATTCAAGGTTTCTTGGTAAAAGAAAATACATTTATTTACACAGTCAGTTGGAAAACATTCCACTAGTAAGAAGCAGCTCAATGTCACACTATAATACACTACAGCACACAACCAAGAAGTTTCTGAACAAGTTAGGCTCCCCTAGTGTAGCAAAATGGCACTTCAGCAACTTTCAAAAAGGGGTAGAAAGACACAGGTTAACAGAATTAAAGCACAATTACTTTCATAGGCAGGGCAAATAGTTTCAGTTCACTACAACAGGCAATTCAATTCAATAGGCCTGGGCCAAAGTCAATGGTTCAGAGTCTTGGATAGGATAGCATAGTTCTGGTAGTAAATGGTTAAGTCTTTTCCAATGTTCTTAGAAGTATTTTGCCAGAAAAAGAGTTATATATCAGATTAGGAGCGAACAAGACTCCAAAGTTGGGAAGGTTTCACAAACTTTCACTGCGGCAGAAAGGATTTCAACACAGCGTTTACACAGTACCTTAAGTATGAAGAAACGCTGTAGCTGAGGCAGTTGTTCCCGGCAGTTCCTGCAGATATCGCTGTTCCTGAGCTTCAGTCGTGGGGACAAGAAGGAGGATGTTGGAAGGTTCCTGCACTGCCCAGGGAAGAGGCCACAAGCTTTGCTAAGCATCAGTTTTAAGCGGTGAGTGCCTTAAAGTCCACAAACTGGTATCCTGAAATTCGACCAGTATGGAGATGGTGTCCAGGTGGCTTACAAGTTGGTTGTTCCCACCAGCTCAAGGGAAGACGACCTCCATGAAGGAGCTTCTCTGTCGATGGAGTTTCAGGCAATTCGGACCTGCAGCAAGGCTTCACCTGGCAAACCAATGGTCCAGGAGTTTCAGCAGTCGTCTTCCTTCAGCTCGTCTTCGGTTCTTTCGTTCCAGTGGTCGACTCTGCCTTCCAGTCCTGGAGACGCGCCTTTTAAAGAGTTTTCTCCCATTCATTCCAGCCTAGCTGTTACTCACCCAGAAGGGTGGCTGTCCTTGCCAGACAGTCAGCCAGCAAATCATGCCAGAGTGCATTCAGGTCTCCTAGGAGACTAAGCACAGTTAGTTTCGGGCACCTCCCTCAGGCGCCAGAGGAGGGCTTCAGCACTGAAGCCCGCCAAAGGGCATCGAACAAAGGGACCAAACCTGGTTTGGCATGTAGAGTTAAACACAAGAAGGACCTTTCCTAAAAGAAACAGCTCAAAAAGATAACTGGAGTCTGTATTAACAGAGGGGTCATGGGCGCCATATTGGAAAACATGGCTTTTTAGCTACCAGTGTTCGCGGTCGGGAAAAATCATGGTAGTTCATTCTAAAACCACTACCACCAGCCATTTCAAGAGGAAGGGGTAAGATTTGACTGTTGACTGTTACTTGAGTATTTAGACACAGGGGATGCTAAGCAACCCCTCCAGCACTCTATTGGAAGATGGTGGGTCTATAAATTTAAAAAGACTCAGTCAATTTAACTTTACATGCTCTGGGAGACGGTAGTCAGTGCCAAAGAAGGTATTTAAACCTTGGGGAGTCAGAAAGACACCCCTGTGCCACTGCACTGAAGGTGCTGTGCGACACACCAGAAAAAGATGATGCCTATGGAGTTGTTTAAACCCCCATATCCAAAGATCACAAAAGTAAACACACATAAAAATACATGAAAGAGTGGGAAAAAAGGCTCACACTCTTTCCATGTAAACATTTGAATCCTAGAAATCCAGCAAAGTTGCTGGCGGTCTCAAAAGGTAAGGGAAATTAGCACATTCTTGAGAATTCTCCGTAACATCCACCTACAATCGGTGATGAGAAAGTAACTCGACTTCTCTATGCGGACGATCTTATACTAGTTGATCAGACCAAAATCGGTCTACAAAGACAGCTGGATAGTTTAAATAGATACGTAAAATTGAACCAGCTGGAGATAAATCAAGAGAAAACCAAAATAATGTCCTTTCAACCAGGAAACACAAAGAACAAACCGTTTAAATGGACTTTGGGCAAAACACAATCGAAAAGGTAGAAACTTTCAAATACCTTGGTGTAACAATTAACAACAGTAAAGTAGAAACTCCTCTGTAAGAAGCCCTGTTAACAAAAGCAAAACTGCTGGCAATGCAGGCACAGCTTGTGGATAACAAATACGGCCAGTTATCGCTTTTGGCAAGATATGTCCACTCTTACACATGGTATGGAAGCATTCTGCCAGATCTCGATGAATCTATGGCCAAAAATTGAAGGCGTGAAATGGAGAAAAAATCTTAAACCTGCCAAACGCAGTGCCAATTCCAATAATAAGAAGAGAACTAGGCCTCACATCATTGAAGGCATAAGTGAAATGGAAAGGGCTTGCCTTGATAAGAAAAGTGATATCAGTCACGCCCCTGCTGAAGCCAAGTACTAACCATCAAGGTGCCCTCATCAATGCCCGCTCTCTAGGAGTGCATGCCATTGAAATACACAACCTCATCTTAGAACTGCAACTAGATTTACTGGTAATCACTGAATCCTGGCTACACCAAGCCTCAGGCCCCCTCCTCAGACTTGCTATTCCACCTGACTATACCATATTCAGAACCGATAGAACGCACTCACTGGGAGGCGGAGTAGCCAATATAGCCAAAACCAAACTCCAGCTGAGACCCTGCCCCATTGAAAACATCGCAGGCTATGAACTTCTTCTAGCTAAACTAGCCATAGGCGCCAAAACAACTATAAACCTCATAGTGATTTACAGAGCACCCAACCCCAATAGCCATCCCAAAATAGACATACCTCTAGTGCTCACCCACTCACCAAACCCAACACCAAATGTATTTTCCTTGGTGATGTCAATTTAGGATTTAATGACAGCCTAGACTACAAAGCCGAAGCCCTACACTTGCCCCTTAAGGACATGAGCTTCACTCAGCTAGTGAACACTCCCACTCACATTAAGGGAAGAACCCTGGATTGTATCCTCCCTCTCAATACTTCAGTCACTGTTGACTCCATCTGTCTATTAGATTGGTCTGATCACCACAATGTCCAATTCACCATCATCCCTGACACACCTACTTGCACTAAACTCAATGCCCCTAATACATACCAAGCTAGACATCTTTGAAAGCTCACCCCTGAATGTCTCAACCCTATCATCAACAAAACACTAGACACCTTGTCTATTACCAGCAACAACCCTTGTCTTCTAACAGACACTTATCAAAAATGCCTCTCCTCTACCATTATTGCGGTAGCCCCCCTAAATACCAAAACCAAATGCACAGAGAAACGGTCTTGTTTCTGGTTTAACAAAGAATTAGTCACACTCAGGAGAAACTAACTTTTGTGATTTGTTTATGCTGAGGGAAGTTGATTGTGTTGTGCCACGGATAAAGTGGTGTTGATACATTTTCATGCTCATTTCTATTACTTTTAATTTAAATAAATACCAATATATAACCCATACACCGGCCTGTTTCTAGGTTCATTGTTAGTTCAGGGCAGAGGGATCCAAGGGGCTTGATATGTGCCTGAGATAGGGCTAAAAAAATTAATCTGTTAAACAGTTTGTTGCATAACCACTTAAGTGGCGAGGGAAGTGCATCATGTTGGAGGTGAACATGTTGGGGGTTTTCTTCATGGTGGAGGCAGATCACAGAGGTTCTGGTGAGTTGCAGCCATACATTGAACTGCATGCATGGGAGACTGTTGGGGGCTGCCTGGGGTAGTATCGGAGGTGAAGGGGGCTGGTGGGTGGTGTCTGGACTTGTGGGGGCTGCCTGGGATAGTGTCAGAGGTGAGGGAAGTGTGGGGGAGTGTATTATCGGGGGGCTGCCTGGGGTAGCGTCGGAGGTGAATGGGGCTGGTGGGTGGTGTCTTGACTTGAGTGGGCTGCCTGGGGGTTCCATGTGTTAAAATTGCATCAAAAATGGCCGTTTACACAAATAATTGCGGCAAAAAGGCTGTGGTTTTGCCACCACAATCCATGTAGAGGATGCGGGGGACACCCCCGCAACCTCCAGACCCATTATACCATTTAAGGGGAGCGAGGGACACCCCTGCAACTCCCGCTCCCCTTAAATGGTATAATGGGGAACACCTTTACTGGGTCAAACCACAGCATTTTTGCTGCAATATTTTATAAAGGCAACATTTTTGCCGCAATTTTATTACTGCATATCTGCCTGGGGTGGTATTGGAGGTGAAGGGGGCAGGTGGATGGTGTCTGGACTTGAAGGGGCTGCCTGGGGTAGTTTTGGAGGTGAAGGGGGCTGGTGGGTGGTGTCTGGACTTGAGGGGGCTGCCTGGGGTAGTGTTGGAGGTGAGGGCAGTGTGGGGAAGGGAGTGTACTATCGGGAGCTGCCTGGTGTAGTGTTGGAGGTGAAGCAGGGTGGTGGGTGGTCTCTGAACTTGAGGGGGCTGCCTGGGATGGTGTCAAAGGTGAAGGGGACTGGTGGGTGGGTCTGGACTTGATGGGTTGATGTGCAGTAGGGGTATATGCCAGCAGATTGGGTTCCTCGGGTTTAAGGGGAATGGCCTTGCAGTTTCGCTGGGGTGCCTTAACAAGTGAGGGAACCCACGTATTTTTGTTAGGGGTGCTGCCTTAGCTTACGAGGGAGCCCGCACATTTTCGTTGGGGTGTGCTGCCTCGACTTAAGAGGAGGCTCTCACATTTTCGCTGGGGTACCACCTTAGCTTACAAGGGAGCCTGTGCGTTTTCATTGGGGTGCTGCCTTAGCTTACAAGGGAGCCTGCACGTTTTCATTGGGGGTGCCGCCTTAGCTTACAAGTGAGCCTGTGCGTTTTCATTGGGGGTGCCGCATTAGCTTAGGAGGGAGCCTGCGCATTTTCATTGGGGATGCCACATTAGCTTGCGAGGCAGCCTGTGTGTTTTCGTTGGGGGGAACATTCTCGACTTACAAGGTAGCTCTCGTGTTTTAGCAGGGGGCCTCCTAGCTTAGGAGGGAACCCACGCGTTTTCGTTGGGGGAGCCGCCTCAGCTTATGAGGGAGCCTGCGCATTTTCACAGGGGTGCCGTCTTATCTTACGAGGTAGCCTGTGTGTTTTTGTTGGGGGTGCAGCCTCCACTTACGAGGAAGCTCTCGCATTTTCACAGGGGCGCCAACTTAGCTTACGAGGGAGCCAACACGTTTTTGTTGGAGTGCAGCCTGGACTTACGAGGAAGCTCTCACTTTTTCACAGGCGTGCCGAATGCTTATTAGGGGGCCCGAATATTTTCACAGTTGTTTGGTGGCTCAGAGGTGGATGTGAATATCTGTGCTTGGTTTTTGGTATGGCTTGTGTTTTGGTTTGCATGGGGGCATGTTGTGGCAATTCCTCCCGCAACGCCATTCCCTTTGCGTGTCAGCTGAAATTACACATTTGGATCGATGAACACAACGAGCGCACAGATTTACTTAATTGCGCATGCTTGTGCAGTGTCCTGCCCGGCGCACGGCCTTTGCAGAATTTCTGTGTGCAATTCCATGAATCCAGCTCTCGTTTTCCTTGCAAGAGATGTGCAGGTTTTTTTTCCCTAGTAGGTTGTATTTTTTCTCCTTTAAGCGTGAGGGTCTTCTCTACAATACCCAACAGAATTTGGCTTTCATTTACAAACCTCCTAAAGATGATGATTTGGCAAAGATGAAAGATTGATTTGGCATTGCTGGGGTATAAACTTGCAAACTTTAGATCTCAGCAGTCAGACCACTTTGACCCGCTGAGTTATCATACCGGTTTCGAAACCCTATGATAGCTATTCTTGAAAATGAATCCATAAAGTTTACTGGTTTAATATAGCTGTATTCTGGGTGCTTTCAAATACTGTTTCTGTATGTGCAGCAATCAATTTCTTTCCCAACGTAGCAGAAGTTTTCTGAAGATCAAGCATTTGATAGGTTTTCAGAACACACTGTCAAACCTTTTTGGCTAATGCGCTAACATTTCCAATCAATGTGGCACTTTTATCTCAGTCCTCTGCAGGTGCATCGACAGACTTATCAGGCAACCAGTTCGACAAGGGGGTGCACTGTTAAAATAAGTTTTCTTTGTTGCTAGGCAGAATTACATGCAATACCTTTTAGTATCTAAAACTCCATATCCAAAGAACACAAAAGTAAACACAAATCAAAACTAATGAAAGAGTGGGAAAAAAAGGCTCACACTCTTTCCAGGTTAAAGTTAAAATCCTAGAAATCCAGCAAAGTTGCTGGGGTTCTCAAAAGGTAAGGGAAATTAGCTACTTCTTGAGAAGGGACAGGAGGATTTAATCCACTCCAGGATGAATCTCCTTACTCCAGTCGGTCAAACATCCTGGAGAGACCATCAGAATTTTAGTGGTGACACCCAGACCTCTGTTCAATGGAAAAATCAAACCCTTGCAGGCTGATTGACAATCTCAGTAGTTTAGGGGTTTCCCCTTTCATTTGCATCAACCATCTCAAGGGTTGGTGGTCAGTCTGAATCACAAAAGTAGATCCATACAAGTATGGTATAAACTTCTTCAGTGGCCACACAATAGCAAAACATTTTCTTTCAGTTGGTGCCCACCTTGTTTCAGATTGCTTCAGCTTCCTGCTGATAAAGCAACTGGGGTGCTCCCTACCTTTCTCATCCAGCTGACTCAGAATTTCTCCTATACCTGTATTGGAAGCATCTGTTGTCATAATGAAGGTTTGGTGATTGTAGTCAGGAGCTCTTAAGACTAGAGCTTGACAAAGGGCTTTCTTAAGTCCTTCAAATGCTTGAGTGCACTCCTCATTCCACCTGATCTTTTTTGGAAATGTGGGTGAGGAGATCACATTCAAGGGAGAATCTATGGTCCCATAGTTCTCTATCAAGTTCCTTTAGTAACAAGTGAGGCCTAGGAAGGCTCTCACTTGGGTTTGGGTAGTAGGTTTGGCCCAGTTTTGTACAGCTTGTACTTTGCTAGGCAATGCCCTATTTCACCTCCTCCTACCTTATGTCCAAGGTAGACCTCTTTACTCTGACAAATTTGACACTTACTCACAGTTATGGTCAGATGGGCCTGCTCAAGAGCCTGCTAACCATATCCTAAGTGGTCAACATGTTCTTTCCAAGTAGGGCTGAACACTGCAATGTCATCCAAGTATGCCATGCAGAAGTCCTCCATCCCATTCAGAACTTGATTAACCATCCTTTGGAATGTTGCAGGTGCATTCTTTAGTCCAAAATGCATTACCTTAAACTGGTAGATGCCTGCTGGGATTGAGAATGCAGTTTTCTCCTTGGCATGGTCTGTCAGTGCTATTTGCCAATAGCCTGAAGTGAGATCAAATGTACTGCGGTACTTGGCTGAACCAAGTTCGTCCACCAGTTCGTCTTTCCTTGGTAAAGGATGGGCATCTGTCTTGGTGACTGCATTAAGAGCTCTATAGTCCACACATAATTTCAACTCCTTGGATACTGCCTTTGGCACTAGTACAACTGGAATAGACCATGAACTAGTAGATGGCTCTATTACCCTGAGATCAAGCATCTTGTTGACCTCTTCCTTTAAGTGGGTTCTTACATGATCTGCCATCCTGTAACCTCTGCTTTTAACAGGTAAACAGTCACCAGTGAGAATCTCATACTGGCCCCAAGCGGTCAAGCCTGGTGATAGTGAAAATAGGGAGGCAAACTGATTTAACAGAAACTTGCACTCCTCATGTTGTTCTAGTGTCAGATTAGAAGAGAGATTGATTCCTTCTATCTTCTCATCTAAAGGCTGCTCTCTGAGTAGATCAGGTAGAGGTTCACTCTCATCCTCCTCTTGAGCTGAAGCTAGAAGCAAAGCTCCTACTTCTGGTCTTGAGACATAAGCTTTTAGATGGTTGTTGTGAAAGACTATGGGAGCCTCCTTTGGATTGCCTAAGTCCACCAGATAGTTGACCGCTCCAGGTTTGCCCACAACCTTGAAGGGTCCTATCCATTTGTCCTTTAAGGCCCTCTTCCTAGTAGGTACCATAACTAGAAATTGCTGGTCTTGAATAAACTCAACCATGTTGGCCTTCTGGTCATGCCAATGTTTCACCAGAGCCTGACCTGCTTTCAAGTTATCTGATGCATCTGCCATCATGTGTGACTTTCTCCTCCGGAGACCTATCACATAGTCAGTGACTCTCACTGGCTTGGGGGAAGGAGCACTCTCCAACCCCTCCTTAATTAGGGCCAAGGGCCCTCTAACTGGATGGCCAAAGAGAAGCTCAAGTTGACTAAATCCAAATCCCTCCTGAGGGACTTTTCTATAAGCAAATAGAAGGCATGGCAGTAGAAGGTCCCACTTTCTTCTAAGGGGTTCTTCTAAAGCACCTATCATGCTCTTCATTGTACGGGTAAACCTCTCTATCAATCCATTTTTCTGTGGATGGTAGGCAGTTGAGAACTTGTAAGTCACTCCACAGTTCTTCCACATGGCCTGCATGTAGAGGGACATAACAATTGATCCCCTGTCAGAGATGACTTCCTTAGGAAAACCTATCCTGGTAAAAATACCAAGTAGGGCCTTAGCAACAGGCTTAACTGTAACAGTCCTCATAGGTATTGCTTCAGGATACCTAGTAGCATGGTCTACTACAACCAGTACAAACCTGTTGCCTGAAGAAGTTGGAGGGTCTAAGGGACCAACAATGTCGATTCCTACCTTCTCAAAAGGGACTCCGACCACTGGGAGAGGCACCAAGGGTGCCACATTCTTGGTTCCACTCTTGCCAGATGTCTGACAAGTGTGACAGCTGCTACAGAATTTATCTAGAGCAAACCCCAACTTAGGCCAGTAGAAATACAGAGAAAGCATGTCCGTAGTCTTCTTAAAACTTAAGTGACCAGCCAAAGTAATCTCATGGGCTAACTGTAGGAACTGTTGTCTCCTTTCCAGAGGCACTACAAGTCTTCTGTAGTTCCCTGGAAGAGACTCAGTAGGTTCACTGTAAAAGAGGCCATTCTCCCTTTATAACCTATGCCTCCCTGGCCCTTCCAGCTGGGAAGCTGCCTGTTGGCGAAGACCTTCAAGGGTCGGACACCCTCTTTGACCTCTGCTGAAGTCTGCCCTACGGGGTCCACCTTCTGCCAGTAAAGACTGCAGCTCAGGATGGTCTGCAGGAGCCAGATCTCCAACAGAAGCAAGGTCATCTTCCAGCACTGATTCCTCAGCAGCTGATTCAACCACACTAGGTTGTTCATCACACTCAGCCTCAGCTGGTGGAGGAGTCACAGGTGTGACCTTGGACAGTCCTCTCGGGATGTCTTTGTAGGTAGCACAGGAGTGCTGGCTGGTTCCTTCCTTGAGGCTTTAGGTTTCCCTTTTTCCTCTTTTTTCTTAGAAATTGCAGTCAGTAAGTCCTGTGGACTGGGGGTTATAGTTGTCTCTATAAGTTCCACTGGAGAGCCTTTTAAGGTTCTCTCTCTGGCCTTCCTTGTCTGCTCCTGTTTCCTTCTGCTGGGAGGCCTGGTGGTGCTTGATACAACTACAAGAGTTTTTAAGTCATTCCCCAACAGGACTCTCCCAGGTACTTCACTCTGCACACTAACAGATATCTTGACAGTCATGTAATTGCACAGGGCCTCCAGCAAGCTTGGTGAGGTATTTGGGTGCCTTAGCAACATCCTCTACCTTGGAAAAAGATTCATCCACTACAGTAATGCTGGCCCCAGTGTCTCTGATGGCAGGGATCACCTGACCATTCACAAGAACACTGTCTTTGTAATACTCTTTAGTATTGTCTGGAATGGAATTGTAGACATCAAATATCTGTTGTTCCCACAGACTCAGGGACACTAAAGACACACTGGGTGAGACTTTCATGGGTTCCTTTCCTCAGCCAGTAGGTGAAATTTTCCCCTTTCACATGGTCAGTTGCCCCACAAGCATAACATTTTCCAAATGTCTTTATGAATGGGGGTTTGGCCTGACCCACCTCTGGTTTAGCACAAGGGTTACACTAGCCTGATTTCATTTCCCTTGTTGCTTACTCTTGTTATGTTTGTGGCCCTCTTTTGGATTGGAGGAATTAGAATTCTCTTTGTTATCTTTCATGTGCTGCTTTCCCTCATCCTTCTTCTGAGTTGCCCCAGAATCCTTGTGAGTAGCCCTTTTGGCAACCCACAAGTCAGCAGCTTTTGCTAACTTCTTTGGATCAATTTCCTTAGAGTCAGCCAAGTGCTGTCTCAGCTCAGGAGAGCAGGCATCATAAATAGACTCCAAAATAAACAGATTTCTCATACCTTCATAAATGTTAACTCTGTAACCCTGTACCCAACCATCGACATTTGTCAAACATTCACACACCCAGGTAGCCCAAGGGGTACCATCATGCTTTTTTGAGGTTTGTAAACCTCTTAAGATACTGGGAAGGAGATTCCCAAACCTAGCTATCAAAGCTATTTTCACACTTTCATACTATGTTCTGTCTACTTCTCCCATCAACATTACAACATCAGATGCAACATGGGGTTGAGGGTTTGTGGGGTTAGCCTAGACAAAAGCCAAGGAATCCGCTGATTCCCTGTAATTTCCTGAATCCCATGGTTATAGACAAAAGTTGCCATCCAATCCAAAATATCAAGCTTAACTTCATACATACTTACTACATCTTTGGTAATGTGAGGCCTCTTAGGACTGGAAGACCTAGAAGACCCAGGGAGAGAACCATTGTCAAGAGACAATTTCTTCATTTCAAGAGCATGTGTAATTACATTTCCTTTAGTTTAAGTTTTTGATGTTTACTTTCAGTTTGGACTTGGATTCTTTTTAATTCAAACTCAAGTCTCATCTTCTCAAGATAGACAAACAATGGACTCAGTATTGGACCTGGTAGGGCCCCTGTGGCAAAATATTGAGGCCTAAGAGCAGGTAGAGGTAAAGTGAGGCCTGCATCTTGAGACTCCTCTGCCTCATCTAACTCATCAATAACATTTGAGTTGGACTCTGAAACATTATCATCCTCATCATCATTTTCCACATTTCATCAGAAGTAGGTACAGCAAACCTATTTCTAGGACTTTGCCATTCCAGCAACTTTTCTATCAATTAATTATGTTAGCCTTTAACAGTGATGTTGCTTTACACATTTCTCTCAGCTGATCAACTGTTAAAATTACTAGGGTCTCCTGTCTGTAGCTTTCCATATCAGACATGATAAAACAATTGCTTTTCTAGTGGTGCTTAGCCTTGTGAGGGTGATTTGAGCCAAGGTAAGAGCAGTACTCTCAATGTAATAACTATACTGTATCCTCAACACTTGCCACCAGTGTTAGGCTGAACTACATGCAGTAACCTTTGGGAACACTACACACCATTAAGACTACAGGTGTAAGTACAATCTCACTTTTGGTACAAGCCTGTACTACACAGTTATGTGGTAGCAGTGGTTGAGCAGCCAGACCTATCTCAAGAGGGATGTGAGCTTTACAAGATGTTACAGAAAGGATTTGCAATGACAGTAGTTCAAACAAACACTTACTCAAGATTTCTTGGTAAAATAATACACATTTATTTACACATTATTTAGAAAAGATTCCACTAGTAAGAAGCAGCTCAATATCGCACTATAATAGACTACAGTACACAACCAATACGTTTCTGAACAAGTTAGGCTCCTCTGAAGTGGGAGCAAAATGGCACTTCAGTAACTTTCAAAAGTGGTAGAAAGACAAAGGTTAAAATAATTAAAGCACAAATACTTTCATTGGCACGGCAAATAGTTTCTGTTCACTACAAGAGGCAATTCAATTCAATAGGCCTGGGCCAAAGTCAATGGTTCAGTGTCTTGGGTAGGAGAGCACAGTTCTGGTAGTAAACGCTTAAATCGTTGCCAATGTTCTTAGAAGTAGTTTGCCAGAAAAAGAATTATATGTCGGTTTAGGAGCGAACAAGACTCCAAAGTTGGGAAAGTTTCACAAACTTTCACCGCGGCAGAAAGGATTTCCACACCGAGTTTGCACAGTACCTTAAGTATGAAGAAAAGCTGTAGCTGAGGCAAGTTTTCCTGCCAGTTCCTGCAGATCTCGCTGTGGTGAGCTTCAGTGGTGGGGACGAGAAGGAGGATGTCGGGAGGTTCCTGCACTGCCCAGGGAAGAGACCACAAGCTTGGCATAACATCGGTTTAAAGGTGTGAGTGCCTTAACCCCTTAAGTGCCAAGGACGAGGTATCTCGGTCCGCGCCCAGCAATGCCCACTAGATACCAGGGATCTGTCTGAGAAGCGGGGGGAGGTGGGGTATGCTTACAGTAAGCAGCCCTCTCCCTCCTGCCCCCAAAGCATGGGGGTACATATGTGCAGAACCCTGGAGGCAGATGGATGATCATCTGCCCCCATGCAAGTGGGCAAAATAAAAAAATAAATAAAACAAATGGAAATGAAACAGGGATGGGGTGGGCCACTAGACACCATGATTTTTTTTTGCCCCTGAAAGGGTGATGGCCCACCCCTTCCCACGCCAAGTGGAAAAGGGGGCCACCCCTTGTAGTCCTCCCTTGGGGCAGATTTCTACCCCCAGGCAGGAGTACATGAGGGGGCCCCCCGTCCAATTGGAGGGGGGGAGAGCCACCAGGAATAAGTGTGCAGGCCCCCCAAAGGATGGGGACTGCAGGTTAGGCCCCCCTGGGGGCAGATGGCTGATCATCTGCCCCCAGGTAAGGGGGCAAAATGAAGAAAAAAAAAACAAATAAAAAAGGGAGATTTGGGTGGGGGCCCACTAGTCATCAGGGATTTATTTCATGGAAATGGTGGGTGGCCCTCTCCCCCTCACCCCATGGGGAAATGTAGGTACCCCTTGTAGCCCTCCCTGGGGGCAGATATCTGCTCCTAGGATTTGGCATCTGACCCCTGTGAGGCTTGCATGAGAAGCCCCCCTCTTATCCACCCCCAGAGAGGGCTGATTGAGATGGTCCCCCTTTCATTTGGTGTGGGGGAGCAGGCCACCCCCCTTTACATTGGAAAATTTCCCGGAGGTTTAGGGTGCCCCTCAGTCCCCTCTAAAGTGCAGCCTGCCATTTTCAATTTTTTACTTTGTTTACCAAACTTGCCTTGGCGCAGAGGGGCACATTGGTGTGCCAATCTTGCCCCAGGGTGCCCAAACCTTACTGCCCCACCCAATGGGGGGCCTGTCCCACAATGTTTGGGGGCCCACTCGCCCCCACTTCAAATGCAGGGTGGTGTACCTCACACAGCCATTTGTTTGAGGCCCAGGGAGGCCTGCATGAGGTGCCCCCGCCACCATTTGGGGTGAGAATGGAGAGGGCCACCACAAAAAGTCGGACAGGCCCCCCAATGGGTGTGGCAGTAGGTTTTGGGCACCCTGTGGGGAGATTGGCACACTATTGGGCCCATCTGCACCAAAGGGAGTTGGGTAACCAAAGGAAAAAAGTGAAAATGGTTGACAGCATTTGAGGGGGGCTGTGGGGCACCCCAAACCAACGGGTAATTTTCTAATGGGAAGGGGTGTTGACCCCCTGACCCCCACCCACAATTGAGTGGGTGCCATGTCATGCAGCCCTCCCTGGGGGCAGATATCTGCTCCTAGGGAGGGACACCTGAAACCCAGGGAGGAGTGCATGACAGCCCCCCTTATCTGCCCCCAGGGAGGGCTACATGAGATGTGCTGCTCCTCCAATTGGGGTGGGGGTAGAGAGGTACACCCCCTTCACATTACAAAATTTCCCGGTGGTGTAGAGTGCTCATCAGCCCCCCTAAAGTACAGCCTGACATTTTCAATTTTTGTCTTTGTTTACAAACTTGCCTTGGTGCAGAGGGGCACACTGGTGTGCCAATCTGTCCCCAGGGTGCCTGAACCTTACTGCCCCACCCACTGGAGGGCCTGTCCCACAATTTATGGTGGCCCTCTCCCCCAACCCCAAATGGAGGGGGGGTGTACCTCACGCAGATGTTTGTAGGAGGCCCAGGGAGGCCTTCATGAGGTGCCCCCGCCACCCATTTGAGGTGAGGGGCGAGAGGGCGACCAAAAAATGTCAGACAGGCCCCCCAATGGGTGCAGCAGTAGGTTTTGGACACCCTGGGGGAAGAATGGCACACAATTAGGCCCATCTGAGCCGAGGGGAGTTGGGTAACCAAAGGAAAAAAGTGAAAATGATAGACAGTATTTATGGGGGGGGCTGTGGGGCACCCCAAACCAACAGGCAATTTTCTAATGGGAAGGGGTGGTGGCCACCAACTTCCCAACCCACAATGGAGTGGGGGCCATGTCATACAGCCCTCCCTGGGGCCAGATATCTGCTCCTAGGAAGGGATACCTGACCCCAGGGAGGAGTGCAGGACAGCCCCCCCACTTATCTGCCCCCAGGGAGGGCTACATGAGATGCGCTACCCCTCTAATTGTGGCGGGGGTGAGAGGTGCACCCCGCTTCACATTAGAAAATTCCCAAGCGATGTAGGGTGCCCCTCAGCCCCCCCTAAAGTGCATCCTGCCATTTTCAATTTTTTCTTTGCTTACCAAACTTGCCTTGGTGCAGAGGGGCACATTGGTGTGCCAATCTGGCCCCAGGGTGCCTGAACCTTACTGCCCCCCCCCACTGGGGGGCCTGTCCCACAATTATTGGTGGCCCTCTCCCCCACCCCAAATGGAGGGGGGGTGTACCTCACGCAGCTGTTTGTAGGAGGCCCAGGAAGGTCTGCATGAGGTGCCTACGCCACCCATTTTGGGTTAGGGGGGAGATGGCCAAACAAAATGTCAGACAGGCCCCCTAATGGGTGGGACAGTAGGTTTTGGGCACCCTGTGGGCAGAATGGCACACTATTGGGCCCATCTGCACCAAGGGGAGTTGCCTAACCAAAGGAAAAAATTGAAAATGGTAGACAGCATTTTAGGGGGGCTGTGGGGCACCCCAAACTGATGGGGAATTTTCTAATGGGAAGGGGTGGTGGCCCCCTCCCCCCGCACCCACAATGGAGTGGGGGCCATGTCATGCAGCCCTCCCTGGGGGCAGATATCTGCTCCTTGGAAGGAACACCTGCCCCCAGGGAGGGCTACATGAGATGCCCCGCCCCTCCATTTGGGGTGGGGGGTGGAGAGGTGCACCCCTTCACATTACAAAATTCCCCGGCAGTTTAGGGTGCCCCTCAGCCCCCCTAAAGTGCAGCCTGCCATTTTCATTTTTTCTTTGTTTACCACACTTGCCTTGGTGCCGATGGGCACATTGGTGTGCCAATATGCCCCCATGGTGCCCAATCCCTACTGCCCCATCCATTGGGGGGCCTGTCCGATGTTTTGGGCTGGGCTTCTCCCCCCACCCCAAACGGAGTGTAGGGGGGCACCTCATGCAGCCCTCCCTTTGGGCAGATATCTGCCTGTAGAAAGGGGCAAATGTGTTTTCACTGGGGGTGTGAGGTTCAGTAGACCACAAGGGATGGCTTGCAAGGGGGGGGGCATGCTTGGAAAGTATGCGTGTAGATTTGTTTTTGCTGGGGTGAGGTAGGTAACACATGTTTTTTGTTTTATTTACAGCTTTTTCTGCGCGAACAGCTGCAATGTTGTGTGAGTACTGTTTTTTTTATTATTCTATGGTTAGGGCCCACTGTCAGTGGGGGGGTGAGATGGGGCTGAATTGTTGGTGGTGTTGGTTGGATTGGGCCGTCTGGGCATATATTTTGGTGTGCTACGACACAATTGCAGGGGCAGGCCACAAATTGCCTCTCATGCCAGCAGAACATTGGTGTTTCCCTGGGAGCGGATGCCTCCCATGTGGGTTGTCCGTGTGCAAGCCCAGGCTGCACCTCTGGCTGTGCTACATTACAGGTGTCACCTCCGGGAAGGAATGGGAATCCTCTCCAGATTCCCACGGGTGTCCTCTTTTCGGAAATGCATGGGGTTCCCTGTTTTCCTTGGTGGCTTGGACACCTTAGGCCCATATCTGTATGGTGTGCCCTTCTGAAATTCAGTTGTCGGAAATTACTTGGGGTTAGCCTTGTTTTAGCCTTTCCCCTTGGCCCCCAGGTAGGTGCACCCACACATGTGAGGTGCTGTTTTTGTCGGGACACATGTTGGAACGCGGGAAGGTAGGCCATGTGTTGTTGGCGAAGTGTTTCGGTGGGTGAGCCGAGTGAAATGTGGGGAAATTTGGGTTTTTTTGCCATATTTCGGACTTTGCCAGGCTTTCTGGGTAATACATTTTGGCCCGATTTGTGCAAGTCAGACCTCTGCGGATTCCCACGGGTGTCCTCTTTTCGGAAATGCATGGGGTTCCCTGTTTTCCTTGGTGGCTTGGACACCCTAGGCCCATATCTGTATGGTGCATCCTTCTGAAAAAAATTGTGAAATTCAGCTGTCGGAAAAGACTTGGGGTTTGCCATGTTTTAGGCTTTCCCCTTGGAACCCAGGTAGGTGCACCCACACATGTGAGGTACTGTTTTCGTTGGGACACGTTTGGGAATGTCGGAAGGTAGGCCATGTGTTGTTGGCCGTGTGTTTTGGTGGGTGAGCCGAGTCAAATGTGCGGAAATTGGGATTTTTTCGCCACATTTCGGAATTTGCCGGGGTTTCTGGGTAATAAATTCTTGGCCGATTTGTTGATATCAGACCTCAGTGGATTCCCATGGGTGTCCTCTTTTCAGAAATACATGGAGTTCCCTCTTTTACTGGCTTTGACACCCTTAGCCCATATCTGTATGGTGCACCCTTCTGAAAAAATTGTGAAATTCAGCGGTCGGAAAAGTCTTGGGGTTAGCCGCATTTTAGGCTTTCCCCTTGGCGCCCAGGTAGGTGCACCCACACATGTGAGGTGCTGTTTTTTTCTAGACACATGTTGGAACGCGGGAAGGTAGGCCATGTGTTGTTGGCAGAGCGTTTCGGGGGGTGAGCCGAGCGAAATGTGGGGACATTTTTTTTTTTGCCACATTTCGGATTTTGCCAGGCTTTCTGGGTAATATGTTTTGGCCCGATTTGTGCAAGTTAGACCTCTGCGGATTCCCACGGGTGTCCTCTTTTCGGAAAAGCATGGGGTTCCCTGTTTTCCTTGGTGGCTTGGACACCCTAGGCCCATATCTGTAATGTGCATCCTTCTGAAAAAAATTGTGAAATTCAGCTGTCGGAAAAGACTTGGGGTTTGCCATGTTTTAGGCTTTCCCCTTGGAACCCAGGTAGGTGCACCCACACATGTGAGGTACCGTTTTTGTCGGGACACATGTGGGACGGCTGGAAGGTAGGCCATGTGTTGTTGGCGGCGTGTTTCGGTGGGTGAGCTGAGTGAAATTTTCCAGAATTTCTGGGTAATACATTCTGGGCCGATTTGCGCAAGTCAGACCTCTGCGGATTTCCACATGTGTCCTCTTTTCAGAAATGCATGGGGTTCCCTGTTTTCCTTGGTGGCTTGGACACTGTAGGCCCATATCTGTATGGTGCGCCCTTCTGAAAAAAGTGTGAAATTCAGCTGTCGGAGAAAAGACTTGGGGTTAGCCATTTTTGAGCCTTTCCCCTTGGCGCCCAGGTAGGTGCACCCACACATGTGAGGTACCCTTTTCGTTGGGACACAGGTGGGAATGCGGGAAGTAGGCCATGTGTTGTTTGCGGCATGTTTCAGTGGGTGAGCCGAGTGATATGTGCAGAAACTGGGGTTTTTTTCGACACATTTCAGACTTTGCCAGGCTTTCACTTGGGGTTAGCCGTGCTTTAGGCTTTCCCCTTGGTGCCTGGTTAGGTGCACCCACACATGTGATGTGCCGTTTGCATCGGGCACGTGTGGGAATGCGGGAAGGTATGACATTTGTTGTGTTTGTGTGGTTTTTATAATGTTTTGACCATTTTTCTGGTGCCATTTGTCACACAACCCTTTCATTTCCCAAATGTGCCCTACATTTAGTTGCTATTTTAGGCAACATGCACTTTTGTAACCTACACAGGTCACCTACCCTTGAAAAGGTCTGCCTGTGCTCTTTCAACAAATGTATGCTTACCGTTCCTCAACACATTGGTTTTCCTGATGTACACATGCTAAGTACGTCTGTTCAGGCCGTAAGCATAAAACCCCTGTTTACCATGGCTCATTGTTCGGATTGTGGTATTGCTTGTTTTGTGAAACACTACAGAAAATGTGTGCAACAATCGGGGGAATGTAGCAGAGCATTGTTTTTCTCAAAATTCATAGAAGCCATTGCCATACCAAGTCGACCATGTCAACCACATACCTTTTTTATTGGTCATTTTCCCACTTTTTCCACAAACTATGGAATTTTCCCCTACCTAGTTGTTGCCTGACCTGCGCAAATCACCCCTTGCTAAACTTTAGGACCTGTTCTTGAAAGCCAGAAAATTGGGGAATTCAGCACTGCAAACCATTTGTTCGTAGCTCTTACAAGGATACAACTATAGGCTTCTTTTAACATCATTTTATTGCCGTTTTTTGAGAAATAAAAAACTAATTTTCCCCCTTTTTGCTTATTTTCTCTCACCCCCCTACAGCAATCTAGGATTCCTGGGTGATGTTACGACCACCTACATGTGGGAAAAAAGGGTCCAGATTTGGCCCAGATATCCCATGTAACAAAAAGGTTGCAAGGCATTGAATGGCGACATACCGGAATCACCAAACAAGGCCTTGGCACTGGGGGGAAAAACCCATGGCACTTAAAGGGTTAAAGTCCACAAACTGGTATCCTCACTGGCTATCCAGTTTTCAATGGCACTCTGATGAAAATTCGACCAGTATGGAGACGGTCTCCAGGTGGTTTATGATTTGGTTGTTCCCACCAGCTCAAGGGAAGAAGTCCTTGAAGGAGCTTCTCTGTCGATGGACTTTCAGGCAATTTGGACCTGCATTAGGGCTTCACCGTGCAAACGAACGGTCAAGTAGTTGCAGCAGTCGTCTTCCTCCAGCTCTTCTTCAGTTCTTTGGTTCCAGTGGTCGACTCTGCCTTCCAAATCCCAGAGATCTGCTTTTAAACAGTTTTCTTCCATTCATTGCAGCCTAGCTGTCACTCACCCAGCAGGGTGACTGTCCGTGCCGGACAGTCAGCCAGCCAATCAAACCAGAGTGCATTCAGGTCTCCTAGGAGACTAAGCACAGGGAGCTTCGGGCACCTCCCTCTCATCCTGTCCACCACACACAATCAGGCTCCAGAGGAGGGTATCAGCACTGAAGCCTACCAAAGGGCATCGGAAAAAGGGACCAAACCTGGTTTGGCGTGCAGAGACATACACAAGAAGGACTTTTCCTAAAAGAAATGCCGAAAAAAGATGACCGAAGTCTGTTTTTACAGAGGGGTCTTGGGCGCCATATTGAAAAACATGGCTGACACGATTTTTATCTAGCAGTGTTCGTGGTCGGGGAACATCATGGTAGTTCATTCTAAAACCACTGCCACCAGCCATTTCAAGAGGAAAGGGTAACATTTGACTGTTACATGAGTGTTTAGACACAGGGGATGCTAGGCAACCCCTCCAGTACTCTATAGGAAGAAAGTGTGTGCTGGTCTATGAATTTAAAAAGACTAGCAAAGTCAGTTTAACTTTACATGCTCTGGGAGACAGTAGTCAGTGTCAGAGGAGGTATTTAAACCTTGGGAAGTCTGAAAGACACCCCTGTGCCACTGTGTGAGACACACTCAAAAGATGATGCCTACGGAGTTATCTAAAACGCCAACTCCAAAGAACACAAAAGTAAAACACACATCAAAACACATAAAAGAGTGGGAAAAAAAGGCTCACATTCTTTACAGGTAAACATTAAAATCCTAGAAATCCAGCAAAGTTGCTGGGGATCTCAAAAGGTAAGGGGAATTAGCATATTCTTGAGAATTCTCCCTAACACTTGTGTAGTTTTTAGAACGTGGCCAATTATCGTCTGTGGAATTGCACTTCTTTCCTTCCGCAGTGGGTTCACGTGCTAAGCTTTTCGAGCAACCAAGCACTTTGCTGGTGGCACTTTAGGTGGTGGATGGTGGCACTGTAGGCAGATCTCTTTTACTGCCTTGCCTTGGCGAAGGCAATGCTGGACATACTGATGTGTTATGATGTGCACCTGCAGAGTGACCAGGGAGAAGAGCCCTCCAAAGGGATGGATTGCTTGCAAAAAGGCCAGATGTCATTCAACATACAAGGGCCTTACTTGGCAATATGGCCCAGCAAGAAGATTTAATTACTGCATCTCCAGAGGAATGTGCCGTCCGTTATCCCAATCTCTTTCCGTTCTTGTTTATGTCACTCCTCTTGTGCATCCAAACAAGTGTTTAGTAGAGCAGTTGATGTGCTGAACTGGGCTCAGGCCTCTTTGTGAAGGAAGGCAGATCCTTGCCCATTTGCGAGCAGCGCAGATGTGCCTCCGGCTTCTACTGTACCCGTCTTGATTTATTTTCGTGTATGGTGTGAGGAGGGGGTTAAGTATGGCGACTGCCTGGTATCGCTTATTAGTCTTCAGAGGCAGACTGCCGCATGAGGGTTCCGTGGCTAGCACTGCCGGCCGCATACTGATGTGCCGCGCCTTTGCCGCCGTCAGGCTGCTCGCGCTAATTTACATGCTGGTCAAGCTTTGCTACAGCTAGCAAATCAATGGGGGGATCTGGCCGAGGCTTGCATCCATCACAGCTGATCAGCCAGGGTGCCTTCAGAACGGGCTCAAGGAGCTTCCAGGCTGCGCTCATTAGACGCCGTGCCTCACCTTGGCATAAACCGCAACATGTTGCGCCCAGCACCGTCACATGCCTGTACAGTGTACACAGTAATGTTATTGCCACTATCTGCATGTTACTTCCATGTTGCGAATGTCACCTAGGAATGGCCCATTCGTGATCAAAGTCACATCTTGAACTGCATCTCTTGGGAGCAGCTCAATTGAGAGCTTTCGTTTCTGCGACCCGGTGCACTCTATCTGCTCCTGGACTGCTGAGTAAAACGTGTCACTGGTGCAAAGGGCGACATTGAAAAATGAGCGCGGCAGCGGTCACGGTGGGATCGAATCCAACTCTAAGTACATTTGTGTAACGTGCAGCCGCTTCTCCACATTTGCACCGTTCCACATTCCCGTGTCTTTACATGTTTTAAATGCTCAGCCACTTTCTAGGTCTAGGCACTCAAAAGCTTGTCAGATAAGTACACTGCGACTGGCCAGGATCCGTCATTGTGTCTTTCATTGGGAATAGCAGAAATGCAGTTGGGGTCTACTGGATCCACTGGATCACTTTGCCAACCTCGCTACATCGGATCAGCAAGCAGCTCCTTATATGCATCCAGTTTCAGTTTGCCCCAATCGCTTGGGTCCCATCATGGACAATGCATAACATCTCTCCTCCCAGGCCACCTCTTGCTAAACCTCATGGTGTCACACATGACCTATTACCATCCACTCATCGGAAGAAACATATTCGGGTTTGCTGTAAGTTTTGTTTTTAGAAAATGAAATCCAGACTCCAGGGACTTTAAAGTGTGTCCCTCAGAACTGCACCTTCACACACGGTTCTCGATTAATACGGATGTAGGGCCCATCTTAATGGAATAACTTTAACAATCCATCACCTCGTTTATTTCACCTAATGGTCCGCATTTGAAAAGAGTCAGCCATTCTGTGTGTGTTTAAGGCTATTTCATTCGCACGCCGCATGAAATCGACCCATCTTGCCACCTCCACGTCTGGCTTAAGGCAAGGGGCCCCGATACATGGACATTTTAGAGCACTTTAAAGTGGCTTTGCACCACTTTCGCACCAGTGTAAAGTGACTTTGCACTGCAAAAATACACTTTGCACCTCTCTGTGAATCAGGGTGTTTGTTGGCAGCGGAAAGTCACTTTGAACTGTGCTAAACGTTCCATGAATCGGGCCCTTTTGCACTCACGTTCATGATTATAATTGCCTGTTACTGTTGTGTGCTGGAGCAAGGGGTACACACACATTACAACCGAGTGAACATCTCAATTGTTTATTAACAGGAATTTCATTCAATTTTCTCTATCAAAGAAGAAGGAAAAAACACTGGCATATTGTGCTGTGAGAACGAGTATTTTATCTTGCTTCACTTGCTTATGATGGGGTATGCCAAGGACCCCCCACCCCACCCCCCTGGCCAGACAGGAAACCGTGTAATAGCAGGCAGGATGCATGCGCAGTGCAGGGAAAGAACAATCCCTGCGATTATATTCGAGTCATTATCCATTGACACAAAGTGAGCCCATGAGACTATCCGGGCCAAGCCACAAATCGATCACGCTGTACGCTGTCACTTCCTCAGTGTATCAGCTGTCTGCTGCACTTATCTCTTAAAATGGCCGTAACAAAGTGGATACCCAATGCAAACTGTCACTGAATTCTTCATGCCTGTTATTGCAAACACGCGGGCGAGAAACCAGTGAGCTCTGACAGGCAATGGTCAAGAACTCTGCTCACATGCATGTAGTTGGCCCGAGTGAATTGGTTTGTCTGACCCACACATCGCCGTACAAGGAGTTTTGGAGTTTGGCCATCCTCCAAAACAGTTAATAAGGCGGTCGTTAAATGTGAATCATGCTCAGGACAGTTTCATGATGAGGCAATGTTCTATAAACAGCTGATTGAACATAGTGGAGTCTTTGCAGCCACTAGAAAACAAATGAAAATAGTGTCGACTTGCAGTTTGAGTGACATGCAGCTGTTATGTAGTTTATTTAAAATATTAAGAAAATTAACTCCTTGCTTTCCGATGACAACATAATCTTTAAAAAAAATATTTGTAATGTGATCGTATTTCCTAGATAAATGGATTGCATGATCTAATGAGATCGGAATGTTTCATGTCTTAATGGTGTTCATTTAAGCGACATCAGAAGCAGATTTTTCTCCACTTGGGTTTGCTAATTAATTGTGTCTGTCACAGCCCTACTGGATGTGCCAAGGATAGCCAGCCCTGAACACTACCTATTGTAAGATTCCAACCCCGGATATTTTCATTAAGCATCCTTAGAGGGGTGCTATGCTGCACAATTCACAAATGACGCCTGACTAGTTCTGGGCCAGATACTTTACTCATATGAAAATCAATGTTATTATTTGTACCAACCTCAGAAGGACGAATACAAGACCCTGCAGGTATTGCATGTAATTGACTCTGCCTAAAACCTAGAGAGGCCTTCCACGAAATTGCTCATTTACCTGTACTTATTTCGCAACATTATAAGATGAAAGCAGAATTATTCCTCATCCTAGTCTCTTGTCTCAGACCCTCATTCGAGTATCTTGTCCTAGTCCTTCTTCTTTGTCCTTGTCACTATTTCTCATCCTTCTTCCTCGTCCTAGTTCTTCTTCCACAAACGAATTTATCTATTTTTTTCAATTCCTTCTTCCCCATCAAAGCTCCACTTCCACATCCTAGTCATGTTTCTTCATTCCTCTATCCCATCCTAATCCATCAAAATAGTCCCTCTTTTTCTTCTGAATCTTTGTCCCTCTTTCTCATCCATGTTCCTTATTCTAGTCCCTCTCACTTCTCCCACACTCTCATCTTTTTCCCTCTTTCTCCTCATTTCCATTTCTTGTATTACTAGCCCCTCTGTCACATCATCAACCCTGCTTCTAGCTCTTGTTCCTTGTCATTGTTTTTCCTAGACCCTCTTCCTTATTCTTCCCCTCAGTGTGTGTGTATGTGTGTGTATGTGCTTCTGGGTAAGAGTATTACAAAGAAGGCAGATACACATGCCAGGAAGTGCAAGGATATTACACAGCATGCAAAAGAGTGACTTCATTTAGGAGAAGTCAATCAAAGTCACATTGGGTAATAGCGCAAGCATAAATAGTGCTATAATGCAGAGTGCACAGAGGATTATTGAAAGTTCACAGGTATGGAAGACGATTTACAAAGCATTATAGGAGCGAATTGATGGAAGCCAGACTATGAAAAGTGATGAAGACAACATTATGTCTAAGGACTTGAGCTTGTCTCTTGCTCACTAGAGGGACTCTGAACTGGAATTGAGGAAATTTGATATATTAATGTATGGAGATCTTTTGTTTGCACAGCCGGTCCACATTGTTTTAATTAAATGGTAGCATTGTATTGGAGCGAAAAAACAGCCTGGTGGACACCAACCTCTCACTTTCAGTGCACTTGATCTAGATGTCTCTATTTGCACATACTGTCTGTTTGGTAAGAATGTGGTTCCAGCGCATCTCTACTTGTGAGACAACGAGAAAGGACAAGGTGCAAAGGAGGGCTTAGTGGCCTATAAAATATTGCCATGAGTTTGAGGAAAAAATCAGGATTTCCCTTAATCTGTAATATGTTGGACATTATACAGCATCTGTATGGTTGCTCTTTTTGTTCCGCAACAGCAATGCAAGTTTGGGCAAACTGTCACAAATGGATTTGTGGTCTAGCAGTTGAAAACCAATAGCTCTTTCCATATTATTTCCCAGGAGGGGACAGTCTTGTCAGAATAATAATTGGAATATTTGAGGGATCTAAGTGTATCATTTTAGAGATGGATGATCTTGGCATTGTTGAGGGTGATAACCGTGATGCTGTCAGTCAGGACAGAAAGTTTGAGAATGTTGTGGATGGGAGTTAGTGTGTCAGGAGACAGAGATTTCATAAGGCATTAGTGGCTTGTCAAAGCGCTTGTGTCGGTATTAGCCAAGTAGCAATGTACTCTGTCCATGTTATTACTATATGATGCAACAATGTGTGTAAGATACAAATGAGAGACAGGTGTCTGCCACCTCAATGTGAAAGATGGTGGTTTGTGTAGAGAGTGATTCTATGTTTGTATACGTGTATATGTGTTGTCATGTGTTTTCATGATGGATTGTGTGATTGAGTGCATGTGACAGAGGGACTAAATGGTTATGGGGTTGTAGGTGTCTGCAGATTATTTTTTGCCTTGTGAAATATTGATTATTTCCAAAAAAGTTCCAAAGCACGAACCGAGGGAGTAGACACCGACCTCAGAGTTCCCTCAGAATATTTACTCACTTGGATTATGATGCCTTCCAAGATTACATTCAAGTGTGCAGTGTTTCTAGGATCCCTTAGAAAGCTGAGCACATCTGTGCGTCTTCCAACAAGATGCAGGTACTCTTCAATTAGACAAAAGAACACCACACTGACTAGTCTATGAGCAGCATCAGTTGAAAGGGGAATTTGTACTCTCCTCACTCTACTCTGTAACTGCTAAATGTGTTCAGTGATAACTATAAGCAGCCTTCTTATAACTGGGCCATTCTTAGGATCTCGCAAAAAAGCTGGAATGCGAGTAGTTCTCCCCGCCAGCGATGGAAATCCGTGCAATACAAACCCGAAATAAGCAAGAATGATCCGAGAAAGGTCATCATTGGATAACACCATAGGCAAATCCAAACAGGAACTCAGTGTAAAATGAATCAGGGTACTGCACCCTCTTCCAATTGTTGTAACCACAATCAGAATCTGGCATACTTCTCTTCTTATCAAGGCTTAAGCATACCTCAGTCCAACGTTTTAAATAAATGTCTGTGGCTTTAAGAACAAAAGATCTTCTTTCACCCTGAAATGACAGCACAGAGTGTCTGCATTAGCGTTCCTTAACCCTTTCAGAGGTGGCTAAAAGAGTGTCCTGAACCAAACCACAGTCCAATGAAATCTTTTCTTTTACTAAACAGCTTCTGCGTCCTGCTTCCTCGTCATAGACCTTGTCTGCACATGCTGTGGTTCGTCCATGATGCTTGTACTTGTTTCTAGTAAGGGTGCGGGCAGAGGGATTTCTCCAGCAAAGATCTTGACGTCACAAAGGAAAGTCCAAGCATGCCTGCCTGCACTTTGACAGCAGACAGCGTGACGTCTTCCACAATGAACGGACCGTTGAAGCAGGGTTCGTCCCACTTCTTCCTTGTGTGGTTACGGATTAGGACTGCATCTCCGGGGAATAGTTGGGGAATACAAAGTTCTTTAGATTTACTTGTTGAAGCATCTCCTTCTGTGTTCTGCACTGCCCTACACCCTTTTAGCTGTAGCTGATCTGAAATGACAGAGATACTTGAAGTCATACAATTCAAATAGCCATGCAATGCCATTCCTAACAAATCTGCAGTTGGCTGAGCATCACTTCTAACTCTGGATGGAGGCATTAGGGGTGTCCTCATTTGTCTCCCTGCCACTATCTCATGGGGAATGAGATGGTGGTCACAGCCCGTTTGGTTCCTTAAAGCATATAATGACAGTGGTAGGCAATGCAACCACCTTTTCTTTGTGTGCTTTATACCAAGCAACAAGCTGATTTGTTCAAATGTTTGATTCACACAATGTGGGCTATTGTATGACCTCATTACTTTGCATACTCCCCATCTAGGAAATACTTCCTGCACTAAGAATGTTGCTGCAAAGGTAGTACTCTTGGTGTGTACAGGGACCTGCTTCAATCCACCTCAAAAAGGGACACACCACTACAATCAAGTATCTATATCCACTACATACTTGTATCATGTCGACATAGTCTATATGTAAATGCTGAAAAGGGCCATTAGGCCTCAGAATAACTCCCCTAACTGTGCACAGTGTATGCCCAGTTGTGAAATTTTGGCACACAAGACAATTCACTACATAAAAGGCAACGTGCTCTAATAGATTTGGTACAAACCAATCCTGAACAATAGTTGCAGTGAGATACTCCCTAGTTGTGTGCACAGGGTGGTGTAGCTTTTCCAGTGCCACCCTTAATAAGGCTACAGGCATCACTGGTTTACAAGTGCTGTCTTGTCACCACAATGCTTCAGAAGGATTTAAAGAACACCCTCTTCACATCCACAAATTCTTTTCCTCTTGAGGTGCTTCCCCCTGGACCTCTACCAACTGCATTTTTGACAGGTTATTATACATTTCAGATACAGTCATCATAACAACATTTTTTTTTCATTCACATTGGGAGTTTCAACATTCATCATCTCTTTATCTGTATTTGCTACATGTTGGTCTCGACATCTGCTGCTTGATTTCCACGTGAGATAACATCTTCCCTTTTCGTGTGAGCTGCGCACTTGACAACTACGATGCTTACTGGGAGTCTTAGTGCCTTAATAAGCCTATCCAATAAGGTGGCGTGCTGCACTGGAATGCTGTCCACTTGGAGGTAAACCCTCCTTTTCCAACGTGCTAAGCCTGAGTGCACCATTGACATCACATAGGCAGAGTCACTGCACACTGTTACTTCCTGGTCTGGGTGAATTTCGAGCATGAGTATCAATGCCAATAATTATGCAGCCTGCATTGAATAATGAGGCAGCAATCAAGTACTTTTAAGCACCCAAAATTCCCCATTAGCTGTGTGCTTTATCACAGTGGCACCTGTATACCTCTGTCCATCATTTTGATTTTTCCTTGAAGAATCATCGATGAAAACAATCTCTCCTCCTGCTAATGCATTCTCTTTTATTCTACGGATTTCATCATAGTACTCTTCATCGTTTGCACAATCGTGTACAGGCTCTCCTTATGTCATTGGCTGAGCTACAAACATGGCAGGATTCACTACTTTACATCAGACTATTTTAATCATTGGATTTGATATAACTACCTCATAGGCAGAAGCCCTTTGATATGTCAATGTGCCCTTTGGTTTCTCTAAAAATAACAAATGAAGCATGCTCAACGAAAAATGTTATGGAACATCCAAAAACTATACTTGCAGCCTTCTCTATGGCGAACGTGGCGGCAGCTAAAGACTGTTCACACGGAAAGTGACCGCTCATTACTGGGTCTAACATTCCACTGTAATATGGAAGGGGCTTGTACGACAACGTGGTTCACTGTGTGAGTACTGATGTCATAACAGTGCCATCTGTATGCGGGAACAAAAACAATTTCTCAGTATAATTTGGAATCCCTAAAACTGGAGCTGTACAAATTGCTTTTTTCAACTCATCAAACCCTTCTTCTATTTCTTCAGTCCACACAATTTTTACATGTGTTTCCTGTGCTGTCTTTAAAGCCTGCAATAGAGGCCTTATATATGAGCTCAGTCAAAGACCAATGCTCTGACATAGTTACACAATTCCAGAAATCTCTGCATGTTTTTTATTGTGTGTGGCTTTGCAGTTTTCAAAATAGCCTCAGCTCTTTCAGGGGTAACCTTTTTTCCTTCAAGTGAAATCAATTGGCCTATATACAGCACTTCTTGTTGACAATATTGTAACTTTTCTTTGTCAACTTTGACAACAAGTATAATCATCAGCTGAACAGAATCACGTCTGCACTCTTCATCTGAGATGCTACAAACTAAAATGACATCTACGTATTGCAACACAATGCTTTCTAAATCAATATTACTTAAGTCCATCTGAAGGACTCTATTCAAAATCAATGGGGACTCACAATACCCTTGTGGTAAAAGAGTACTTTTCAAACATGTTTGTCTAAAGGTAAATTACATCAGATCCTGCGAGTCTTTGTGCAATGGGATTGAGAAAAACATGTTTTTTAAGTCAATCACTGTGAAATATCGTGCTTCAACAGGTATATTACATAGGATTGTAGACGGATTAGGAACTAGAGGGAACTCGGCCTCTACATTCTGGTTTATTGGCCTTCAATCTTGAATTAGTCTGCAAGACCCCCCTTTGCCTTCTTTCACAGGATAAATTGCCATGTTACAGGGTGACTCTGACATCACTAAGATCCATCATGGCAGAAATCGTCTTAAAAATACCCTCATCTGCCTCTCGAGACATGGGATACTCTTGTGCTCGAGGTAACATTTCTTCTGGTTTTAATTTAATCTTCACTTCTCCAACCCCCTTCAGTAGGCCTACACCATAGGGGCTGGTGGTCCATAATGAAGCTGGCACTTTTGCCATGTCTTCATCGAAATACTCAGTACGCTTTTGTGCTATCATCATCTTCTGAGGAACTTCTCTTTTAATTGCTCTCACCCAGTAAGTGATGTCTATTTCATACTTTGTCATCAGATAGATGATCTCCAAACAGATCTTCATCAGTGACGTCATTCAATCTGTAAACCTCCCCAATGCCGATTACTGCGCACCATTGTCTGCCTCCATCATGATTTCCATCAAGCAAAACCATTTCTCTTTGCACTATGGCTGTGTGTATCTTTAAGGGAAAGACTCGTCCCTCCTCTTCAAGCATAGGTATTCTTGGTCTGAACAGAAATTCATTGGGTGTTCTCATTGCTCTGCCTACTAGGCCTGGTAGCCAGGACAACAGAATGCGTGCTCCATAATGAAAAACCTCTGGTTCTATCGCTATTGCTCTCACAGCTATTTGTCCTGCAAAAGCCATAATAATTTTGCACACGTTTAAATAATAGATTCCTGTTGTTCAAAACACTATGCCTTCATCAGTAAATGAAATTGTCATATTCAACTTTGTCATTAAATAATCTCATCCCAATATATTAACAGGTGTTTGCCTCGAATATACCTGTGGCACCTTCATATCACATTATCCTATAGAGACTGGTAAATCATCAGTAAAAGGAACTCTACTTGTAGCTTCTGTGAACCCCAGAGTATTCATGGCATTGCCAGACCCTGAGAACTTTCCCTCACGTATACATGAGCGAGTTGCACCCATGTCTACTAAAAACAAAAAAACATTTGCCTCCCATACTGACGTCTACCCTCGGTTCTTTATGAGGATTCAGCATCTCGGATAGTACTGAACACATCAGGTCTCACAGTGAACTGTTCTATTTTGGGTACAGTCTCATTCCATCACTTGTAAAAATATTCCCCCCATTGACAGTGACACCCCCTACTCTAGGAGTTATTACCTGTCCTGTGCTCGTGTTTTGCTGAAGCTGCATATGTGACTGCTGTGACTGCCCTTGTGGTGGATTAACTGCTACCTGCTGCGTTTCCAAGCTTTGCTGCACTCTTGGCGCTTGCTGCTGCATCATTTGATTTTGAGCAAATCCATCTCCATTCTGCTGCAAATATATGCAGGCAGATTTCACATCCCCCCTCTTGGAAAGTGGCCATTTTGAACTAACCCTTGACTTTTACACATGCGAGCAAAGTGTCCTGTCATCCCACAAGTACACCATATAGGCGGTGGTCTCCCAACCTTCCCATTTTGCATATTCTGATTACCATTCTGCATATTCTGAAACCCACCTTGGTTATTCTGAAAGCTTCCCTGATTATGCTGGCAATTCCCTTGATTGCCTTGCCAACCTCGTCCTCGGAATCCTCTTCCCCAAGTAAATCCACTTTTGCTTTGATCAAACTGTCTTTGATTATTCACCTGCAGCATGTTCACTGTTTGCTGTGAATTTGATCTGTCTACTCTAGTCAACATTGCCCCTTCAATCGGGTACTTGGACAATTTTTTCTGCACTAGCTTTGCCTCTTCACTTTTCCTAACATCATCTTTTTTGCGATTCTTTTCCTGCAGGAGTTTGTAGTAATGTACAATGATCAGCTGAATTTCTAACCACGGTTTGGCTTCCCTACCCACTAACCTCGTAAGCTGTTTTTGTACTGGCACTGGCAGCCCTTGGCATAATATATGATAGAATACCATTATAGATTTTCCCCAAGCTTCGCCCGTCTCCAAGGCCTATGCCTCCTGAAAATGTTTAATATAAATGACCGGATCATCCACGTCTTGCATCTTTTTCATCATTATAGCTCCCATATCGGAGGTGTATGGATACAGTACTCTAAGCGCTTTCCATACTGCCACTCTACAGTTATTGAATGGTGCTCTGTCATGAGCAGTGTTAACTGTAGTTACATAAGCATATCCTGCCCTTGTCCAAACATCATCAGCTCTCTCACCAAGTATGGCAATTAGGAGACCCTTAATGTCCCCTATAGACAATGTATTTACTCCTGTCATTTTCTCTAACTCATGTATCTATTTCCCAACGCCAGAAGTTAAACTTGGGAGTTTACACCTTACATTATCCTTATCCATCTGAGGCCAAGGTACATACTGTTGTCTGGCCCCTCCTTTTTCCAATAAGGGAAACTGCATAGCCCCACACTCATTCTCATCTCTCATCATTTGTCTGTCCACCGCAGGGGGGATATTCCTGCATCGCCTATTACCTGGCAATGATCTTAACCTGCTTACATAAGGTGGTGACTCCCCCCCTCACAATGGAGTTGCCCTTTAGGTCGGTCTGACTGTGTCAATGGTTCTGACGCCCTAGATACAGGTGCGTTTAAATCCGACCATCCATAGGAAAGCATTCTTCAGTACATGCATCATCTCTCTCTTCCTCATGGAAGGTTTCCCTGTCTTTGTCTGACATTTCTTGTGCCCAACTCATGCAACTTCTCTCTTCTTCATCTCTTTTAAGAGTTAGTCTGTCTAAAAACAGCTCCCTATGCTTCGTAGTACATGAGGATTTCTCTGTGTCGTACAATTGAGTGCTCTCGAAACAGTGATTTTTTCCTTCCCCCTTTAGTTCCTTCTGAGCTCTCATTTCATGGTATACTTTATCAATCGTTTCCCCAATTCTCATCTTCTAGATTTGCTCTAGACGGGTCTGGTAATGACTCATATTCTCGAAGAAATTCCTCTATATCCTCCCATGCTACTTCTGGATCAGGATTCCTTACTTCTTTTTCCAGGCAATCAAAATCGCATGCTCTCTGCCTTCTTTTGCATTCCATATCATTGTCAAATTCTCTTTGCTTTATTGCTTCCTCTCTCACTCTGTCTTCCTCTTTTTTCTTCATATCCCTTCTCTCATTTGCCCTTTGTATTTCCTCATCCCTTCATCTCTGTTTTCTTTTTTCTCTTAACTTTTGTTCTTCCTCTTCTGTTCTTTTTCTTTCTAGTCTTTCCTGATCATCAACTGTTCTTTGTCTATTATCCCATTTCCTTTGTTCCTCCGCTCTCTCTTGTTTTTTCTCTGACTCGTCTTGATATAACTGCTCTCGTCTCTGTCTATCCTTCCTTTTCACCCCTTTGTCTTTTAATCATTCCTCTCTTTCTTTATCTTTTTTATCTTGCTCGTCTTGATCATCTCTCTGTCTTACGTCTTCAATGCTTTTACCATCGAGTCTAAGCAAAATCTGACCAGCCATCCATTAGTTCCGTAAGAGTGCTATCTCATCAGTCTTATCTCTTTCTCCTTTCCATCTCTTTATTTCTCTTCCTATGTCTAGCAATGTGCTTGCTCGATTGTTTATTTCCTTATTGCATCTCTACTTGTCTCTCGGGATTTTGGAGATTATACCTTTCTCAGTATTTTTCTCTGGGCCCTCGTCACTACTTTGATTAGGTGACTCATAAACCGGATTGCTATACCCTGCCGCTGCTTTTTTTACGCTCCCTCAATGGGTATAACCCATTGTATTTCTTATTCTTGTCATTTATTTCAGACGGGGCCGGTGGAGCAGAGGGCTCTTCACCACCCCCCACCCTCTTTGCATACATTAAGTATCCAGTCTATAGTAGGCAGCTCATCTCGCTCCTCCTGGTACATTTTCCAAAGTTCTAAGCTCACTTGTCTAGCTTCTTCCCAGTATCCGCTGCATGCAAATATGTTGTCATATGCTGCAGGACTGCCTTCGATAGTCAGCCTCCATGTGACCATAGCATAAGCATTTTATCTGCGTTTCCTTTAACCCATTCTGCACTATAATGTCTACGATTAGGTGCATGTTTCGGCAGCTGCTTGCAGAGATGCAGAAGTGGAGTAACATCTTCCATTCTCGATTTGTCTCTTTTTAACCTGTTAATCACTCATTTGCTTTTAACACAGACTTAAAAATACATGTGAAGGAAACAACACAATATGAGCGAGCACCAACCATTGCAAGCTCCAATCCCTTTGGTCACAGTTTCTACTTTAATCTTGCTCAAAAACAACCATCAAGTGCAATTTAAAATCATTGATCTTATTCAGTTATGATGTCATCATCAATACATACATTCATAAAACGGACAAACGGACATACTCAACCGGTCACATATATTTGTCTCTACAGCCCTTGTCTGGGATCTGTCTTACCCTCTAGAAAATGCTCCTTTCGGAACTTAAATCAATCTCTTTAGGTCTGTCTTAAATCAGACCCGTCTTCTACATCATACGCTACGGGACTCTAGATTAAGATTTCTTCTAACCTTCTTTAAAACATAGGTATGGGGCGTATCCTCTTTATCGTGGCCTCTGTCACAATATTTCTTATTGCTCGGCCACACTCAAGTCAATATCAATTCAACATTTTAACACTCTTATTCTAATGTTATGTTTATCCCTCCTCCCTCTGTTACTCTCTTTTTCCTTCATCACATCCATTAATTCACTACGCATGCATCAATTTGCCACTTGCCTCACTTTCTATTCACCATTCGCATGTTAGTCTTCTGATTCTCGGAAATCGTACACCTCTTTTACCGCCTTTTCAAACTTTTGTCCGCTCAGCTTCTCGTAGACGTGGGAGGGGATCTTGTACAAACCAGGGCAACAATGACACCCCCCCCATTGCAAGGTCTTGATAATTATACTAACCACTATCTACAGGGAGCTTCACATCCTGTCAGCCAAATGGCAAAGGTTGTGTGATATTTCCAGAACTCTAAAGTTACTTATGTTGATGGATTTTCGAATAAACCATACTCTGCTACCAAGTGAACTGGATATCCCAGCCCCTTTAATGAGTAGCAATCACCCTGGAGATGGATGGGGATGCAGATTCTATTCCTACATCGATAATCAAAATGACTCAGGTAGTTTGGCAAAAAGGAAAGCTGTTTTAATGTCAATTATCTAAAAAAGGGATTACACCGAACATCAGCACTCGCTCGATCCTCTTACTCAACGCATCTTACAAAAAACTGATGTTATATTTAGAAAATCCATCATCAGTGACGCTTTGACATGCGTCATTACCAACGTCATCCTCCGTGACAAACTACAAAAACCTATTGAAGGAAGTGATAGGCGCTAAGTGAATATCTAAGTATACGTTCCATATTAGTATAGAACAGTGAAGGAAAGTGATAGGGTAATTAACATCAGGTGGAGAAACTAAGCCCTCCCCTCAAAATGGCCACTATGAGCGTCACTAAATACAAAATGTCCCATTGGCTACAAAAACTATAGGACCCTTAATTACGTGGTCCTCTACAATTGGTTGGCTTCTAACCCCCGTCAGTACCTTTCCACCTACGTCTAGCAGCCAGCAGGCTGAAAATCCAGGTGCTGGTGAGCTCGCCTTAATACTAGCTTCCCACCAATTAGCATGTCAATCCATCATCACATCGGTGGTCTAAAGTCAATTAGTGCTTTGAAGCTCAGCCTTGAGTTTGTACTCTGCTCTGAGAATTTTTAAAAAGTGTGAGCACACTCTGCCCTTGTGCGTAGGTGTGACTACCTCGTACCTCTAACTTCATTCTTCCATGTGACTGGAGACCATGGAATTGAGCTTTTAGTGTATTGAAAATAGTATTTTCTAATAGTCCTCTGAGATCTTTTGTTTTGATCATGTTCTTTCACACAATTTGTATCCAATGTCAGTTCACACCAGTTTGATAAGACCTTGGCTTCTTTGGCTCATCCAACTCTTTCTGCTGAGATTCATTTTGTATTTCAATTCTGCTTTTATAACTGCAACACACTGAAATGAGGCCTTCTTGCTACTATCTAGCACTGCTATAATGCGTAGTGGAAACATCCATCCTTTACTCGTCCATATGCATACATATATATATATATATATATAGGCGCTTGCTGCAATCTATTCACTATAAAGCTAGCCTCAAGATAACTTTGCCTGCTTGCATTTCTTTTGCATCTCTACACGTTTAAACTAGCTTAATATCTTCATCTGTTTCTATGGCAAAAGCTTCTTCATATTGATCCCAAGATGTCACTTATCCTTGGTGCTTTCTTGATGCCTTATATAATATCTGCATTCTCTGGTCTCTGCATCTCTTCTGTAGACGTCAGCTCGATTCTGTGTGACTTCACCATTCATCTTTGCAATTTATCTGGTCTGCTTCTTCAGGAATCTCATTCAAATGGCTATCATATTTTCTTGTATGCAGGTACAGTTTTCTCAATGGGTACCTTGCCTCCCAGATTCTCTTAGGTATTGGTACTTTCACTTGTACTGCACAGAGTCCGTACTCTGATCTATGTTTGTTCAATTGCTCTGTGTATGTCTCATACTCAGGTTTCCAACAGATGGGTAATATGGGTGGAACGGTTGAGGTAGGGGTACTTGGCTCCTTCTTTACACAGGACAAACATATTTGCCATTAGAATTTAGGGGGTTGAAGGCAGTTCTGCAGTTCGAAGGATATTCTTATCCCCGATGCGGTGGTTCTGAGTTAATGGTACATCTTTGCCTACTGAGTTATCTGTGACATATGATGCATTCAGCTCTGTAGTGTTTTCTTACATTTGGTATGAAACAGCAAAACAAGTTTACTATCAACAGTAGCATTAATATGATGTGCACAATATATTTACTTATCTTCTGCAGTCTTCAAAATCGTATCTGTGCAGCAATTGGTGTTATGATGTCCCAATTAATGACCCTCAATGTATCAACCTCAGAAAGATGAAGTGCTGAATTGGACATCGCTGTGTTCGTACTTGTGCCCAGTAGGTTATAGGTCGTGATAAGATATATGAATGAACTGAGATAGCAGGACATCTGTGGCAATAGGAAATGGCAACAGCACACAATTACTTCTTTTGAAAAAATAAAACAAATGTCTGTGTTACATGCATAAAGTCAATGGCTCCTGTAATCTGCCTCTCCTATATGGCACACTCATAAAAACGCGTATTTAAGAATGTTGGCAATTTGGCCACCACCAGTCGCATGAACAAGTTTTCCATCCGAATTTACTTTCTCCATTAACGCTCTGTTTATGTCATGCCACAATTTCTAGCGTTTCTATTCGGTTGGCTTTCATTTGTATTTGCTTACTAATCATGTTTATTGCATGACAATGACTTGACGCATGTGAACGTTTGTGTTGAGCAGGCGGGGAGGAATTCAGGCTGGGTTAATACAAACAAGGGGCTCAAGCAGGGATGTATGTTGGCACCCATGCTATTTAATCCCTACCTGGCAGACCTTGGGGAGGAGATTGGTAATTATTCACCGAACCCGCCGAAGCTAGGGGATGCCTTAATTCAGTTGCTGCCTTATGCTGATGACCATGTCATCTTAAACTGGGGCCTGCAGGCGACCCTGGATAGGTTGGCATCTTATGCAGCAAACAATAACCTTATCATTAATACAGAAACAAACTAAATTATGTTTTTTGCCACAAGGGGCAGGAGAATAAAAATGGTGTTCCAGGCTCTGAAGGGTGCAAAGGGGGAGGTGGTTTCTGAATTTAAATATCTCAGGATATACTTAGATGCTGAGTTGCGGGGGACTCGCCACCTGGAACACATTAGTCTGAAAACCTCCATTGGAACTGGCCTGAAAGTGTTGCTCGCTGGCAAGGGAAGTGGATAGTCCCTAAAGATCATCTTGCAACTCTACTAGGCTAAGATTGTGCCAACCATCCTTTATGAGGCTGAGATCTGGGCACTATCCCACGTGGATCGTTTTGTAAGGTTAGAAGAAAAATGCCCTAGAAGATTACTTCAACTTCCCCTATGTGTGTCCATTGAAATACCATATCTGGAATTTAATTTAACACCAATTAATGGAAAACTGCAAAGGTGTCGTATGCCACTTTTCTGGAAAATTTGCGATGCACCAAAAGATTCCCTGCTGGGTCTTCTGCATAAGGTAACCAAATCCAGAGCTAGCCTTATGACAAATATTAATATATTGCAAATTTAGGCTGCTGGTAACATTTAGTTGGAGAGGGCACCCAACCAGCCACTGAACAGGCCTTTTGGTAAATGTAAGAACTATATAAAGTCAGTTTTGCACTTGCATTCACACGAGCAATGTAGAACTAAGCTGGCAGGCATATCTCAGGCATTGGGCTTCCTCGAATATCTTAACACAGAAACTGGTATACCGGGATATATAGAGTGCTTCGTTGGAAATGATGTGGTCTGGGACTACATTAAAATCAAGTTCAACAGTATGAAGTCCTATGCGACAACTGGAGCCTGGCTAAACATTGCCTTGGACCAACGGCAATACCGATTATGTGGAGAAGACTGTGTTGAATCTGCAACACACCTGTTAATGGGCTGTGAAGCACTATATTCTCTATGATTAACTGCACATAGAAGGGCGGGTATACAAACATCACTCTCACCTGATTAGGTGTGCAGTTATTTATGAATGGGAACTCAGAAGGCTGTATTTACCACTGGTTGCTGCTTTGGAAGAAAATTGCTTCCATTTTTGATGTATTGTTTTAATAAGTGAACATGTTTTTATGATGTGGAGTTGAATTTATAATTATTAAAATTGTTGGTACAACTATATAAAATAAAATAAAATAAAATAAAATAAATAAATAAAACACATAAGATTGAAGTGCCCAGCATACTGCTGGGTCAGGGGTTGACAACAAACATATCAAAGCTAGTTCACTTTGCCTAAAATGCATCATGCTGAAGAAAAGAATAATGTGCCACTTCCTTGTTATTAATTACAGTTTACTTGAAAAGAAAGGAGGCAGTAAAGACTCAGTAGATTGGACTCTGGTAGAACATAGCTCATCAACATACCTTATGCCTTTATATTTTGAAGCTACAGGCCTTTGAGGTAGCCCTCCTGCCTGCTCTAGGAGCTGAAAAATCCTACTTTGCCTTCCACTAAACCCTAAAAACTTGTCTGTCCCTCAAGTTACTCCCCCCTCTGCTGTCACTAACTCTGGTCTCTATTATTCCCTTTCACTTCTGACTGGAACCCCACCCATGCACTTATGATTGTAACCTCACCTACGTTCATGTGGTTCCTGCAATTGTTCATATGATCTCATGTAACTGGATTGTAACTCTAGGTGGATTACTGTAACCCAACTGATGTAACTGAAGGTGGATTATTGTAACCTCATCTATGTACCTATGCCATGCCCTATTCTAACGGCCCCATGCATCTCGTTCAGCGACCTGGTGCCGGAGGGCTTGCACATGCTCTACAAATGCAAATAAATAAATAGTACTGATCTAACTTTTGTTAATTTCTATGGTGTGTTCAGGAGAGTTACAATTTTGGCTCATTTTCTTTGGTTATCAACATGAGTTTTTGACCTTGTTCATCTACTCTTCCATTAAAATTCAGATGGAACAAGGATTACTTTTATTTGACAGGGCTTTCCTCAAGGCACGTCTGAAGACTTGGGGGAGACTATTGCTTTTATGAAGGCCCAAGGTTTACAGGTTTTGGGAATTGAGACTGGCTAGCACCATGTCCACTCATAGACACATGGTTCGGATTTTGACTGAATATGGTATTCTGATCCCAATATAGAACAAGCTGACCTTGGCGTCACTCAATGGGTAAGGATAGAAGATGCAATAGACAATTAACAGTATTGGAATGATCCAGCAATGGGCTGCAGGCCACAATGAAGGACTAAGCTCCAGCAGGCTACCTCAGCCTGATGGTCAAGAGTACAAGTAGAGCAAACATGCAAGATGTACAATGATGATGTAGCCAGTGATGCAGAAGCAATGACGGTGTCTGCTGGGCTTCTAGACACAGGAGAAGCCTTTCATTCATGATGTACAGACCTTGCAGACAGTACCAGATCTGAGATTTCCACAAGATGCTAGCGGCCGTCAACAAGGGTGCAATATTTTTTTTTAGTTATTTTTTTAATTGTTTTATTGGTTAAACAAAATTTCAACCTTTAACATACAAAAGAGTTTGTTAGTACATTCTCACTCTCGGGCATCCTTAGATCTCTTCCTACTGACACAGTTCATCGTTATACAGTTCATCATCCTCCCTTAGCGATGTAAATATCCATTCCACCAATTTAAGGGCATCCATTGTCTGGCCGACTTTATCTACCGTCATAAGTCTTTCCCACCACTCCTCCTCTTTGGGTATATCAAGTTGACCAGTATTGCCCTCCAGATACTTGCTCCTTACTCGTATTGTATTGGACAGGAGAGTGTCAAGTGCCTAGTTGTTTCTAAGATTTCAGAGTTTCTACAGAAGCGGCAACAAGCATCTTGCAGTGTGATCTGTCTTCTTAGAAACTGCACTTCCCTCGATGGCAGGAGATTAAGCCTGCAACGCATCAGTAGCTCCCTGTAACGAGATGAAGGAAATCTTGTCAGATACAGAGGAGGATAATTAAATGTTTTCCTTTTCCAGATGATATTATGACAGTTTTTGTTTTGAGCCTTCAAAAAGTCTGTTTCAACCCAGTCCTGCTCCCTGAGGATTTTCTTAGCCTTGTCCAGATTGCTTTTGAGCGACTGACTCTATTTGAATTTTACAATGCAGTAATGTATTGCTGCATTTCTGTTCCCAGATCTGAAAGAACGTATCCCCCTTATTCACCCTTGAATTTGACAAGATCTCAAAAGGGATTAGTGGACTGTCCACTATGCCTTTGCGGTAGAAGGAGATTGTCTTCCATAGTACTATCGAGGCCATGGATTGAAGTCTTAGTTCATGTCTAATTGTTGCAGCTGGCAAATAATTTGGAAGTCTAAGGATTTTACACCAGAAATAAGCCTCGAATTTTCCCCATGATTCCCAGGGAAGATTTAAGAGTGACTCTGCTCCTTGGGTCAGGACAGGCACAACCTTTTGTTTGTAAAAGTAGATAATTGGAATCATAGAGTAAGTTCCATATCTCCAGTGCAGGGCTCTCCCCTGGTTTGTAAGTTTGGTTAGTCTTTCCCTGATAAAGTTATATTGCGCCTGTTCATTGATATTTTTATTAATTCTGACCCTGTGGTAAGTTGCTGTATCCACTATTTCCAAGGCCTGATTTTCAATTGTCCAAGTGAAAGGGGTCTTTTTTTTCCTGGCACCCCGAGCAGATTGCATTATCAGGATCATTGATTTGTCTGTATTGATTTTCATTCAGTTTTGATCCAAATAGTTCTTAAATTCAGCAATTCATCTCTGGTGCCCTATAGCAGTTTGGTCAATAAAGACAACATTGTCTGCATATAGGACCCAGGATAGCTCGGTGTCTTCCAACTTCGGTGGAAATGCTGGTATTTTTTTCCTGGGAGTCTTTTATGTCTGCCCGGTATAGGGCAAATAAAAAGAGGGCTAAAGCACATCTTTGTTTGATGCCCTTAAAAGTCAAGATCTGCTCGGTCGTGTCGCCTCCCTTTGAGACAATTATTTATACTGTTGTATTTGTATAAAGACTACTAGGCTAGACTACTGTAACGTACTCTTTCTAGGAACCTCCAATAAAAACTTAGAGAGATTACAAGTAATACAGAACAATGCTCTCCGGGCAGCCCAAGGCATTGCGAAAAGAGAACACATCTCTGAGGCCAGAAAACTAGCCCACTGGCTCCCAATAAAAGAAAGGATCATATTCAAAGCCCTGACACTGACCCACAAGTCAATTCACCTCACTGCTCCTGCATACCTCTCACAAAGGATACACCCCGTCTCCACTACCAGGCCAACCAGATCACCGTACACCAACATGCTCTCTGTGCCACTAGTAAAAAAAGTAAAAGTGGGCGGATCCAGCTTCCCTTATCTTGCACCCTCTCACTGGAATGCCCTACCACCCACTATCCATGGTGAGGCCTCCCTCACCACCTTCCTCAAACCGCTGAAGACTACCCTCTTCACATAAGGCCAGACACATCAGCACAAATACTTTTTAGGTATACTGTATTATCTGAACAAAAGCAATATCTGTAATAACAGTATGATTTCCTGTAACATTCATCGGACCTCATTACGACCCAGGTGGTAAGTTACCGCCTGGGTCGTACCCTTACCACCATGGTGTAAACTATGTTTACACCATGGTGGATGGCGGATTTACCGCCCCATTCCAAGGTGAGTGGGGTGGTAAATCCCCATTTCCCATTTTACCCTTCCCCATTCCCATTTTTGCCGCATAGGGCATAATGGGAGTGGGGAAGGCACTAATTACGCCACCGTAAATTACGGTGGCGTAATTAGCACCATGGTCCCTTAGCGCCATGGATTTTAACACCTGCAAATAGCAGGCGTTAAAATCACCATGGCGCTAAGGGACCTTGTAATCAGGCGTTAAGGGTCGGCGCCGTTTATGGCGCCGTTAACCCCTTAACGCCTGACTCGTAATGAGGCCCAAAATGTGTCAACAATCGCTTCCATGCCTGTACCATGTAACTAAGTTATTGCAAGTAACGGCGCCTCAATGCCCCTGGGCTGCTTGCACGCTATATAAATGTAAATAAATAAAGCACTTGTATAGATTGCAGGAGGTCTTCTGGGCAGTGCCATTTTTTTAGTTTTGCCCACAGGAGATCTCTACTGACTTTATCGAAGGCCTGTTCAAGATCGATAAATCCTAAATAAATGTTCCCTTTTGTTTCCAATGCAGGTACCTTTAAAAGGTTTAAGAGAAACAAGTTTAGAGGGGTGCCAACCACAGTCATGAAAGCAGTTTGGCGTTTATCCAAGAAACCTGCCTTAATGGCCCAGCTTTTAAGGTCTCTTAGTCGAATAGAAGAAAAGATCTTCCTGATGGAGTCTAAGAGGGCGATTGGCCTGTAGTTCCTGGGGTTTGGATGATCTCCTTTCTTGAAGATGGGAACTATCAGGGCTTCCTTCCAGGTTTGCAGTATAGTTCTGGCTCTAACAATCTGTTGGAAGAGTGCCAAGATGAAGTCTGTCCAGGCTTCCCCATTTTCTTTAAGCATATGATTAGAGATTCCGTCAGGGCCGGCCGCTCTTGAAGAGCTCAGATGTTTAATTCTTGATATTATGTCCTCCCGATCGATTTCAATGAGCCAGGGGGATGAATTACACTTCTTTTGGGGGGACTTAGTGGCATCATTTGCTTTAAAGAGGGCTGAGTAGTGTTTCACCCAGTCTTCCTTTGAGACTTGATTAGTAATTAAAGCGGACTGGAAATCTTCCCCTTTGTTAATAATTTCTCAAAGGGATCGTGTGTTAGAGGTGCTGATCGCTGCTGGCATTTGTTCACCATCTGCCTGTGCTCTCCAGATCTTTGAGGATTTCAACCAGTTTTTATACAGTTGTTTACTTTGCCTCAATCGTTCCTCATTATCAGGTATATTGCTTCATCATAGTCTTCGGAGATCAGCTCAATGTTTCCTCCTCCTCTTCACCAGATCTATATTATATGCATGTTTCCTTGCAATTGTAGTAATTTTATTTGTGTCCCTCTTCACTTCAAACTCCTTCAGCAACCATCTGTATTCAACCACATTTGTATTACTTTTGATGTTATTGGCCAGATGAGCAACTCATTTTGGAATGGCAGGTGCTTTAATTTGTAGCCTATCCCTGCCTATTGGGCATATGTTATGTTGATTCACATCATTGGTCTTCCACAGAAGTTCCACTTCCAGCAACGCATGGTCACTGTTTTTTTGTTTCTTTACGGTGAATGATGTTATCCACCTTAAGGTGTTTCCTGCTACAAAGCAATAATCTAGGCAGGCACTATTTAGGTTACAGAACCATGTGTCCGCTCCTGGTAGGTCGCCTAGTGTCTGACCATTTAACATTTTCATTTCTCTGGTGCTCATTTCAGTGATCCATCTTTTTTCACTGGTTTCCAGGGAGGATCTTCATTTAAGGTGGCCCTTTTTATCCTGGAGCTTTAAATTCAGGTCACCGCAAATTAGGATCAATTGTTTTTTTATCTTTGAGCATGGATTTGTCAATGGGTTCCATAATGTCTGCCAGGTACTTGTCCATCTAGCAGTCATGACTGCTCCAGTATGTATTGATTAAGAGGAGTCTGATCTCATGATTCCCTCTATTTTTGACCAGTTTTAGCACCTGGACATATTGGTTAGGTGTTTGATGGTCCAGTACCTGAAGATCACTATCCTCTTTAATTAGAGTCAAGAGCTCAGCATGAGGCCTACCCAAGGGTCCTTTAATAGCAGGGTTGATGAAAACTTGATATCCCTCGTAGAGTGGACTTGTTCTTAACCAGGACTCCTGTAAACATGTTATTTCAAACTCTTCTAAGAAGTTGATTTCTCTGGAGTATAATTGGCCCAAACTCCTGGTATTCCATGAAGCCAGGAAAGATCTTCGCTCGGCTCCTTCCTGTGGGCTCTATTGCTTCTTTTGCTTCCAACAAGATGCTTGGTGCTCCTCTTCCCTTTTCACGTTGTACCTGCTTGTTATCTCCTGGTCCTGGTTGTTTAGCCTTTGGTCAAGAGTTATCTACTGTATACCTCAGCTTTGTCAAAAAACTGTCAAGGGGTTTCTGGTGGTCTACCCTCTAGTACTGTTTAATGGACCTGTCGCTACAGGCTTCTTCGGTTCGATGATTTTTTTCTGGGTTGTTGATTTGATGGCACCCTTTGCAGATACTTAGATGACTTTGACTCAGCTGATTTTACTTTGTGGACAGTTCGGTCTTGTCTAGTTCATGAGAAATCCTTAGCCTGGTGCCTTCCATCTGGGACCTCCAAATCACTGAGCCTAAAGCCCAAGATCAGAAGATTGTCTCTTGTTTTCATCACTATGTCCTTCACTCTCTGCGATCTTAGATGTATAGTGATCACATCCATCCTTCATTCATCCGTGAATTCAATAATTACTATGTCATCAGGTAACATGTTCCCTGATGGTAAGAGCTGGTTTAACAGAGTTAGTGTATTTTTTCTGTTCAGAAGAATCATCTTGCTGTCTTTTGCTGTCCTTTCTAATTTTAGTTTGAAGGCTTTTAAGATCTTTCCTCTGGAAGAGTCAGGTTGAGTGTGCTGGGCCACAGGCCTTTTTGTTCACCTATGTTGCACCTTCTCAGTCTTACTGGTTGGCCTTCAAGGTCCTGATAGGTTCTGTTGTCTTTGTTGTCTTCAGTCTTCCAAGCATCTTAGAAGATCCTGAGTTTTTGTGTGCACTTGATGCTCTTTATCATTCCGATTAGACGACCTAGATAGATTGACTTGGGCTTTAGGTCGTGGTCTTCTTTTATCCTCCATTTGCCGTAGGAGGTCGGTCAGCTTTCCGTCGTTCCTCAGCGTTCTTTTGCCCTTTTTTTACTTCTTGGGGCCTTTAATCCTTTTCTCGTTCTTGTCCTTTGTGTTTCTGTCTGTTGGCATTGTTTCTTTTTTATCCACTGAGTTTGAGTATTTATCTATAACTTGCCAGTCTGTCATGCTGATGTTTTCCCATGATTCCTCCTCCTGATTATTTTTAATTATTTCAATGAGATCCCTCAAGCAGTCAAAGGAATCCAGATCCACTACCGGTACCGGGTCACTATCCATCCCTCTCTCTAGAGTTGATTCCAATGAGGGCTGCTCACAAGGCATTTGACTTAATTTCATTTCTCTCCTCTGCTTCTTTGCTGATGGTATCAGTTCTTCCCAAGGTGGTGTTTGTATGTTCCTTAGAAAAGCTCTAGAGCCATTTGCTTTTCGTTTGGTTGCTTGTTTTTTGTTTATTTTGTAGGTTCCCTTGGGGGGCTTTAGGTGGAATAGGTTCCACATTCATTGCCATGGGCTAGGTCGGGTGGTTTGGGTCATGGAACATTGCGTAGCTTAGTTTTAACTTGTTTTCTCCCAATTTTGTATTACAGGCAGTTTTGACCTGAGTGAAGTCTCCTTCTCCCTTTCCAAAAAACAGTGGTCCCCTAGATTGTTTCAAAGCATTCTTTGTTACAGGCCCAGGATCCGGCTTATCCGAAGGATGTTTAGGTAAGGGCATGCCATACTGATTGTCATGAGGCATCGCACTAGAGGAAGCTTTTTGCTGGTTGGACTTTCTGATCCACTTGTGATCTTTCAAGATAGCCTCCATAAGTAGTTGTTTGTCATATGAGTCTTGACATGCCAGGTCACATATGCGATTTTGCCATTGGCAAGATATATCTGATTCCTTCTCAAATCTTGCATCTAACGATATGATATGATATGATAGGTTATTTATATCTTTTCGCGAAGCCTACCAGTTCGTTTAACTGCTCCTTCATGTTCAGATTGAGTGCATATGCTGAGTTAATTGAGTCGTTAATGGTCTCATATAACTTGAGGAAAGGATCAATGGCGATGTTTAACGCTGCCATGACAACATTCTGGGTGTGAATGAAGTCGTCCATTCTTCCTTTGATGCATAGCTCACTTATTTTCCTTAAAGAGGGCTCATCAATCATCATCTGGTGTGGTTCTTTTTCATCTTGGGGGGCAGTCCCACTTAGTGGGTCCCCCTGCTTTTTCTCTTCAGTGTACGAGCCACTTTCCCCAGCCCTCTTTAAATTCGCAGAGGGAAGAGTCATTGTATCTTCTCCATCTAATGCTGCAATGTTCTCCATAATGAAGGATAGGCTTCTCTTTTTTTCACTCACGTTTTTACCTGTGAGATTCGAAATGTCTAGTATTAACTTGTTAGCCAGACTTGAATTACTCTGTTGAGACAACCCTAAAGCCCATGGCCCAGTTGGGGGAGCAGGGGATGTAAGGTCTGCCAGAGTCGAAGGCCTATTATCAGCATTGAGTATCTGAGGAGACCCCTTCACACTATCATTCTCGAGTCAGCTGTATGGGACCTGCCGTTCCTGCCCCACCATACCAGGATCCTTTATTAGGTCTGTAAGTGGGGGGATTTTGAATGAGTCAATCGAATCTTCACAAACATCCTCTTGCCAATCCAGCATCTTAATGTTGCTTAAGTCACCTGTGCTATATATGTCAGTATAGCTTTCTGTGCGATAACCCCCTCTATCCGGGAGATTATTTAAGTTCCATTGACTCCCAGTTGGCTGTTCTGGCTCAGAGACTTTAGCTTCGACTTGGATGTGTGGGGCCATGCAAATGACGGCGGCTGCTTTGTGCCGACATTCGCCTTCATCTTCCGGCTCAACGCCCTTGGTTGCGCCAAAGGGTATTTTAGCTTGTAGTAGTGGGAGGAGTAGGGATTCAATGGGTTGGGACAGGTCTGTGGCAGCTTCAAAGTTGGTAGTAGCAATCAGGGTTTCCTGTGTTGTCGCCATATCCCTCAGATTCACAAAATCTGTGTGAACATTTGTCTGCTCCGGGAGTCTTGGAATAGAGATAGACTCCTCGACGGGCAGAATCTTTACTACATTTGTCTTGTAATCAATGAGTAACAGCGGCCCTTCCCTGCTCAAACATATTATGCAGGGTTGGGCGGTCTCACCTGTCTCTTGTGGAGCAGCGGGTCTGCAAGTAACAGCAGCTCTCTCCCCCTCCAAGTCATTTGTTGTCAATTGAGGAGGCTCATCCAAGTTCTGCCTCCCTTCTTCTGTGTGGCCCTTCGTTCATGGCATTAGAGGTGGGTATGAAGGGGCTAACTCATCCTCCCTGCATTCCGTGGTACCAATAGTTGGGATGATGAAAACCTCCTCCGGGGGGGCCACATCCGAGCCTTCTCACCTTTATAGTGAGTTTTATTAGAGAAGGGGAGGCGGGATTGACTTAGGGCAGGCAAGCTTTATTTCTGTGCCGTGATGAAGGCTATAACGAGGACTGGGTGGCTGGACAGGAAGCAAGGCGCTGCTTTACATGTTGTCTTGTTTTTATTCTTATTTCAGCATCCTGGTCCGTCGAGTCGCTCATCGCACGTCTCTTTGGTCCCGTAGGGCAGCTCCCATGTACAAAAGGTTTGTTGCTGGTTGAAAGATTTTCTGGGCTTGCCTCCGCCGGCGCCGCCTGCGCACCGTAGGGCAGCTCCCATGTACAAAAGGTTTGTTGCTGGTTGAAAGATTTTCTGGGCTTGCCTCCGCCGGCACCGCCTGCAACACCGACAACACCACTTGCGCACCACTTCTGCTCCGCTGACGCATAAGTAGGTGCTTTTAGATGGTGTTTCGGGCTGCAGCAAGCTCCTCCTCCGAGCCTTAAGGGGATAGCTACACAGCACGGCAGCACTCGAATGAGGCAAAAATGTCCAGCTAGTCCGTCTGGAAGAAAGTTTAAATGGTGCACTAAACACTGTGTTGTTGAGTCTCTCACTGACAACACCACTTGCGCACAAGTTCCGCTGCGCTGACGCAGAAGAAGGTGCTTTTAGATGGTGTGTCGGGCTGCAGGAGGCTCCTCCTCTGAGCCTTAAGGGAATAGCTACACAGCACGGCAGCACTGTTATGAGGCAAAAACTTCCAGCAAGTCCGTCTGGAAGAAAGTTCAAATGGTGCACTAAACACTGTGTTGTTGAGTCTCTCACTGACAACACCACTTGCGCACCACTTCCATAGCAATATCAGGACCCAGTTCAGCCAAGTGATTCAGGAGGAGTCACACCATCTGGAATTACTTTCCATAGGCAAACAAGCTAGTTCTTCAATTTTTTTAAACATTATTTTATTTACAGGAGTTAGCTTTAGAAATGAAGACTGCAGAAGCAGTCATAGCATCCCACTTATTCGTCTTTGTTCTTCGGATACAGGTTCCAGTGATCAACACTTGAATGGCTCCAAAACCTCCCCAGAAATGTATAATGTTGTGCTTGAGGCTACCCTGCCCGCCTATCAGGAGTCATGCGTTATTCAAACTCTGGTCTCAGGTGTTCTCTAATCCTGGATAATCATCTCATGGGCACACAGGGAATCACTCGGGATTTGGATTGGTGAGACCCCTACCCATTACAAACCATTTCTCAGCACATAATTGCTCGTTTTAGTTTCTACAGAGACAGCAAAAGAGCCTCACCAGATATGGCTATTCCTATGACCGAACAGAACAAAGAAGAGGCTTAAACAACAAGGCATCTGATTTGGCCACAATATTGCACAGAAAGCAACCTCACAGTAAGAAAGTAAGCAGTAACCGTATTGTACTAATGCAATATACAAATTAGGTGAATATTGCCCCCAGCCTTCCAGAGAAGCACTGCCTGCCTGGAAAATCTACACATGGTGAAAACATATAGTGGACAGGGTGCCGTTTAAGGAGTGGCACTGGCATCAATAGGGACTTGCTGAACGACATAAGTAGCAGTGGAAAGTCAGTTGTTAAAACAATTCACCTGCCAAAAGAGGGTCATACAAACCATAACAATCAAGCCATCCAACATTGTTATGGAGGTCACAAAGAATGAGGTGGTAAAAGCAACACAAATTAACAACTTTCCTAACACTTAGACTGCTTTATCGCCTTACATGGTGATCAAGACCAGAGTTTGTCTGGTTTAAGATACCCTTTACTCAGTTAAGCCCATTGTGGACGTTTTAATTCTACAACAAATAAAAAAGAAAACGTGCAAACATAATTGCCAGTAGGTCAAAGACTCTCATAGAATGTACAGTGTTCAAGGCATGGTTTCCTGTTGTGGAGCCACACACGGTTTCCTGATCATGGTGATGTTATTTATATATTCCTTGACTCTTTCCCAGAGTTTATCCTGCTAATCGTTACGGCTCTTCTGGGAAATCAGGAGAATATAACCTGGCATTTTTACCTCACAATTGAATTCAATCTTTTGCCACCAAACATTTTACTGCCAAAATATTGATCTTGGAAATATTATGACTACCAAATACATTAATTTAATTCCACATGTTTAGGTTTGTACATGTATTACTTCCTCCCACTAAAGCTTAACTATTGCAATGCCCCTTTCACCTATTTTAAATGAATATTTCTTAACAGAGATCAACATCAAACCAGGGATGTTATTGGGTGAGTCACTTTTAAATATAGTAGATAAGTAAATGAGACTGAAGGATTCAACCAAACCGATAAACATTGGGGAATGAAACTACATATAATTAGATGTGTAACACATTGTAACCCACCTCTATATCGAATGAATACAGAGGAGCAACCTAAAATGCCACAGCTGCAACCTTTGGCTCTCCAGATGTTTTCGACTACATCTCCCAACAACCCTAAATAGAATAGTCAATTTTGGGGAATTTTGGAAGTCGCAATCCAAAACATCTGTAGAGCCACAGGTTTCAGACCTCTGTGCCATTTAATACAAAGGAGCAACATATAGCAGTTTCAAAACTCTGTTTAACAAATAATTGCCAATGTTTTTTTTTATTGGTTGGATGAGCACAATCCATGTTACCTCTGTTGGTTGCTACCAATTCACATAATTTGGATTAAACTGGGAGCATCATCTTAACGATATTTCACTTAACTAAACATTGCTTGCTTTAACGTATGGGGAGCCATTTATTAGTTGGCAGCAGCACACATTGCTAATTAATTAAATTCTGTTGTACTTGGCATTTTTACATTTTGTAAGTCCGAATAACACTTTCCAAATGCAACTGGAGTGAGTTTGTGTATAAGTTAAATGGAGCTGATGCGAGAAGATAACACCACATCACTCCCTTGTGGTTGCACAATTTAGCATGCTCATGCCCCCTTTTCAACATCTAACTCTGATCATGTGCCCTGATGCAAGTCGGATTGCTTCTAGAATCCCAAATTCCTCGAATACGTACCCCCGTTTTGCCCTTTTGACAAAGCTGAAAGCTGTGTTAAAATCAATGAATGTCGGCACAGTGTAGAATTCTTAGTGTTTACATATTTGTTGATTACACCTGCTAATGCAGTATTGTTTTCTCTAATTTACGTGCCCTTTTTAAAACTGTATTCAATATTAGACAATGGTTCAGCCATAAAATTGATTTATTATAAAGAAGCCTGTTTAGTGTTGGGTTATAGAAGAGATGGTCATCTCTAAGATGTTGGCCCTGTTCCATTGCCTTTCTCAAATAAAGGATGTTTCCCTGAAGAATTAGAATTAGAGAAGCAGCAGTGCCACTATGTATTACAGCATTATTACATTACATTAAAGCAAAGATTGACCCACAGACAGCTCAGAGACTTAACTAGATCTAAATTGAAAATGTAATTAAATTCAATGTGCGACGCATAAAGTGCACACACATACATTGATGGATTCCTTAATTCTCGGGAGCATAGGAATCAAGCTGTCCAACCAAGAAAAGGGGTACAACATATTTAGAAAAATGCCACTTTTGTTTAGCTTGTCGTAAAGAAAACCTATTAAAGAAAAAGTGCAAAGAGAGGGGAACAGTGTTCCAGCTAGGAGATACCATGACAGAGGAAGACTTGCTGCTTCTATGCAGGGATTTGAAGGGGAGAGGTCTTTCTGAATCAAAGAGCTAGCAGATCAAAGAGCTCTCGTAGGGCAATAAGGAATAAGGCATGATGATAGGAAGCCAGGTGTTGACCTGTAGACGTGGCAGTGGTCAATTACCAAGGCTTAAATAGCCATGAGCTGCATTGCACTGTTTAATAGGTAACCTGTGATATGAAAGTGGAGACTCGAGGCAGAGATAAGCCTCGAATCTGCCATCTGAATAATTGCAATTTGCTTGATTCAATAGACAGGTAGCCCCATATATGCATTATAGTAGTCCATGTGAACATGCATCGCGGCTGTATCCAGAGGGACCCGAATAAGCAAGTGAGGAAAGGAAACTGCATCCAGGGATAGTTCCTTGATTGAAAGGATGGGGCAGCCGATCGCCCTATACAAACTGCTGAATATGCAAAGTTGAAAAGGGCCCCCACAATGTGGCAGATACTGGAAGAAGGGAATTGTGTCTCTTTCTTGCTGAGGACCTTCGATCAGGGTAGGTTTTATCAAAAGTGGAGCAATAATGGCTATCATCAAGGAAAGAGGAACAGATCCTAAAGAGAGTGAGGTGTTTATTGATTTAAAAAATAGCCCAACCACTTCAGATGCAAATGTTAAAGCCTTGAGCGATCACATGTTCAGGGGTGGTGGCAAAACAGATATAGAATAGGAGACTCATTCTTGCCTATGATGGGAGAGATCAGAGGGAAATCATCAAGAATAGGGAATCCCACAAAAGGTGGACAATGAACCATATGCAAATGCCATATTTAATCTAACAGCTTTATTAAAGGTTTTGCCTTGGACAGATAGAGGGCATGAACCTCAATAGTGGAAGATGGTCTTCCCTTGTGCATTAAGACCTTGGTGCATGATTTCTCTCGTTCAAGAATCGGTGTGAACTACTTTTGATTACCACAATTCACCACAGGACACTGACGTAAAAAAAGCAAGGAGCAGAATAGTAAAGGGAATCCACTTGTTAAATGAATAATGGATATCATATACTTGAGATCCAAAAGAAGCTAATGAAGAGAAGAAGGGAGGAGAACATCAGCGAGTGCACAGGAAGGCGTCTATGCCAAACTCTAGTGTGGGTGAAAGTATGAACCATATGTAGAAGGTGAATTAGAACAAGAAATAGAAAATATATAAACCCATCAGAAGCCGATGCAAAGGACCTGAGGTAGGAAATACCTGAGGACTTGAACAAATCAGGTGAATTATAAGGACAAGAACATGCGACGGCTCAGAAACCAAGTTTGGAAAAGTCAAAGAGATCCATATCACTGGGGATTTCCTTTGTCAGCCTGCCAATAGATTGAAGCCTGTGAGAAAAATAGGTGGATACAAGTAACGAACTATGGGGGTCGTACACAAGTACATTCTCAAAAGAAGAAGCACAAAAGAGAGGAAGGTAAACTGTCAAAACAGAAAAGCATAGTCTACAGATTCAAGTGAGATAACTTCACAGGAAAGAAGATGTCGGGTTATCGATTGCTGAGACAGAGATGGAGTAGACACAGGACCACAGTGGATGGTAGGTGCACAGAGCATTATAACCATCCTAGACAGTCCTACGCTGCTGCATTGGCTCCCAGTTTTGAAACGAGTGGATTTTAAGGCTTTATGTATGCTACACTGTACTTTTTTATCAGGCTGCCCTGGATTATCTACAGGAATACATCTGCCTCTATATTCCATCTCGCTCACCTTGTTCATCTGAGGCACAACGGATCCAAGTCCCTAGACTTAAGTGGCCAAGATAGGGGGCTGTTCCTTCTCTGTGGCCACAGCCAAAACTGTGGTATAAACTACCCATGTCTCTGTGGGCCATTGAACATCAGTTCTCTGTCCTGTGGAAGTTGAAAACTCTGCTGTTCTAGTCAAGTTTTTGTGGGGTGTTTGATTCTCTTTCTTCTATCAGTTAGCGCCAAGATGGCCTCGCTGGTGGAAGTTGCGCTGTATTTTTGACCATCACATAACATAACCAGAATTTATGAAAGATACCAACAATGACCCCGAGGTCATTAAGATGTTTTCGTGAAACAGAGAATGTTAAGATTAAAACTAACTATACAATCAAAGCTGACCTGAGAGTGGCAAGGCAGAGAGCATGCTTTAACAGAGAAGGCAGAGAAGGTGGAATGAGGTAAACCAGGTGATCTTCAGGTGCAAATACAGTGCATCTGGGAAGCGCTAGAGAGGAATGATGCTGCAGGCTCTGTAGATTGGAGGCCTTGCCAGAGTGTGCAATGTGCAAATGCAAATACGGAAGGCAGTGGAGGCACAAGGTGGTCCCAGAGGGTTATTGTAGGACAGAGGACATGTCATAGAAAAGGATATCATCGCCGTATCATGTGGAAGAGAACTGGTGGGCTGCAAGCAAGTCCCATCAGTCAGCATGCCCTTCCCTTTGCCCATCCACAGCCAGGACAGACCCAGGCAAGCTGGTCTCGGGTGATCCTTCAATACATCAGCAGTGGTCTTCATGCCCCTGCATGCTGCACGGATGTGCTTTTGAATATTTGCCAGGTGTGCAAAGCAGCAAATGACAGAAACGAAAGAAAGGAGAGCAGGGCAGCAACTTCTGGGGGAATCGTACAAAAATGGGAATTGCAACGGCTGAAAATGCCGACTATTAATTTTTTTTAACCCCCCATCCCTTACACCACATATATATGTGGGGGGGTTTAGAGTATGATATTAAAACGGGGGGGGACTGTTGGTGTCTCCCCCCGCATATATATGCGGTGTAAAGGGTTAACAAAAGAAAAAGTCGTAATTGTCGGCCTTCGCAGTGATCACGTAGATCCCTTCTGTGGATGCTTCCATAATGGAACAGCAATCAGAAGAAGAATAAAGAGCAGTAATCTGAAGAAAAGGAGAAGAGAGGTTCAGGCTTGCTATGCGCCCCAAAGAAACCACGCATCTCCATAGCAAACAGGAACAGAACAACACACATACAAGATATCAATTAAATATATGAAAGCATAATCAAACGCCTGCCACCCTCTGAGGAAACAGTCTGATGCCAGTGCATAGAGCTGGAGATCCCTTCAGCACTGCTGGAGCAGTGCCCTTTATTATCTGCATGACCGCAGCATTTGCTGCCCTAAAGGTAAGCCTGCTGGCTTATTGCACCTCTCTGCTGAAAATCTGCCGTTTCATCCATCCGGTGGCGATATTGCGCCATTTTGATATAATATTGTTGGCAGTCACTCGGATGCCAAATAGAAGCCCTTTTCTAGATCCTGCATTTGTTGTTTGGCTGGTTACTTTCATCAGCCTGTACATTCTCCATTGCCTGCCATGAGGCACTCTGAACACCTTAAGATGGCCAACTTCATTTGTGTTAGTACTAGTCTTGCCTAACCACCATCCTATCACGATCCTCATTGGCAGCTGCCCTCCTCTTGTGGGCAAATCTGCATCCGGCAGGTGATCAGCCGGCCCGGAAGCATCAAGGCCAGAACACGAAGGCTGACTCCTTTCTTCAGCCTGCGCAGCAGTTTAGGAGGAGCTGGAGTTCCCTACAGCACTGCTGGAGCAGTGCCCTTTATTATCTGCGTGACCGGAGCATTTGCTGCCCTAAAGGTAAGCCTGCTGTCTTATTGCACCCCTCTGCTGAAAATCTGCAGTTTTATCAATCTAGCGGCGCTATTGCGCCATTTTGATATAATATTGTTGGCAGTCACTCCGATGCCACATAGAAGCCCTTTTCTGGATCCTGCAATTGTCGTTTGGCTGGTTACTTTCATCAGCCTGTGCATTCTCCATTGCCTGCCATGAGGCACTCTGCACACCTTAAGATGGCTGACTTTGTTTTTGTTAGTACTGGTCTTGCCTAACCACCATCCTATCACAATCCTCATTGGCTGCTGCCCTCCTCTTGTGGGCCAATCCGCAGCCGGCAGGTGATCAGCCGGCCCAGAAGCATCAGGGCCAGAACACGAAGGCTGACTCCTGTCTTCAGCCTGTCCGCAGCCTCCGTCGCCTGTTGCCCGAAACCCTGGCCCAAACACATGCTGTGTGCACCCTGCAGTCTACCGCCCAGGATTCAATACATCTGCCCACGCAACGAGTCCCCGCCGCACCTAAGTGTTGCTGCCTCCTGTGTACCATAGAGTAAGACTTCAACTCCTCCTGATCATCAACAGCATTTTCACTGTTCCCTATCATTCTTCGTACATGCGTCTGCACGATGAAACACTACTATGCTATTGCCCGTCCGTCATAATTGACTGTCCAGCCTCTCGGCGTAGTGCTTTTCGTAATTGCCTAAACGCGCCTTAACAGTCAGCTGCGCGCTAACCTGTGACATATGTATTACTATACTCCGCTGCAAGTTCCCCCTTGTCTTGCCACGTGGCGTTGCACCTGTACGTTGACCGTATGCTGGACAAACTGTTGTACCTACAAATATAACTCTGCCTGACCATTCACTTAATACTGCATCCCATTGCTCTGCTTTATGTTCTGCCTTTGCCCCGCACGCCTGTGTGAATGTCATACTGCTACCTGACTTCCACTTTCATTTATCACATGCCACTCTCTTCTGGCTAGCTATATTTGCAGCCCAATGTATTAACTGCGGCCACTACTTACCATTATGTACACATCTTGTGTCCTCTACTGCACCTCAAACCTTACACGTTTGTGATTGCTCGGTGCTCCTACTATCCCCATGAGGGTACCCCTTAAAGCCTGTGGAATTCTATACACGCCATTGCTTAGGTACTGTCTACTCTAATCTGTACCCTGCCTTACCTCATTAATGGTCCTACTATACTGCTATAGACACTATGTATTGCTTGCAAACACTTGCTATTGCTAAACATTCTGTACTGTGTCTGCTCCTCGTATTAACCAATCTGACGGTGACTTTCTCCCACCTCAGGAGCATCACACTAGCAGACTCCCTACATATTACCCATTCCACACACTCCTTGCTACCCTTTACACAACCCAGTTTTGTCATGCCCCCCAGCCCACCTGGTGAAAGTTACAGGCCCACCTTGCACAATGCCATACAGCAACACCATTTCCCTACTGTGGGTCCCCCCACACATGACACCAACCCCTATCTCAACTCGCCCACCCTCTGGATCGAACACTTTGCCATGAAACCCACTCCTAACAAACCCTGCACTGCATCATTAGCGAACCAAAGACTAGGCTCCAGACTCATCCATGCCTCCTATCCTCATGCCACTACTACCAGACACCAGAACAGGCATATACCTACCACAACTGTTCACGCAACCCCATCCGTTCCATTGGCTACGGACACCCAGCATGATACAAGCCTACCCAATACACCTTTGACCTCAATCAAAGCTGCCTTGATCAATGCCAGGTCACTTACAGCACATGCACTTGACATAGCTGATCTTATCCTTACACATGATCTTGAATTTATCGCCATCACAGAAACTTGGCCACATTCCGCCTCAGGATCACTCCCTTCGCTAGCTATCCCGACAGGATACTCTATCATTAGAAATGACTGCAACACCAACCAAACTAAAAGAGGTGGTACCGCATTAATTCACAAAATACTATCAATCTCCGCATTTCTAACACACAGCAAATCTCATCAGCAGAAATTCTCACAGTCAAATTAACACTCACACCCAGCCAGACTATCACACTCCATCTAATATACAGGCCCCCTCGATCTATCTCCTCATTTGCTGATGACTTATCTCACACGCTGACCTCTAACACGAAATCCAAATCACAAATCATGGTACTTGGTGACCTCAATCTGGGTTTACAAGACCCTAATCCCTCCGCAGCACACAACATTAACAACTTGCTCACCAGCACAGGCTTCACGCAACATATTAATGAGCCAACACACTCCAAGGGCAGAATCCTTGACTGAATTTATGGACTAAATTGCGAAATAAATGTTGATTCCAACCAACCGTGTGCCTGGTCAGACCACCATCTAATCACATTTAACATCTCAGCCAACATCACTCGTACCAAACCCGACATTGCACCTGCCATCTCTACCAGAGAAAAGCGAGGCATAACATGTGAAAAACTGCTCCCGCTTATCCTCCCCATACTCAATGAACACAACTCTAACTACACTGACCCAACTGTCTTGGTAAACTTGTATAACCAGACTCTACTGAAGGCGCTAGACCAAATCGCACCCTCTACACTAAGGAAACCTAAACCGTGTGCCCACCTCAAATCCTGGTTCACACCTCAACTGAGAGTCCTCCGCAAAGACAAACGTAATCTAGAAGTGTGCTGGAAAAGCAACCCTGCTGAAATGAACACAGTGAGTTTAGCACTAGCCACCTCGAACTATAAAGAAGCTATAATTCAGGCGAAACAAGTTACTTAAGTTAAACGCATTGAACAAGCTAAATCCAATACTAAAGAGCTTTTCATAATACTAAAAGAACTTGAATCCCCAGTCTCCCCTCCTGACACCTGTGTCAAAGACAGCTCCTGGTGTGCCAATATACACAAGGCACTCATTGGTAAAATAGCACCCTCCAAACCAAAATCAACAACAAAAAAATCAGCTTATTGATTGATTCACAAAATAATCCTTACCAGCCCAAAACCAAGTGCAACTCCCACGCCTTGAAACCTTTCAACCTTGTACCCCTTACCATCGCTGAAGTCAAAAATATAATCAACAACCTTAAACCGTCAAATTGCCAAGGCGACACATGTCCTGCCATTATCATTAAGGAGGCTGCTCATAACCTAGCGCCTTTCTTCATGCATTCATAAACTCCTCCTTCAGCTATGGGATTTTCCCAGATAACCTTAAGGACACCTGTGTCATCCCACTCCTTAAAAAACCGTCCTTGGATGCTAACATACCTACTAACTACAGGCCTATCACCACAGTGCCATTCCTGCTAAAGATTCTCGACCGAGCGGCCTACCTACAGATCCAAGACTACTTAGAAACCAACAAACTCTTGGGAGTCAGACAATCAGGGTTCCGTCCACATCTTGGAACTGAAACTGCCTTGATAGATCTTAAAACACAGATTGGGGATCTTAAAGACAAGGGTAAACTAGCTCTCCTCCTCCGACTCGACCTCTTTGCGGCGTTTGACCTAGTCAATCACCAAATTCTCTGCTGACACCTTAAATCCACAGCTCATTTCTCAGACAGAGCCACAGCCTGGATTAGTTCATTTCTGGACAACAGGTCCATGAGGGTCTTCTCCCCAACTGCATCTGGTGAACCGGCACCCGTCACATGCAGAGTACCCCAAGGATCGTGCGTTTCTCCCACACTTTACAATGTGTTTACAAAGCCACTTTTCTATATTTTGGATTCTCTGCGTGTCATCTACACCAATTATGCAGATGACACACAAATTCTCATACCCATCACCGGCGATCACGGAGCTGACACCCTCACCATTAACTCCATCTACCAAGTCATCCAAGCTTGGATGGCCAATCGTGAACTCTGTCTGAATGACGAAAAGACAGATTTTCTTATCTTAGGCACCCATCAATGACTAAACAAACTTGACTCTGCGTTTAACTCTTTTGTCATTGATGGCAACATCATTAACGTTGCTAAGGACACCAACACCCTAGGCATTTACATCGACTCCACCCTTTCCCTCTCTAGGCAAACCAATGCAGTATCGTCCTCAGCAGCTTACACATGCAAGCTCGTCACAGCCTGCCGCCCCTTCCTATCCCCAGCCAACTTTACTACACTAGCTAGAACTCTGGTCATGTCTAAAATTGACTATTGTAACACCCTTTATCTTGGAACTACCCAAGGGAACCTCAACAAATTTCAGATTGTCCAGAACAATGCTATCAGTGCTGCTCTAAAAATCCTCAGAAACCATCACATCTCCGACACTAGAAAAAGCCTCCGCTGGCTATCAGTCTCACAGCGAGTATCCCTAAAAACCCTTGCTCTTACGCACAAATGCATTGCGAACCAAGCACCTAGTTATCTAGCCAAGAGATTCATTATCCATACTGCTAACAGACCACTCAGAAGTGCCCATTCCAACTGCCTATCCATACCCCATGTCAACCTGCTTAGATCAGGGGGAACCAGCTTCCCTGTTATGGCAGCCAAACTTTGGAATTCAATACCGAACCCCATCAGAGTTGAACCTTCGTTCCATGCATTCAAAAGACAAGCCAAAGCCTGGTTGTCTGCCCCAACCACCCTCTGATTTAGACAGACCACTCCACCCACTCGCCTAGGCTTACCATCTTGGCCTGTTGCACACTTGTAAATTCTGACGTGTATTAGCCTAATTGTATATCCTTTGTTTATTTGACCACCTTCTGCTTAATCTGCAAATCCCACGTGTACATTCACTGTAATTACTTATTATGTATGTATATATCTCTGTAAATGTTTAAATACTCCCATGTGAAGCAACTGTCTCTGATGACAATGCATGTATCTCAAATCATGAGCCCAATGCCCTTGGGCCAGGTGCGCTTTATAAATAAATAAAATACAAATACAAATATACTTGTATCCTATTGCGTCCTGGTCCTTTATTTATGACTGAATTTGACAGGTCTGTTCTATTCAAACCTATGTGAATAGTTCAATCACAGCATGAATAAAACCCTTGAATTCAAAACTAGCCTGACCCTTGGTTGCAAGCCACTCAAAACAGGATTCTTGAACATTAGGTAACTCTTTATAATGTTTGACACGATCAACAGTGGTTATATTGGCGTGAGGGATCACCCATCGTTTATCATACTAAGTACTAATGATGGACACATGTGGTCACATATTCGTCGTCACAGTGGTCACATGTGAACCTATTCTGCAAACAGGTGTTAGTGCACTCCCAAGTGTAGTATTCTGTGCAGGTGGTTAGAGGTTGGCCTGTTGGAGATACCCGATTGGCTAATTATCGTTCACTGGTGATCAGAAATGGTCTTACTCCACACAAACAGATGCATAGGAGGTCATTCAGTTCTGCACAGGTGGTTCTGTTCTTCTCAATGGTGCACTTGCAGTCTCACTGAAAATTACAGTGACGATTTTCCACCATTAAATACATTGGATTGAAGATGTTTGTTTCAATAGATAGTTGCAGCATTTACAAAGAGAATCATACAGAATTAACCTCTGTGTGATGATCACTGGAGGCATAACACAGTCATGAATTAGGCAACCCTCTCCCTCTATCTGTACCCATAAACTGAACCCCCTTATATTAACAGCACTTCATCATTGCACTCTCTTGTTTTATGTACGCCGCCAGTCACACTTCCTACACATGATCATTTCCCCATAGACCAATGCTGTTTCTCAGCAACATAATGTTCATGTATATGTTCACTGAGAGCTGTAATCTGTTAATTCATTTCAAGGCTATGTTCCTCAGAATGCACAGTTGAGGATATGCCTTTATACACTTTGGGGCACAAACCTTCTTCCCAACCTACCCCTTCAACTTGTCTTTTTCCCAGCAGACTTGACTGATCCCACTCCATTTTATTTAGAGTTTTATTTAGAGATATCCTGCGTGTGGTTTTCTGTAAATTACATTCTGGACTATGACTTCCAGAAATTCCCTGTTCATTAATTCAAAGGAGTAAAATCTCACTATCGTGGACTTGCACCATCTTCACCAGTAATTCCCCACCTTGTTGTTGTCAGCAGCATCCCTTTATACAATTCTCCCCTTAATTATTCCATACTTTCTTGCAATGGATAACCATGACACCACTACCTTTACATGAACATATCAAAATAGTCCCATACAGTTCCTTGGTGACATCACTTTTATTTAGGTGCATATGGTAACTGTATAGCTTGTAAGTTACGTTTGGGCTAGGACTCCCACAATGGCTCAGGTTAGACTGTTTAAGCCCTGCCTTCAAGAGTTTGTGAAGCACACACTTCTTCAGAGCTATTGTCCGTCTTGTCCTTCTAATGGAGTTCTGATCACCCCACTAAACTTTATTATTTCCCACTTTTGTCCTAGGAACCCCCAAACATATGCCCCTTCACAGGATCAAACCATTGTCATTACATTTAGTTTCCTGCTGACTTTACTACCGTTTAGGTGTAGCCTCCATGTGGTAGTCTGTGAGTTATTGTTTGGATTACTACAACCAGCATTCCCTTGTTCACAATCCAAAGTTCAGCTTGCTCACACTTTGGGACATGTACTATCCACTCCAAATCCTGTGCCTTCTGTGCCAGAGGCTAGACTGTTGCCGCCACTGTTACCTTAACCTTATCTTTTTTATTCCACACTCTCTTCCTGTGAACCCCAAAGTCAAATTTACTTCATATTTGCATACCCAACTATTCCCATGTTGCTTTTTCATGACCGTCACTTCGATGTAAGAGGATCCTGAGCGTTGTTAAGTGTTTTTCATTTCCATATTAAGATTCTCAAAATGTCCCTGATGAGAAAACCAAATTGCAACCTTTCCAGCCTTTGGGCCACACACCACCCTCCCCTCTACCACCTGATTTGTGTTTCTCCTCAGAGTACTGTCCTCTACCACTGGCTGTACACCCTTCTCTAGTTTTTAGAGAGGGCCAGGTGGAGGGCATGTGTAATATTGTGTGACAGTAGTGAAAATATAGTGTATAACAATGATGATGTAGACACTGGGCCCATGTGCGAGAAATACTGAAGCACCACCATATTGGAAATGAGGCATAGCATTATGTGCTCGTTGTTGGAAGTGTAGCAGCACAGTACGATGAAGAGTTCAAATCATCTCCCCTTTCCAAGCCCCAACAGTGAAGGTGAGAATTGTGGCATTCACGCTGAACAGATAACATTTTAATTGTATCGAGCTTTAGGCGTGCAAATCTAGAATAGAATGTGAATGGCAGAGCAAGGGCAGGGCTGGGCCCGTCCCGAAGGACAAACTCATGGGAGCTGCAGTAGAGCTCTTGAGCTTCCAAAATGCCCAGTCTAGATTTATGGCCCTAGTACCTACCAGAATAATGGCCATCTCATTTGAACTGCCAGATGGCGGTAAAACAGAGTTCCTAAGTCTATCAGAATTCGGTTGATTAGTGTGGTCCATGAGAAAGCCAGGAGGTGCTCTGGGAATGGGCAGCAGATAAGGGTGGCGTGAGGCGTGAAACATCTCCTGATTTGTGATATGAGGAGCATGTAATGGGTATCAGACAGGTAGTTGGGGCAAGCTGGGTGGAGGCTTGGCAGGCCTGGCATAGGCACACAAAGAACCCATAACAAATCCCTCCTTTCATTCCTTCCTAGTGTTTGTAGTAACTTCCTGGTTACCACTTCCTGTTGCCAAACAGGAAGTGCATGATAACGCATGTGCTCTCTAATATTTGCGTGTGGCTGGCTATATAAACCACACCCAAGATTCTTCCAGTGCTTCGTGTTGCTAACTGTGAGCTGTATCAGCAACACACTTACCGTGCTCTGGATCAGCCAGCATCTGCTTACCTGCTCTGGATCATCCTATTTCCGTTTACCTGCTTCGGATCATCCTGCTTCTGCTTACCTGCTCTGGATCATCCTGCTTCTGCTTACCTGCTCCGGATCATCCTACTTCTGCTTACCCGCTCTGGATCATTCAGCTTCAACTTGCTTGGTTCTTACTCCACACCGCAGCTATCTCCAGTCAAGAGGGGACTTCTACACCGGCACCTGTAAGATCAAAGAAGAACAGCGTTAACACGTGCACAAGAGTAACGCTGTGCATACTCACTGAATCTTCCCGCAATGCTGGAATCCAGGTTAGTTGCACAAGCGCACAAACCCCTGTAAGAAAGAAGAGACATTATTCATTGCGCGCGCTCCAATAATGCGGACACCTATTTCACTGCGCTCTCTCTAAACGGTGCATACTTACCAAAAGCCTCAGTGCAAACTTACCCAACCACCAAGTCTCCAATAGTGCTGAAACTGGACTCGAGGCGCTAATACCACATAATTTCTCCTGCAATAGAAAGGAAGAGACATTACCAGGCGCACTCAAATTGAAGGCACTGCGCAAACCTACCAGCAGCTAGCTTCTACACGCAGCGGTACTCACCCACAAAAATACCGGCAAACAAAGACAATACGGACAATTTTGGACACTCAACATTCTCTGCGCAACGTTCACTTGTGAGAAGGACTTTCTAGCCAATGAAGAAACTGGCACTTTGAACTCTCGGCTCGCTGTGAAGGCATAAAACAGCGTTTGGCATCTGAACTCAGCCTATAGACATTGGCACCAATCACATGAGTGAATTGCGCCCCTGCAAATGCAGGATGGAGTGCACACCCCACTAAAGATCAAGGTAAGCCCATAGGGGGACATCACAGCACACAGTAAAGAGAAGGGAAGGGCCCAGGGGAATCGTGTAAATTCAGGTCTGAGTGTACACTTTGTATTTGACAGGTATTCCTCCGGGTGAAACAGGGGAAGTGAAGACTCGGGGTCAAGGGAGGCTTGTCCATCGCTCCTGCAGAGACGCAGGTGAGTGTGACAGAGCAAGAGGTGATGCCAACATATCTAGTCTAGAGACAGGGAGGCATTCTATGGGGGCCTGCACGTCTGGTATCTAGAGGAGTATGCCATTATTCCAAGGAGCCAATTCGACCTCAGTGTTATCCACTGAGTTTATGTAAATGACCTGGGGCACACCATATGACTGAGACAATGGGGCGGTAATATTCCAGGTAACTTGCCAATCCAGTAGCTGGGTACCATGGTGACAGAGTAGGTGGACCATGTGTTAGAGGGCAGGGGTAGAATAGGATGTGGCCATTCTGTCAAGCGACTATAGAGGACTGGTAGTATGTATATAGATGGTAGTCAGTGAGGGTGGGGGATAACACTGTATATTTTTTACGTCATGAGTAACGTTTTCTTCCCTTAAAAAACCTTGTGACTGCTTTGAACTAAGAGAGAGCTCTATGCAAGGGTTGTTCTACTGGACCTTCTGTCACCTTTTTCCTTTTTTTATACACACAAGTTGTGTTTTCCTTGCAAAGAGATGCACCAAACTTTTTTCCTTAGATGTGTGTTTATTATTGTCTGAGTGTCTGGAGGTCTTTCCTTACAAATGCAAGGCCCTTCAAAAAATCAAATCAATTATTTTGCTGCACTTCTCCAGCGGAAAACAACAGATGCTGTGGCAGGAGACTCCTTGGGTGCAGGGACACTGCATCAGTGGTTTAGGTAGCAGGCAGACTCTCTCGGACTCACACTGTTTTTGCCCATTCATTCTCTTTCCTTCAAAAGATGAAATCATGACTTTTCTTTAATAAACATACCCTATTTCTACATTGACTTTGTATAGGGGGGTAGTCTTGTCCTCAAACATTTACACTACAATGAATTGTTGCAGTGATGATTCAAACAAATCTTCAAATTAATGCTAATACAATTAAAACAAATATGCATTATTGGAAGAAGATTCTGATCCTGGTACTGGAAAACAGTTGTTGTGTCTTTTATTAATTAGGCACCATAAGTAACAATTGAGAATAGAAAATAAAAAATATATACAGTGAGCCTGGGCACCAGCTTGGCAAGTTGTATTTAGAAAGGTAACATATATTTCAAATGTTTGGTGCACATTGATTCACGTTACATTTGCATTGGCGACAGGTGGGCACTGAATCTGGCCTCCCTAGATTAATACGAGCCAGAGTTCTAAAGTAACATTTTGAAATGCACTGGGAGTTCAAAGAAAGGTGCATTTACAAAATAGTGCAGAGTTGTTTTGCCTGTGTACAGTTTCGCAAAGTATTACATCATATTTGCCAAACAAACATTGTATTGCAACAGTATCGACAATCATCTGCATGAAAACAAGCTAATCGCTTAATGATCAAGAAACCTAAAAATAGGGTCTGCTATAGGCGACGTCAACATGAAGGTGGTGGTAAAAATTCAAGTCATTGTTCTAAGATCACAGTCAGAACATGGTGACAGTGGACGTTTCGGCTGTAAGGAGGTAGCATCCTTCTTCTGGGACCAGGCAAAGCAGGTCTCCCTATGGATAAAAAACACAACAGGGATACATATTGTTATATGGTCCAGGAGATGGATCAAGCCTAAAAATTTAGAGAATAAGAGCCCGTGAGAGGCTGTTCTGCAGGGTGACCCTCAGGTCCCAGACACTAACCTTGCACCTTGGTAAGGAGATTTTCAGAAACTGGTAATGGAGTGGCAAAACATTGCCAGAGGTGGGTGTCCTGGTTTCTGGAGGGTGTGGATAGGTCACTAGTGAGGAGATCTATAAGTGCAAAAGACAAACAAGGATGTGGGTCAGCAATGTAAGCCGCAAATGGCTGCAGCTCAAATTGTGCAGAGGGAACATAAAATAGTACCTTTAGGCAAAGGAATGGCAGTGTGAGGTTCTGCGGGATCTCCTTGGTGGGAGTTCTTGCGTGGAGGCGGAATGCCAGTGTCAGCCTTGCGGTCTGGAGACTGGGAGTCTGTTTCAAACAAACAGAGAGAAGCAGAAGGACAGTGAGAGACCTCCGTGAGAGTTCGTGGGTGTGCTGGAGGAGGAGGGTGCAAGGCAAGGAAGTCCTTGCTGCAGTTGAGCACTGACCTTAAAGTCAATTCGGGTCTCGCGCGCTGGATCCGAGAAATCAGGGCGCTCGCGTTGGACTGGAAGCGAACTGTGTGTCAATATACTAGTGCGCCTGCGCGGGAGATCAGTGTGGGGAAATTGCACATGCGTCCGTGCATCCGGGGCAGGGTTACCATGGCGCCGGGGATGCGTATGGGTACGCGACTGGGGGGCGTGGCTAAGTGTGCTCGTTGGATGACTTGAGCCAGAAAATGAGCGGAGCAGGGCTGCTACATGGGCTGCTACATGGGTGCGTCAGCAGGACTATGTGTTCTAGTCCATATCAGGTGCAAAATGGACAGAGACCCTTCTCTGGGTCATGTGTGAGGTCAGGTGTTGTCTAATACATTCCACAGCTTGATCCTGGGGTATTCTTGTGTACAAGCTCTTGATGTCCATAGTGACTATTTCTTCATTGATGGGGTCAAAAGGTTGGTTTTCAAAGATGGTGATGGTTGCCATGGTGTCCTTAAGATATGCGGATGTGTTCTGACACAGTGGTTTCAGAAAGAAGTCGATACATTTGCATAGGGGTTCTAGTATGGAGCCGCATCCTGAAACAATTGGTCTCCCTGTTGGTGAGATGCTGTTCTTGTGTATTTTCGGTAGCGTGTAAAACGCCGGTATCCTGTCCTCGGTGGTGTTGAGGAATAGCTCTTCTTTGTCCGTGATCCAATGTCTTTCTGCTGCAAATTTAGTAATTTCCTGTATTCTGGCTTTCAACACATTGGTGGAGTCTTTCTTGAGTTTTTTGTAGTTGTCTTCATTAAGAAGGGTCATGACCATGAGTGTGTATTGTTCTCTGCATTGTGTGACAATACCTCCTCCCTTGTCCACCATTTTAATGATGATGTCCGAATTATTAGACAAGGCTTTGAGGGCTTTGTGCTCACATTGATACTGACACGTTAATTTGTATATTGCTTCTCAAACACTGGCTGAACTATAATTCTAATAAAATGACAGCATCCTCTTCATTTACCACTTGTGTGTGGAAGAGTCACACACAGAGTTACAGATGACTTTGAAGCATAGGATTATGTTTGTGCTAAAGGCCTTGTACGAGTTGTGACAATGTGGATTCTATGATATCTGTCTTCTAGCGTTGTGCTACTGTTTATCAGCGCATTTTGTTTGTTTCACTCCACCCTCGATCCTGCTATGCTCCCTCAATCATTTTGTGAAGGGTCTCTAATTGAGCTATGCAAACATTAGCGGAAATAACATCAATTTGAGAAGTTATGTCAAACTTAATTTTGGAAACCAATAAAACATATTTAACATAAATAAAGCGCTAACAACAATGTGAGATCTTGTGGATTTCCAGGGTCTATGACATTTTTAATGAAAGCCATCTCATTGCAAGTCCAACTCAATGAATCCATTTCAGTGCAAGGCATCTTGATTTTGGCCTTTTATCCTCAAGCCATCTCCCTGAACATAGGGGTTGTTTTTCTTTTTTTTATTACTTTTACACCTCCATTTTTTTCAATGCCTTTTGTTTCGACTGACCTCTCCCTCCACCTTGCTTCACTCGATTTTTTTATGTTTAATTAATTACTTCATCCTTACCTAATGTTCATGTCCTAATCCCCCACCATTCATTATTTAGATATGCACATTGTACCTTGAATTTTAAGAGGCCTCTATTAATTTTTTTTTATTTCAGTGAATTTTACTCATAACTTAGTGTGTATAATTAAGATGAGATGGCTTTGCACTGAAATCATTTCCATTGACATGCATTGTCAATGAATTTACACTTATTAAAACATGATTGAGCGTTGTTGATGGATTCAGACAAAATTAGCCTACATGTTTAAGTCACTATTGTGCAGAAAAGGCAGCTGACAACTGGTTGTGCCTGGATTAACACCACATTGTGTGCTACAAAGGATATGGTGATTTTGGCAGGTGGCGTGGGGGCACAGCATTGGAATGCCATTTCTGCTTTATTTTCCAAATCCTGCTGACCTTACTGCTTAATTTCCACCAACTTGTCATTTTCCTTTTGGTAGAAAGCTACTAAATTCCAATGGAATCAACCAGAATTTTACACCTGTAATTCCAAAGAAATCTATTGTAAATGTTATCTGCCATGCACTAATGTCTGGCAGCACTTACACTATTTTGATTTGATTTGAGGAATGTGTAACGCGCTCTAAACGGACCTAACCGTATAATGCCGCAGATGGTATTGCTTACTCAGGAAAGCTAGGACAAAGTATATTCATAAGTATATTCAAAAGCAAGATGGAGCTCTAATTGTTATCCAATGGCCAGGTTTCATTTGAACAAGAAGGTCTTGAAGACCTTCCGAAAGTTAAACAGGGTGTCTGAATTCCGTATTTCCCTGGGTAGACTGTTCCAAAGTCTGGGACCATACACCGAGAATCTTCTGTCCACTCTAGAAACCAATGTAGATGGGGGGATGGTTAACAGTGCTTGGTCACTTGAGCGAAGGGCTCTTGATGGTTGATAATATCTAAACATATCCTTAAGATAGTCTGGAGCCATATTATTCAGACATTTAAAAATCAGGCAGGTTATTTTGAATTTTATGCAGTCTTCAACTGATAGCCAATGCAGTTGACGGCGGTAAAATGAAACATGGGCTGTTTTTTTGAGCCCATATATCAACCTGACCGCTGTGTTCTGCGCTCTTTGTAGTCTGCTGATTTGTTTTTTCGGAATGCCCACCAACTGACTATTGCAGTAGTCCAGGTGAGCAGTCGTAAGTGCACCCACTACTTGAGGTAATGGGAAGTGTTTGTTGTAGGAGCCGCAAGGAATAGAAGATAGCTTTTACTTTGGCTCCAACCTGGCTTTTGCTGCCCAGATTGTTTTGCCAAATACAGCCGAGGTTTTTCACCTTCGTGAAGAATGTAAGTTCCACTCCTAATAGTTTGAGAAGGGGTTGAGTTTTTATTGTAGTCATGAGGTGTTCCGGACCAAACAAGATGAATTCAGTCTTGGAAGCATTCAGTTGCAATTGATTAGAGGCCATCCACCCACTGATTTCCTGAAGGCATTCTCCGATTTTAATAATGGTTTCTTTAACCTTATCGATTGTGATGAAAATCTGAGTGTCATAGGCGTAAGACTGGAAACTGATTCCATGACATCTCAAAATTTCCATGACTAATCGAAGGTACAAGTTGAACAAAAGAGTCGACAGTGAGGAACCCTGTGGGACCACACAGTCCACACTACTAGAAGCCTACTACTATTTGGACCATAGCGTGCAAAAAGAAGGCATAAAAGCAATTTAGCTTGGTAGAGGGTCCTTTGTTCACGTTAAGTGCAAGAATATCCTGACCCCTCTGTGCAATGCATTATTTTGTCTACGGAAATAACCTCCTGTCTGTTTCTCTAGTATTGCATTTGAGGTTAGGAGATGTTCCCATGTTTTGCTGTCTGGGGTACAATAGACATGAGGTAATGTTCCCATCCACGTGGTGGAAACATTTGTGAAAGGTTTGAACATGATTGTACACATGTTTTACCAATCTAGGGATTTTGCAGTTTTGGCTCGGGAAGCTGAGGCAAGGAGCCAAAGTTTGGTTTCTGCCTGCCCCACTTGCCCATTTTCCAAAATGTAATACATCAGTACCAGCATTATATTTTAATGCAGGCCCTAATGCATAGGATTCCTTTGGAATCCGCCACCTTTCAGCACCTGCTAGAATCGGCAGATTGCATTGAAATTTATGAGGGAGTCATGTACACCTCTTTGCACTATGGCTTGCAAATATTGCATGTACACCTGCATCTTCCTGGATTTGCAGTCATGTATTGACATCATAAAATTGAATATTGCATGGAGGGGACCGAATTGCACGTAAGTCTGCATGTTTGCCGGTCCCCTCTGTGCAATTACCACTTTTTTGAACATTTCATAAAAAGGGTTTATTCTTGGCGATATGGAAAAAAAATAGAACTGAGAAGAGCCTTTACAATGAATGGTGTTACTCCATTTTGGCAGTACGTTGATATTAATTCATGGCCTTTTTCTGTGCACTCTATAGCATGACATAAACAAAAAATGTTTTTGTGGTAACTCTTATAATTGCTTTAAAAAGAAATACAAACAAAGCATAATATGATTGGGCACGCCAGAAAGGGTGAATCCATACAGGACACCCTTGGGAAGATCGATCAGGAGTGGAACTAACCACGATAAAATACAAGGATTATTTCTAAATTCGAGAGGACCACTAAGAATCCATTATGATTGGAGGATGTGACAACATACAGTTAACAGAGGGATAATACTGCAAAGAACCCATTACACTATCCATACCTTTGAAGGAATACAGTGGGAAGTTTATGCATGATTTAGCAGTGCAAATTCAAGCCTTGAGAACGACCTGTGGTCGAAACACATTCGGCTGAGCGCTTTGATCAAAAATGAAAAAAATAGAAAGATTTATAAACCTCACGTGTGTTTATTGTGGAAAAGCACAGTAATATTGGGAAGAAACTAACTTATACTGTATGATTGTGTACATAGTCTCGGGAAGCATACATATTCTACACAGCCGTCGGGAAACACTGATTCTCAACATAATAGATTTGACAAAAGAGAGAAACTACAATGGTAAAAACAAAGCCACTTCCTGTTAACCATCACCCTTCCATTTCCTGCAGCCCACTGCATTGTGTACTCTTCTTTCTAGGGATAAGAATATGTCCACCTCAGCAGACCACATATTTAATCTGTGGCATTCCCGCTGCACACCACTTGGTCGTAATAGCTTGTTTCATCAGACTTATTGTGGTAGATAGTAACAATTTATCGTAGCATTTGTACTGAGATTCCTTCCCGTATTGCTAGTAACAGCAGTTTTGGATCTTCTGCAATTATCCCCCCAAAACACCAGACCCGGGAACATTTCCACACAATTTGAAAAAAAGGTTCCATCTGCTCCCCCACATCTTAAGAAATTAGCATGTTCGGTATGCTCCCATTTGAATAATGGAGGGTGGAAGTAGTACATGTTGTATGAATTGCAGCTTTGCTTTTAAGCTGTATTAATTGCAGCTTTGCCGAGATTCCAATTTACCTTAGGAATATCAATGCCTCTACCCATGCCTCGGTTTCAACTGTGCCCACATCCATGTCCCAACTTGTTTTGAGCTTGGACAATTCCCCCGTTCCAAAGGCCGATATTACTTGATATAGAGTGGATGTGACTTTGGCGGTTATGCGTTCTGGCAGGATATTAGACTCAAGGGGATAGCACAGTGGGACATCTTGAAGGGTTTGAATTTGTGTGCGTAGAGCGTGAGCAAATTGTATATAATGGTACATTTCAGTATCAGGTAGTCCAAAATTGAGCTTCAGCTGTACAAAAGACATAAGGCTACCCTCCTTCATCACATCTGATAAAGTTATATTAACTGTTCCGCTACGTTAAGGTTACCAATCTTGCTAATTTTGGGTATACATGCATTAACCCATATGGCTTGAGCCACTGCTAGTCTTCCCTCCCCACCCTATATGAGGTGCATCTCCTTCCAAACTTCTACCGTATGTTGCGTTATATCCAGTATTGTGGGTGTCCCCCGTCCGCTGTACAGGATGTGTGATGGCAAGAATCCCTTCATCCATGCACACTCATCTTTTGTATGTGGTAACAACGGTCCCCACCCAGTAGTACCGTTGAATATTGATTCGGTATTCCTGTGCCCCCTTCCCGCACAGAACATTGCAGGGTGATACAAGGTTGTTTCCCACCCCACAGCAAAACCCTGAGAGCTGTCTTAATTTGATAAAATTCGGATTTGGGAATCAGGAGTGCGGCATTCTGTAGTATATAGAGATAGCTGGGCAGTGTCAGCATTTTAAACAGGGTGGCCCTCTCAAGCACTGTCAGTTGAAAGGAGTTTCAGTGTATCACACAATGGAGGATTCCTTCGGTAATGGGATAACAATTCCCAAAGAAGAACCCAGAAAGACTTGGCCCTATTTGTATGCCTAGATATTTAAACACAGACCCTTGATTTCTGGTAGGGACAACCTTGAGGGGTGGCCCTGTTTTCTCCTTGTATCGTAAAATTTGTGGACTTCTGCCAATTACCCCTATGTCTGGTAAATGCCTCATATTCATGAAGTATGCTTGTCACTATATGACAAGAGTGCTGTGTGTCCCCCATATATATCAAAAGCTTGTTCGCGTATAAAGAGACTAAGCCTCCCCAACCAGTTCACGTCTGTTCTCCATCATATCACAAGCAGCTCAATAGCTAGCGTGAACAGCAAAGGGGAGAGGGGACACCCATGCCTAGTCCCACGACCCATGGGGAATGTCCTGGATGTCACCCCCTTAACCTTGACGTCTGCAGATGGTAAATTATAGAGCAGGCAAACCCATCCAAGGAAGTTGTCTCCAAAACCCATTATTGTCATAACTTATCACAAGCCCCACGTGATGGAATCAAAAGCCTTTTCGAAGTCTACAGAAAGTAAGGCAAGTGGGTGTGGAAGATCAGAGGCTTGATTTATTGCTAACTGTAACCTCGGAATATTCATGAGAGTAGATCTGTCTGGCATAAATCTGCATTGATATGGATGAACCAGAGCTGATATCACTCTGACCATAATTTTGACCTCATCATTTATTAGGGAGATAGGCCTATGCGAGGAGCAGAACTCCAGTGGCTTACCTTTTCTTTGGAGGACTAAAATGCATGCCCTCCCGTGACCAGGAGTTAGAATCCTGCTGTCCATACAGCGAGAGAATAACTTGTACAGGGGAATTATCATAAGGTCACTTAGTATTTTCCAGGTTTCTATTGAGAACCTGTTTACACGCAGTGTTTTTCCTGATGGGAGAGGGGCTTGATAATTTCTTCCTCGCTTATCTATGCCTGTAGGTCAAATTTCTGCGGACCTGTCAGGATGCTAAGAGTGATATCCTGCAGTACACTCGACCTGCTGAATGAGTCGTAGTCCCGTGGGGCTCAATAGAGCTTCTTGAAATAAATTGTGAATGCCTCTGCAATATCCGCATCTTCTGTGACTTTATTCCCTCTGCAATCCATCCTTTTTCTTTCATGCCTATTCCCTTTATCCCCTTTTGTAACTAGGCACATATTTTCCCTGCCTTTTCTCCAGATTAATACATTTGACTTCTTTTCACCCAGGGGGCCTGTCTAACTTCTTCAATGGTGAAGATCCTAAATACCACCTGGGCCCTGCAGAGTTCATTGTGTGCTTGTAGTGACCCTGTATGGTGGAATCTTTCCTCAGCTATTTTCATGGTAACTGCTGCCACCCGTATTACCTGTGCCTGAGATTTCTTTTTTACAGTTACTAATGGATCATTTATCCCCCCCGAGTACAGTTAACAGGCTATCCATAGTCCCCTCATTAAGGGAACACTATTCAATCATTTTTGTGGTTATTCCTTCTACAAATTCGGGGAAGCCAAGATAATAGCTGTTGAGATGCCACATGATTTTGGGTCTATGCCTACCACTCTGGAGTTCCATGAACATTGGGGAGTGATCCGATATCCCTGTGGCCAAAGATCAAACTGTGGCAAGTCTATGCACATCACATTGGGGAATAAAAAAGTAATCTATCCTGGACATAGATGTGTGCACTCCTGAAATAAATGAGATATCCCTATCTTGTGCGTGCAGTGTTCTCCATGCATTCGACCGGTCCGAGTGCTTCTGAAAAAGTGTGTAATTTAGAGGGTGTTTGTGGGTTCCTACCTCTGATATGGCTCCACTTGAAGAACGGATCCATTAGGTCATTAAAAACACCACCTAGGACCCAAGTGTCTGCTTGATGTTTCATGAACACTACCTGAATGTCATCCAAGAGGTCCAGTGTCAATGGAGGATAAGTTTATACTGCTATGATGCCCTAAATGGTGGCCAAAAGTTCCTCCCTCAACAGCACATAATGCCTCTGCAAGCCTTGAAGTACTGTAAGCAGCCTGAGGGGAAGCTGTTTATAAATCAGAATTAGAGTGTCCCAAGAGCCCCTAGGGCGACCTCCATGAAGAGTTGTTTTATAGGTAGATCTTTTAAACAAATTAACCTCCGACCCAGCCAGTTGTGTTTCAGTAAGAAGGACTACATCTGGTGTGCACCTGTTGAGAAATTGGAGCACCATCCTACGTTTGATTCTAAAGCCCAAGCGATTCACATTCCAGGTCAAGAGAGAGACATATCTATCAGCATCCTCGTTCCCCATTTGAGTGACTTAAAAGTTGTGTACGAAGTGAACCTGTCCCTGCAGCTTTCGCGAGCGAGGCAGGATAACATTTTTTTTGTGTTATCGCTATGTAAGTGTAACAATCAACAACCTTTAGCATGAAATCTTCCCCAACCACATCCTCGCGTATTTCATCCCAACCCGAAGCACCTGCAGAGGGAACACTAAAGAAATGTTACTTAAGTAAACAGCAGATTTCAGTAAATGTCAACAATTGGGGTGGCTGTGAAAAGGCAAACGATACCAGGAAGAACATTTCCTCCATCAAGTCAAATCAGTCGGGGTGGCCTTAATGTCAAATGACTGTGAACTGAAAATGTGTTTCCCCTGTGCTGACATGGGAGGTGGATGTGTAAACAAATCGTGGATCTTCAGCCCATATCTGCAGAGCTCAGTGTCTCTGTCCTGTCGAGTGAGTCCAAGGCTCGAGGTCTGCTCGGTCGTGGAGGCCCCTCTTGATTATACAAAGCATGTCAGAATTAGTGTTGGAAGCATGCTCACAACATTAATGTGTGCAAGAGGGATTGCAAGAGCATCATGCATGCAGACCCACCTTCCTGTTGAAATGCTCAGATCAACTTTCTGAATAAGGTGACTATTTTTGGTGCAAGTGATGAGATGAACTTGGGCATCTCATCAATAGTACAAACATAACTTTCAGCCTTTTCTCAAACGTTATCGTGTGCAGCATAATTTGGGATACACTTGTTTCATCTCTTTGTGCGTTGGCATCAACACGGGATATTTATGTGCATTTTAAAGTGAAACTGCTTTTTGTTTTTTTTAAATAAGCAGATAATTGTCACATTCCCCTGTTTCTATTAGGTTTAAAGGGATGTCCAATACATGTTAGTGTTAATGTTAATGTTAAAGGATATTTGTACCGCGCACTATCATCACCGGAGTGGCCGCCTGGCGCTCTGGCGGCTCTGAAAAGAAAGGGAGGGGGGGGTGAGTTACTGGGAATAAGCTGTAAAAGTGCAAGAGAGTAGTGATGTGCTGTTGGCAGCCTCAACCGGTTAAAACCATTGGCTGGGCTAGGGGTGCTTACGGGTCGGCAGCTGCCGTGTACTGTTGGGCGAGTCTATGTGTGGTTTGTTTTGTTGTTGCAGTGTAGTGAAGTTTGTGTGGATTGTTGCATTTATAGGCTTGTGGTTGTGTTTGGTTAGAGTTTGAGAGGAATATGCAGAGGGCTGAACATTTTTATTGGATTGGTTAGTTGTCATAGCTCAGCGCTCAGCTTCTATGTTTCCTCTCTAGGTGGGGCGTTGTTAGGAAGCAAAAACTTCCCTATTTCCTCTCCAGGTGGTGGGCTCGAGCATTTCCACACCTCCATCCAGATGCTGAAACTGTAATACATTTTCATTTAAATGGAACAGCAATGGCATAAAAAACTGGTGTCTCACTTGCATATCTATCCCCAAAACAGGGCTAACATTATAGATTCTGTTTTCAAAATGTCACAATGACGGGTTCATTTTTGGCCTGTCATTGCGAAATGCAGTTCTGGAGTCTATTTGGGTCTTGGAAGCGTGTCAAGGATTAGCGACAGAAGCGCATTCCAGATACAATGTATGCAATGGGCCTGGCCAGTGCATTTATTTGTATTGCAGCACAGCAACCCTGAAATATGCATTTCATCTTTGCAGGTAAGGTGAACATCCCATTTCTAAAATAATCACAAGAGAAAAAAAAGCACATCCTGTGTGCTTTTTTCAATTGTGTTCGTTTCTATGTCCTTGCCGTATCATTTCTCTTGCCAACAATAATGCTGAATTTTGGGATACTGATAAAGTATCCTAGTATTTCGCATTGCTAAAGAGCTGTCTTCGATCCAAGTTGATCCATCAAATACTCATATCTATATGAGAAGTTTGAATTAATGTTGAAAGATTCAAACCTTTCGGCGTTTCAGCTCCAGATGGTTTGAATCTTTTCAGCCGAGTTGAACCCCATTGTTTAGATAGACTCAAATCAACTTTGATCCAGTTGGATAAAAACGTACTTGCTTATGGTAACATGCCAAACAGCGTTATTAACCTTTGTGTGTTATGAACAAGTGTGTGCTCGCCATTTCTTTAACATATGTGTCTACCCTGATAAACTCTCACGGTAAGCATCTTCATGCTTTGGTATATATCTAGTAAGTGCATTATGATGACTGGTTTGTCATTAGATAATGAAGTTGCATGAGACATGAGAATGCAGTGTGTGTCTTTTTGTTATGAGAATAATTAAAGAAATGTGGAATAATGAATGTTGCCTACCGTCTGGGTCATCATACATTGAGCTGATCAATTCTATGTATTGTGTGTTTGAGTGTGTAGAATGATGTACTGTGGACATGTTGGGATGCACCTACAGCATCCCAGCCAGGCAAAGAGGTTCAGGTTGAAAAAAACCTATTGATATGGAGCATTGTGCAAGCAAAATGAGGTTTGCGGAGCAGAAGGTGCATGTATTGTTTTAGTTAGGTTTGACACCTATTAAATACCTACATATAGCAACACAGGAAGAGCAACAAGCCAGTGTGGTAACGTGACAGAAGTGTTGCCATATTGGATGTTAAGGCCAAGTGAACAATTAATATAATATGACACAGACCCTGATGTGGAGTTGTGGCTCTGTTTTAGCTCAGCTCCAAAAGAACTCCCCTTTCACAATCCCCAAGATAGAAGTCAAGGTCAGAGGCACCCAGAGTGCAAAGATAAATGTTAATTGTATGCCATTGCAGGGTCCCAACATGATGGAAACAGAATATTGACTGTGCAGAGATCGGGAATGGATGAGCCCTTTGAAGGAAAAATGCATGACAATAGGGAAGAAGGTTTCATGATGCCCATTGGCAAGGTGAAGATTTAGAGCACTACTGCCCTCATTCAAGAGCGGTCATCACATTTAAATTATAAGAATTTGTATTACCGAAAACAGTGAAATCCCTGAAATTCAGACTTAAGAGTGTCTTTAGCGGGCACGAGGGGCTGAACGAGATAAGGGGGTGTAGTGTCTGGAACATTCTGTGATTTTGGATAAGAGGAGCAGAGGTGATGCCAATACATGTAGTACAAGGTGGGTGTCCAGCTTGTGTTAGCCACAGCTTTTGGTTTAATGAGAAGGCATATTGTATTATCAAAGCAGAGTTGGCCTTGACAGTTTACTTTGATAGTGTCTTGATTGGAGTCATGCACATCACCTGACAGCATCAGTGTATTACTGTGTCAGTAAGTACAAACTACCAATCCTGCATCTGGATTCAATACTGACAATGTAGTGGGCCATGTGTTAGTGGAATGGGCTTTGATAAAGTGTGGCTAATCAGTCCAGGGACTATTGGAGGCATTACCATGTTCTATAAGTGATAGCCAATGAGGTTGGTGGGATATCATTGTTACCTACATGTTCATATTTTGCGGTTTATCACTATGTAACCTATAACCTATTGGGAATTGATGAGCTCCGTGTCAGTTCGAATCTACAGGACCGTCTGAGAGCTTTTATCATGTAATAAGCCTTGTTTTACCTTGCAGTGATTGTTTGACCTTTTGGATTAGTTTGACCATTTGTTTTTTGGGTTTCTTTTGTCTTTGCAGCAATTAATATAGTGTGTCTACATTCCACATTGTGCTACAGTTGCTATTTGACTTTTCAGCATGACACATTGAGAGCCAGAATTGAGTATCATGCATCTGAGTGACTGCCTTCTGATCTTTATGCATTGTTTCTGCCTTGTGCACTATGATAAAAGATGTGTCTGTAGAATTCGCTATCTGGATTGTGCATTGTGAAAAAGTGTATATCTCTTTAGGGTATCATGGAATATTGCCCGTATGGTAAAGTATGTCTACCTACTGCATTATGTATCATTTTATGTTTGGCTTGGCATGTATGATATGTAAACATGCTAATCAATACTATGTACCATGGGGCACAATGTGATTAACTTCCCTTCCTGATACAGTGTGTCTGATCCACAGTTGCCTGCCTTCTGCTTTATGTTACAATTGGCCTCATTATGAGTTTGGTGGAAATTACTTTGAAATGACTACTAAACGTGTTCACGATTTCTGCCACTCTGTCCTGTAAGGGGCTAGTAATGAGAGATGGATTCAAAGCTGCAGTTTCCTCAATATTTGCCATATTAATTTAATGTTCTGTGGGGTGAGATAAACGCCAACCTATTCCTATCCTAAGGAGAATGTTCCTACTTAGCACACTAAAACTAAAGAAAGATGACCATGTGTCCAAGCATATCTAACCCTCATGCTGTCATACACAATCAAAGTGCATAAGGTAAATGTAGCTCTTTACAGTTCAACAAACATGTACAAAAGTTCAAACGTAAATTACTCACACAA